>NC_141672.1:148374155-148974155 GCF_028749965.1 Puma concolor
AGGGAGCCAAAGGGAAGGGAGAGAGAGGGAGGGGGAGGAAGAGAGGGAGCTAGAGCGGAGGGAGGGGGAGGGAGAGCAGGGAAGGGGGGAGAGGGAGGGAGAGGGAGAGGGAGAGAGGGAAGAACGGAGACAGAGGGAGGGGGAGATGGAGGGAGAGAGAAGGAGGGAGGGGGAGGGAGAGAGGGGTCTAGGGGGGAGGGAGGGGGAGGGAGAGCAGGGAAGGGAGGGAGAGGGAGGGAGAGGGAGAGCAGGGAAGGGAGGGAGAGGGAGGGAGGGAGAGAGGGAGCCAGAGGGGAGGGAGAGGGAGGGAGAGGGGAAGGAGACCAGGGAAGGGAGGGAGGGGGAGGGAGAGAGGAAAAGAGTGAGAGGGAGGGAGGTCAAAACCAAAATACTACTCACCACAAGGTGGCTGATAAGGCGATTTTCCCAGAATATTTTGCCCGGTTTTGCTGTGATTTTTGTTACTTTTGGGGAACATAGAGATAATTCTATTTTTTAATCAATCTTATCCTTCACGGGTTTTTTCCCCCTATCATTTCTTCAATATTTATTTCTGTTTTATTTTCATTTCTTGTGGTCAAATTTTGAAAAGTCTCAAATCCAGCTGAAATTTATCGTGTGATTGATGTGCATGAATCACAAGTCTTCTTTCTTTTTCTAAATTACTTTGATTTTGCAACCATGAAACAAAACCACTTTCTCCGTGGTATTTGTAGCTCTTTTGTTTGTTATATAGAAAATTCAGGGGCACCTGAGTGGCTCAGTAGATTGAGCATCCGACTTCGGCTCAGGTCATGCTCTCACGGTTTGTGGGTTCAAGCTCCGCGTTGGGCTCCGTGACAGCTCAGAGCCTGGAATCTGCTTCGGATTCTGTGTCTCCCTCTCTCTCTGCCCCTCCCCTGCTTGTGCTCTGTCTCTCTCTCAAAAATAAGTAAAAATTAAAAAAGAAACTCACAGGGGCGCCTGGGTGGCGCAGTCGGTTAAGCGTCCGACTTCAGCCAGGTCACGATCTCGCGGTCCGGGAGTTCAAGCCCCGCGTCAGGTTCTGGGCTGATGGCTCGGAGCCTGGAGCCTGTTTCCGATTCTGTGTCTCCCTCTCTCTCTGCCCCTCCCCCGTTCATGCTCTGTCTCTCTCTGTCCCAAAAATAAATAAAAACGTTGAAAAAAAAAAAAAAAAAAAAAAGAAACTCACATACCTGCACACACACATCATGTGATGTGTTTTTTTCTTGTGCAAATACTATATACTCTTCTATTATTGTTTATTTAGCATCAATTTCAACAGCCGACAGAACTAATACGTCCTAGAATTTCCTTACAGTTGATGTCACGTATTATTTATTTATTTTTACTTATTTATGAAATGATATTTAGCCTGGACATTCATTTAGACAAACCAATATGTTCATGATATAAGCTGGCTACCACTCGTGAACATAATGTTTTTCCTCTTACACAGATTTTCTTCTACTTTGCCCAAAAGTTTTATATTTTCCTTCTAAAGATCACTCTCACAAAAATTTGCTACGTTGAATATAATTTGTGCGTCTCGCTATAATTTAGACGGGGCTTCTTTTTAAACCCGGTTTTTAGTTAGCTGTTGACCACGTGCAAGGAAGTGACTGTTTCATTTTATATATCTTGCCCCTGGTCAACTTAGTACACGTAGAACAGTGAATTCTAAAGGCGTTCAGTTAACATGCTGTGCTTCTGTAGGTCTGCGGTCATAGTTTCCATATTTTAATGGCACTTGGTCTCTTTTCTTTCTTATGCCATTTCAAGACTATGTGAGATGCAAATGACCGAGGGCATCCCGTGTCCCTGGCTTGAGAGGGAATCTCTGAACACTGTCACCTTGGAGTGTAATGCTGAGGACGCCGAGATTGGGGCAGTTCTATTGTAACGACACCCACCGTTAACTGGTGCTTATCACGTACCGGCCAGTGTTCTGTGAACTTCTCCACAGGCCACTTCGGACACTGCTCACGTCGAAGCTTTCTTCCCCCCGTTTTCAGGGTGGGCTGTGCTGTTCCCGGGGACGGTTAACGCAGAAGGAGGGCCCAGGGCCTGGCACGTGGCTCCGTCCGGCTCTTTGCCACTTCTGGAGGGCACGCTTGCGTTCCTATCAGGAAGCACATTCCGTCGGGACTGGGCGTTGAACTTGATCAGCCTTGTTTACGATGACCATGAGATCTTTCCTGCTTGGTCTAACCCCGACTTTGGCACAGATTTACGCTCTCCTCACATTCATAGGATAAGCCTTAGTTTGTCCCTGGAATATTCTATTTATTACTGATTTGATTCGTTGGTACTTTGAGATTTTTTTTTTAATATGCACAACAGTGCTTGGTTTAGTCCAGACTCTTTCTGGTTGTGTGCTTTCCTTTAAAAGTTTCCTCCTTCAGGGCGCCCGGGTGGCTCAGTGGGCTGAACGTCTGTCTGACTTGGGCTCAGGTCATGATCTCACGGTTCGTGGGTTCGAGCCCCGCGTCGGGTTCTGCACTGACAGCTCGGAGCCTGGAGCCTGCTTCGGATTCTGTGTCTCCCTCTCTCTCTGCCCCTCTCCTGCTCACGCTCTGTCTCTCTCTGTCTCTCAAAATAAATAAACATTAAAGAAATAAAATAAAGAGCCCTTATCTTGCACCCCGAGTGTCATTCCCCTCTGAGGCTCCCAGAGAACACCATTTGCATGAATTTCCTCCTCTTTCATGTGTGGAGGAGGAGTGCCAAACCCAGGGCCCTGGGGCCTGGACTTGAGACACGACCCCCTCTTCCCAGCTGGGCCCCCGTGTCCTCACGAGGAGGAGGAGGAGGAGGAGGAATTCAGACCAGGCCTCCTCTGAGCCTCCTGCCTTTCCTGGGCACAGCGCCTCTGGCTACAGGCAAACCACCTCGACCGCTGAGAAGGAGACAGAGTGACTGGGAATTCTAAGAGGACTTGCTCACCCGCAGACGGTGACAGACATGGGCTGGGCCCCCCACATCCTCTGGAGTGTGAGGGGCTGTGGGGAGGGAGCCAGGCCCCCAGGGGTCAGAGTGCAGGGACAGAGGAGTCCGGAGCCTCGGCCTGCTCTGGAGGCAAGAGCGGGGACAAAGCAGGCCTCCCTCCCGTGTCTCTGGGCCCCCGGCTCCCTCCGCTCACGTCCCTGCCCCGTCCAGGCTGAGTCAGTGTCTGCATGGAGACGGAGGTGTGGCCTAGATAAAACGATCTGGCTCAGGAGGGGAAGCACCGTGGACTCTCGAGTCTCTGGGAACCTGGGATAATTAGGTGGTACCACGGCTAATGAATTTAAGGCAGATAATTGCAACTTAATGCACATCGACAAAACAATTTAAAGTACTCGTGCACATGAATGGCTTCTGCTTCTTGGGGAATTCTCCCGAGAGTAAGAGGAGGCTGGCTCTGGGCTCTGACACAAGAGATCCTGGTTCAGAGCACCAGGGGGTCTTTGAGGCCTGACTTGCCTGCAGCTGGGATCCCCATCCTCCCCATCCTCAGGAAGGGCTTCCTGGGGCCTCTCGGCAGATAAGAGAGAGAGCCCACCTGCTGGGAGGACCCACCGCTCCCCAGACAGGTAAAGAAGTCTCCTTGTGATGCAACCCGGAGCCCCCTGGGAAACACAGCGCCTGCAGCCTGTCCTGAGGCCACAGGAGCCCAGGGCTTAGCGCCCACCCGTGAGGACAGATGTTTGGAACCATCCATACCCCTCACAAGTGAGAAAGAGGGTGTAAGGCCCTCAGCACCCGGGCTTCTGAAGCTGGGCTCACTGGAGGGAGCAGGCAGCCGGGGAGCACTGCGCTGGGGGCAGGGGTCCCAAGACCGGGCCACACTTCAAGCCAGAACAATGGTTAAGCACCTGACCGGGGGGAGGGGCTTGTCTCTTAGTCATTTCCAGCCACTGAGCACCTCCTGGGGGGCAGGCGGGATCTGGGCTGCCCATGTGCCCCGTGACCGTGCTGGGGACTGTCAGCTGTGAGTCACAACATCTCTGGGCTCCTGAAAAGTCAGGCCATCCAGCCACAGTGGGACCGGCTTCCTAGGTGCCAACAGTCAGCAGGAGCCTTGGGGCTCTCTTCTCCCGACGGCCAGGGGTTTCCTGCGGTCCGCACCCCCACTCTCTCGTCTTCATCGTGGCGGCCACCTTCCCCGACCCGGCGGACATTTGAGTTTGTCCTCTTTTCTACCTGGGCGGGTGCTGTGTGGGCAGTGAGATCCGCGGGTGAATGGCTCGGGCCACCGTTGTGCGGGAGTCTGCTGGGCGCGAGAGCCCTCCTCATTCCCTCAAGAAGCCGCGGGCTGTTCTGGGCTCCGTGCAGGTGCCCAGAACCGAACCCCCCCGTTGGCATTCGTAAGAGCGCACAGTCTCAACAGGGGCCGCGTGAACAAAGGGTGAAACACGAAGTGTTTCCGGGTGGTGCCGGGTGGGAAACGGAACGACGGGCAAGGGTCCCCTTCGCGGGATTCTGCCACGGTGCCGTTGACGCCCGTCGGTCTCTGACAGGTTGGGGGTTGCCCGCAGCGGGGCTGTGAGTCTGCCCGGGACAGTCCTGGGGGGTTCACCGGGGATGGGGCCCGGGGGCCGACCCTTGAGGAGGAGCTCAGAGTGCAGGTAGATCCTAGTGGGGCAGGTGGGAGCCTGCAGAGTGAGCGAGCGGACTTTGAGTCAGGGCTTGGGAGTGAGTGAGGTTTGACCAGGTGAGGGGATAGTCCTCCCTGCGGGGAGGCCGAGCACGGGACACGGCCAACGCCACGGAAGACAGGGAGGTGGGCACGGATGCTTCCAGGGCTCCGCGGACAGAGGTCTGCCTTGGAGATGTTTCCAGGCAGCTCAAGGTGAATTCAAGGACGAGGAGCTGGCAGCCGTGAACTTCAGGTTCCTCCTTCTTCTCCAAGGTCATTGTCTATAATTTAGGGACCAGGGGACTCTGGTGGCGGGTGGCTGCACAAAGCACACGGTAAGGTGTCCCGTGGCTGCTCAGCTAGCCTTGGTCTCGCGCCCTCTCCGCTCCGTGCTCGTGAGGGAGGCGCCAGGCCGGGTCCAGCCAGCTCAGCCGCAGGGACTCTGCGGGACCACAGGCAGCGGCCGCGGGAGGATGCCACTTCCCGCACCCTGACGTGCGCCCACCCGGATGGCGCCTCGTGTATTTACAGGCTTGAGCTCATTCCCGGGCACGAAAAGTCCGTGCGTGCAACTAACATGTTCCATTATCTCGGTTTCTCCTCCCAGGGTGCGTGCTGGGTGGATAAGTCTCCTCTTTGGGGCAAGATTAGAAACCAGGCAACCGCACACACTGACCGGCAAGGGGACCCTGTGCACCTCTCGTCTCGTTCCGACCGGGCCGCCGTGAGGCCGGCTGTGCCACCTTGTTCTTAGCTTCGTGGTCCTGGGCCAGTGCCTGAAACCCGGTGGGCCTTTCCATCTTTAAAGGAGGAGCGTTTGCCCGCATTTCGCTGTCAAGGTCAAGACGGGGTGTTTGTGGGAACTGTGATAAACTGAAGTGCACAGAAGTCAGCCACCGTCACCGTTAATATTGTTAAGACGGCTCCGGCATTCTTGAAAACACGTGGAAGCTCAGACAGAGCCGACACAGTCGGTTTTCCGTAAATTATTTCCAGAAAGTTATGGCATTTTTAGCTAAAAGACACAGGAAGCTCTCAGCCGGCTTCTCAGTGGGAGCAGAGCCGCAGCCATCAAGTGGGTTTTAAAACACGAACTACAAAGAGTGAAGTTAGTTGATTTCTCAGTTCATTGACTTGATTGATTCTCCCTCCAGAGCTGGCACAACCTGGTTTTGCCGCCAATGCGTCTGCTTCGAAGGCAGGCGGGGGTGGGGGTCGGGGGCCAAAGTGGCCGGAGGTGACAACCCTTGTCACGCGGGCACGTGGGCTGGACAGTGCAAGGCCCCGGTCTGATGGCAGGACAGCAGAGGTACTTAGACCGGTTCCCCCTGCCCGTTCCATGGGGTCCACAGACCCCCAGCCACCCCCCATGTCTCCTGCCTACAACCAGCGGCTTCCACGTCTGCAGAGAAGGGTCCTCATGCCCCGTGGGACGTGCCGACCCCCTGCACGCCCCAGAGGAAGCAAACGCACTTGAACTGGGTCACTAACATTCTTCGGCTCCACGTCGATAGATTTTGGGAGGGGGGGAGGATGGAGGGGGCCTGCCCCCTGACCCCTCCCTGCACGGTCATCCCGGGCCCAGCGTAAACTTCCCCACTGGATTTTCAGGATGCACCTGTTCACGGTTGGGCTCTGCAGAAGCAGACTCTGACACGGGGTTTGGGATGCAAGCTGTTTATTGGGGGTCAACACCTGCAGAGGAAAGAGAAGAGACGGACTCAGCAAAGCCCCGGCCGACCCGGTGGGGGCCGCGGACGGACGACGTCCATCAGAGGTGCGCCACGGTGGGCGGAAACGGCCGGGCCTGCCTACCCTCTCGGCGCCGGCCACCAGAAGTGGGTTGCGCTGGGAGGACAAGGAGTCTTGCCGCTGCTGGGGATAATCCTGAATGCTGATGGAGGAGGCTGTCTGATGGAGGAGGCTGTCTGACGGTGGGGGCTCTGACGGCGGAGGCTGTCTGACGGTGGAGGCTCTATCTGATGGCGGAGGCTGTCTGATGGCAGAAGCAGTCTGATGGTGGAGGCTCTGCCTGATGGTGGAGGCTGTCTGACGGTGGAGGCTCTGTCTGATGGTGGAGGCTGTCTGATGGCAGATGCTCTGACAGCGGAGGCTCTGATAAAAGCTGTCTGACGGTGGAGGCTCTGATGGCAGAGGCTGTCTGATGGCAGAAGCAGTCTGATGGTGGAGACTCTGTCTGATGGCGGAGGCTGTCTGACGGTGGAGACTCTGTCTGATGGCGGAGGCTGTCTGACGGTAGAGGCTCTGTCTGATGGTGGAGGCTGTCTGACGGCGGAGGCTCTGTCTGATGGCGGAGGCTGTCTGACGGTAGAGGCTCTGTCTGATGGTGGAGGCTGTCTGACGGTGGAGGCTCTGTCTGATGGCGGAGGCTGTCTGATGGTGGAAGCAGTCTGATGGCAGAGGTTCTGTCTGACAGTGGATGCTGCCTGACGGCAGAGGCTGTCTGTCTGATGACCTCTGTCCCCACGGTTGGCAGCAGGGCCTTTCAACCAGGAGCAGCCCACCGCGCGTGGTACTTCTGTCTTTGTGGTGGGAGGTACAGGTTGCAATGCTTCATCTTTTACTTTGGAAGAAATGTCCCAGCACATGCCTGACCGTGGGGCCCTGCAAACCGTATGGATGTGGCAGGACTTCGCGCTGTTTATCTCCAACGCGCTGGGTGCACGTGTGACCGTCACCTCTTTCTCATCTGAATGGGCAACCTAATGCCGTTGATGTAATGGCCACCGTGACACGGTGTGGTGTGCTTACGTGCGCTGTGACGTAGGACGTCTGGACGGTCCAGGTCTCTTCCGGTTATATCAGGATGGAGGATAGGAGACTTAGTGCGTGTCTGGGGCAAAGCCATAAGGGTGTATTGTTGCCTTTCCCACGCGGACGCAAGCTGTCTCTGATCCCCTTTTCTGAACGGACAGAAAAGAGCACACTTACACGTCCCGGAAGCCGGGTTCGTCCGTCACAGCGAGAACCTGCGGTCGCAGTCGGGTTCTGACCTGGCTGAGCTGGCAGCCGTCCCCGGCCGCCCCCGGTACCGTGTGCTCTCTGCAGGTGCCAGGTGCACGAACCACCTGGGGACACGAGGGGACGGCCACCCCTGCCTGCTTTCCATCTCCGAGGGCAGTGGTTTCTTCCACCACCTTCCCAGAGGCGTTATGTGAGTTTTGATTTACCGTCTTGTCCGGTGGGGGGGAGTAATCTCAGAGGCCTCCATCTGGCCTGTCCACGCGACGGCCAGTGCCCCACGGGCCAAGGACCCAACGTGCCGGTCACCTGCCCTGCCAAGTGTGTCCATGAAGTCGGGGAAAGGGATCGCTGTGCGGGTCCGTGGCTGCAGAGGGCCCTCAGGAAGTTGGCCCTGGGCAGGGACCCATCCCCCCACACGGCCCTCACATCTCTGCACCCCAACAGCAGGGTCGCGATGGCATTTGGATCTCGGGGGGGGGTCACTGTCAGCTGTGACAAACAGTTCTGGAAGTATGTGGTCATTCTCCTTGCCTGGCTGTCCGGTCGCCCTCCTGAGTGGCTGACGGTCCTTTTGTGAGAGGGCTGGATGATTATTTGGTGTATGTGTTGGCCAGAAAGACGAGACGGTCCTTCCGTCTGGAGAGACGTCTCCTTCCTCCTGGAGACCCAGCCTCCCGTTCCATCAGTGACTCTCCGTCTGAAATTCGACTCCGGCACGAAGACAAGACAAGGGTTGGTGACATCGTATTGGGGCAACTGCCATAAGCCTGTTGGTCATCTGACTTCTGCTGCTGCTGCCTGCCGGCCAGTGTCCTCATCCACGGCCCATCTGTTCGGCTCTGAGGAGCTCCCCGGCCACGGTCCCTCGCTTCAGCTCAGGTCATGATCTCACAGTCCGTGGGTTCGAGCCCCATGTCGGGCTCTGGGCTGACAGCTCGGAGCCTGGAGCCTGCTTCGGATTCTGTGTCTCCCTCTCTCTGCCCCTCCCCCCACCACTCGTGCTCTGTCCTCTCTCTGTCAAAAATAAATATTCACTAAAAAATACGCATTAACTCTGTAAAAGAAAAATATATACTGAACAAAGAAGAAAGTCAGAATCTCCCGTGTAGCCCACACTGAAAGGAGCTTAATCAGGCTCCACCTTTGAGAAGATTTTCAAAGAATTTGTGGACACATGTTAAAGCCTCCTAAAGGGGTGTCAATTTTACTAGTCTTCTCTTTTTTATTTTTTTAACGTTTGTTTATTTTTGAGAGACAGAGAGAGAGAGAGACAAAGCGGGAGGAGGGGAGAGGCAGACAGCTCCAGGCTCGGAGCTAACAGCACAGAGCCCGACGCGGGCTCGAACCCACGAGCGGTGAGATCACGACCTGAGCCAAAGTCGGATGCGCAACCGACTGAGCCCCCCAGGCGCCC
Source organism: Puma concolor (assembly GCF_028749965.1). NCBI lineage: Eukaryota > Metazoa > Chordata > Mammalia > Carnivora > Felidae > Puma > Puma concolor. The sequence continues at coordinate 148,383,176 of NC_141672.1, forward strand.
CTGTATTAGTCTGTTCAAAGAACCATTATTCGGCCTGGTCGTCTGCATTATAGACCTGTCCCCTATTTCATTAATCCCCATTCTTTTCTTTATTATTCCCTCTGTCCTGTAGTCTCCCGCGTAACCAATTCCCTGCATCAAATTCATCCCCTTGTTCCCTGATACAGGTCTCCTCCTCCTTCGAATGTTGGGAAAAAACCAAAGGAAACAAAACTCTGACACACACACCCCATCCTTCACTCGCGCGCTCACACACACACACACACACACACTCACACTCACACTCACACTTTACTGACTTGTGGACAGATTCAGGAGAAGTCTAGACTCCCTGTAGCTCCTCACTCATGGGCCTCGACCGCAGACCCCGGCCGCCATGTTGGTATTTTTCCAAAGTGATAATTTGGGGGTGCTGAGTCAGCGTCCTTTCCCGCTGTGCCCTGCTAACCAAAGTGTGGAGTGCTGCATCAGCCGGCCCGCGGCCCTGGGACCAGATCATGTCCACTGCATACGGGCACCAGAAGCACAGCCTCCATCCGGAGCTGGGCCCGACCCCCGGAATATTGCCAGATGGTTGCCCCCGATGCTTCAGGTAAAATGTTCCTGGAAAGGGTCATCATTCAAGGTCGGCGTGTACTCGGGGATCGATGCCAGGACTTCATCCAGAAGACTCTCCTGACCACCGTGAACGTGTAGCTCTTGCCCCGTACTGGGACAGACGTTCACCTTGACATCAGACGTCTGCTCTCTTCAGGGCCGATGCAATCCCGCTTCCCCTCTGCCTTCCCATCACTGAGTGCCCGTGGCCACAAAGGTGGTCTTTTGCCCAGATGGTAGCTTGGCCAGAGGAAGTGGTGTTCTTGTGGAACGAAGTCATCCCTCAAAAGTACTGGATTTGCATGGTCTTATTCTCTCTCACTCATACATAAATTTCCTGGCGGCCATCCCACCACCAAAGCTCCAGGCAAGGCGAGCGCACTGGCCCCCCGTAGAAGCACATGGTGCAGGACCTGTGTTCCTCCAATGACGAGAGGAGGTGGGAATCCTGCCTGCACCCCCAGACCCGGAGAAGTGTGGGAGGAAGAAGACAGTCGGGGCCAAGAAGCAGGTAGAGAGACAGGTGCATCCTGACTCTCTCCCAGCTGCAGCGAGCTTACCTTTACTTCCCCGGAAGGTTCCTCGGCTCCTGGAGGGGAAGGACAGTGGCCGGCATTTTCTGGTCCCCCTACAAGGTCACAGAAGCTGATGGTTCATCTGGGAGGTGTGACCGGGCCACAGGGAGGGCTGTTGCTGTGCGGTCAGGGGTGCCGGGGCTCTGGACTCTGTGACCAACCCCGCCAGGAACTGACTGGGCATCCAAGCCAGACATCAGGGGCGTGTGGCCCCAGAGGGGGTTGAGGTGGAGTCAAGGGAGTAGAACTTGTGAACCCAGATGGGACCAAGACGATGGGCTTCCGATGCTGGTGTCAGCAGGGCTCCTGTCCATCAGGGAACAGCAGTGCCACCAGAGAGACTGGAGAGCTGGAAGGGACGACTGGCCGGTGGCCCATAAGGACCTGAGGTCTTTCCCTTCACCACTGGGTCACACAAGCCACCTCCCCGCTATACCCAGACACCATCTCGGGCATGAGCAAGCTGACAGGGATATAAAAGACAGAGCATTTACCCAAAAGGAGCTGAATTCTCTAAAGAGACCGTTTTGAATTATTAGATCAGACTGAGTTTCCTTGGATCAATTATGGTTCATAAAGAAGCTAGGGGCGCCTGGGTGGCTCAGTCGGTTAAGCGAGGTTGCTTAAGGTCATGATCTCGCGGTCCGTGAGTTCGAGCCCCGCGTCGGGCTCCGTGCCGACAGCTCGGAGCCTGGAGCCTGCTTCGGATTCTGTGTCTCCCTCTCTCTCTGCCCCTCCCCCGTTCACGCTCTGTCTCTCTCTGTCCCAAAAATAAATAAATGTTAAAAAAATTTTTTTCTTTAAAAAGAAGCCATGCTTTCTTTGCAAATCTTCACTTAGAAATTTGCAAACCTGGTACCAGTTGGTATGTAAGCATCACGCTTTTGTTGCCAGAAGAAAGGCCAGCACGGAGAGGGCCGAGTCTGAGCCAGGCTGTTCTCGTGACCCTTCCCCACAGGCATCGGAGGCAGGGGGCACCTGCAGAGAGGAGTTTTTCCTTCTAGGGGAAGATAATTGGCCTGGACATTGCTTTCCCCCAGTTCCGCCCCAGGGAAGTTATTACGAAGCACGTAAGATATCTCTTCGAGAACAAACACCCCAGGCCCCTCTTAGACCCTCCTTCCTCCGCAGAGCTTGGGATCTGGGGGACGCTCCCCGCTCAGGCTTTGGCTCTGACGGGGCAAGTCCGGAAGCTTTCCCGGGCTTCTGGTCTGTCAGTGGGGATTGAGACACACCTAGCCCTCGTGCCTCGTGGCTGCGGCAGGAGCTGCTGGAGGCGAACAGGACCAGGAAGGTGCAAGTTCTGTGCTCATTCCGAGCTTCCAGACGCCTTCCTGTTCCCGCGGGTGTTAATGATGGACATCGATGGAAAGCCATACTTCCCCACTTCTCCGTGCCAGGAAGACCCAGGGGAAAGAAAGTAGTTTTTGGAGCATGGCCTGGCAGCTAGGCTTTACAGAACATTCTGGAAATGATTTACAAAACCAAAGCCTGATGGGAGCCTCCCGTTCCCCCACACTGGGCTGGCATTGCTGGGTCCCGTTACAGTCGGTTGCAGGGTTGAGGTTAGCCCACGGCACCTATGTTTGATCACAAGGAAGTCACTCTTTCGTGGACAGATCGGAAACGGCGCTCCGGGGCACACGAATTAGCAAAAGACAGCCCCCGTGGGCAGAGCAGACACGGAGGGGCAGGCCCTCACGTTCTTCTGTTGATGTCGCCTCCGCCAGGGAGCAAAGCCTGGCGGGTGTCAGGTGCCTGCTTTCTCCCCCAAGTGCCTCGATGCTGGCACAGCCGGGCCACAGCTGCCTGGTGGGCAGCCGGGTCCTGCTGGCGAAGGACACCCGCAGGCGGTCTGGTCCGACCACCCCACCCCCGTCTCACGGCGGGAACACTCAGCCCCAGCGCGGGGCCAGAGGGGAGCCCGCTAGCAGGATGGGCGCTCAGCAGAGCAATAGCTGGGCCCCGCCCCCGCGCCACCCAGGCCATCCACGCGAGGCGCGACGTCAGCAGGGGCCGGGGGAGCATCCGAGGGCGCCAGGCTGCCTCCGAACCCCAGCTGTTGACAAAGGGCAGGCTGGCCTCGGGGGATGCACGGGGACAGAATCGTGGCTGCCGGCCGTCCTCCCACGTGGGAGCACCATGGGCTCCCATGTCCCCAACCCAGGGGCTGATGCAATCCTTCAGCAGGCCTCTCTGAGCACCGACTGTGTACCTGGGACGCTGGGGGAGGGGGGCAGAGCCTCTGCCACGTGGACTGCCCCGTGCATGAGGATCTGGCACACGGGTAGTCAGGTGTGCGTGGCACGGACCTCCAGGGGACACACAGGCGCGTGGGAGCAGCGAGGAGGTGGCCGCGGTGGCCCCATGTGACAGCGGTCAGAGGCCAGCTCGAGGGCCAGTCTCTGCAGTAGTGTCACCAGAGGAAACACAAGTGTTGCCGCCTCCTCCGTCTCTGCGGCCCCCTCCCCCCCCTCCCTAAAGCAGAGGAGAGACCACTCACATCTCGAAATCAAGCTTGCTGAAGCCGTGGTCCAATTGGGCCCTGGGAGATTGGCTAAGTGGTACTTTGTTTTCCTGGTGCATCCGCCTGGACGGCATCCTTTGTTCATGTTCAAGCCGCCTTCATTAATATGAAGCCCCCCTCCTCTGCCCACCTGCCCCAGCCCAGGCCACCAAAGCCCAGCCCCTCGTCTGCAGGGACGGAGAGGGTGGTCTTCACGTGCAGGGCAAGGGCCGGTCGGAGGAGAGGGCTCCCGGCAATGCCGGCCCTCAGGACAGCACCGGGGGGGAAGCTGGTCCCCCCAAGTCAGGCTCGGCCCGGCAGGGGCCTCGGTGACAAACCACTGCTTGTTACGCGCCCGCGCTGCACGAGACACGGCTCGGCGCCTCGCCCGAGCCACCACGTCCTGGACTGCTCTGCACAGCGTGCGGAGGGATCGAAAATCCACGGCCCCGTTTACAGATGGGAAAAGTGAGGCTGAACAAGGTCAAAGAACTGCCTGGGGTCACCCGGCTGGTAGACGGCAGAGCCCAGACTCGACTGCGTGCCAGGATGCCACGTGACCTGTTACGGGTGCAGAACGAGAGTAAGCCAGAGAGCCGGGTGCCCGAGCCAGGATGGAGCAAGACAGCCGTGGCCCCACGGACGTGAGGAGGAGGGGGCCGCCCCAGCCCCCACAGCGGAAAACCAGGGGAAACCGGGCCTGTGGCAGGGACTCGTCGGGCTAGCAGATGACGTCTGCCCCCCGACCGGACTGTTGCTCAGGGACAGACTTGTTCTCCCGGGGAGTGTCAGCCACCCCAGATGCCGTGGACTGAATTCTACCTCCCGAATGATGCCGAAGTCCTAGCCCTGGGACCTGCGCCTGTGACCTTATTTGGAAATTGGGTCTCTGCAGATGATTAAGTAAAGATGGGGTCACTGGGGTGGCCTTAATCAAGTGTGGCTGGTGTTCCTATAGAGAGGAGGAAGTTGGACACAAACAGCGAGGCGCCCTGTGCACATGCGGGCAGAGGCGAGACGGATGCACCTGCCGGCCACGGAGCACCACGGACTGTCAGCAAAGCAGCAGAAGGCAGGAGACGGGAAGGAACAGACCCTCCCAGCCCTCAGAAGGCTCCCTCCCTGCAGAGGGGCTGGTGTCGGACCTCCAGCCTCGGAAACGGTGACATTTCTGTTGTGGAAGCCACCTAGTTTGTCGTACTTTGTTATGTGAGCCGGAGAAGCAAACACCCCACCGCTGGGACGTGTGAGCCGCTCGGCCCCTTTCCCCGGGGGAGTCCCAGATTCCAGGAAGTCCTGCTGCCCTCACCGGCCTGAAGGGACCCGACAGTGCTGTCTGGTGCCAGGAAAGGCCAGAAAGCACTTGACCTCGGCCCAGGACTGACCCCTGCCGGGTCAGGTGAGCACAGGTAGTGGGTCCCTGGCTACAGGAAGCCAGGCAGAAGGTGGCTGCACTCAGGGCCGGGTGGCAGGGATGGTGGCTGTGTCCTGTGCTGCTCCGGGGACAATTAGCATCAGAAGATTAGGTGCATAGTGGGCCACTCATTTTCTCTGCCCGTCACCGCTGTCTGGCGGAGAATTGGAATTCTTAATCCCCCCCCATCCCCGCCCCTGCTCTCAGCGAATGCATATTAAACTGTTTGGACAGCTTGGAAATTTTGTCGCAGATTCTTGATGAGCTCATATGTCAGGACGAATTTGCAGCCTTGTTTTCAGCTCAGTTCTTGAGTCAGGGCTTCAGGGGATCGGCTTCTCCCGAGTCTACCACTGAGGCTTGGCAGGTGGCGATGGTCCCGGTGAGCCCACGAGTGGGTCTGATGTCCGGACCCACCAGGAGCCCTCTGAATTTTGCTCAAGGAACAAACAGCGAGCTTTCTGCCTGACTAAAAGTGCACGTGCAGCCTTTGCCGGAGACCCCGAGAGGCCGGCGAGAACATCCGTGAAGCTTCCGGCTCGTTCTGGCGTGGGACAAAGGCCGCAGGGTGCAGGGGGAGAGGGCGGCGGGTAACACCGTGGGGCGCCCACCCCAGCTCTGCTTGCCGCTGACCGTCCAGCTTGGGCCGGTCGCCCACGCTTTTCTGAGTTTCCTCTTCCTCGCCAGCAGCGTGGGGGCAAGTGGGACAGAAACCTTACGGGGCTGCTGCCAATAGTGAGGAAGTACGTGTATAAGGGTTCTTTCTCCGTGCCCTCGCGTGGTGTCCGTGAAGGAGGGAGGTTCCTCGTGTGAAACAGCAGTGTCTCTTCCTTCACCCTCTTCCTCTCCGTCATCCTCCCTCGTGCCTGGTTCCTGTCGCCGGTCAGAGAAACTCTGCAGGACTCTCCCACGGAAACGGTGCTGAGCCACAGGCCGGGGTCCAAGCCCCTACAAACGCTACACAGAACACACGGCCGTTTCAACAGGTGGTCGATCTCAGCGTCACTACCAAGACCCTTTACCCTGCGGCCCCCGTGCCGAGCCCCCGGGTGCCGCGTGCCAGTCACGCCGACGGCACGTCCCACGCGCCACGCTTCAGGCGCTCCGTCAGCCACGTGAGGCGGGTGCCCGGGCCGTCGCTCAGCCCTGCTCCACACGTCCTCACGATTCCCCAGAACCGCCCCCACTGTGCCCTCTAGTTCCCGGCCTCCTCCTGCCCAGTGTGTCCCCGCTGTGGCCCGGGAGACCCCCACCTGCAGGCACAACGGCTCCAGAACCAGCCCGAGGACTCACGGAGGGACGCGAGGGATCCTGCCGTGCCGGGAGGGCCCTGGGGTTGAGCCGCCCTCTCCACATCCACAATCAGGTGGCCTCTGGGCCCCACGCCTGGTCCTCTGGGCCCCACGCCTGGCCTTCCTGGTAGAACCTTCAGGACTGCGTTAGCCGGCCATTCTACTACTGCCTGGCTTCCTCTTCCGTCCCGAGCAGCCTGGGCTCCCAGAGGAGAGGCCAGCGGTGCCCCGGGCCCGATGACGGGGCAGGTCCGCTGGTCAATCAGCGCTTACACTTGCCACACGGCACCGGCCCAGCCCGGCTCACTGCTGCCCCGGGCTCCCGGCCATGTTGGACTCCGGGTCACCAGGTCGCGGTGGGGCTGGAGGGTGGGAAGCTCGTGTTGACTTGGAGCAGCTGCCCAGGCAGGGGGAGCCGCCCCGTCTGCTCACGGCCCACCTCGTGGCTGGGCTCTGTGGTGAGGTCTGGGGGCCCGGCCCCACGTGGGACCCCAAGCCAGATGGCGGCGGGTGGCACGTGTGTGCAACGATTAACTGCCACACGGTGGCGGCTTGTTCTGACCACGGTGGGGCTGGAGAAAGAGGTGGATAAAAGAGCTGAAGGTAGGAGATGTAAATCTTATGTCGAAGGATGGAGATGAGGGCTTTCTTGGTTGCTAGAAACAGGAGCCTTGAGCCAGCTTAAGCCCGAGGGTGGCCACGGAGGTGGCTGTACCGAGGACGCGGGGACTCGGCCGGCAGAGGAAATCCGAAGTCCCGGGCGAGGCCGCGGGCCGGCTTCTGGGGCAGCTCTCACTCCTGTGCTCTGCCCGGCCCTGTCCTCGACGTGGCCCCGGCCCCCGGCCCGGTCCTGTTTGCTGTAGTGTCCGCACAGGATCCCGGGGGTGTCGCCCACGAGCACGGGGCAGCCGGGCTGGCGGCCGCTTTCTTAAATTCAAATTCAAAATTTGGGAGAAAGGACTCGACTCAGCTGGAACCCAGCACAGCTCGAGTTAGGTGGCCGGGAGATGGGGCCGCGTGGGACAAGCACAGCTCCCTCTCTGTGACTGCGTGGACGCGGGAGAGCGGGATCCCCACCCCCACTCAGAGGCCTATTCCCGGAGAGGCAGGACCAGGTTGCAAACCGAGCAGCGGATGTTCGCTACATCCCGCCCTCCGACTGCTCCCGCGGGTGTGCACGTGTGTGCGTGCATTGCACGAGTGTGTGTGTGAGTGTGCATGCCTGCGTGGGCACTTGTGTGTGCACGCCTGTGGGTCTGTGTGCATGTGCAGGCGTGTGTGCGCGTGCGTTGCACAAGTGTGTGTGTGTGTGTGTGTGCATGCATGTGTGGGCACTTGTGTGTGCACGTATGTGGGCATGCATGAGTGTGTGGGCACTTGTGTGCCTGCATGAGTGTGCATGCCCGTGTATAGGTGTGCGTGCGTGTGTGGGCATGCACGCATGTGCGTTGCACGAGTGTGTGTGTGAGTGTGCATGCCTGCGTGGGCACTTGTGTGTGCACGCCTATGTGTGGGTCTGGGTGCATGTGCGGGCGTGTGTGCGCGTGTGTTGCACAAGTGTGTGTGTGTGTGTGCACGCGCATGTGTGGGCACTTGTGTGTGCACGTGTGTGGGCATGCATGAGTGTGTGGGCACTTGTGTGCCTGCATGAGTATGCATGCCTGTGTGTAGGTGTGCGTGCATGTGTGGGCGTGCACGCGTGCATTGCATGAGTGTGTGCGTGACCATGCATGCCTGCATGGGCACTTGTGTGTGCACGTGTGGGCGTGCATGAGCCTGTGGGCACTTGTGTGCCTGCATGAGTGTGCACGCCCGTGTGTAGGTGTGCGTGCATGCATGCGTGTGCGTTGCACGAGTGTGTGCCTGAGTGTGCATGCCTGCATGGGCACTTGTGTGTGCACGTGTGTGGGCGTGCATGAGCCTGTGGGCACTTGTGTGCCTGCATGAGTGTGCACGCCCGTGTGTAGGTGTGTGTGCATGCACGCGTGTGCGTTGCACGAGTGTGTGCCTGAGTGTGCATGCCTGCATGGGCACTTGTGTGTGCACGTGTGTGGGCGTGCATGAGCATGTGGGCACTTGTGTGCCTGCATGAGTGTGCACGCCTGTGTGTAGGTGTGCGTGCATGTGTGGGCGTGCACGCGTGCATTGCACGAGTGTGTGCGTGAGCATGCATGCCTGCGTGGGCACTTGTGTGTGCACATGTGTGGGCGTGCATGAGCATGTGGGCACCATTGTGCCTGCATGAGTGTTCACACCCATGTGTAGGTGTGCGTGCGTGTGTAGGCATGCACGTGTGCGTTGCACGAGTGAGTGTGCATGCCTGCATGGGCACTTGTGTGTGCACGTGTGTGGGCGTGCATGAGCGTGTGGGCACGTGTGCCTGCATGAGTGTGCACACCCATGTGTAGGTGTGTGTGCGTGTGTAGGCGGTAGGCGTGTGCGTGTGCGTTGCACGAGTGTGTGAGCATGCATGCCTGCGTGGGCACTTGTGTGTGGGCGTGCACGAGCGTGTGGGCGCTTGTGTGCCTGCATGAGTGTGCACGCCTGTGTGTAGGTGTGCGTGTGTGTGTTGCACGAGTGTGTGCGTGAGTGTGCATGCCTGCGTGGGCACTTGTGTGTGCACGCCTGTGTGTGGGTCTGGGTGCATGTGTGGGGTGGGCACACGTGTGGGTGTACAGTCTGGGGAGCACAGTCTGGGGAGCACTCCTTCCACTCTCTCTCTTTCAAGGGTGCTTTGGAGGAACAGAGGGGGCTGAGGGGAGTTCTAGGGTCCCGGGCTGCTCTGGCTTCTCCTCAGGGTCGTGGTGGGGACACTAGCTTCCGTGCCACACGGACGCAGGGCAGACGTGGTGGCTGGAGTCGGCACGGGCATGGAACTGGCCTCCAGCTGCCTGGATTTCCGGCGACATCCGTGCGTGACACACACGTCCCCATTCTCAGCTCCGCTCTGTCCACGTTCAGGGAGGCTCTCTCAGACAGGAGCTGGTCTCTCTCTGGAACCATGGAGGCTGCTGCGGGAAGTAACTGGAATGTGCTGGAATCCTCCGGTAACACTAGCGAGTGGAGCCCCGGGGGCAGACGGGAGGCTTCCCCGAGCGTCCCTTTTGGGTGGCGAGGAGCGCGTCTTTCCAGACAGGATAGGAAGCTCCTTGCCAGCCTCCTTCTGCCCGCCTCCCTGCCGGCTCAGAGTCTCCACTCCCGGCAGCAACTTCCACGCTCGTCACGTTTCATTTGGCCCGTGGTGGCAGAGGGACTCCGGCTGGCCCAGCTTAGCGAGGACGTTTCCTGCTCGGCAGCTGGGGAAGTCACGGGGTCCACGCCACGACTGAACGGCCAGGCCTCGAGGTGCTCGGGGACCAGGCCGGCCCGGGGCTCTTGGCTGGAGGCCTTCGTGGGCCTTCCCACGGCGGGCGTCCCACCTAGCTGTCCAGTGGCACCCGGGCGCCGTGTCTCAGTCGGAGGGCTGGGTTTCTGGTGGGGACGATCGAATGGCCCAGCTCGAGCCAGAAGCCCACCTGGTGGCCAGGGAAGCAGAGCACACGACACAGACGCGGCTGATGGGGGTCTTTTGGTGACAGCGGGCGGCCACGGGGAATCGGCGATTGTGACGAGCCGGGCGCTCACCCCACGGCGTCTACGCGGACCTGGAGGCAGATGGGCTTTGCTGTCCGCACGGCTGTTCCTCTTTGATTCCTTACAAGGGACCCCCGGCTTTTGCCAAATTCCTTCCGCGTCTCTTCCTGCAGCGTATTTAGCAAACCGTAGATGTCACTCACTTTATCGCCACGCGGAAACCCACGCTCCCTCCCAGGCTCTCTCAGCCCCGAGCTTCCCTGCCCTTGTGTGCGCTCAACGTGTCCTTCTGTCCACAGGGGAACGTTCGAGAACCGCGTCCGAGTTGGGGGGCGTGCGTTATCTGTGACGTCGTTCTCCGCCTTCTCACGTCAGCATCGTTACTGTGTTTAGATTTCTTCCCCACCAAACGCTCTGCAAACACATCATCATCTTCCGGGATTTAGTGCCGTGAAGGCAAAGCCTGAGCCAGCTGACTTTCCTTTTTGTGCGAACCCGGATTTCTCTGCCTGGGCACTGCCTCCACTGTTTTCATTCCCTTTGGAGCGTTTTGTTTGTTTTGTTTTGTTTTCTTGTTTTATTTTGTGGAAGGAGAACTGCAGAAGTGACGATGCGCACAGGCTTCCTCTCCAGTAAGACCCGCGTGAGCAGCGGAAGGACCCAGCAAACACCAGAACCCCCACGACTCAGCCGTGCTCCACGATCCTGGGTGCCGCGGGGTCCAGTGTGACGGCCGCGGCTGTCCCGGCGGGCAGCACGTCCGAATTCGGGCGCGTGGGTCCCGGAGGCGGGTGGGGCAGCGCATCTGGGGGGTGTCAGGGGGCTTAACTGAGACAAGACGGAAACGAAGCTGGTCTGAGAAATAAAGTATCTCCAGGCGACGCCGTGGACCTCGTGGCGCTCAGAGGTCACACGCCGGCAATAATAACACACGACCGCCTGGTTATGCGGCTCGCTCCAAAGCGCTCAGAGGCCGGGGTGCTGGGTTGCAGGTAGCAGGCCGGTGAGTGGACGGAGGCTCGGGTCCTCAGCAGGTGCGACAAGGACAAAGGGCCGAGGAAAGCGGGGTGTGCGGTGCCTGGTGGGTCCAGACTTCAGGGCAGAAGTGAGGACAGAAGCTGAGGGGGGAGGGGGCCCCGGAGGGTCGGACTCGGGACGAGGTTTGCAAGGAGGCTGAAGAGAATTTCATGTGAGAGGGAAAATATTTCAGCCGACCGAGACCTGTACACGAGTAAGTTGACTTTTATTAATTTCCAAATTTCCAGAGTGCCCTTAATTTCTGTCTCTGGTCCTCCAGCCCACCCTCCGGCTGATGTCCTGATCCTTTCAGAAGACGCCGCCCCTCCTGGGAGTTCAGGTTGACTGAGCCAGAGCCCGGTTCACAGAGGGCGGCTCCCCTCCCTCTTTCTCTGTGGACCCCAGAGCCCTGGCGGGCTTTTCCGGCCACGGTGCATCATCCGTGGCCGGAGCAGGAGTTTGCTGCCCGTGCCCTGGATCAGGCTGGCCGGTGCCCGGTCAGGCGGACCTTCCCTCGGCCCGGCCAGCTGTGTGCACCTGTTTCAAAACCTCCCGCTTTCAGAGACGATGCCCGCCTTTCGGGGAGACTTTGTCTTGACTTCTCTGCTGCAAAGGCAGGAAAATTTTAAGACACCAAAGACAGAGTTTCCAGATGTTTGTCCTGCCCCTCAATGTCCCACTCAAGACCATGGCAAAGCCGCGTCCAGCGGTCACCTGCCCCGTCTTCAGCCTTCTGTGAGAGCTCGGACCGCTCCGTATCTAAGCAGTCCCGGACCCTGGCCTGTGAGTCTCCTGGACGGACGGACAGAAGCAGCTGGCCAGACCCACAGCCCAAATCCCAACTCCGGACGCTGGTGCCGCTGTGACTACTTCCCTCCGACACGGCCGTCTTGCGGCAGAAATGACGTGTCGCTGCGGCACATCACACCCACCCTTCCGTCACCAGAGGCGGTTTTAAGGCTCGGGGACAAAACTGACTTTATTTTTGAGAAGTCACTCAAAGCGTGAAGGGCAGATTTATCTCTGCTATGAGGGGACACTTGGGGACGATGAGAGACCTTCTTAGGCAAGACTTCAAATACTCATCCCTTATTGCAGTGAGAAGGAGGACGGAGACCCTGGAGGCACGTTCGCCGTAGAATCTCAGTTCGCGTGTCCCACGTCCCTTCCCTGGGGACAAAGTAAATGCGTTCAACAGACTTAAGGCATCTTCTAAAGCAGGTGTGCGCTCGGGGGTCACAGGTGCTCCCATGAGCACTGCTGGGACATGGGTCCACACGGGACCCTGTGACCGAGGGCCCCTCAAGGGGACACCACAGCCCTTTCAAGGGAGCCCCCACCCCAGCCACGGACTCCAAGGCAGAAAACTCCCGTGATGCTCCCGCTAGCCCCCGGCCCCCCACTCAGGGCCCTGGGAGCCTCTGGCTGGGTTTCCGTGTCTTCAAGGTCATGCAGAATACGTGTGCGGGCGCTGGGCCCTCCGTTCGCGGTCTAGGCACGTGGCACTCCTGTCTTAATGCCCTCGTCATGTGGGACTCCCCTGAACTGTTTTCAATTCCAGAAGTAATGGGAGAAGGGGTCAAGCAGATGCCTTCCTGATGACCCATGGACTTGGAGGGAAATTCTCTGCGAGCCCCACCCTTCCTTAGGGACCTCCTGGAAGGTGGAGTGCTGGCCCGGGCCCTCCCTTTGACCATGGGAAGACCCCCCACCCCAAGTCAGTTTCTGTGTCATGTGATGGGGGTGCACGGCTAGGCGCCCTCATTTGTCTGCGTGAATCATGTGACCCTGTGCCCTTTGGAGCTACAGTTGTGGGGGGGGGGCGTTGGTGCATGAAGGGTGACCCTCAGGCTGTCTCCCCACCCCCCGCCCCAGCGCGTCCCCAGCCCAAGGACCTCAGTGGACGTCGGAAGGCACGGGAGATAAAGGCTGTCCCCTCGGTTCATGTGGGGACAAACAGAGGCCTAACGCACCCTCCGTGTCCCCCAGGGGGTCAGGATGCGGCCTGATGCTCCTGATCCCCGCTCCCCCTTAGCGGTTCCTCCTGGGGATGGGCCGACCCACGCATCCCAGTTTGCACAAAACTGTCCCCTCTCTGTCAAGTTCTGCGTCCCCGCAGCTCCCCGATCCCCAGTCCCTCCGCGGGGCCAGCGCTCGCTGAGTAAACTGCGCCGATCTTCGTTTAGGCCCCAGGCCGTCCTCCGGAGCCAGAGCATTTGCCCCCATGGTAAATGCTCCCCAACGACCCAAACACCTCCGGCGCAGCCTTCACATGGGGGAGGGGCAACGAGGGGCTGGGGGGGGGGGCGGGTGGCAGACGCACCGGCTGCCGGTCACCTTGCGAGGACCGCACGCAGGCATCTGAGAGGCGGGCAGAGTCCGGGGCGCTGCGGGGCGGCGGGCGGCCCGAAGGTGAAAGCCGCCGGAGTTGAGTTGAGCCAGGAGGACGGCCAGCACTGAGACCAGGAGGGTCTTCTCCCACGGAGCCCTGGTGGGACAGCAGCCGTTTGGAAAGGGACTCATTTGCTCATCAGGTGAGCCCGTCTGTTGTCCCAAGAATCGGTCTAGTCGAGGAGAAACCCGTGGTTCGAACAAATGAGTGTGTAGGCAGCTCCTGAAAGACACAGCGAAGGCATTTTAACTTTCTCTTCTTGGGTAGACTTTTCTTCTGAAATCCCACGGTCGTGCCAACGTTACTGGTTTCTGAGGGAGCCGCACCATCTGCACCAGGCCAGGGGCTCCCATGTTTATAGGTGAATCTTGGTCATGAGATGCCACCAACAGCTGAGCGGGGACACGGAGACCTCACGGAACTGGGGTCCCTCGTCCGTGCAGGGGTTGGGATGGCCGTTGCGCAGCAGGAGCGAGGAGCGATACAGAGCGGACGGGCCTGGGAGTCACCGCTCCCGTGGCCTGGGGGGAGCCATCTGGTCAGATGTCTGCTGGTGGTCCCTCTCCTTGGTCGCTCCACCCGGGACCCCCGAGTGTTAGCACGGCCTGGCCTCCCTTCCTGCCTGTGGACGTGGGCAGGGGTGAGGGGATGGGAAGAGAGCTGAGCGGGTCCCTGGGGAGTCGGGCTTCTTAGACAGGAGCACACTCACCCCGACGGGTTACGAGGCCCAGAGTCCCAAGGGGCACAAGGGGAGCAACGGGCACAGGATCAGGGAGAGGCAGCCCGGCAGGGGCGGGGAGGGCTGGGGAGGGCGAGGCTGGGGGCGGGCAGGAGAGCGGGCAAGGACTTCCCGGGTGACCAAGGAGCACAGGACGCAGGGGAGGCTGAGGGTTAGCCAGGCTTCCCAGTTTCCCCAGGGCTGGCGCGAGAGGCAGGGGCCGGGCAGCGGGTGACCCCCAGGAGCCTGTCTCCGAGGGGCCCGCAGCCTGAGATGCGGCCACCCCGGCTGGACGCAGGGCCGCGGGCCTCGTTCGGGCGTCAGCTGTGGTCGCGGCTGCTTTTCTAACCACAACCCTGCGGCCGCCGGGACGTGATCGCACCCGGGGCTCTGGCATATGGTTGCTTATTACCCATAATGTCCCCGCTGCTGTGAATTTTCTCCTTTTCATCTTTTTTTATGAGTATTTTAATGGGAAGGTAGGGGGAGGGCGCGTCGGGCTGAATCTGCAGATGGTAATTTGAAGGCGCATTCCCCCGGCGGTGGCGCGTTCTGGAAGGAGCACAGCCCACGGGGACCGGAGGAGCTGCTCCCGGCTTGCAGAGCTGGACCCAGAGTCGGGGGGAGGGGCCGGGGCTGGCAGGGAGGCCAGACTGCGACCAGACGGGGCACAGAGAGAAGGTGTCCCTGTTCTGGCGGCAGGCCAGCGGGAGGGGGCTGGACGCTAGAACCCAGGAGCACGGAACCACTCCCAGCCCGTGTGCACCACCAGGGTGGCCCCGGGGAGCTGACCTGCACAGCGGCAAAGTCACCCTCAGAAGGTCAAAAGGACCCCACATAACGCTCTGCTACTGCCGTCTTGAAATTCATGGTAGTTAAAAAAAATTTTTTTAATGTTTATTTATTTTTTGAGAGAGAGAGACAGCGCGCGAGCAGGGGAGGGTCAGAGAGAGGGAGACGCAGAATCTGAAACAGGCTCCAGGCTCCGAGCTGTCAGCACAGAGCCCGATGCGGGGCTCGAACCCACGACCCGTGATATTATGACTCGAGCCAAAGTCGGACGCTGAACCGACTGAGCCCCCAGGTGCCCCAGGTAATTTTTTTACACAGGGTCCCCACGTTCTCCTTTTCTACCGGGCCTTCCCAATCATGCAGCCATTCTTGTACAGACGCCTCGTGGGTAAGTGTGCCGATCACACCCACATTCCTCCTACACGACTCGGAGCACAGTGCCTCGCACATGCTGTGCCCCAGGGGGGTAAGGTTTTCCCCACACCAAGAAATTCTGCGGCACCAGCCAGGTGTCCTGCAGTGTAAGTCACTTGTGACGCCATCCACCCGGAGACTGTCCCCACCTCAGACACCAGTCACAAGGCCAGGCTGTCTCTTGCGCTTCTGACCTACCTGCTCCGGATGGGAGGCTCCCACGCCCCCCTCTCAAGTTCCATAATTTGCTGGAGGGGCCCACGGAGCTCAGAGCGTCGCTGCTCACCCGTTTGTCATACGAGGACAGGATGAAGGAGGCCGTGAACTCAGATGGGAGGGGCATAGGACGAGGTACGGGGAGGGGTGCCGAGCTCCCGCCCCTCCCCAGGGGCACCCCTCTGCCAGCGCCCCCCACGGGCCCGTGTTCACCGGCCTCTGCTTTTGGGACTTTTACGGAGGCTTCACCATGTGGACGTGATCATCATTTGAGGGACCCTTTTCCAGCCCCTCACTCTGGAGAACGGGCTGGGCGAACTGAATGTTCCGGGCTTCTGACGGCAGCTGGGTCTTTCCCGCGTCCAGCCCCCACCCGGGAGCCACCTAGCATCGCCTCGTTAGAACAAAGGATCTAGGAGCGCGTGTCAGGAACCAGGGTCAAGACCAGGTATCAGAACAGCGGTTCCTGGTGCTCTGATCAGTTGGGAGGTGACGCGGGTTTAAGAGCTGTGTGCCAGGAACATGGACGAGGACCAAATACAACTTTCTCATTATGAATCACAATATCGTAACAAGAAAACGTCTGTCTTGGCTCATATTGTGTTGAAGCCTCCCACGTGCCTGTCGGCCACGCGTCACCCGTCACATATTTGGTGCCGTTGGCCGTTCTGCCACGAAAGCACGTTTCGCAAACACATCGATTGTTTTAAAACATGTTAGTGCGTACATATTAAGGGACTGTATGGTAGGGAATTCAGCGTCTAGAAAGCGACAAATAATTGCTTGTTTTCTTGTTGCCATCTCCCACTCTGTAGTAGCGTTTTCATAGTTCTTATTCGGAGGACAACGTCCTCTCACACTGAAATGATCCTACGTGATTAGTGTAGAAATGACCCTTTTGCGGGCATGCGTTTTCACTTATTGTTTTAACAGATTGCGGAGCGCCAGCTCTGTGTCAGGCCCGATAGAGACTGCACTGGGGACACGGTGATAAATAAAACACAACCCTGGCCCTTGGAATTCTCCGGTAGGAGTTAGAGCTTGGTGAGTATCTTCATTTTGCCTTATTTTCGTTTGGGTTCCTAAGGAGAAATTCCACGAACAGAGATCGCAGGGTCGGAAAAGCCAAGTGCTTTAGTGGCTGCAAGTGCATATTATCAAGTCACTTTCTGACCCACCGTCCCCTGGGCCCCCTGCTCGTGTACCTGCTTCCCTGGAACCCCACCGAGGTTGGGTATTATCATAAAAAAGCATCCCCCAACTTAAAGGGTGTGAAATGGAAGAGAACTGCTTCAGCTCGTGGATGGTTCTTCTAAAGCCCACCCCTCCCCAGTCCCAGGAACCGCGTATTTATTTCAGCCTGACTCCACTCCGTCTACAAGGCACAGCCCCTCTTTCCCTCTACTATGGAGCCGAAGGATGTAATTCTCATTGTGCCTTTCTTAGAATATATTGTGTGACCTTGTGAAATTTTTACAGCCTGCAAAACCATTTCCCTAGAGAGGAACCTTTGCTTCCCTAAAAAGTGCATCTCCCTAGAGCACTAGCTCCTTCTTCTCCCTGCCAGGAAGTGGGCGGGGCCGTTCCAAACTGAAGCCGATTTTATACACCCTCAAGCTCCCGGGGGGCCTCAACCCGGAGACCCACCTTTGAGTAGCCTCTCGGGCACACCTAAATGGAGGCCACATGGGACCAACCTGGGCTGCAGGCGCTGTTGACTCTCAAGCCCCCCAGCGGTCATGTGGGGTATTGCACCTCCTGCAGCCGCAGAGCCCCGCCCACCGCTGCCAAGCTGAGCCAATGGCATCCCCCGCTCCTTGAACAGTTGGTCCAATGGGTGGGCAAGCGGTTCAAGGCAGGCCAATCACAGTCCTGCCCTGAGATTTTTTCCCAATCTGAGCTGGAGAAGAGCAGCCCCTTTTTCCCTTAGTCCTCCATCTATGCACAGAGGTGTGAATGTGGACTTCCAGCTGCCAGCTTCCCCCTTTCCCACCCCGTCCCACCAGCCAGCAGGAGAGACAGCCCCGCGGGTGGGTGGAGAGGCTGAGGAGGCTCCATGCGCGACGGCATTGGTCATCAATTCCGGTCTTCCCCACGGGCAGCTCCCAGCCACATTTTTCCACACCCTTCCTACACTTTCACCATATGATTTAAAAAAACAACTCATGTTTTGTCTTCTTTACTCATTGATGCTAGTTAGTGTATTTCACGTGCGGTAAGAATTGATATTTATTTAAAGTCATGTGGAGTTTCCCCCTCATCTTGTGGGTTTGGTTGATCTCAGACCATAATCATAAAAATTCAGGTCGAATGGTTTGGCGCAGAAAGTCAGTCATTCCGCATGCACGACGTCCCTCGCCATGAGCGAGACACATTCCAAACGCGTCTCCTAGACATGGAAACTCGACATTCCCATCCGAGCCGTCAACCGCCCAAGTGGTTTCTTGGGTTCAGAAAGGGTGGGACTGGCGGTGAGCATTAAACTCCGTTTTGCTCCCTTGCCCTCAGATGCCAGAGCTAAGGTGAACAGCAGCAGCAGTAGTGGGGAGGCGGGACTAGAGCGGCATGCAGCTTCTGGAATATTTTGTCGAAAGCAGCCGCTGGGAAATTGAGATGCTCACCGAGGTGGCAGACAGGTGGGCCGGCAGCCCGGGTGAAAGACAGACGTGAAATAACTTCATTATCTGTGTCGTCCTCCCATCAGGAACCAGCACTGGGTGCTGGGGTCTATTTTTAGCAGAGGCATCGGGTTTTACAAAGATAGTACCCAGCTTTGTCGAAGGCCTCATTTCTTTCCTCTCCTGAGTCATCTGGACTGTTGCGACACTCCCGCCCTCGCACGGGACTCAGACGTGTAAATAACAGCTGCCAGCTTGGACCGGCTTCTTTCTGTACCCCCCCCCCACAGTGGGAGGAGGGAACTCTGTCACCCACCGGGGCCCCTCCACAGTTACCGACCGAAGCACCTGCCTGCCGTCACCCGGCTCCTCGCCTCCTGATGGCCAGGCCGTGGCGGAGAGTCAGAGCCCGGGGCTGAGGCCTCCAGGAAGGACAAGGGAGCAAGGAGACCAAAGTACTCACCACGGCAGTAGCCTTGTGCCCAGCGGCTGCTCCCTTCTCTGCGGCTGGGCCTTCTCGTGCTGCGACAGGTCAGGCTCCACCACGGGGCCCTGGGGCCTACGGCGACGAGGCTGGGGGCCGACCTGGAGGCCCTCGGACAGCAGGCCGTTTGGGTCTCTTGTCGCGTTGGCTTTACGTACATCCGGGCCGACTGGCTAGAGGAAGGGGTTGGCGTGAGAACACGAGAGGGCCCCCACCTGGGACCCAGAGAGCCCGGGGGGCAAAGACCCTGAGGACTTTGTGCAAAGCCAAGCACTTCGTCTTCCTCGCAAGCCACTCTTTGGCCACTGCCTCGTTGCCCCTCAATGAGATGTATGAAGGGAGGGGGTCCGGGCGCTGTTGTGGAGGGGGGCAGGCAGGGAGGGTCGTGGGGAGAGTCCCTGCCGTCCTCCCGGAGGGTCCCACGATGAGGATGATTGAGTGACAGGTGGCATCTAGCTGGGTCCACCTGGGCCGTGCTGGCCAGTGCTGAGAAGAGTCAAGCCATAAAGTGATTGGAACCGTGTGGAAAGGAAGGGTCGTAAATGGTGTATTTGAGGAACAACGTAAGTGTCTATTCATTTCTGTTTGTTTTAGTCTGTTTCCCATATGGCCCCCTTCCTGTTTGCCAGCCCCGAGGATGCGTTCCTCTCACTTCCCACAATGCCCTTCCCCGAGGGCTGTGTGGCTGGCTCCTCCCACGTCACCTCACATGGCCCTCCAGGACCCCTAGCTGATACCTGTTCCCACACCCCCTCCACAGAGGCACCTTCAGCTAAAACACACACACACACACACACACACACACACACACACACACACACAAACCACCCCAGAAATTCTGATTCAAATTCATTGTAAAATAGGAGTTTGGGAGACGAAACGTTCACTTCCGGATGGTTTTTCTCCTTTGGGGTGATTGAAATCAAGTTTTGCAATTCTAGAACTTCATGTGATTATTTCCCAGACGATTTATTAATTCTCATAATTTCACAATCTGCCATTGTCTGGGCTACCTTACTGACTTGTGTCGTCATGGGAAACAGGAAGCGGGCCCGGCTTTCCAGATGGCCAAAGCCCCGGTGGGGACGAAGGATGAACCCACAACGGACAGAGCTCCAATCGTTCGGTAATCGAGTGTTCATTCTCGAGGAGGTTGTTGATCGGGACAATCTGTCGTACTGAAATTAACTAAGGCCCCAGCATCGCCAGATAAGGCAAGAAGATTGATGGGGCCCCGAGGAGACCAGCAGCAAAACTGTTCTCTGGGCCCCAAGAGGAAGGACATGACGATGTTTGGCCCAGTAGAGGGAAGGTTCTGGTAAAGGTCGACATGGGCTCGTAGGAGTCCCAGTCGCCCTGGAAAAGGAGGAAATCCTTTCCATGCTGATGAGAAAGGCACATGCGAGGTGAGGACAGAGTGATGAATGGGGGTGACAGGTGACCTGTCCAGCTCCGTCGGGGGGTGACCCTGGGGGCGCCCCCGCGAGTCAAGTGCTTCGCCTCCGTGTTGCCTCCTGTCCTGGTTTCTGCTGTCACCGCCGGAGAGAGAGGCGAACGGAGGATCCGCGAGCTCCTTCTGGTGGGTAGACGGTGGCTGTTTGGATTGGGTCCTCCCTCGCTTGCTGTTGTCCCAAAGGCTTCCTTCTTCGCAGGGAAGGAGGACAGGAATCCAGCGGGAAGTCGGCATCGACCGTGTGCCGGGACCGTGATGGGGACTGGTCTTCCCAGGTGACCGCAGCCCCTGCCTCCTGGCAGCTCCCAGGCCGGTGGGGGACAGTGCCCCGGCAAGTGCCCTGGGGCGACTTGGGGCAGCAGATGGGGTGATGGAGGGCCTTGCGGGGGCACCCACCAAACTTCAGGGGTAGGGCATCTGAGCCAGGTTCTGAAGGTCAGGCGTGGTTCCGGGGGCTGGAGGAGCCTGGGGCAATGCGGGGAAAGGGGTCAGGTTTGCAGGGCCCAAGACGAAGGAAGATGCATGTGCGTGGGGCCTGGATGTGGCTCCGGAGTGGCCAGAGCAGGATGGACAAGGAGAGAAGGCTGAGAGGAGCCGGGAGACACGGGCGAGAGCCAGCCGGGGAGGGGACCTGCGTCTGCTTCACGATGGGGAGGGGCAGGGGGGAGAGGCTGGGTGACAAAACGTGGGAGCTGTGGTCCAAGGTGGTGGCCACATGTGTGCTGAGCCCGTGGGGCTGTAAAAATAAATACATAAATCAAAATAAAAAGATCCGGGTCCAGAGCAGGGGTGCAGGGGTGAGCTTTACACAGGGGAGAGAAAGTTCTTCATTGTAACGAGACAGGAAGAGGCTGCGGTTAACCGCGGAAGGGAGGGGGAGTCCGCGAAGCTAACAGCTTCGGCTGCCAGCTCCTTTCTCTGTGAGGCAGGTTATAAGTCACCTATTATGTATCAGGCACTCTCAAAATTTTTGTAATTAGTGTGGAGCACTGATTTCAAGGTTGACAAGGAGCACTGATTCTGCAAGAGCGGCCACGGTATTTCTGACAAAGATCAAAGGGAGAAGAGTGAGCTTTCCAGCTTCCCAAACATCTAAGAGTATAGTAAATAAAAAGCGTGGTCCTGTGCTCCACGGAGACGTGGACTGACGGACAGAAGTGGACTCGTGCAGAAACGGGGATTTGAGGACAAAAAAGCAGCTCCTGACTCGTGCTGTCGGCATTTCCAAGAAAGAGAGAACGCCACGAACATCAGGTGTCCCGTTAGGACAGTGACAAATACGGAGTCGCCAGAGTCCCCACGGCCACCGCAGATCTGAGAGCGTGGACAGCGGGCGCGGGAGGGCCGGGGAGACTGGGATGGGAAGTGAGCAGAGGATGTCACCTCCGGAAGGGAAAGGCTGGCCCTAACACGAAGCACGGAACGCGGTTCTGGGTTCGTGTTCACGGCTCCGGCCGCAGGACCGACGTGGGCAGCCCAAGGAAGGCAGCAGCCTCTGGACGGGGTAAACTCCACCGAGAAGGAGCGATGTCCCCGGGGGTCTGGCATCAAAGGGAGGGAGGAAGTCAGAGGCAGAATTCAGAGACCCCTTAGGAGGGAAAGAACAACCCACCTCAACCCCACCAACCTCCCCCGTCAGCATCAGGGGCTACCGTGCATTTGCCTGGGAATCCGACCCATAGAACTCTTGTATAGAATTTCTCCTATAGAAGAAAGCCAGCCAACTCTATCCCAAACTGCCTTGAAAAGAAAATTTAAAATGTGAATCATAACATTTTAGCCTGGGACCATTCTTTTCGCACAAGACCGTGAGGCCAAGTACGACTGTAAGGTGATGCACTTTAGACCAAATCAGATATCCTCGAACTAGCATTTGGAGTCACTGAACAACACATAGAAATAGAAGTTTAGGGGCACCTGGGTGGCTCGGTCATTTAAGCGTCTGACTCCTGATTTCGGCTCAGGTTGTGATCTCAGGGTCTTGGGTTCAAGCCCTGAGTCAGACTCTGTGCTGGGTGTGGAGCCTGCTTAGGATTCTCTCTCTGCCCCTCTCCCACTCATGCTCTGTCTCTTCTCTTTCTCTCTCTGTCTCAAAAAAAAAAAAAAGAAAAAGAAAAAGAAAAAGAAACTCGAAGATTAAGAACAGAAATGTAAGCGAGAGGAAGACACAGAAGCAATGCGAATGCAGGAAAGAAATGGCATAAAAAGGCAAAACCACCTCAAAATAAAAGATAAATAAATCATAACATGCCCAAGGGAAAAAGAGCCAAATTAAATTTTAATAAGGGGCCTTGAAGACAAGGCACAAAAGTAGCCAAGAGAATGAAATTGAGTTAAAGAAGGAAGTAAAAACGGAGCAGAGAGCGAGTTATTGAAATGGAAGTCAGTACGAGTCCCAGAAGAAGAAACACAGCGGAACAGCATTAATATTCAAGACCTTAATCCAAGAAAACTTTGCGGATGTGAGAGAAAACGCACACCTGTGTGCTCTGGAAATTTTACCCGGAGTGGTCAAGTCCAAGATCACTATTAAATAATAGGATCAAATTAGTATTTAATTAGTATTAAATTTAGTATTTAATTGGTATTAATATTAAAAAAATAGTATTAAATTAAAATAATTTAATTATTATTAAATAAAGAATAATAATATTAATAAAGGTCCAAGACCATGATTAAAACCATTAGGATTTAAAGACGAAGAAAAATAATCCTCGGGGTCTCCAATCAGCAAGATCGGACTATTCACAGGGTAACAAACCAGGCAGGCAAGACACTTCTCAAGGGGAAACGTACAAGAGAGGTCAGCGTGGGGCCATATTTTCAGGAAACTCAAGGAAAAGTAGAACGAGGCGCAAGTTTTAGACCCGGTCCCGCTGTCAAGGTGTGTAAGAGGACAGATTTGAATATTCAGGAGCTCGGGGGACACTGTGCACCCACATCCTTCCCAGGGAAGCAGCAACTGATGGAAAGATAACCCGGCAAATTTCATCTGAAGGATCAATGAGCCGGGAAGAAAAGGCAACCTAAAACCAAATGGGAAAATGAAAACAATGAGTCTATTTCAAACGAATAAACACACTGAGGCGGGGGAGACCGAACCAACGCAGGTCAACGTTGAAGTCAATGCCGTGGCTGTGGCTGTGGACCCTCGGTCCAGACAAGCAAAGGGACAGTAAGCCTGGACTCCACCAGGATCGTCTCAGAACGCTGGCTGTGGGGGGTCTGAAACCACACGTCTGTTGCAGCACAGAGCGAGTGAACGCCGTGGGGACTTTGCGGGGACCCAGTTCTCGCCGTGGAAGAAGGGAGATGCAGAACGGGGAAAGAAAGAGATTAATACCCCGTGTAAATAGGTACATATTTCCAAGGTCTGTCCGCGGACAGGACCGGGGAGTATGGTCCCCAAATGTCATTCCCACTAGATGGAAGTAGGTCTCTTGGACGGTGCCTGGCTCTAGGGCAGGAAGAGAATGGGCAACATGGTTCTGAGATACCTTGTGCTGGAAAGTTCCAATGAATAAATGAGTGATATGATGGTGGCCGGTCACTAGGAGGAAGTAACAGGCTTGCAGGGGACCCCACTGGCCAAAGCTGGGATAAGGTGAGCACCAAACTTTGAGCACAAGAGAAGTGGGACCGCTGAATGATGGCCTCCACAGACACGGGGGTCCTAAGCCCTACTGCCTATGAACGTCACTTTATATGGTGGAAGGGATTGGCAGATGTGATTAAAGGGCAGAGAGAGATCTGAACACAGAGAAGAAGTAGACCATCTATGGACCAGAGCCGGGTGCCGCCCTGCTGGCTCTGAAGGTGGAGGACGGGGACAGAAGTGGGCGAATGCGAGGAACGGGGCTCTGGAAGCAGGAAAGGGTAAGGAAGGGCCCTCCCCCGGGGGCCTCCAGGTGGAATGTGGCCCCACCAGCACCTTCATGGGGCTTGGAGAACCGACTGTGGACTTCTGACCTACGTGAGAGAACAGATGTGGTAGTTGGTTACAGCAGCCACGGGAGACTGATACGGTCAGCAGTGGATTATGAGTCAGCAATGCCACGGGAATCCCTGAATCCATTCGGTAGGTGGATGGGGGAAGAGAGAGGGCGGGGATAGGCAACAAGTGAGCGGAGAAATGGACGCGGGAAGGGAGGAGAGGGCTCTCCCTTCGGGTGGAGAGCTATCTGGCGAGTGTACAAGACGTGTGAGCGTCAGAGTAAAGACAGGTCCGGGCAAGAACCACTAATGAACTAGGGGCTCGTTCTGATGAGGGTCAAGGGAAACGGTGACCATGTTGATCACCCCCTGGTCCAGGGTCAGAATCGCTGTCACCAGAGCATCAGAAGGACATCTTGGGCCTCCAGGCGTGAGGCCCCAGGAAAAACAGAGGGTCACGCAAAACTTGAATCCAGGCGTGAGCAAGCCTCAGACCGAACTAACCAGAGGAACGCGCTATGGAATATCGGGCCCCACGTCTCAGGATTGTCAGTGGACGAAGGAAGGCTGTGGAAGGAACGGGTCCGGGGTGACGGACGCTGGGAACCAGGGCTGTGCTGAAAGTGGGCATCGGCGGCCCCACCCTGACCTCACACTGTCCAGCGCTCCAGCGGGTCTCTGGGCTCAGGTGGGAGACCCCGAGGGCAAGGCACCCCGTGACGGGGACAGAAACGACCCCTCGAGCAATGAGGGCCGCCCCGAGCCAGCAGGACCCCGAGATGGACCCCAGGACAGGGACCCGCCTGACCTTCCCCGCCCACCTGCACGGGCCCCCCACCTTTGCCCACGTCTCCTCAGATAAACCTAGAGGTGGTTCTGCGCTTTGGACACAGTCTTTGAGACGCTAGTCTGCCATCTTCCCGGTGCCGGCCTCCGAAAATAAACCTCTTTCCTGTCTCACCCCCACTCGTCTCTCTGCCTTCGGATTTTGTTGACGGTGAGTGGACGAGCCTGGTGTGTTTGGGGCCCGTGGAGCCCGGTGTTTGTGAAGCCTTGACCCCACGCACTGGAGGGAAAGAATGCCATTCAGAACAATACTGGGTGGCTGAGTCGGTTGAGCGTCTGACACTTGATTTCAGCTCAGGTCATGATGTCACTTGGGACCTCACCTGGGGTCAAGCCCTGCATCAGGCTCGACTCTGAGCCTGGAGCCTGCTTAAGATAAGAGACTCTTAAAAACAGAACAAACTGAGGGTTGATGGGGGTGGGAGGGAAGGGAGGGTGGGGGATGGGCATTGAGGAAGGCACCTGTTGGGATGAGCCCTGGGTGTTGTATGGAAACCAATTTGAAAATAAATTTCATATTTAAAAAAAAAAAGATTCTCTCTCTCTGCCCCTCCCCTGCTCGTTCTCTCTCTCTCTCAAAATTAATTAATTCTTTTTTTTTTTTTAAAGAACAGTATTGGGACAAGAAAATAATTGGAACGTGGTTGGTAGATTAGGTGAAATTACATCCTCAGTGTAAAATGTTTTGAATTTAATATCAATATTTTGGTTACATAAAGGGATATCCTTATTCTTAGGAAAAACACACTAAAATATTAAGGGGTAAAATAAAAAAATACAATATTAAGGGGAAAATGGGATAATGTCTGCAACCTGGGGGAATACATCTGCAGCAGATATTACAAAACAAAAATTAGTATTCCTAAAAATAATTGAGGAAGAAACCCCACAAATAACGCAATGTAAGAATGATCATATAATATGCACAGGAAATAAGAGAAAACACGTGTGAAGAGATGCCCGGGTCTCTCATAACAAAAGAGATACAACTTCAAACAAGGAGATACCGGAAGGGTTGGGAAACACAGAGTGTTGGTACTAAACCCGGAAATCGCGGGACTGTGAAATAGTACAGCCGCTTCCGAAGGGCCGTACGCCCTCCTGGGCACAGACGTTCACACGGTCCTGCTCAGAACAGAAAGCTCGGAAAGGATGGGATGGAGGCGGGTCGTTTCACCGAGCGACGCCGAGCTGTAGAAGGAAGCGTCCGTGCAGACGCCAGTGACCGATGCAAGGTACCATTTGTGCGTCTGTCGATTCTGCCTGTAGTTACGTGAAAGCAAGAGAAACGGTCCTGGGGGATGTGCAGCCGCGGACCCGCGGTGGGGCGAGTCCGCGGGTGCCCTGAGCGGGTCCCGCTCACCTCCCAGAAGGGGAGGGTATCGCGGTATTGCTTGCGTGATGAAGAGGTTCGTGTCAATTCGACATTCGTTCACAAATGCGGGCAGCAGGCTTTACCCTCGCGGGTTGCAAATCGGTTTTCTGTGTGTTAGTACGTCAGCTACCACCCCCTGGACGGCGGTCCCCCGCTGGCGCTCTGGCTTCTGCCTTTACTCCTCCTGGCACCTGGGGACCGGCTCTGTACATCTGCCCTGTGGGGACTTGGAGACCAGACCCCGTGAGCACAAAGAAGTCGCGTGGACGTTCACCTACGCCCTGCCTGGGTGCGCGCACGAGACCCCTCAGTCCGGGGACAGACCTGAGGGCATCGTTGGGTGAGGTCTGCAGAATTACACATTTTGGGAGCTCTGTTCTTTGGGGACGCTGTAAAATAATGGTGTTTCCCTCCCCGAGCCTGATGACCAGAGCGTAGGAGGCTCACGGGGGACCTCCGAGTCTCCTTAGGGATGTGTGTGATGTCACGTAGAATTCCTGGCCGCCTTAAAATATCTGCAGGAACCCTGTGAAGGTGGTGTGGGACCGAGGGTCAGAGGGGGCTCCCTGATTCTCACGGCAACTCGTCTCGGGCGGGTTATGGTTGCCCTTGTCTGTTTTTTAGTGGAGAAACCGAGGTCCAGCGGAGGAGACTGGTTTTGCAAGGTCACGGCTGAGGGCAGACCCCAGCCCCGAGCATCTCTACAGTATCACCTCTAGATCTGGGGCATGTCCTCTGTTCTTTCCTTGCGTAAAAACAGAGTGACGGGATGGGAGCGGAGGACAGTCCCGTCTTCTGTTAGTTCATCTGCCTGCACGGGCTCTGACACCGGCCTGAGCCCCGCACGGCGTTCTCCCCGCGAGCGCTGTGTGCTTGGGAGACGGGGGCCGGGGGAGGGTCCGCACCGCCAGTCCCGGTGGTCTGCGTCAGGATGAGCCGATGGCAGGAGGGCCTATAGAAAACTGCCAAGATGGAGCACCATTTCCATTGTCAAGGAGAGAACAGAAGTTGAGATTTTCCGGTCATCAGTTACGAACACGGTTTCCCCCAGTGGTTAGGAAGCTGGGTCTCGGCCTCCCTGAGGGGCAGGGGGACCTCGGAGGGACCAGTACTCGCAGCCCTTGCTGTTTGCGGTTGCTGCCCGTGTGCTCATTCTGGATGATGAAGTTGCTAATGACAAAATTATAAAAGCTGGCCCGAGCCTGACCTGCGTATTGCCACCGTATAAAAACACGTGAAGCCCTAAAGCCGGGTCTGCCGTGACAGGTGCCCAGCGCAGGTGTGGGAGATGCACGGAGAGGCGGGGCTGTCCCTGCAGTGAGTGGGTGGGTGCAGGGTCGGGTCGGGGAGGCCCCGAGGCGCGAGGGTGCATAGCGTGCCATCTGGGAGCGGACGGTCCTGACATCGTCTGACGCTGACTCACGTGCACCTGTGGTCGTCCGGCCTGCAGAACGCCGTTAGCACAAGGTCATTGCTGACCCTCGCTGGGTTGCAGGAAGGTGGCCGGGGTGGGAGAAGGGCTGTCGTCCACCCCGCGGGGCTCCTGCTGGGACCGGTGGGGCGACTTACCAAAGGACCTGGTGAGTGAGATGTCCAGTACGGGCCAGAGCAGGTGTGGAGTCCTGTGGACGGCCAGGCTTGACGTCCAGCACGTGTCGCTCGCATAACAGACGCTCAGAGTTCTATCTGTGTCATTTCCATTGCTGTGTGACCTGGAACCAACTCCTGCCCCCTCTGAGCTTCCTCAGAGACAGTGGGGATCGGGGGGTCGGTCGCACTGTGACCTCAGTAAAGAGGTGCAGTTCAGAATAAGGGAGGAGGGACTTGTACCCTCTGCGGGGTCACAGCACCTGAGCCACATCGGCCACTTCCGACACCCCGCTTTGTGAAGGGCACCGACGGGCAGGTCTGCGGGGAAACCGGGTCGGTCAGGCTCTTCAGAGAAGCAGAACCGACGGGAGAGACACATTCACGCCCGTGTTTATAATACAAAGACACCTCCCCTACGGGATCAGCTCGTGGGATTAGGGCGGCGAAGGCGTCCCAGGGTGTGCAGCCGGCAAGCTGGGGACCCGGCAGTCCTGGGGGGGGGATGCTGCCGGGCCCAAGACCTGAGAGGAACCCATGTTTATGCTGGACTCTGAAGGCAGGGCCCCGGAGTCCCGACTCCAGTCAGTCAGGCAAGAAGACTGGGGCCCTGGGGCTGCCGATTCAAATTCTGACCACCCAAAACACCCCCCCGGACACACCCAGCATCACGCCTGACCGAATGTCTGGGCCCCCAGGCCCAGTCCAGGTGACACATTAAGCCAACCATCGCAGGAACCAAAACCGTCATCCCCGGGGGATAGCCAGGGACGGCTAGCCGCCTCGTTTGTCGGCCGCGGGGTCTGTCCTGGGCCTTTGTGCCGCGTGCACAGTTGTTACGTGCACAGAGTCTGACTCGACGTAAGAGAGAGCTTCCCAGCGTTCCGGGTGGCCGGGGACGTGGCCTCTGTCCCTGCAACCAGCCCGACGCCCCTCAGGCAGGAGGCTGCCACACAGGCAACACGAGATGCCCTCCCCGAATGGTGTGTGTGACCCGAGGTTTCTTCCAAGCACGCGGCTCTTTGGTCCGATGACTGTGGATGAGCTTGAACGTGGGCCGTGTTGCCCACAGGACCCAGCTGCACCCGCCAGAGTGCTCGGCTGGGGACGCTCTCGCTCAGTAACGTCAGGGGCTCCCATCACCTAGTGAACAACACTCAAACTCGGTGGCCCAACACAGGCCCTCTCCTGGTACCCGCATGCTGTCCTCACAGCCTGCCCCCACACAGACACTGTGCCACCAGAGGACGTGCTCGGATTCCCCGGGTCTCTCCGTCCTGTTCCTCCTGAAAGGGCAGGATGCTGACTATGACGCCCTGTGAGTGCCCTGGGCTCCGTGCTCTGACCCTCCCACCAGCACCTGCCACAGGACACTGTCTGTTCGCTCGTGTCTGTCGCCCTCGGGAACCGGGCGCACGTCTGCTCCTGCCCCTGAGCCGTGTGCCCCGGTGCGGCACGAGGCAACAGTCTCGGATATCACTCACTGATTCCGACGGACGTGTCTGCCCTCGAGCTCCCTTCCAGCCGCGGTCTTTCCCTCTGAAACCCAGAACCTTCTAAAAAGCTCCTTACTCATACCTTGCCTCCATCCCGTTAATCCCTCCAACTGATGCTGCGGGAATGGCTTCCAGGTGCCGAGTCCCGTCCAGGTTTGGGGACAGATCCGGTAGTGGGACCTGATCTTGCCTTTCAGGACATTTGTGTCCCAGCCGGTAATGTAGAAACAGAGCCGATGGCCAGACGCCCCCCTGCAGGCACCCCAGTGCCCTTGCACTGGACTCAGAGCTCCCGGAGGGCAGGGATGTTCCGGACGTTTCACTTCGGCATCTCCAGTGCCCGGCCTGGCGGGGAGGCCGCACGTGAGTGACGGGACAAACAAAGACAGGTGTTTCCACATTTACGCCGGTAACGGGTCCATTTCTTCCTGAGCGCCCGTCCACCGGATGCCAGATGCACCCAGAATCTCAGACCTGAAAAGAACATCAAAGCTGAAGGAGTCCTGTTCCTGGTGGGTCATTCCAGGTCCTTCTGCAACATTCCTATGGTTGGTCTCACGAGGACAAGTAAGCATCCCTGCATCCGGAGTCGTCTTGTGAGAGCGAGGGGACGTCGTTCTGCTGAGTTTGGATGCGGCCGAGGTGGAGAATGGAAAGCGTGGGCTCCAGGGACGCCGCAGTGGGTCCAGAGCGGGCACCTGGTGCCACAGCCCCTGTTCCTCGCGGAGCAGACGCTGGCACGTGCAGCTCGGGCCCCCTCGCAACCAGCACGCAGAAACGACTGCCACCCTCCAGCCCAAAGCCCGCGAGTTCCACACACCTGCCATCCCGGCCAAGTCAAACACGTGGAAATTCACGGAGATCCTATTTGTCTCGGAATTAAAGCCACGTTAATTGGGGACATGTGACGGTTCACTCGGGGGCCTTTGTGTGGGCTTGCCGTGCGCATCTGTCGCGGAAACGCGGGAAGAATTTAGCCCGGTTGGACATGATACACGGAGGCACTCTCCGAGTCCCCTTCAAGCCGCCGTCGAGGACAAGCAGTGACTGTGCTGCAGAGAGATCATCTCATCGATTTTCTTCCAAACACAGCCTGGTTCCAGCTCACGGGGCCACACGATAACATCTTGTCTCCAGGAGCAGTCACGTCACGACAAATTAACCTGCATCGTAGAGGCAAATTTCTTCAAGTTCTAACCGTTGTCTCACTGCCTCCTGTTTGGGGACATGCTGGAGAAGGGCCTCTGAGCTCACAGACTCTGATTTGAATGTGTGATGAGCTGTCACAGTCCCCTTGGTGTGGACAGAGCCTACGACAGGAATTCGGATCTGGGGATTCGGGAAGGACACGGATGGAATCTTTAGGGACCGAGTTACCGCGTCAACTAGGACCCAGAAGATGACGGAGGGCTCCAGGGATGTGGGTTTGGGTTCGTATCACAGCCCCGTTCCCCACGAGCTGTGTCCTCTCTGCCTGCAGACCCCACCTCCCCGCAGCCCACTGACAGCACCTGCAGAGGGAACAAGGCACGTCCCCTGCCCCCCGCCCCCACCGGGTAAGGGAGGGCTGCTGGGAACTGAGAGCCTCGTGCGGATACTTTCGAACACAACCTTCTTCCTGCTTCTGTTCACACGTGTACACATGCACCGGAGGGGGGGGGGGTGAGCTCCGGGTTCACACCCCTGCACACAGTCTGCAGAGTCGAGGGCACCACAGGAACAGCTGTGGGCGTGATTGATGAACTCTAAGCGCTACAGTTCATGGTGAAGGCCAGGAGGGAGGGTGTGGCTCTGACAAACCCCTTGCTTTCTTGATTGCCTCTACAAGACCACATTTGTCCGGACGAGAGCAGGACAGGTGCCAGAGAGGACCTCTCACTGATTCAGTCCTGCGTGGCCTTCTCAGAATGGGATGCGGGGTCCCCTTCCCAGACGGGGCTGTGGCCAGGCGGCCTCAGGAGATGACCCCAGGGCCCCCCCCCCCCGCCAGCCTCAGACCCTGTTCCCCACCCTCGCACCCACCCGCGTCCCAGAGGATCAACAACGGCCCAGGGGCGTCACGGTGAAGAGCTTGGGCTCCAGAGTCACAGGTGGATTTAACCCAGAATGAAAGCCAAGTTCAACCTGTGACTCTCTAGATGTACTTCCTGGTCTCCCGTGGCCTCTGTTCCTGCGTCTGCAGACTGGTTAGAATAACACCTACTTCTTAAAGGTGAGTATCCGTGGGGACAGACGTCCTCGGCCCCTGTCCCATGCCACGCAGCCTCTGACTCCGCCGTGCCCGTGGGTCTCCTCGCGGAATTGTGCTCAGGGCGGGGAGTTGTGTGTTTTGTGCTCTCAGTGCCCAGAGCCCTATCTAGGGCACAGCTGGCACATCGTGGGTTAGGTGAGTGA
The DNA here is from genome assembly GCF_028749965.1 of Puma concolor. Taxonomy (NCBI): domain Eukaryota; kingdom Metazoa; phylum Chordata; class Mammalia; order Carnivora; family Felidae; genus Puma; species Puma concolor. Next base: position 148,414,868 of record NC_141672.1, read on the forward strand.
CAGCGTGAATGCAGGGTCAGCCCGGTGTCATCGCAGGGCAAGACGCCTTCCAGGAGTCGAGTGAGCGGGGGAGGAGCCTGTGCCTGCAGATCTGAGAGGCTTCGGGAGGTGGCACAGCGGAGCAGACACGACCACGAGTGCTGCTTCTGGGATGTCTGGGTTCCAATCCCTCATCTCCCTCTGTGTAACCCTGAGGGGGGCGGACACCGGCTCCAGGGGCCCCCGGGGAGGGGCCGAGGCCCCTGCTGCCGCCGCACTGTCCCCCTTCGTCCCTCCTCCAGGCTGCCGACCCGGGCGCTCTCCCCGGGGATCCCAAAAACAAATCTCGTACCATCGTGGGCTCCCGAGCCACCTTCTGACTCTTAGCCCTGCAGACGCGAGGGGAGCCAAACAGCTCTGCGAACGCGTCTCGTAGCCCGAGTCTCTGCTTACGCCCAGGCTTATTGCCATCACTACACGCAGCGTTTCTGCAGACCCGCCTAGGCTGCTTCTCGTTACAAATGGAGAACGTCCCAGCTGCGTCACGGGAGTTTATCGACGGGCATCCGTGAGTTCAGTGGGCACTCCAGACCCACATCAATAACGTATTTTCTGTCGCAGGAAACGTCTCCTTTAAACAGCACGTGAGCTCTTTTTCACCTTTAATACAGATATCAGGAAACACTCCGTTCTTTCCACAAATAGTCACCAAAGGCCTCTGGGCTCGGCCCTGGTCTGCGGGCTGACGCAGCACTTACAGGGATTTCGACACAGTATAAAACACACAAGTGCCTGGACGCTTTCTAGCATGAAGGGCGGGGGGAATCGGGTGAGGGCGTTGGGGGGAGGGGTCCGGGCCGGTGACACGATCGCTCCTGCCGGGACGTGCTGAAGTCCGGAGCGGGAACAGGCGTGCCGTGCTTGGGACACAAAGGCAGCCGGGGCTCGGTGAGAGGGGAGCGAGGCCGGGGGGGAGGCCAGAGACCCTGCGGCTTTAGTCCACATGTGGCAGGAGCCAGGGAAGGGGACACGACCGGATCTCATCCAGTTGGTGGGAGCCTTTGGCTCTTATGGAGAATGGAGTCGGGTTGGAGGACAAGCAGAGAGGCAGGCCAGCGGGTCGGACCCCGAGCTAATCCGCGGCCAGGCGGTGCGGACCGCGGGTGTGCAGGAGGGGTGCGTGCCGAGTGTGTGTTTGTGCCCGAATCAGCGCGGGGGGGGGGGGGGAGGACAGTGGGGAGGGGTGAGCGAGCCCGCCCCCTCCAGGTGCACGAAGTGTGCCTGTCACACACCCACCGCGATGGCCATCTAGGCTGGAGCTCAGAGAAGGGATCGGCCAGAGAAGGGGTCAGAGAAGGGATGTGAACTGGGCCCATCCGTACCCGGACGATGTCCAATCCCAGGAACCGTGTGCACAAGGAGGAGGGCTCGGAAGGGAGAGGCAGAGGAGGAAGCAGAGAAGGGGAGGCCGGTAAGAAGGAGGGAGGCCCATGGGGCGCCTGGGTGGCACAGTCGGTTAAGCGTCCGACTTCAGCCAGGTCACGATCTCACGGTCCGTGAGTTCGAGCCCCGCGTCAGGCTCTGGGCTGATGGCTCAGAGCCTGGAGCCTGTTTCCGATTCTGTGTCTCCCTCTCTCTCTGCCCCTCCCCCATTCATGCTCTGTCTCTCTCTGTCCCAAAAAAATAAATAAACGTTGAAAAAAAAAAAAAATTTAAAAAGAAGGAGGGAGGCCCAGAGAGGAAAGGGTTTGAAGGGGGTGGGGAACGCGTCCTGCTGTGCAGCCGGCTACACGGACGGACGGAAGGAAGCAGAGAAAGGCCCGCAGGACGTCGCGGGACGGGGGTCTCCGCGGCCTCGAGGGGGCAGTTTCCGAAGCTTCAGTCAGGAGAGGCGGGGCTGGGGGGCGGGGCTGCTCCCCCGCAGCCCAGAACGTTCTTCTAGGCAGAGGCCTGGGCCCACCTTCTCCCCCACCTCACGGTCCCGGGTGCCTCATGAATAACGCCTGGAAACAGGGCTTTCGTGTCTGGTTGTCCACGGACAGAGAGCAAGTCCAGGGCCTGTGTCTCCGCCCGTGTCTCGTTGGTAGCAGGAAGTCGCCGACTTGATGGGTGGCAGCCGTGCTTATTATTATTCCCCGGTCACCAGAGTTAACGCCCAGCGGGTGCTCAGTGGACGTAGGGCCGAGTGAGGGTCCCGACAGCTGCCCACCCCTCTGCCCTGGGTCAGCACACCCCAGGGAAGGCCTTCACCGTGGTGGCCCCGGCCCTCGCGTGCTTTCCTGCCTCCTGGTGACAGCGTCCCCACGTCAGGACCCCCTCGCGTTAGGGCTGCTGACGCTAACGCCGGGTCCCCGGGAGCCTCTTTAGAGCTTCTGGAAAACCTGGCCACTTCTTTGTTCCCTGCTCTCCCACTCTTACTGAACGTGTCTCCTGGCTCCCACCCCTCCTTCCCTTCAGCCCCTTCTCTGCGTTGCAGCCGGGGTGATCTCGTAAGCATGTAACTCGGATCATGGATCACGTCGTATCCCTCTGCTTGCCATCGTCCCCAGGCTTCACATCGTACCGAAAATAAAACCTAACCTGTTTACCGTGTCTAACGGCCCCTGCCGCTTCACGGATGTCCTTCCCACTGCGCTCACTACATTCAAGCCACACTAGCCTTCTGCCCAGACTTCATTCTTACCTCAGGACCTTTGCACTGCCAGCTCCTTCTGCCAGGGGCGCTCATCCTGGGCCGTCCACACACCACATTCTCCAGGTCTTCCCACTGCCCTAACTCAGGCAATACCTCTGCTCCCCTCTGAGGGGAAAAGCTTCCTTCAGGAAACCTCTTGCTGTTCGAAATTGTTTCCCTTATTTGCTTACTTCCTTGTTACCTGTACATTCGTTGGAATGGACGTTCCGAGACACCCGATCTCAGACTGCGTGCATTCGTTTCCTCCCTCGTTCTTTCAACAAGTATTCATTAAGCACCTACTACGTTCGAGACATTGTTGCTCTGGGGACAATATTTCAGCCCCAAGCCAGTGCCCTGCACATTCAAGTTGCTTAACAAATGTCAGTTGAATAAATAAAGGAATAAGTAAATAGAGCAAAGAACAGGAAGAAATAGGTCACATACCCATCGCTAGTGGTAAAACCGTGCTTTAATAATAAAACTACTTAGTAATAAAATGCTAACGTAGGCTGGCGGAGACATCCAAGTCGAACAGCATTGGAGCCGGGAAAGCCTTCCTGGCCAGGACTTCGGAAATTATACAAGAATCATCACACCGTGGAACGTGCCTCTGAGCAGCCCGTGTGAACTTTCCGTGTACATTTCTTCTCTTCACGGGGTGACAACTCAGTTACTGATTTGGCCTCATTTATTAAGTGTTTTCCTTGCAAAGGAAAGGAAACTGTATCTGCAACTAACCACACGTGCGCTGCTGAACTCCAACAATGATATTCTGTCCAGGACTTAATGAATCTTTCAGGAATCTTCCAAAACTGCTGAGTTGGGGTCAGATTTGAGACCGCAAAGAAGCAGTGTGTGCAGGGGGTGGGGTGCGGTACCTGGTCCGGCCCGAAACGCCCGTGTTCCTTCGGTCCCTGTTTTCAGACGCTGGTGTCGTTTTCTCATAACATCGCTTCTGTCTAAAGTCGGGTGCACGTCCTCCCTCTCCTTTCCGTTACGAGGACTAGTCCAGATTGAATCCAAACCCAGGAACGGCCGAATCCCAGTGACTTGGCTGGTGGGACTTTTGGAAAGCCCGAAATCTAGAGAGAGCGCTGGGAGATGTGCTGTTTAAAAAGTGCATTCAATGGTGCGAAGTAAGTTGACTCTTGCTGGTACTTGGGGGGAGGAATCTAAATAACAGATTAAAATTCCTTACGATAGCACATTGCGCATACATTTGTCCTCGTGAGGAAAATGAACATTTCCCTACAAGATTACATACATGCTATTTTCTCAATTCACTTGCTCAGAGCACTCAGGCGAAATGCAATCCAGTCGATCCGTGTGCAAACCTCAGGTTTACGTCTGAACTAGTATTTACTGTAAAAGTGAGAAGTGTTCTTAAGCCTGCTGTGGTATCGTTGAGCTGACATGATCCAGGCCCTCATCAGAGACTTCTTTTGGTGTCCAGACATCAAAATATTAATCGCCTTCTGCGATATGCTCGGAACTGTGTTTCGTCACTTTTCTTTAATGACTCGAGTGGGAGCTCGGTGACATTTGCGAATGGCAGGATGAACATTAAAGAAGCTGGATAAATTCTCTCTCCGGCATCCTCCCTGATACGATTTCATGGGCAAGAAATGTGCTGCGGCCTCTTTCCCTTTGGCTATGATTCACTTCACAGTGAGCGATGTCTTCGTCTCTCTGGGGTGGAGAAAACTATGTTGATGTTGTGCTCACACAAGCACAGAGGAGCAGACAGGGCTGGATAGAAAGTCCAGGAAGCCATATATACGTTAAATAGACTTGTGTTAAAGGGGTAGGGATGGTCTTTATTTTTTTTAATTAAAAAAAATATTTTTAACGTTTATTCATTTGAGAGACAGAGAGAGACAGAGAGTGAGCGGGGGAAGGGCAGAGAGAGAAGGAGACAAGGAATCCGAAGCAGGTTCCAGGCTCTGAACCAACACCAAAGAGCCCGATGCAGGGCTTGAACCCACGAACCATGAGATCATGACCTGAGCCAAAGTTGGACGTTTAACCAACTGAGCCACCCAGGTGCCCCATCTTTCTTTCTTTTTTCAATGTTTATTTATTTATTTTGAGAGAGAGAGAGAGAGAAAGTGTGAGCAGGGGAGGGGCAGAGAGAGAGAGAGAGAGAGAGAGAGAGAGAATCCCAAGCAGGCTCCACACTGTCACTACAGAGCCCGATACAGGGATTGTCACGAACTATGAGATCAGGACTTGAGCTGAGATCAAGAGTCAGACGCTTAACCAGCTGAGCCACCCAGGTGTCCCCAGGATGATCTAATTAGTGGTGCTGATCAATGGATATCCACATGGGAGAACCCCCACCTGACACCAGTGTAATGTCAACTCCAGAAGACATGCAGCTCCAACCAAGAAAAGTAAAACAGTAAAGCTTCAAGAAGAAAACAGAGCATCTCCGTGACCTTGGAGTCTGTACGAATCGTCTCCAACAGGACTCAAACTGCCAATCATAATGAAGAAACCGATACATTTCTATATCAAAATAAAGAACCCCTATTGATCAGGTACCAACGAGAGAATAAAAGTGCAGCTCACAGAATGGAAAACAGTGTCTGTAACGTGTATCCGACAAATAACTGATTTTCAGAACATCTAGAGAATGTCTACAAATTGCTAAGGAAAAGACAACCAGCCTAATGGAAAATGGGCAGAGCCGTGAACAGGCACTTTGCAGATCAGGACATCCAAAGGGCCAACACACACATGAAAGGGTGCAAATCTCCTTCATCATCAGGAAGACGCAAATTAAATGCACGAGACACCAGCGCGCACCCAGCAGAAGGGCTAAGACGGAACATGCCCGAGAGCAGCATCTAGAGCAACTGGAGCCCCACGCGCACCGCGAAGGGGAGCCTCGGGGCCGCGTCACCCGCCACGGCAGCATGGGATCTCACCTGGGGACCAGCAGCTTTACTGCCAGAAATGCACGCGTGCATTCACCAAAACCACGGATGAGCGTGTTCATAGCCCCAAACCGGGAGCTCCCCAGACGCCCACCAGTGGGTAGAGAAATCGTGCCACATTCTCCAGCAGATAACGCTGTGAAAATGGGGAGGCCACCACCATACACGGCGGCACAGATGTTTTCCACGGTGTCATGTGGAGCGAAAGAAACCAGACACAAAGGATACAAAGTATATGCTCATTTGTTTCTTACCTTCCGCCTGCCTGCACGTGAAATCACACGGTTTCTGTGACTTCTCTCTCTTCACTCGCAAACAGAAAGCAGAATCAGGTCCGCAAACACAGAGAACAAACTGGTGGTTTCCAGAGGGGGTGAGAGGAGGCCCAGGCTGCCAGTTACGGGATGAGGAAGCCACGGACGGAAGGCACAGCACATGGAATACAGCCAATGGTGCCGTAACAATGCTGTGTGGTGACAGACGGTGGCTGTGCTTGCGGGGCCCAGCATAACATACAGACGTGAGACTAACGTAACACTGTGTGTCAACTACACTAAAAAAAAAAAAAAAAGTGCAAGGTACATGAATGTGTTTACATAAAGTTTAAAAAAAAAAAAACAGGCAAAACGAATGTGTGCCCTTAAAACAGGAGGGCCACTTTTCTTCGCCAGGTTTTAACTGGGAGGGGCATGAGGAAGGTTCTGGGAGGCTTCTGGGTGTCTGAGTGTCCTGTTTTGTTTTTTTTTAATCTGGGTGCTCATTACGTGGACGGTTTCAATTTATGAAAAATCACCAAGTTGGACACTTCTGATATGTGCATAAAACTGAACACTTACAATGTACACATCAAATGAAATCTCACCGCAAGATATCTTATAATTTTTCAGTTTATTTTTGATTATATTTGGAGAGGCAGATTTTCTATGATAGCTTCCAATCAACCATTGTACATTAACCAAATTTTACACAAGCCATTTGAAAAAAGATCTAAAAATGTGCTTAGTTATTGGTATTATATAACGTTGATCAAGCACCAAGAGTGTGCTAACAGCTGTACAGAGCAAACATAGAAAAGGTTGACAGTCCCCGCCTTCAAAAATACCCACTGCTCCCCGAGTCTCGCACATAGAACTTAAAAGTCACACCCTTTTATTCATAAGGCATAAATAAGGAAGTCTGTCGCAGTTTTCATTGTTCATCAATAAATATCTAATACCCTTTCCCCAATTATCCCAACAATTACTAATATCTTTGCCTTTAAATACAAATCTCTGTAGTACAATATACAGTATATACTGATTTGGTATTCACACGATGGACCATGATGTTCTTGCAAGTTGGTTATAATATGAAGCATGTTGAATTTCAACATTCACAAATTGCTACACCTCTTAACAGAATCATTTACTGTTGGCAGCACTTTTCCGTTGTTGTTTAAAAAAACGAGGTGCCGTCGCTCGTACACTGATAAACTGTAAACAAAAACAGCACTGCCTCGATTCCGATAAGGGCATCGGGACTCACGGCACATCAGAGCAGCGAGCGTCGGCACATCTACTAAAGTGGCCTGGCAGGTAGCAATCGTGTAGCCCCATGCCCTAAAATACTAACGCGCGACGGTCAGCTAGTAATGGTGATACGGAGGAACTTGCTTCGACCGTATCTGCAGTTTAAAGAAGGGGGTGGCGGCGTAAAATATCCGAAAACCAAGCCGGGAGACGTTTTTTTTGCTTTTCTGCGAGGCTGTGTTCGAAGCAAATTCAGACTAGAAGAGAGGAATACGATTATTCTGAATTTAATGACTGGCTGAGGGTATCTGATTTCAGGACAATCCCTTAAGTGAGAACATCTGATTGTTCACTTTTCAAAAGCAAGAGAAACGAAGTGAATTTTGATAGTGTATGATTCTAGGCGCCAGGCATGGGAAATCGTACTTCCTGTGAATGCGCCGGAGACGATGGTACAAGGTGACGGCCGCTACGGGAGTCAGGCCAGTCCGCACGGGATGAGGAGAAGTCTCCTTCCCAGCCAGACTCTGGTCTTGCCCCGCTCTGCAAGTACAGGGGTGGGGGAGGGGGGACGGCTAGAGTGAGGGGGTCCGGGGAAAGAAGGCTGTCCCAAGCATGGGGTCAGGAGAGAGAAAAGACCCAGCCGTGAACTCCACCTTCTCTAGAAGGCTCCGAGCATCTGTCAGCTTCAGGCTGTGGCAAAGATCCCTAACTTGGTACCACACTCCAAGCGATAAAGCTGGGGACAACCCGTCCCCACTGGGGCATCACCAGCCCTGGGTGTTTCTTCTCCGTCATGTGGCGATGATGTCGCGTTGAATTTTAAAGCCACACTAGACGGAGGGCCAGACGAGATTTCTCTGCTACCTCCTCAGACAGGAAAAGGGGAGAAGAAAATTCTACAGAGTCCCTTCTCTTCCGCACACGGGGTGGGGCTTACGGTCACACACCCTGCCTCGGTAGCTAGCCGCGTGGCTCAAGCAGGGCCCATTAGGAAGAGGCGATGGCAGTTTGGTCCATCCGCCATGGTCCTACCTGGCAAGGCCAGCAGGGGTTGGGCTTGGACAAGGTTTTTCTCATCCCAGGTTGGTGCATCTCCACTTCTCTGCAAATCATGGAGCAAGAGGTTGGGAGCTACCTATCTCTGATGCTCTCGTGGCTTAATCTGTGATAAGGGGGACCGTGTCACGGAGCCGTCCTGGACGGCAGGAGAGCGGATAGGGTAGCTCCCAACTCTTACAGGTGGGAACCCAGTATCCCCTTTGAGGGTGAAAGAAACAACCTTATTTAATGTACCCAACCCAGAACAGAGCACCAGAAGACGAAAATTCTGACAATAGACAGTAATGTATGTATATATATATTTTTTTTCATTTTCAACGATAAATCCTCAGTTCTGCATACTAAGGCTTAAGTTTCAGTCACCTAGTTGAAAGTCCACAGATAAACAGGAGAATAAAAACAGTGACATAAAGGCCCCTAAACATGAAGGCTCACTACAGACAAAAGCATCCGTCCCTTAGTTGTTCACAGCGTGAAATGTTCTGACTGCCCCGTGTGGGGAAACGTAGACCTCGACAGAGCAAGCTGAGAGTCATTCGAAGGTCTTGGGAACGGATGCTGGATCCTACTGCTTTAAAATCTGAGATGCTCCCCAAACCTCTCTTTCAGGAATTTATTGTACCGTCCAGAGTGCTTTTTCCTACTCTCAACATTTGTTCATAACCCACCTTGTTCTCAGAAGAATTAAGGTAGCGAGTTTCTGCCAATCATTGTTCTTTGACCCTGTACCAAGACATTAGAGTCAAACGCTGAAAAGGATTCTCTCCGTGCAATTATGTCAAAGCACCATTCAACAGGTGGAAACTGGGATCAAATTCTGATCAAATTACAACAGCTTCCTGTACGCTGGAGAAACCTTGCTCTCAAGTTATTTAACAAAGAAGGACAATAAACCAAAACTGGCGTTCAGATAGACATACACAGATAGATACGTAAATGGTTAAATAGAGATTTTTTTTTTTTTTTTGCGCTGCTGACAAGTATTTGGAACTCTGGAGTTGGTGCTGCGTTGTGGAGAACACCTCCGCGCCTTTATCGTATGACTGACAAGCTTTCAAGATCCTGTGAAAGCCACCGGAAGTGGTTTTGTGGCACATAGAAACCACGGTCCGCAGTTAGAATGTCAAAGTTTCTACCTCGTCTCTACTCCTCAAGGCACAAGGACACGTTCCAAACTCTCCGACTCACGTGTGAGAAGCAGAGTGCCCGGTACCACCAGGAGACAGAAGACCAAGGAGCACATGGGAGACCGCATGGGTGGCCGTGATTTTCCAGTACTGACCTTACGGTGTTGGTGAGCGGCTCTCCCCACACCCCGGGGTGCGGACAGGAAGATCTCCCGGCCCGGGTCCCTCAGCCTCGTACGCAGAGGGAGCACACTCCATGCTATGCCTGACTCGGCAGGTGAGCTCCTCCCTACGCCGTGCGCAGGAGAAAGATCCAGAATGTTCCATGAAGATCTGCAACGAGGATCATAATGGTGACCGAAGGGCAAGATTGAAAAGTCGTAGTCCTTGCTGCGAGTCAGCAGAGAAGTAGCATCCTCTGGGGACACACAACCTGTGACTTCACCTGCAACGCAACATTAAGGAAAACAGAACTCATCCAGCTCTCTCCCTCCACGGCCCCAGGCAGGCACGTAGCAAATATCTGCCGCGTAACATATTCCCCACCGCGAGACTTCAATAAAATGGAAAGAATCCAATTAAAATTTTTTTTTTGCTTGGAATTCAATTTGCATGTTCTGCTCGTCCGTTACATTCTTTTGGTAGGAAAAGATATTGCACTTCTAACAACGCATCCGAGAGTCACCAAGTCAAAGCCAATAGGAGGGTAGGTCTCTCTAGAACGCACACTTCCTGAAGCGCATCTTGCCCACCGGCAGAAAGCCTCGGCGGCTGCGTCTCTACCCCAGCGAGCGGTCGCCACACGGCCCTGAGACCTCACGCCACAGAGGGAGAGCCGGCGGCCGCCAGCCGTGCACGGCGGGGCGGCCCTGGGCTCAGGATTTCATCGTGCAGATGGGCACGACAACCACGAGGATGACCGTGCACGCGGCAGCGGCGACCAGAGCTGCGATCTTGCAGACCTTGGCTCGTCTGAACTCCGCTTCCTTACGCTTCAGTAACGAGTCGTAGCCCGGGGTATAAACATCCTCCATCCAGTATTCTAAGTTGTTTGGGTTTAAGGACTCCTGCGTCTAGAAGCAACGACAAGACGTTAGGGACGCGGGAAGTACTTGAAAGCAGGTCCCAGAGCGCCTGACTCGTCCGCAGCCCGGGACCACCGTGACATCCGCCATGCCAGCCCCGCCTGACAAGGGCCACCGAGGCCTCGGGCTCCTACGCACCACGACTACACCTGCCCCGCCCTTGCTGCCTGAGTCCACGGGTCTGACACGGGGAAACCACGGGTCTTCTCGCTGTGAGCAAGCAAATCAGGGCCGAGACAAACGGGGCTCAACGCCAGGGGTCTGCGGCCACGAGCGGGCCGGCCCGGCCTTGGGACAACCAGGGAACCTCACTGACAGGTATGCTCCCCTACCGGCCCTAAGAACAGAGCCCTTTGAGGCAGGGCTCTCTCGTGGCTCTGATTCCGTTCCCAGATCCACACAAAAGCGTCTACTGAGAAATCAAAGTCCTGTCCCAGACGAGCAGCTCACACACAATCTAAAATATGGTCAGGCCGCTGCTCGGAGTCCCGGTCCACAGGGCCGTGCAGACGGTCCGAGAGCCACAGGCTGCGTCCGCGATGGCAGGCCCATGCTGACCTCGGTCTCCCGTGTCCTGAGACTGACGCGGCGTCTGTAGGAGAAACACCACAGTTCTCCTGAGCTGCCCGTGGACCCCGCTCCCCAGTGATGCGCTAATCAGTTCCTGTAACAGGGCGGAGGGGGGAGCAGTGTTCTCCCCCTCCGGCAAGAGCTTTTAATAACGTAGCATCACGTGAAAGCAAACACAGAAATCCCAAGCGAGGTCACCTGAATCTCTGAGACACAAACAAAGGTATCCATTCTGGAGATTTTCTCGGCTTGTTTAATGCTCAAAACGTGCACGTTAAAGTCACTCGGACACACGCACAAGATCACAAAACACATCCTTTGGAACCTGTTTGAAAACTGCATTGTAGCATGTTTTACGGGGATGTTGGTGATTCTGACCCGTGTTACTCACTGGCCCGTCCTTCCAGACGCGCCTCTGATATTTGTCACCTGGCTCTGGGGACAGAGCAGCCTGGCCCCGTGGACGCACGCCAGGTGGGCCCGGTCAGTGGACGGGATGTTTTCCCAATTCCCTCCAGGCGTCTGCTCCGGAGCCCTGGGTCTCGGTGGGTTTCAGAAACAGCTCCCTTCCCTCGGCCTCAGATCCCAGGGCGACGACATCTGTCACTGGTGCTGGTGCCCGGATGCCCCCCGGGCTCTCACCCTGCCCATCGCACCGTGACAGCCCCTCCCTGACAGTCCCTCCCTTCCTGGGCCATCGTGAGTGATGGGACTCTCTCAGGAACGGAAAGTCTGTCACGACAGGGGGCTGGGTCTCTGCGGGAGCCCCCACTACCGCGTCCTCTGCTAGAGTCCCAGGGGCCCCGGCCTCCCCCAGCTGCCCGCTCCCGCCATTAGGACGAACACCCGTCTTCAGGCTCCAGCCAGGGCTCCCTCCCCCCAAAGTCTGCCCTCCACGGGCACTTGCAATGTGTGGCTCGGCCACGAAAGCCCTTCAGCCAGCTCACGGACACCGAACGGGAGAGGGGGATCCGGGACGGGTGATCTCACGGGCAGACTGGTCTGCCACGGTGAGCGGCCACCTGCGAGGGTTGGACGGCTGAACAGCAGCCCCCCCCCCCAACTCTGCACCTTCAAGACGGGCCCGGCCGCCTCTGCCTCCCAGGCTTGTCACGGAGGGAGGCCTGGAGCCAACCAAGCCCACCCTGCATGGCGGGTTCTGTCTCAAACAGAAGGAAGTCGGCCTCCTTTCACGGTCACGTACACCTTGCAGGCCGGGACTCAGCCTGCAAAATAAACTTTTTTATTAGCTTTCCCGATAACTTCAGGCTCTAAGGACAACAAACAGCGGTGATACCACAGTTTCCAGGGCCAAGGGCCAGGGTGGATTGTTACCAGGCCCCCAGACCCTTGGAATGACAACAGGGCCCCCCCTTTGCTCCCGCCCCCGAGCGGGCGACCTCACACCCAGACACACGGGGCCCCGGAGATCGTCCAGATGGCGCAGCTGTCCTGACATCACCTGAGTTTCCGAAAAGGAACGAGAACGAGTCAGGCCGCGCCTCCCGGCAACCCCTCCCCTCCTGCTTTGTGCAAAGGGCGCTCCCTCCTTGGCTCGACCTTAAGTGAGGTCACCAAAGCTCTCTAGTCTGAAGGCCTGCTGTTATTTCGGGCAATTTTGGGTTTATACTTATAAACGTGGCACGTTAACATGTCACGCATCTGTAGGGGCAGAAAGTCACCTGTGCCTGGGAACGGCCCCCTCCCCCAACTTCAAGAAGCTGTTTCAGGGCCCCCCGGGCAGCTCAGTCGGTTAAGGGCCGACTCTCGGTTTCGGCTCAGGTGATGACCTCACAGTCTGTGAGTTCGAGCCCCGTGGTGGGTTCCGTGCTGACAGTGTGGAACCAGTTTGGGATTCTCTGTTTCCCTCTCTCTCTGCCCCTCCCCCCACCCCGCGTCTGTCTGTCTCTGTCTCTCAGAAATACGTAAACATTAAAATAAAGACGTTAGTCGATCTATGACTCGTTCGATTCATTTGACCCTCTCACGGTCGTGTACTAGTTGACCCAGGAACGCAGGGGGAGTGGCCCCCACCGCAAAGCCGCACAGCGTCCTCCTGCAGGGCATCCAAGCCCTGGCCCATGAGCAGGAGGACGACAAGACAGGGAGAGGCCCGGAGGGACAGTGGACACAGCACACGCAGGGACACAGCGTGCAGGGGGTGAGAGGGGCGAGGGGGCTGTCACCACAAGCCCCACCGTTAGAGTCTAGCCAGGACTGCCCCTTCCCCTAACTGCCGTCACTCAGGTTCACTGTGGTCACTGCGGGGACACGCGGGCCCCCCGCTCTCTCGGCAGCCCAGGAGGAGGACCAGGGGCTGGGCTGGGTCCCGCACAGACTGAGGCTTGTCCGACCCGGGCCAGGCACTCGGCTCCCAGAACTGGCATCTCCTCGTCTGCAAGCCGCGGACCCTACGGTCCCCGCGCCCCGTGCTCACAGCCGCCCGGGAAAGAACACGCAGACCTGACTCGTTTCAGCATCACTTAACTGGCCCCTGAAATCCTTTCTAGTGCCTGCTTCCCGCCGGGGACTTTCAGTGCCTTCTTCCCAAACCTTCTCACAGCGGCTCTGCAAGGGACATGCGGGCACGACCAGTGCACGGCGTGGAGCGGGCAGAGGGGATGTCCCGGGTCCCTCCGCAGAGGAGCCCAGCGCTGGGGGAACCCGAGGTCTCTGCCCGCCACACCGCGCCCCCCGGCCCCCGCCACTGGCATCTCCCCCACAGCCCTCAACAGGCCAGGTCGCAAAGCTCATTCTGCAGGTGAGGACGGGATGCTTTCCCGTGGTGACACAGAGACACGGGCAGGCGCAGTGTGCACGGGACGAGGTGGGGCTGCCCACCGACGTGTGCCCGAACCCCAGCCCCTCGTGTGGTGGCCAGACTCGGGCCACGACTGCGTTCACCGAGCTCCCGGGGGTGGCTCTTACCTGGGACTGCTCCACATGGACACATAATCCATAGCTTGGCTCCCACAAATATGTTTATCCCACGTGCTACATGTGGAAGGAGAAATCGGCTGGTGTTTCGTGAAGCTCTGTCTCAGGTCTCGTGGGCAACGAACGAGGAGGATGTACACTCGCTATGGAGCCTTAAACGCACCGGTTTAAGCTACTCGGCGGCCAAAGTCAGTCAATCAACCCCGCGTTCCCACTGCCAAATGTTTGCAAGCAAATCAGCAAAGTAACGCTCCCCTTGTTAAAGCCTCGGCTCTACGGCTGATCAAGGTTCAGAATCCCGGGGCGGGGGCCCTGGGGCGCCGGACGGTGAGGTCCCTCCTGCATGGGCTGGGGTGTGGGGGGGGGGGGCCTCCCCCCGCCGCCCGCGACCGCGCGAGACTCACCTGCAGGTCTAGGGCCGTCAGCTTGCCCTTGTCGCCCGCGTTCCTTGCGTACTCCTCGATGGTCCAGGAGGGCGGGCCCCGCTTCACCTCGGCCAGTTCTGTCAGCCGCATGTCCGCGTACAGGGGGTCATTCTTCATGTGCGCTTTGAGGGAGGCGGGGTAGGGGTGCGGGCTGAACACCTGCTCCACCAGGAAGCTGTCCTTGCACTGCTTGGGCAGTCGGTGCTGCGGGGGGACGCTGTATGGCCCGGCCGCCTGCAGAGGGGCACAGGGGAGGCCAGGAAAGTAGCACAGAGGCTGTGGGATTTCACGGCACAACCGGGCAGCCAGCGGCTTTCTACTGCGAGGCCCCGAGGGCGTCCGGGGAACGGGACCCCGTGGGCATCCGGGGAACAGAATGCGGGGATTTAGCACAGAACGAAGGTACGCCAGGAGTGGGGGCAAGTGTCCAGGAAAAGTGTGCAATGGGATGGCCCTCACGTGAGCTCAGGTAACAAGACCTCGCGGACCAAGCCCTCGTGGCGTCACTGCCATTAGCAGCCCTCCTCGCGCAGGCACGGAGCGGAGCCCAGAGAGGCCCCGCCGAGCAGGGGCGAGGCCCCCACGGAGCAGGGGCACAGCTGCTGGGGGGCTCGGCTTCCAGCTGGGCTTCCGGGAGTCTCAGTCCCTCGTTTTTCCCAGTTTGTACCTGGTGACGAGGAGTAAGCACCGCGGGCCCTTCCCCTCGAGGCGCTTCTGACATCGGGCCACCCTGCCCTCCGGGAGGGAAGCAGCCTGAGGGCACACGCCGGGAGCCTCCGGTGGTGCTGAGACCCTCCGGGGAGCGGCCAGCTGGACAGCAGTGTGGGGTCCCGGCCCGGGGGACTCTGTTCTCCGTGAACCTGTCACACGGGGGTCTCACAGGGCCTCCGGGAAGCACTCGGTGACTGCCAAGCCTGGGTGGGCCCCCATCTCTGCACACTCTGCAGGCCCGTGACTGCCCGGCTCCCCGTCCGTCCGCCCCCTGGACGGCGAGGCCCGTAAAAGCGGGCACCTGTCAGCGTCCGCCTTTCTCCCCCTCTCCTGCCAGATCGGACGGCCGAGCAGAGGGCCGCCCGCCCGTGTGTCAGAGGGGGTCGACACCAAAACACGAAGCCGTGTACGTGACGCGGAAAAGCCAGGGAAAACAGGGCGGGCAGGGAGGAGAGGGTGCCGGTGCCTGAGAGGGACGTGTGCGTGAGTGCGGGATGGGCCGCGAGGCGCGAGTGTGTGAGTGTGGGCCTGCACGTGGACCGGGCCGGCTGGCGCCACACCGGCTCCCACAGCACGGGCCGCACGTGGCTGCACGAGAGCAGAGCAGTGGCCAGCACAGGCAGCAGGCCTCCCTGGGATCGGACAAGATCAGTTCCGGCGCCTGGGGGCTCAGTCGGTGGAGCGTCCGACTTCAGCTCAGAGACTGCGGCTCAGGTCAGGATCTCACGGTCCGTGAGTTCGAGCCCCGCGTCGGGCTCCGTGCCGACAGCTCGGAGCCCGGAGCCCGTTTCGGATTCTGTGTCTCCCTCTCTCTCTGCCCCTCCCCTGCTCGTGCTCTGTCTCTTTCTCCCAAGAATAAATACACCTAAACGAAGGTTAACATATATATATGTATATACATATATGTATATAAATCACATCTTTTACCCTCTTTCCTCCGATTCTGGACACTGAAAACTTGCGTGGAAGCCAGCCTCCCGCGTGGCTTCGCGAGCCCACAGCCCACACCGCCGTCACGCCCTCCCCGACACCGGCCCCTCTGAGCGCCTGCGGCCCGTCCCGCAGAATCAGGGCATCGGCTCTGGCCAGAAAGGGGCGGGCAGGGCCGCCGCGGGCGCCACTGGCCCGCGGCTCCCGGCGGCAGGGGACGCGAGCATCCGTGTACGCCCGCCCCGGCGCCGACGGGGAGGTGTCGGCCCTCGAGATGCAAAGGCAGCGAGGCTCCCGGGAAGAGTGAGCACACGGCTGCGAGGGCGGACAGCCACGGGGCAGGGGAAACGGGCGTCGGGTGTCGGGGAGCTGCCGTCGGGGGCGGGGGGGGCCATCTCCTGACTGGGGACTCGCCGCCCACTCCCTGCACCCCGCTGTTTCAGGAGCAGTCATCCCTGGCTCGCCCGCGTCCCCCCTGCACTCCCCACTCCGCCACCCCTCCCGAATCCGAACCCCGCTCTCTCCCCCGTGGACAATTCCAGGCACACACTCCTTCCAGCTGGCGGACGGACCATCTGCCCGGCCCGTCCTCCCTGTCCCAACGCGGACAGTGCCCCAGATCTGGAAGGACAGCCAGGCTCCTCCGGGGATGCGCCCCGGGCCTGTCCCAGCGCGAGAGCCCCGACTGGTGGGCGCGGATTAAATTACCTCTTTGGACTTCTGGTGCCAGACCTTACTCTCCCCGGGGCCCCTGTCCTTCACCTCCTCCTCACCGAGGCCCGCGCGGCTGGCGTAGGTGATGGTGCGCCAGTCTCTGGGCGAGTTGGAGGTGCTGGCGAGTTTGGACTCCGTGGCACTGTTCTCCTCCGTCAGGGACCTCGAGGACGGCCTGGTGAAGAGGCTCTTTTTTAAGGCCTTGACGCGGAGGCTCTCGCTGTTGCTTCCGCTGGCCTCTGAGCAGCACCAGTCGGCCGCGTTCCCGGGTTTGGGTCCACGGGGGCCGCTGTGCCCACGAAACATCCGGGGAGAGGCGCTCTCGTCGGACGGAGCCTCGCTCGTCCAGGAATTCAGGTCGACCTGCACACCCGCCTTCTCGGGTTGCTGCATTTTCTGATCCAGCTTATTTAGCTTGCCCAGGACCTGCGAAATTTCCTCGCGGACACCCGACAGCGACTCAAGCTTCCGCTCGATTTCGCCGATCCTCAGCACCAGCCTGCACACACTGGTCTTCAGCTCCTCTTCGGAGCGGTGGCTGCTGCTTTCGGGCCGGCTGCCCTTTTCTCCTTTGCTACCGGGAAGCCCGTTGGCGATTTTGGTTACGCTGTGCTCCGGCGAACTGTCACAGTCCGACTTGTGAAGCTGAGACAAGGACCCTGTGCTGTTGTAGCAGGAGGACTGCATCACCCCCGTGGAGCCACTGATGCTCATGTCGTCAAGAAATCGAAAAATGTCGCTGATGTCATCGCTGACGACCTCCGAGTCGTCGTCCGACTGCTTCAGGGCGTGCCTGTCACTGTACTTGCTCTGTCCGGAGGCGCACAGGTCCTTGTACTTCTTGGGCTCCAACACGTGCTGCTCGGTCTGGGTGCCCACGCTGCTGGTGTCTGAGCTGAGCTGCGCCCCCGTGCAGCTAATGCTCTTGTCTTTGAACTTTCTGACCGGCTCGTGCTTCTCCAGGTCAACAGGGGAGGAGACCTCTTTAGGTTTGAGCCCATCTGGTTTTGCCGCGTAGCCCCCGGGAAGGACCTGCTGTGGGTCGCTTGGCGCGAGGTAAGTGGGCCGCCTGTCTGGGGCTGGGAAACTGGGGGTCTGGCTGCTGGGGTGTGGATATCGCAGCTTCTCCTCAGAGGGGTTTCTGTTTAGGAAGGACCGTTCAAAGTCAGGGACCTCCTCGGTGTTGAGGCTCCAGCTTTTGGCCGGCCAGGGGGTCTGCTTGCCCGGCCTCCCTGGGCAGCGCCTGGCTTCCTGCGCCCCCGTCACTGGAGTGGGCCCAAAATACGTGGAGGCCTGCAGGTCGTCCAAGCTCTCGTGTTTGGCCCGCCTCTTGTCAGGCACCGGGGAGTACGTGCGGTTCAGGTACTGGCTGTTGTAGGGCATCTCGAAGCTGTGGTTGAAGAAGGGTGTCCTGTGGGGCTCCTGGTGCCCCCGGGGCTCCCCACGCTCGACCTCTCCCTTGTTGGCGGGGCCAACCAGCGTGGGCGACACGGCCATCAGGTTGTGAAAATCCTCCTTAAAGACGTTCCTCTTCTGGACACAGGACTGGATGACAAAGGGCTCCGTGCTGCCACCCTGGCTCATGGGCAGGGAGTCCTGATCTGAGACGGGCTCGCTGTCAATGTTCATGGGGAAGTAGGTTCTCTGCATCTCACAGGGCTGGGGGCTGGCGATGGAGTAGGGCGCCAGCGCCTGTAGCCGGTCCAGGGAGGCCGCACGGCTCTTCAGCTCCTTGCCGACGCCCAGCAGGAAGTTGGGCTCGGAGGCAGGCACGAACTGCGGCGGGCGGTCCTTGGGGTCTGCCTTCCGGCCGTGGGACGCCTGGCGGGCGGGGTAGCCCCGGCGGAAGGGCCTGTCGCCCAGCTCGCAGCCGAGGGGCTCGCACTGGGCCGCGGCACAGGCCTCCGCGTCCGACCCGCAGGGCTCGAAGGGCGCCTCCTTGTGGCTCCCCTTCTGCCGGCCCGTGGGCAGCTTGCCCTTGGCCGCGCCCCCGTTCATCTGGATCAGGTTGAATATGGTCACGACGTCCGCGGCCACCATGATCTTCTTCGACTGCTGGTTGTTCCCGGGGCACTTCATCTTGTCCTTGAACAGCGTGGCCGGGAAGTTGGGGTCCAGACAGGCCGTGTAGAAGAGGACGCTTCTCAGTTTGGCGAGCTGGGACAGGTCGAAGCGGGCACACAGGGACTTGCACAGATCCTGGTAGGAAACGGTGTTTTGCTTGCTGTCCAGCTCCTCCAAGATCTTCGTCAGGAAGAGGGAAGTGTCCTGGTTGGTGTCCATGGCTGAGGACGTCAGAGCCTCGCGGCCGACGCTGAATGCTCCAGTCCGTTCTACAGTGACAACATCACAAAATAGAGGGAGATCATAAACACCGGTGTAAACCAGGCCAGTTACGAACCACCTAGCGACGCGCGAGGAGCTTTTTAATTTAAAAGTGTAGGGGCGCCTGGGTGGCTCAGTCGGTTGAGCGTCCGACTTCAGCTCGGGTCATGATCTCACAGTCTGTGAGTTCGAGCCCTGTGTCGGGCTCTGTGCTGACAGCTCGGAGCCTGGAGCCTGTTTTAGGTTCTGTGTCTCCCTCTCTCTCTGACCCTCCCCCGTTCATGCTCTGTCTCTCTCTGTCTCAAAAATAAATAAACGTTAAAAAAAAATTAAAAAAAAAAATAAAAGTGTATCAGCAGCTTCGGAAACATTCATAGCCTACGACTTTTAACTCCCTTCCCAGGAAACCACCTTAAAGAAATTGTCGATGACCGTGATTTACGTACAAAGATGTTTGCTGTGATGGCGTCTATAACAGTGGAAAAATGAAGCATCTTGAATGTCCAAATAACAAAGGAATGCGTACATAAGATATGTTATGATAAACAATGACTCTTTGAAGCAGTAAGATTAGATTAAAGCGCATCAACAAAAAGGAGCAAACTACCAGTACAGGCAACAGCGTGGACGGGGCTCACAGGCATTGTGCGTGAGCGAAAGAAGCCACGTGCGTGAGGACGCCACTTTAATGACGCGCGGGAAGACACGTCGGTGGTCGCGGGGGCTGGCGGACGGTGCTTCCCTGACTGCCTACATCTGTCAAAAGTCACGCAGCCGTGTGCTAACACGTGTGACTTTCGCTACAGGTGAATTACACCTTCATTTAAAAATTACACACGGAAGACTTTTTAATGACAAAAAAAAAATATGACACAATATTGAGCGAAAAAAATGAAAATTAGCCTGTATGTGTGAGAAGGTCTTCATTATACAAAGTGATATATTCTTGGAGATGACAATGAAAGAAATTAACGGACACTGAAATGTTAACAGTGGTTACGTTTGGATGGTAAATATGGACTTTTTTTTTCTGAACGGTAATCTTCGTTCCTCAGTATTTTATTATGCAAATTTTCAAACATAGAGCAAAGTCGAGAGAATTTGATAGCAAATACTCATACACTCGCCATCTGGATTCCACCATTAACATTTTACCGTATCTGGTTTCTCACATATCCATCCATCCTTCATTGGGCTAGCTTATTTTGTTTCTAGTGCACTTCAGGGTAAATTGCAGGCATCTGAACACTTCCCCCTGAGCGTTTCATCATGCGTATCATTAATCCAAGTCCCAACAACAGTTCACAGCTTTTCTTTAATATAAGATCTACATGGGGTGCCTGGGTGGCTCAGTTGGTTGGACGTCCAACTTTGGCTCAGGTCATGATCTCACGGTCCGTGGGTTCGAGCCCCGCATCGGGCTCTGGGCTGATGGCTCAGAGCCTGGAGCCTGCTTCCGATTCTGTGTCTCCCTCTCTCTCTGTCCCTCCCCCTCTCACTCTCTGTCTCTCAAAAAATGAATAAACGTTAAAAAAAAATAAGATCTACATGCACAAATCTTAAGGGTACGTTTGCTGAAGCTTCAATAAAAGCACGTCTGTGTAGTAACCAACCCCCCCTGGAAAGATCTAGAACGTTCCGAGTGCCACAGAAAGTTCCCTCGTACCCCTTCCCCCTGTGTTCTGATGTGTTCTGCGTAATGTTATTTTTCTTCATAATTTCCCATCCTCTCTGAAATTCTGACGTCTGCGATTTCGTAATCAGCACACAGAAATAATAAGCCTTACTTCGAAATGGACGGAAAAGCCACGTTAACCAGTCCCTGAACGGAAACATTAAACGCACCAAACTGAGGGTTTCACAGAATCCCCTAAGACAGAGTAGAGCCCATCCATTATCGAGGACCAGGTCTGAGATTTACCAGGACGCCCAGGACACGCGTCTTCAGCCGCACCTGCCAGCAGGCCAACCTGCTGATTGTCAAATCAGCCTGTTCCCCTGTTTTCTACACGAACCGCATCTTTTCTCTGGGCTGGTTTCAGCGGATCCCGGCAGTGGGCTGTCCCTCCTGAGGGCAGAGCTCCCACGAGGAGCTCCCACACGTGTCTGCAGGGGCCACAGTCTGGATGTCCCCGTGGGGAGAGGCAACAAGGCCCTGAGGGGTCCTGTTCCCGCCCAGAGCATGCTGCGGGCAAGCACGTCCTTCAGGGCCACCCAGCCCACCCCAAGAAAGCACTCGGTGTGGGCACCATCTGTTAAAGGAGGGGACTCGAGTGTGGAGTAAGTGGGCGCAGGATGGGGGTGGGGGGACAAATGCACATTCTGCTCGATCACTGGGGACCCGAGCACCTGCAGAGATGCTCTTCCTGGACTCTGACAGCCTCACCAGACCTCTTGGGAGTGTCCTGACTGACAGGGAAACAGACTTGGGGGGCGTAGGGCAGCCACGGGGAGCAGCGAGCCCGGACCCTGCACGGCTCCTGGGAGACCCCGACTCTGCTTCCCCGGGGGGCTTCTCCACGTTCTCCCCTGCCCACTGGCTACACACTTCTCGGCCCCAGTCAGCAAGGCCCAGGGTCTCCGGCACAGAAGGAAGGAATCACGAGTGATCTGAAAAGCCTGAGTCATGTTTTATTAAAACCGCTCATGGACGGCCAGGGGAAGGCACCTGCTGCCACACAAGTGGGCGTGTGGACGCAGGGGCAGCCCGTGTGCGAATGGCCACAGAGAAACCCCACAGGAGAGCAGACCAGGCAGGAGCCTGGAGACACGGGTGCTCTGTAACGGCGGGACCGGTTCCAGCTGCCGCGGGTGGGCTCCCTCCCTCGACCACACAGGCAGCCCTGTGGGGGGTGGGGGGAAACGCCGCCCCCATCTCACAGACCGGAGACTGAGGTCCCAGGAGGGGTGACCGCCCGTCCAGAAGGGACGCAAGTTGCCGAGGGCCCGAGTGCGGGCAAGTATGGGGGCTGCTCTGGCCCGTGCACCTGCTGAGCCCCGGCTCTATGCAGGGGCCTACATGGAACACGCACCACAGTATGGAGAGGGGGCGTCACGGCTCTCGGTGCGCTTGGGACAGTAACACACGTGCACATTCACAGACACACACACACATGGAGACCCACACCCCGCTCACTCAGCCTCCCTCCCTCTCAGCTCTCTCTGGGCCGGTCCCTCAGGGTGTGAACACTTTCAGCTCCCAGCACAGCCCAAAGCACATTGTGAGAGCGGCCGAGGCACCCACACACCCACCGTCTCGGGTCCAGGAGGCCGACACCAGCACAACACCTGCCAGCCACACGGTCCTCATGAATCTCAGTGGGAACGTGGACGGGGCAGGGAGGGATCTCAGGGGGCCCTGAGCAGCTGGGCGTCTGGCATTCAGGCCCCCTGAGGACCCCGTGTGGCCCCATGGACCGTCCCCCTCAACCCTGCCGAGTGCCCTACATCTCCCCGTGCTGGAACCCTGCTCCCCTTCCGGGGGCTCCTATGGCAGCCCCTCCCCCACCCCTCACTGACCCCAGAGTTTAAGGGAGTCGTGCCCTCCTCGGTGGTCAGTGGCCCTCTGCCCGAGCCTGGGTCACAACATTTCTCACATGATCTCATGGTTGGTGAAGTTTTAACAAACGTCTGACAGGTATTCCAGGAAAGAGAGGATGGTGGAAAGCCAATAATCAAAAAATGTTAGAAATGTTTCAGACTGGACCTCAAACTCAAAGAGCAACCCCAAATAAGACATACAGAAATAAATTCACCTTTAAACAGCAAAACACACATGAAGAGAAAGCCCTGAAATGGTTCAGGCAGTGGGGGAGGGAATGAATTACTGAGAAAAGAATAAAACTAAAAACAGATTTTTCAAGAATTAAAAAAAAAAAAAACCCAGACTATTCTCTTCTATAAAGATGATATTGTAATTTGGACCATCCTTCAGAGAAACCGAGGTCTGTTTACAAAATCCATATTGTGTGTACTCCATTAACAGATGTCCAGAATTATTGGTCCATTTAAAGTTAAAAAAGAAGAAAAACTAGAAGACATAGACACAAAATTCTTAAAGTGCTAAGGAAAAATGACTTATCATTTATAATCCTATCACCAGATAAACTATTATTCAGAAATAAAGATTAAAACTAACTGCAGACGAAGATGCCTTTGTCGCTCACATTCCTCACTGTAAAAGCTACTGAAGAAGCTCCTTCAGAGAAAAGAAAGATGGATTCAGAAAGAAGAAAGCAGTAAACATATAGTAAATTCTAAACACACACCAACTGTATAAAACCATGGTAATGACTATTTTTAGAGCTAAAATAGAAGGGGGGTGGTGATCTAGGTTAAAACTCCCTAAGCATTACCTGGTATCCTCCAGAGGAGGAAGGAATGTTAAATACATTTAGATGTTAACTCAAAAATGTATGTTAGAAAACAATTTATGGAGGGGCGCCTGGGTGGCTCAGTCAGTTAAGCAAAAAGGACTTCGGCTCAGGTCATGATCTCGTGGTTTGTGAGTTCCAGCCCCTCAACAGGCTCTGTGCGGACAGCTCAGAGCCTGGAGCCTGCTTCGGATTCTGTGTCTCCCTCTCTCTCTGCACCTCTCCTGCTCACACTCTGTCTCTCAAAAATAAACATTTAAAAAATTTTATAAAGATTTTTTTTTTAATTTTTTTAACGTTTATTTTTGAGACACAGAGAGACAGAGCATGAACGGGGGAGGGTCAGAGAGAGGGAGACACAGAATCTGAAACAGGCTCCAGGCTCTGAGCTGTCAGCACAGAGCCCGACGCGGGGCTCGAACTGACAAACCGGGAGATCATGACCTGAGCTGAAGTCGGCCACTTACCCTACTGAGCCACCCAGGCGCCCCTAAAAAATTTTAAAAGAAGAAAAGAAAAAAATTTATGGATCACCACCAGGAGAACAGAAAGAAATTATAAAACTTAATGTAGAATTTTAAACGCATGTAGAGAAAACAGAATAAATGAACAATCAATTAATAGAAGGTCAGAAATCAGGGAAATGAAGCAGTGACAAAGGAAGACAAGTAAAAATCATGAATAAGGTGACAGAAATCTTTCCAAATACATCAAATCACAATAAACGTAAACAAGCTAAATTCACCAGCTCAAAGTCTGTGACTCTCATTTGGAATTTTTTTTTTTTTTTTTTTTTTTTAATTGCAGCCAGATGCCACCTATGAGCAATATACCTAAACATACTGTCACGGAAAGGCTGCAAGGATCAGGATGAAGTAGGAAATTTCAGCCAAAACCAAATCAGAATACAGTTGGTGTTTGTTACAGACAGAATAGTACAATAGTTAAAAGATCGTAGACTCTTTTGCCAGATAGCCCAAATCTAAATCCAGTAATAGTATTGATCTCGCATGACTGAGTTTTACGTATGAACGCCTGGAAAAGAGTAGGCAATTTGGCAATACAGAAAAAGCTCAAGATAAGCAAATTCTATCGCCCTCCACATCCACCTCTGGTTACAAAGCAAGGTGACCATTCACAGGGTTCATAAGGAAACAAAGCTGATTCTTAAAGACAGATTTTAATAGTAAAAGAGTACAGGGGGGTGGGGAGATCATATAATTGATATCATACAGCAGCTAATATGAATTTATTTACAGCCAATTTAAGGATACACTTCAAAAACATTGGGGCGCCTGGGTGGCTCAGTCAGTTAAGCGGCCAACTTCGGCTCAGGTCATGATCTTGCGGTCTGTGAGTTCGAGCCCCGCGTCGGGCTCTGTGCTGACAGCTCAGAGCCTGGAGCCTGTTTCAGATTGTGTCTCCCTCTCTCTGACCCTCCCCCGTTCATGCTCTGTCTCTCTCTGTCTCAAAAATAAACGTTAAAACAAAATTTTTTTTAATTTAAAAAAAAAGAAAAACAAAAACATAAAAATGCATGGAAAAGAAAGTTACAAATGGATGTGTCATGTGACTGGTGTAATTTGGAACAAAATAGATTGTTCTGCAATGTATATATAAGAAGGAAAGCACGAAAATGCACGTGGAATGAAATATGCCAGGTTTGGGACAGTGGTTTCTTTTGGAGAAAGACAGAGGGGGAGGAAGATGTGGAGAAGCCTAAAATGAAGGCCCAGCATTAGGCGCTGCCTTGACATCTGGTGAGACCTGGAGGGCCTCGAATGGCTCCCCATCTGCTCCTGCGGACAAGACCCCCCAGCCAAACGGGGGTTGGTACCCTGCCAGCCGTGGAACTGTGCAAACAGGCCGATCACAGCCTCCCACGGGAAGCATGGGTCACTCACCGTCTTGTCACAACAAAGCCTGCCTCCCGCAGCCCATGTGTCCAGTCTGCTCCCAAGTTCAAACCCTGTGTGGCCCCGTGTCCTCCTCCTCCAGGTTGTGAACGTGTGATTAACAACCACTGTCGGCTTCATCTGCCCAACGCCTGGTGTTTGGTGGGTGGCCACCCCCAAGACTCCAGGAGGGGAAGCCCCCTCACCACGGGGGGAGGGCAGGTGATGAGAGCAGGACTCTCACAGTCTTTCCTTTGAAAACACAAAGCAACAAGCACTGCGGCAAAATGACCAAATGGAAGCTCCTATTTCACCTCAGTGGCAGATGGACATCCCTTAGGTCACTTTCCCCTCTTTTACGCACTTTTGAAAGTACATACTAATTAAAGTACATTTTAAAAACTAGAAAAACAAGTTCCCGCTCAGACCTGCCAGAAACAGAAAAGAAAATTTTTATAAATAAGGCCGCAAAGGCGAGCAACTAAGAAAATCAACAAGACGCTATTGGTCCCCACCCCCACAGTCTTCTGTGGAGTTTCTCAAGTTCCCCGTATGAGTGAAGACATATGGCGTCTGTCTTTCTCTGCCTGACTTATTTCACTTAGCATAACACCCTCCGGGTCCATCGATGGGATGGGGCTTTGGGGAGGGGGTAAATGGGGGATGGGCCTCGAGGAGGGCACCTGTTGAGACGAGCACTGTTGTTGCATGTAAGCGATGAATCACAGGAATCTACGCCCCAAACCAAGAGCACATTGTGTCCACTGTATGTTAGCCAACATACTATATGTTTAAAAAACATTAGCCAACAGACTATATATTTGTTATATTGCTATATATGTTAGCCAACAAACTATATATTTAAAAAAATAATAAGTAAATAAATAAATGAAAGAAAGAAAATTGACAAGACAGCATTTTGTTGATGTTCTGCTTTGTTCTGTTTGCATTTTTATGGTGAGAGGCTCTGTGTGCTGGAGGGAACCCTGAGCAGTTACTTGCTTTAAGATAATTAGATGAGGGGCGCCTGGGTGGCGCAGTCGGTTGAGCGTCCGACTTCAGCCAGGTCACGATCTCGCGGTCCGTGAGTTCGAGCCCCACGTCAGGCTCTGGGCTGATGGCTCGGAGCCTGGAGCCTGTTTCCGATTCTGTGTCTCCCTCTCTCTCTGACCCTCCCCCGTTCATGCTCTCTCTCTGTCCCAAAAATAAATAAACGTTGAAAAAAAAAAAATTAAAAAAAGATAATTAGATGAGTTTTCTGGTCAAAACGCCGAGCTATTTGGACAGTCAAATGTTAAAATTTATGATACAGCTCCTATGATCATAATTTGGTGGAGAAATCCACGGACAGTAGAAAGACAAGAAGGAGACCCAATGCAGGTAAGGATTCAACGTATGATGAAGGTAGCCGTTTGGGTCAATGAGAAAATAATGGTTTATTCAGTAAAACATAAATGCGTCCATATTAGGTATTATTGGAGTGACTGCTTAACCAACTGGTAAAAAATTAAGTTAGTTCTCAGTCGTTGGCATATACGAAAGGACATTATGCATGAAATACAAAGAAGGAGATTTTAGTCGGGATTTAGACAACGGGAGGTCGGGTAAGTGTCTTCCACACGAGATTCCAGAAGCTGAAATCACGGAGAATGAGACTGATCAGCTTGGATAACTGGAAATGACTTACTTACAATGCCAATAAACGTCATAAAAAATGAAAAAAAAAGGAACTGGAATGCAGAAGCTATTCGCCTCTTACTGAAGGCTCTAAGTACTACTACGAAAGGAGGATCAGTCCAAAAGAAAAAAACAGTCAATTTACAAAGAAAGAAAGGCTAAGAAAATCATGCGCATCATCATAAATAAAGCAAACTAAAACAGCAATGTGTTTGACTACCTTCTAATTTATAAATCTATAAATAAAAATAAAAAATATAAAAAAATATAAAAAAAATCTATAAATAAAATCTATAAATCTATAAGTATTTAAGCTGATATTTTCTTTATGAAATGGAGAAGCACCGTAATAAACAGACTTTTTGCCTGCTGCAGTAGAGTTGGTCAGGACGCTCATACCTGGGTGGCCCAGTCGGCTAAGCATGCGACTTCAGCTCAGGTCATGATCTCACCGTTCGTGAGTTCAAGTCCTGTGTCGGACTGTGCGCGGACAGTGCGGAGCCTGCTTGGGATTCTCTCTCTGCCCCTCCCCTCCCCTCCAAAAATAAATAAACAACCAAAAAAAAAAAAACCCAGAAGGCTCGTACCACTATCGGGGGGATGTGGGAAAGCAGGCAGCCCCCTTCCACTGTGGCACCAGGGCACATCTGTGCGACGGCTGTTGCAGGAAGTAATCAGCGGTAACATTTAAAATAAAACTTAACACCTAAAATGAAAATATACCTATTTTTAAATCAAACAAATCCACACTTGTAAGCATTTCTCCAAAGGAAAGAATCAAATATGTGTAAAAAAAATGCTACAGATACATTCACTTCAATATGGCTCATAGGAAGAAAATATCGCGGATAACCTTTGTATCCAACAACTGGTCATGTGAAATTGTAGCGCATCGATACGGTGAAATGCCATGCGGCCATTAATAAATCATGCTGCAAATATATATTCGTTGACACATTTAATATCAATGGCCTTTCGTCAGTAAAAAGGTATGCTACTAAATGATATGTTATAACATGATATAAAATTGTCTGTAACACACACACCCTCTATATACCAAAACTAGTAGTAAGTGTCCCTGGCTGATTTTTTCTTCCTTTTGTTCAGGTCTGTTATCACTTAAATGTTCCGAATCATCTGATTTTCTAACAAACAATAAAGAGGCAAGGATTTTCAGGCAGATCCCAGCACTGTAAATTGGGGAATAAATTATCACCTCTGATCTTTGGTTTTCTCATCTAGAAAAGGAAGGTATCACTTCCTCCTCCTGAGATCAGGAACGGGGTCAAATGGGACATCCATTTCTTCATTCAAAAGATATCTGGCATATGCCAGGCACTGTTTTTAGCCGTAGCGATACCGCAGGATACAGAGCAGACCAAAGCTAAAACAAAACTACCCTGGAGAGCTTGTCTTCTAGGTGGGGCGCAGATAATAAGCAAAATAAATCAGTAAAACCTACAGTACATTAGAGGCGAACTACCTACGGAGAAAAACAGAGGAGCTCGGAAAGAACAGGGCAGAGGGGGCGGTAATTTTAAGATGGTCAGACAAGTCCTCAGGGGAAAGACTGCATTTGGAGGAAGTCCCCACAAACGCATGGAAGAAACCATGTGCCTGCCTCCCCTCCCTGGGGGAGGGGCAAGCATCCAGGGCAG
Organism: Puma concolor; assembly: GCF_028749965.1. Taxonomy (NCBI): domain Eukaryota; kingdom Metazoa; phylum Chordata; class Mammalia; order Carnivora; family Felidae; genus Puma; species Puma concolor. The sequence continues at coordinate 148,443,460 of NC_141672.1, forward strand.
AGGGAACAGCTAGTACAAAGGCCCTGGGGCAGAAGCATCAAGGTCAAGTTGGGCTGCCCATAGAGGCATTTTATAAAATATAGCGTGCAAAGCGTGCCAAGAAATACTAGGTATTAGTATTAGCTCCAAAGTGATTATTTACCAAAACGTCTCCAAAAATGCCTTCCTAACACTCAGGCGTCGCTTGTGTTTCCTTTTATTTTTTTTTTTAATTTTTTTTAACGTTTATTTATTTTTGAAACAGAGACAGAGCATGAACGGGGGAGGGGCAGAGAGAGAGGGAGACACAGTACCGGAAGCAGGCTCCAGGCTCCGAGCCATCAGCCCAGAGCCCGACGCCGGGCTCGAACTCACGGACCGCGAGATCGTGACCTGAGCTGAAGTCGGACGCTTAACCGACTGAGCCACCCAGGCGCCCCTCGTGTTTCCTTTTAGAGTAAAATGCTAATAACGAGAGGTAGCAGGTCCCTTAACGTCCCCTCTCCCCACCTTTAATTGTCCCCAGGCCACCTCCCTCCTGTGACCTCCCAGGAAGAGGTGAAGCCCTGGACCAGATGGTGCCAAGAGAATGGAGAGGGACAGACAGACGGCATGGGGGGAGGGGCAGGGACGCCACAACGTTGCCTGGCACCACAAGAATCCCCCCCCCCCCGCCCCGTGCATTCGCACCCAGGAAACCCCCCGCATCCGCCCTCAGAGCCCTGCCATTTTCCTTCGCGGTAACTCGTGTTAACGGTTTTCATCCGGCGACAGATCCGAATGCGGGCTCCAGATCCCACGTGCGCCCACCGGACAGCGGGGAGCGGCTCCGCGGTTTCCGCGCCTGATGCGCTTTGGCGACGGTGTCGAGCTTTCACTGTCGAGTTCCCCGAAGTGGGCCCCGTGTTACCTCTGGGCTCCGCGGCTCAGTCCCAAGAGGGTGGAGTCAGGACTCGAGAAACGCTGACCAGGGCGAAGATCCGGGCAGATCGTCCAGGGCGTCCACGGCCCCCAGAGCCCAGAGAGAGCATCGCCTGGGTTCTGCCGCCCCAGTGGGTGGCAAATCCGGACCCTGTCGATCGCTGTCCTGTATGTGCTCCCTCCTGCCGCTGTGACGTGTCACCACAAACACAGAGCCTTAAAACACCACCGACCTGCCATCTGAGGGACCTAGACGCGAGGGGTCTGCCGTGGGTTCACGGGGCTAAAGCCCAGGTACCGGCCAGGCGGCGACCCCCCCAGGGGCTCTAGGGAGGAACCTGTTTCCTCCAGGGTGTCGGTTCCTGGCCGAGGCTTCCCAGGACTCCCGGCCCCTTCCTCTGGCTCCAAACCCAGCAGTCACATGACTGCCGCCTCTGCTCCAGAGGCCACGCCTCCCTCTGCGACTTTTCTGCCTTCTTCCCACGTATGGACTGTTGTGATGACACGGGCCACCCAGATATCCAGGGTGCTCCCTTCTCAAGGTGCTTAATCAGTCTGCAAAGTCCCTTCTGCTGTGAAGGTGACAGTCACAGGTTCTGGGGGCACCTGGGTGGCTCAGTCGGTTGAGCGTCCGACTTCGGCTCAGGTCATGATCTCACAGTCCGTGAGTTGGAGCCCCGAGTCGGGCTCTGTGCTGAGATCAGAGCCTGGAGCCTGCTTGGGATTCTGTGTGTCCCTCTCTCTCTGCACCTCCCCCACTCACGCTCTGCCTCTCTCTCTCTCTCTCTCTGTCAAAAATCAATAAACATTAAAAAAAAAATTTTAAGTCACAGGTTCTGGGGGCCCCTCCCCCCCATGCCCCCCACCCAAGCACACAGAAGGAAGAAAACCTCATCGCTGCGCTTTCTCATACTTAGGGGGCCATAACTGGAAACCTGGGTCCTTCCCAGCGGCGAATGCTCTGCCCTGATAAAACAGTACCTGCTTGGCCCAGGCTCTCGGTGAGAACCCTCTGTGGGCGGGCAAGTGAGGGAGTGACAGTTATCACTGGGGAGGTCAACACAGGCTCTCCTGTCCGGGGTCCTGAAACGCATCCCAAAATCCTGGAGACGCGGACGGCCACACTGCCTCGTCCTCTCCCTGGTGCGTGCGGCACCCCGACCTGAGCCGGTGGGCATGGTGGCCCCCAAGACCAGGCAGCGCCCCCCTCTTCCCACGAGGCTGCTCCTCATACCGGAACCAGCCCTGCCCCAGGCCGGGCAGACGTCGGGGACCTGGTAAAGGGCAGCCCTCCCGGGGTCGGCAGACGGCCCCTCTGTCCGGGCTCCTCTGACCAGCCCCGACCGGCTGCGGCCGCCGCACCTTCCCGCTGATGGGACTCGGCCACAAGGCGCGGTCTGTGACTCAGAATGTGGGCTCGAACCCGGGTCCCCCCACCCCCGGCAACGGGCACTTGCAAGATGTGGGGTAAACGGAGGCTCGGTTCTCAGCCCGGACGCTCGGCCTGGACAGCCCTGGGCAAAGCCTGGGAATCCGCATTCTGGAAGGGCCCTGAGAGGCTCCGGGAGGGCTGGTGGCTGGCAGGGGGATCTGGAAGAGTCACACCTCGGTGCTGCCGGCCGGGGTTCTTCCTCACGTGCTTCCCAATTGGGCCCTGTGCCTGGCAAGACGCTTCCCCGTCCTGGCGCAGAGCACAGTCCCCCTCAGCCCAGACCTGGTCCTCCGTCACACGGGGACTCTCGCCGAGGTTACAGGGGGCGGGATCGGGGCGTTTCCTTCCTTCCTGCTGCCGCCACCGAGTCAGGCCTCCCTCGTCCCTGCAGAGTGAGCTGTGAGTCATGCAGACGCCGTTCGTCCCCTCCGTCACCTGGCAGCTCCCGGAGCCACCCAGCCTGTGCCAGGCACCGTGCGAGTCACAGGGCGACGACACACAGGCTCCCGTCCCCATCCCTCCGGGGCCTCCCAGCTCCACGGGAGAGGCGGACCAGCAGAAGGGCCGTTAGCACAGCCCAGGAAGTGCGCCAATGGTGACTGGGACAGAGAGGGTGAGCCCGCTGCCCACGCCCACGGCCATTCTTTGTGTCCGCCCGCCCCCCACCTGCCCCCGTGCCCACCCCCACCCCCACCCACTGCCCGCCCCAACCTGCACCCACACGGAGGTATTACTTCCCACCTTCCTCAGCCCCGTACACGTTCCTGATTCCTCCTGGGTGGCCGTCGCACAACGGTAGGCACCCCACAGGCTTCCAGAACAGTCTAAAGCCCTTCGTACTGCAGGACCCCCACCAATCCCTGCCGGTCTGCTGACCCTTTTGGTTTGTTTTCTCAGCCGTGTCCTCGAGTCTCCTCGAGTAACCCTGAAACCTGCAGAAAACTTGGCTTTCTCGAAAGCCCAGGGCCTCCTCGTGCTAATCACTCACTGAACACCAGCCACTGACGGCCACGACTGCCCCCCCCACCCCGAAGAGAGCAGAGCAGCAGGCGGAAAGGGCACAGCAGGTGGGACGCACACTGAGGAAGACGCTCAGGGCAGGGGGTGGGGTGGAGGGCTCAGCACCCCCCCCCCCGGGGCCACGCCAGGGGACAAGGCTGCCACGAAAGGTCTCAGTAGCTGAGGGTAGGCACTCACACCCAGAGCACCGGAAGATCCCACGGCGATGGTGCTCGGGAGGCCATGCTGTCAGGACGGCCCCATGGGCGCAGGTGCAGCTGCGTGTGGTCCGGCCGCAGGGGGCTCCCGGCCCGGGAGGAAGACGGATACGGCCGCGTGCCACAGCCACCGGACGCGGGCCACTCAGCTCTAACACAGGCTCTCTCTGCCTTAATTCCCAGATCACAGGCAGCTTCTCTTTGTTATCTGGCTTCTAGTCTTCCTGATCCGGGAACACATTTATCAGATTCACTTTCTTCCCCCTCGACTCTTACACCAGCATTCTGCGGCTCACACAGCAGGCTTTGGGTTATCACGCGTCCTTCTTTAGAAGACCGACCCAAGGGAGCTCTCCAACGAGCTAGGACAACTATAACCTCAGTGTGGCGGCCAGCCCCCGGTCCTGATCCCGGCGGAGCCCCGTCTCAGCAACCACTGGCCCTCCCGATGGGCTCTGGCCCAAAGCCAGCATCGGCCTGAGCTCTGTGCACCTGTCAGGACAGGACGGACTCTCCTCCAGCCACAAACGGTCCCCAGATTCCAGGGGCTCAAAACACTCTCTCCTCCGTTCCGTGTCCACAGCGAGTAAGCGAGGGCCCGTGCCCCGCATCACCTTCCCTCCGGGACTCACGCTGAGGGAGCGGCCACCTTCTAGGGCTTTCTCTATCACCGGAGCAGAGGGGAAGGGAGGACGCGGTGAGGTCCTCTTAGAGCTTAGAGCTCCCACAACATCTCTCCAGCCGAGCAAGGCGCACGGCCGCGCCTGACATCACGTAAGCAGGGAAAAGCGACCCTCCACGTGCCCAGAAGGAGAAAGAATCAGCATGTTTATGAACAGAATGAAGAACCACACCACATACACTGTTTATCGCCTTTTGGAGAAACCCAGTTCCTAGATGCAATACGACAGTTTTAAAATATGTGTCTTTTCGACCCTTCAGGTGGCCAAGATGTATGTTTCTAAAATATAGCTGGCCTTCATCCACAGACCCTGAAAACGCCTCAGAGCCATAAAGGTGCAGTGGCTATCATGTCATTAACGAAGGTGACTTTGGACCCCACCCGAGGGCTGTGGCTGGTTGCCAGGAGGACCAAGGGTGTTGTTAGAGGCTTGGACCAACCTGCAGGGAGGGGGGAAGGGCTGGAGGCTGAGTCCACGGCCACTGGCCGAGTCAGTCGTGACCATGTAGCAACGACGAAGCCTCCGCAAAACCTGAGAGGAGGGCTTCCTGGCCCCCTTTTCAGACAGCTTCCACGTTTGAGGGACCAGGCTGGGCCCCCAGCCCTCGGAGGACAGACGCTCCTCTGTTTGGGCCCTTGCCCTCCACAGCTCCTCAGCCGGCTGTTGATTCACATCCTTTCTCATATCCTTTAATAAATGGCAAATGGGAAGCGTTTCTGGGAGCTGCTCTGGCGAATTAATTGAACGCAAGGGGGAGGCGGTCGGAGCCTCCGATCTGTAGCCGGTCAGCCGTGTGAGGCACATGGGACAGCGGGGGGCTCACCACCTCTGTCTGAAGGGGGGAGGGGGCTCACCACCGCCGCCGTCTGAGCGGGGACGGCGAGCCGGGTCCCGCGGGACGGAGCCCTCACCCTGTGGGATCTGACGCTGTCTCCAGCAGCCAGGGTCGGAAGTGAACTGAATTCCCAACACCCTGCAGGTGTCCAGGAGCTGCCTGTGGCGGGGGGGGGGGGACCCCAACGCCCCCGACGCTGGAAATCTAAAAAGACTAGTTAACAACACTAACTACTTTAAACATTTTCTTACGGGGAGCCGGGCAGCGCTCTAGACGCTGGAGATACAGCAGCAAATAAATGCCGGCCCCCGCCTCCCGAGATCCACACGTAGTGGAATCATCCAGCTGTCATCACTCGGGCCAAAGGACCTCCTCCTCATTTCTCATCCATCCAGCAAGCATCTGCCAAGCACCTCGTCACCTGCTGGGCACTGTGCTAGTCTCAGGAGACGCAGGGTCAGGGTCCTCGGGGGCTCACGTTGCGGGGACACGGCGAGCCATCAAGAAGGATGGGTGCCAGTGACACATCCGTCACACAGGATAAGGTGACCACAGTGTTGTATTTCAAGCACTCAGAGAGAAGATGTGCCTCGTTCTAGAGAGAAGCCTTTTCCAGTGATTCTCCAGCTGTGTTCTGGGGAGCCATTCGGGGTTCCCCAAGGGGGCTTCGGGAAGTCCCGCTGCGTGAACAGACTGCCACGTTCCTCCTCACTCTTCACTCCGTTTCGTGTACTTACCGTCATAGAAGATTCGATTAAAACCGGGGGGGACTGCTGATCTGATGTGATGCTGCTCTCTCGTTTCGTACGTATGAAAATAAACGCGCCGAAGAGTTACGTCCCCAGGCTCATACGACCCCTGAGCAGCACTCCTGAGGCGGGCCGCTAACCTCCACGGCACTCCGTCCTTCCTTTTCTTTTTCTTCCTTTCTTTTCTGATTTCAATGGACACAGACTGCAGGTAAGCCCCAAACACTAAGATCCAAACGTTCGTGGGCAAAGCTAATCAGGGAGGCTTTAAGGACATGTTTGCAGAGGAATCTGGACCCTTTTCCCAGCTGGTTTGAGGACGGGCGTCACCACCGGGCAGGAGCAGAGAGCAGGGCCGTCCCCTGCCTTCTCGTCCTCCGCGGGGACACATCCCTGCCCTGCAGGCACAGTCACAGCTGCAACACCAGTTTCCGCTTCACGTTTTGTCAGGATTCGAGCAAGGGTGCATGTCGGCCATCGTGGGTGAGAAAACCCCAGGCGGGTCCTGCGTGCCGTGGACGGAGGCGGGACAGACCTCCTGACCCCTGTGGAGCATGAATGTTCCAGAGGCAGCGTCGGAGAGTTGGTGAACACGGAGGCTTTCAGAAGCTGGAAAGCCTCATCAGCGTTGCCCGCAGCCCTCGACAGGGAAAGGAAAGGGCTCCTCTTTGTCTGTCTTCCAAGTACTAAGTGCGCTAGCTTCCTCACCAAACTCATCAGAAATGCAAATAAACTGTTTGATCTGCTCTCTCTCTCTGGCAACTGACAATTTATTTTCACACAGTCCCCGATATACACAAATCTCAGACACACGCACCGTAAGAATCAGACTTGATTTACCAGACACTGAAGGTTTTCCCTCCAGACGCCAGTAAGCTAAGAAAATCTCTAACTGTTCTCTTTCTGCAGATTCGCCTCTGGCTCCTGCTCCAGCCTCCCGTGCTGCCCGGGAAGACGGCCCATCCCCGGGGGTCGGGGGTCGTGCGACTCTCCCCACAGTGCCGGGAACCTGCCTCTCCCTCACTCTCTTCTCTTCACTGCTTGAAATACCGCAGCCAGGCTCTCGGGGAGCCGGCGGCCCGGGGCTCATTCCAGAAGACCTCTGTGGCCATAGCAGGGTGCTGCCCTCCACCTACAGGGCAGGCTCCACGGGTGTCGTGGTTCCTGAAAAGGGGAGGGAAGGACCTTTTACCGACCCTCTCCGTCCCAGGGAGGTGATGGCAGCGGCTGCTGGAGGAACCGGAGCCTCACTGGCCTCCTGAGCTGCCGCCAGGCTCCTGGCCTCTCTTCGCGTCAGGCGTCAAACCACAGCCGGCTGGCTCAGCCGTGAGCAAGAAGCCTGCCCCCTCCCAGGGACCCCACCCCACCCGCAAGCGAACCGGGGTCGCAGCTTCTTAGGATAGGCCTCTGTTGTTTACAGCGGAGACTCTGGGTTCCTCCCCTCCTCTCAGGTCTTCGCCCAACGTGTGCACAACAGTTGAACACAGGGACACTCTCCCCGCAAAGCAGTGCTGATGGGGCGCTGTGACAGGTAAGCGACTCAAATGCCACCGGCAGCTCCCGGCACCCCGGGGAGCACACAAGCGATGGCTCGGGCTGGACTGGACGTCGGGGAGCACGACTGCTCGCTCAGGCGGGGCCGGCGGGCGGAGCAGGTAGGGAAGCCAGGGTGCACGAATCAGACGGCAGACGAGCGCTCGCTCGGCCACCCGGGCCGGCTTCGGTGTTTCCCGGCAGGTGAAGGGGCACACCAGGTGCCCCGGGAACAACGAGGACCCCATTTCCACCGCAACGTGACTGGACATCTGGACTTAAGACGCGGACGCCCCGCCGGCCCACCTGGGGTTGGTCCCGGCTTTCCGGCTCACTTTGCGCCCCGGAGGGGTCAGGCTGTCTGCACACATAGCTCATAAAGTTAACCCTCAAAATACCGTTTCCTACAAGCGGATTTTCGGCCGTGAAAACTTGCCCCAAACTGCACGGTCGCTTCCCCTGTTCCCCTTCCCGGATCCCTGATGTCTCCGCCAGCTTTGGCCGAGCCCCGCACCCCCCGCCCCAACACCTCTGCCACCGAGCCCAGGGCGCAGCGCCCAGGCCCGCAGAGCTCAGAGCCCGGCGAGGGCAGGGGGCGCGCCCCGGGCCGGGCGGACACGCACACACGCGCACTCACGCGCACACACACGCGCGCGCGCGCACACACACACACACACACACACTCCCGTGCGCCCCCGCCCCGCGCGTCCCGGGCTCTCCGAAGTTACCTCCGAGGCCCCCGCGGGGCTCCCGCTTCCCTCCGGCGGCGCGGCGCTCGGCCTCCAACGCCGCTTCTGGGGAAGGCTCCGCGCCCCCCGGCCCCGCTCACGGGCAGCCCGGGGTGGGGGTTGGGGGGGGTCCGCGCTCAGCCGAGCGGCGCCCCCCGGGCTGCGGGCGGGGCCGGGGCGGGCGAGCGGCGGGCTGGGGCGCGCATGGCCCCGGGCGGCCCCGGCCCCGGTCTTTTGTCTCGGGCTGGGGGCGCAGAGCCGCGCGGGGCCGGGGAGCCGGCGGCGGAGAGGCCCGGCTGGCGGCTCGCGGTCGCCCGCCCCGGGGCGCGCAGCGGGCGGGGCGCAGGGGCGGTGACTGCGCGCACCCCGGGGACGGAGGGGCGGGCCCGGGGAGGGGCGCGGCCGGAGGCTGCGGCGGGCGGGAGCCGGCGTGGGGGCGCAGCCGGAGCTCGGTCCCGGGTCGCGGCCGCCGCGCCGGCGGAGAGCGAGCGGAGGCTGCGCGCTGAAGGCGGCCGGGCGGCGGGAGCAGGGAGCGGGGTTCGCGTCTCCCCGGCTCCCCTGAGCTGAAGGTGACCGCGCCCCCGGGGCCGAGCCGGCCTGAGCGGAGTCCTCGCCTCTCCGCCCGGTGCCCCCGGCGCGCCCCTCCCGGGCCTCCGACTCCGCAGTCTCTGGCGAGGCCGCGGCCAAGTGGTCCCTCCGCTCGTTGATTTTCCCTCTTGGCCGGTCTCGGCTTAATTGGTACCCAGATTGGCGACTGGAGGTCATGTGACCACCCCGAACACACACACACACACACACACACACACACACACACACACACACACTCGCCCGGCGAACCAGGCGTGGGTTTGCAAAAGTCAGACTGGGCGCAAGGATGGCCGCCGGCAGCCTTTGGCGAGTCGCCCCGTGCGTCGCAGTGGGGCTGAGACGCAGCTGCTGCCTCGGGTGCCACCGTCTCTACAGACCTGTCCCTGCGGCTGGCCAAGCTCGCCTTGAAAGCCTTCGGGTCCCCTCGGCAAGAGAAGCACCAGAAAAAGTCGTTTCAGGCCCATGCGATCCCGTTTCAAAAGGAATGTAAAACCCCCATGGAGTGTCGGTCCCTGCGCGGGGACAGGGCCCTCTCCGTGGGCCGCAGGCGGTGGCTCTTTCCGGAGCACAGCCAGGATGCCAGCGCGGCCTTTGCTACCTGTGGTCTGAGCCCGGGGAGGGGGACGGGGAGGGGGGGCACGCATATCCCACGGCCTCCCCTCCGTGCGCGCTGCCTGCCTGTGGCTCCCGCAAGGCTCTAAGAGTGAACCTGCTAATAACGAACGGACACTTCAAATAAGGTCTGATCAGGGTGAGCCGGGTGGGCGGCTTGAGCTTCCCCAAGCTCCTCGCTGCGGGAGTTTTTAAATCATCTGCCTTTGGTGTCTTTTCTCCGGGAGGCACAAGCCCCTTCTGTGGAGGAGACAAGGGGACTCCAAGGCGGAAGATGCGAGTCAAGTTTGTGCGGTGCCTTCCACCTGCTCAGGGACTCACACACAGCTGGTGCCAGCACTGCCTCGGGTCTCTGGTCCGAACACGGTCTGTGACAAAGAGAGGCGTAATCCCAGAGAATACCACATCAGGGAAGGAGTCTGGTGATACCTAGAGATCTGGAGACTCTCTGGCCCCTCGAGTTCAGGTGATTTCAGACCCAAGCAAAATACAGATCTATTTCTCCAAAAAAAAAATGAGGACGGGGCGCCGTGTGCAACAATTGGGACAGGGGCTGTGCCAGCCCCCCCCCCCACCCCGTTCCCTTCTCCAGGTCGTCCTTTCTCGTTCTTCCTAGGGTTTCTCTGGGAAGGGCCACCACAGAGGTTCTGGGAGGAAAAATGAGCCTAAATCTGCTTTTTTTCTCCACCAGTTCAGCCGAGGCAGGCTAGACGTTTATTTAATTTCTTTCTTCTCCAAAACCGTTTTGGAAACCAACGTCTTAAATTTAAAAAGGCGTAAAACGAACATGCAGATTATAGCTCTCTGACCCTAAAAACCCCTGGATCCCAGCCAGGTGTTTGCTAGGGGATGTTCACAGTCACAAAGAACTCAGCCGGTGGTGCTCTCCCCTCCCCCGCTCTTGATTTCCCTAAGAGGGTCCCAGACTCCCCCCACCCCCGCAGGCCTTCACAAGCACTCCCCCCACTTCCTGTTTGGCTACTAAGCCCTCCTCAGGAGAGACACAGGTGCACAGGTGCACAGGTTAGACCTCAGCCAGGAGCTGTCCCCCACCACACTCTGGGAAGAGAGACCCCCTTTACTTTTCTGGGCGCACAGCGGGTAGCCCTGTGCCCACCGCATCCCACCCACCTGGGGGAGTCCTCACGGGCAGACTCACTCCTCCGACCACCCCCAGGGCCAGAATGCTACCAGACCACCCCCACCATTCGTCCATGGACCCAAAGCATAAAGGCTGGGGAGAAATGATCGGAATGCAGGCGTTAGTCGCCCGGGATAAGCGAGGCTTTTCATTTCTTTTCTTTATTTTTTGGTGTGGGGAACAGAAGGAGACAAGGGGATGAGACGGGGGGCGGGGCAGGGCACCACGAAGACAGCAATGGCATCAGCACCCAGAAACCATCCGGCTTTCAGCCGCCACCCCCATTCCTGTGTGTCCCTCCCCGATCCCCATGTGTCACCGACAACACCGCGCAGACCCAGTGAGGCCCCAGGATGAATGAGCGGGCAGCGCCGAATTTGGGATCTGGAGACGGGAGTGTGGACATCTGCTCCGTGATACAAGCCAGCCGTGTGGACACAGACAAAACCTAGCTCGCCTGCAGCCCTCCGACACGCGGAATGTTGCTTTTGCTTAAGTTTAATGTCTGGGCTGAAGAACACGGAACAGAATTCGAGCTTGATTATGAAACCCCGATAAACCTGTGGGGATCCACGTGACCCAGTCTCAGCGCAGTGTCCCACTCAGTGAAATAGAGTCCAGCAGCCAAAAGAAATCTATCCTTAATCCAATAGCTTATCTGAATTTCTCAAGGACAGCGTCTTCCTCTCTTCATTACTCACCTCAGTTATTTCAGAGCTTCTCTCTCTCCAGGACCCTCCATATCTCTCCCAGGCCCCCATATCTCTCCAGGACACCCATATCTCTCCCACACCCTCCATATCTCTCCAGGACCCCCATATCTCTCCAGGACACCCATATCTCTCCCAGACCTTCCATATCTCTCAGACCCCATATCTCTCCTGGACCCTCCATATCTCTCCCAGATCCCCACATCCCTCCCAGACCCCCACATCCCTCCTGGACCCCCATATCTCCCGTAGGAAACATTGTTTCTGTTTCTGTTTCTGCCCCTTCCCCCACTGCTTTATAAGATCTCCATATTCGCCGTCCTCCCTCTAGAGGGTAAGGGCGAACCGGTCAGAATCAGGCTTCCCTTTTGTGACAGAGGTAGGGAGAAGCCTGTGAACACGCACGCAAGAGCACCTTAGGGTCCATCATAACTAGGTCTCTTCTGGGCACGTTTTAAAAGGCCCTCCTGAGTATTAGGAAAGGTGCTGGGTGTGGCAGCAGCAGACAAGCCTCTTGTCTCCAGCTCCCACCACCCCCCCCCCCAACCACGGTCCTGGTTCACTTGACACGGCTTGGACCCTCTGCTGAGCTCAGTCTCACCTCCTAGAATTGGGTAGGATCCTTTGGGGGGTCATTGTGAAGCCTGAGTAGATGCAAAGTGTAAGTCTCATAATTAGCAGGTGTTTGTGGCTTTTAAGGTGACACAAGAGAGAAGGAAAGAAGAAAGAAAGAAGTGAGGAAGGAAGGGGAGGGGAAGGAAAGAAGGAGAGAGGGAGGAGGAGGAAGGAGGGAAAGGGGAAAGGATGGGAAGGGAGGAGGGGAAGGGGAGGGATGAGGGGGAGGGGGGAGGGAGGGGGGCAGACGGCCATCTTGGGCATCTAGGCAAACGCCTGAGTGCACCGATGAGCGGGGAATTGAGGCCCACGAAAGCTGTCCCCCACCCCACCCCACCCCCGGGCTGCAAGTCCCAGCTGCAGTCTCCTTCTTGGAGGAAGTGTGGCTCTGCTGGCTTGACAAAACGTCGGCCAGGAGCCAACAAGGCCATGCCTCTGGCCCGGTGCTGTCTCTGACCCTGAGCCATCCAGGAACCCCGTATCTTGGTCCCAAGTACCCCAGGCTTGTCATCTGCCAGCACAGCACTTATGGCCCGGCCCTGACCCTGGGGCTCCCTGGATCCCATCCTCCTAAACTCGCCTGTCCTGGGTCACATCTGAGGACTCCCAGAGACGCACATGGCACAGAAATGAATGTCCGGGGTCATTTCAGATCCTGGTTTCCGAGCTGTAGGAGGAGAGTGGCCTCTCCCGTCTACGGCCCAAGGAAAGCCTTTGCGACACACTGTCCCTTCCCAGGCCGATCTCACCAGGGGCAGGGCTTTGGGGCACAGAAACAGGCTTCTGAGACAACGTGGGGTTGGTGGGGTGCAGAGTCACCGTGCGTCCCTAACCACGTGGCTGTGGGCTGCGCGGGGGGAGGCTGTCGCAGCAGATTCCGACCACGAAAACAAGGCCCGGGAGGAGCTGTAAAACGGATCTGAAACCAGACCTGAGCTCTTGTGAATCCTGGCTCCGTGTCCACAGGGGGCCACTGCCAAACCTCCGGGAATGCTGTGTGTCGGGGGAGGGGGTGCTCAGAGCCCCGCCCTGCTGCCTGGGAGCCTCCCCGGATGAGGCTGGAGACCAGGGGCCTCTTCAGACCGAGGTGAGCCCGGCAGCCCCGTGGTCGTCTCCAGAACGCTGCTGAGCTCACCTCGGTCCCAGGCTGGACGCGTCCCGGTTGTATTTGGACCTCGGATGCCACGCCTCTGCTTTGCACGTGGCCCCTTCCAGGCACAGGCTCCCGCTGGGGTGTCTGGCAGGTGCGGAGGACATTGGTCATTCTGTGGCTGCCCAGATTCTAAATTCTCTTCTTAGTTTGGAGAAAGTTGCCATTTTGAACCCTCAATGTCCCCTCTCCCCCCAACCCCCGGCGGACGGGGAGCGGGTATTGGCCAACCCAGGGCTCCTGCCTGACGCCATGAGTCTGAAGCCAAAGAATCTGGGGGCGGTTCGGAGACCGTCCCACCCCTGGCTGGCAGTGGCATCCGGGGCGCCACGTGGGAGCGGGGTGACTTTGTGATTGCTTACGTGGGAAGGCGCGGCGAGAGTCCCCAGCGGGAGTCACTAGACCTTTCTGGGTCTCTCCACGGCACCCGGGTGATTCGGGAAGCCCGACCCCTGAAAGTGCCCGGGACATAGCAGGGGCTCGGTGTTGGTCACACAGTCAGGCGTCCTTGCAAACGCTGCGGAACGTGAGTCTCATCCATCTCCGGGATTTCACCCGGGCGGCCCCCAGCCCGACTTGACGCTAACCCCACAACACGCACCTGGTGCCGGGCAGCGTGGATTTGGTTTGCGTGATCTGCTCTCTTGCCGAGGCTGGACAGACAGGGGGACGGAGCCACGGCCCGGGCACTGACATGACCTCGCCGAGGCCCCCCAGAGAGCGGGCCTTCCCTCAGGCTGATGGAACACGGTCTCGGCTAGACTGAGCTTCCGACAGAACGTGGTTCTGGGTCCAGTGTGCCTGAGGACACCGCCCGCCAGGACAGAACTCGATGGAACAGAGCGTTTGCCAGAAGTCCATTTATGCCGCCCCGAGGTGGCCGTGCTGCGTGGGCTGTTTCGTGATCGCAGCAGGGCCGGCCTCTCGTTCCGAGATCCCAGCGTTTCCCTGGCAGTACCCGGATCCCTGAGATCGACAAAAATATTTTTAGGGGTTGGCAAACGGGCACGCCTGCAGGTTTCCCCTGAAATAGCCCTCTCCTGTATCCCGTCAGGGATGCCGGGTTACCGGATAACCTGACTCATCCAGAATCGCCTACCAGCTAAACAGAAGACACAGCCTCGTTAGTACCGGATCGCAGGGAGGAACGCATCTGTTTATTCCGTGAAAACGCCAAGGGCCACAATGTGCCAGGCCCTCTGTCGGCTACGCCGGAAAGCTGAGACATCGCCAAGTACCCATGAAGAAGCTACCGCACGCCGGGCACGTGCTCTGAGACTGACCTGACTTCAGCCTCACAAAAAGCCTCTAAGGCAGGGAATGCCGCGATTCCCATCTTACAGATGGGAAATCAGAGAGCAGAAAGGTTTCGTTACTTCTCCAGGATCACGTAGCTATAGGAGCCCGAGCAGGGAGCTGGCCCGGGCCGTCTTCTCCAGAACACGGTCCCCTGGTGCGTGTCTTTACGCTACAGAGATGAGTGGCCCTGGGCTCCGAGAGCCTCGGGGCCCATGGGAGGGACGGGTGCCCAGAACATCCTTACAGCTCACAGGGTGGTCAGTGAGTACAGAGTGGCACGGGGATACTCAGGAGGAGGCTAGGCCATCTGAGGGTCACAGCACTGTCACCTTGCTTGTTGTCCAAGGAATTGCTTATTTTCTTTTTTGGAGTGCGTAACGCACACAACGGCACAAAATCTTACAGTGTCCAAAAGGTACCAACGAGTCACCCTGTCTAGAGACACCTGCCTGACCAGTGTCTTCCTCCAGAGACAGACCATACAAGGAAAAGTGGATCGGTGTTTCTTATCGCTAAACAGCGACATTCTGCACACATTATCTCGCACACTAATTGTTTTCACCTCCAAGATATTTTGGAGATCACTCCATGTGGGTACTGGTAAGGCTCCTTAGTCCCTCAAGCTGAACTTTCACCTCAAGATACATGTAGATGTGCATGGTAGCTGGCTTGACCTTTGCATGGTTGCATCGTGTTCTGTTGTAGAAATTACCTTAATGTGTTTAATGAGGTTCTACTACAGACCCTGAAGAACAAACACCTGCAGGAAAGATCCTTAAAAGTAGAGCCAATGAGTCAAAACGGGACTGTAAACTTCCTGATATTAAAAATTTACCCTCCGGGGCGCCTGGGCGGCTCAGTCGGTTAAGCCTCCAACTCTTGGTTTCGGCTCGGGTCATGATCTTACGGTTTCGTGAGTTCGAACCCCACATCGGGCTCTGTGATAATAGTGCGGAGCCTGCTTGGGATTCTCTCTCTCTCTCTCTCTCTCTGTGTCTCTCTCCTTCCCTCTCTCTCTGCCCCTCCCCTACGCACGCCACCTCTGTATCTCTCAAAATAAATAAATACACTTAAAAAAAAATTCACCCTGCACCGAGGTTATACCAGTACATACTCCCAACAGATCAGAAAAAGTTATCTGCATGATTTCGATTTTTTGGACAATGTGACATTTTCTTCATGGCCCCACTGAAAGTCAGATTCCTTTCTCGAATTTCTGTTTGCCGGACAGAGTTCAATATGTCAGCGCGCTTACCGTCTAAATGCGTTTGGATCTCCTGTGCCTGCTCCCCTCTCTGACAGCGACCCAAGGGAGCTTTCCTGGTGGCGACACGCCTTTCTCTGTCCACGCCCCCTTCCGGCCCTACAGCGCCGCTCTGTGAAGGTTGACCCCGGGTTACTTGGGGCAGAGACATCCAAACGTCACCTGCCCGCTTCGGGATCAAGGCTGCAGCCTGGTTTTCTCCTCCTTCCGTCTTCCCCGCTCGCCTTTCTCGAATCTCTGAGTTTCTAAGTCACCTGCTTTCAGGATTTTGTGTCCAAGCCGACGCGCACGCGTGAGAACCGCGCGCACAGATCAAAAGGACACCTGTCGTAGTTTTAATTCTGTGGTCATTTCGAGTCAGGCTTCCTATTACACTTCCGTTCACTACATGCCTGCGGCTTCTTTGCATCGGGGGGGGGGGGGGCAGATTTTGATGATTTTCAAAGATGGCGGTGTCTGCGGCCCACCTTTGTGGCCGTAACGGACCCGACCACCCACTTCTTTGGACAGTGCTCCGCCACTCCCGTCACCACGTCGCTACCACGCCACTTCCTTAGGGTCTCCCCTCTGCACGCTCTTCCTCTGCCAAACACTGGCTTTTTATACACGTACCTTTATGTCTTTAAATACATTTCCCTGCCATCCAGAAGCACGACGTTCCCGTGACACCTTCCAAACCCAGAATGGTGTAAAACAAAAATGCAACTGCTGTTAACTTAGGTGGGGAATGGGTGTCCCCAGACGAAAAGAATAAGCTCTCCTCCCTGTTCCCATACCTTGCGACACACCTCGCTGATAGACGCAGCGCACGAGCGGAGACAAGCACACATGCTCCCAGAGGGTCCAGGGCTCTAGAGGCTGGATGCCAGGTGCTGAGTGTGGTTCTAGGGAAGGGACTCGGGGACTGCTCGCAGCTAGGGGGCACTCGCGGCTGGGGGGACACTAGCGTCTGGGGGGCATTCATGGCTGGGGGACACTCACGGCTGGGGGGGGCACTTGCACCTAGGGGGGCACTCACGGCAGGGGGGGCACTCAGGCTGGGGGGCACTCACACCCGGGGGGGCACTTGCACCCAGGGGGGCAGTCACAGCTGGGGGGCACTCACAGCTGGAGGACACTCACGGCTGGGGGCACTCACGGCTGGGGAGCACTCACGGCTGGAGGGGCACTCACACCTGGGGGACACTCACGGCTGGGGGCACTCACAGCTGGGGAGCACTCACGGCTGGAGGGGCACTCACACCTGGGGGACACTCACGGCTGGGGGGCACTTGCACCCAGGGGGGCAGTCACAGCTGGGGGGGCACTCACACCTGGGGGACACTAACGGCTGGGGGGCACTCACACCTGGAGGACACTCACGGCTGGGGGGC
The DNA here is from genome assembly GCF_028749965.1 of Puma concolor. Classification (NCBI taxonomy): domain Eukaryota; kingdom Metazoa; phylum Chordata; class Mammalia; order Carnivora; family Felidae; genus Puma; species Puma concolor. The sequence goes on from NC_141672.1 coordinate 148,460,289, forward strand.
ACTCACGGCTGGGGGGGCACTCAGGCTGGGGGCACTCACACCTGGGGGACACTCACGACTGGGAGGGCACTCACACCTGGGGGACACTCACACCTGGGGGACACTCACAGCTGGGGGGGCACTCACACCTGGGTGACACTCACGGCTGGGGGGCACTCACACCTGGGGGGGCACTCACACCTGGGGGACACTCACAGCTGGGGGGCACTCACGCCTGGGGGACACTCACGGCTGGGAGGGCACTCACACCTGGGGGACACTCACAACTGGGGGGGCACTCACACCTGGGGGACAGTCATGGCTGAGGGGGCACTCAGGCTGGGGGCACTCACACCTGGGGGACACACACACCTGGGGGGCACTCACACCTGGGGGACACTCACACCTGGGGGGGCACTCACACCGGGGGGACACTCATGGCTGGGAGGGCACTCACACCTGGGGGGGCACTCACACCTGGGGGACACGGCTGGGTGGGCACTCAGGCTGGGGGACACTCACACCTGGGGGACACTCACGGCTGGGGGACACTCACAGTTGGCGGGGCACTCACACCTGGGGGACACTCACGGCTGGGGGGCACTCACACCTGGGGGGGCACTCAGACCTGGGGGACACTCACAGCTGGGGGGCACTCACACCTGGGGGACATTCATGGCTGGGGGGGCACTCAGGCTGGGGGGCACTCACACCTGGGGGACACTCACGGCTGGGGGGCACTCACACCTGGGGGACACTCACACCTGGGGGACACTCATGGCTAGGGGGGCACTCACACCTGGGGGACACTCACAGCTGGGGGGGGCACTCACACCTGGGGGGGCACTCACACCTGGGGGACACTCACGGCTGGGGGGCACTCACGGCTGGGGGGGCACTCACAGCTGGGGGGGCACTCACACCTGGGGGACACTCACACCTGGGGGACACTCACACCTGGGGGGGCACTCACACCTGGGGGACACTCACGGCTGGGGGGCACTCACACCTGGGGGACACTCACGGCTGGGGGGGCACTCAGGCTGGGGGACACTCACACCTGGGGGACACTCACAGCTGGGGGGGCACTCACACCTGGGGAACACTCATGGCTGGGGGGGCACTCAGGCTGGGGGGCACTCACAGCTGGGGGGGGGACACTGCCTCTCTAACAGCTCACTGCAAAACCAACACTGAGCACTACTTTCTTTTGCTGTGTTTCGCTTTTGTCTTTCTTCATAAAGGCCAAAGTCCTCTTTGGGGTTTCCTGGTGGCAAAAACAGACACCAAGGCCGAGTCTTTCACAAAAACAAAGTGGCGTGACGCCAACTTCTGCAAGATGGGGGATCCACGCGCATCTCCATTCCTTGATCATCAGCTTTAAGTCACGTCAACCCCCTGCATCCCTCGTCCCAGTCACAGGTTTCATTGGAAACACAACGTGCGTGTGGCGTGTGCACTCTCGTCCGCGCGTGGAGCGTCACCAGGGGGCCTGGCAATAAACGGACCTACCTCGCCGGTCTTGTTGTGGACGGTGACTGCGTTCGTCTCTTGCGTAGCTACATGTCATCTTCGAGCCGTCTCTCTATGTTTATATGGCGGAATGTTACTCGGCCGTCAGTCCTGCCACCCGCAACGACGTGGATGGCACCAGAAGGTACGACGCTAAGTGAAAGAAGTCAGTCAGGGAAAGACAAACGCATAGGATTTCGCTCATATGTGGAACTTAAGAAACAAAACAGATGAACAGAGGGGAAGCGAAGGAAAAATAAAATAAGATAAAACCAGAGGGAGGCAAACCGTAAGAGACTCTAACGATGCAGAACAACCAAGGCTTGACGGCTTGACACGGGGGGGGGGGGGGGGGAGGGGCTGGACGGGGGAGGGGCGCCAGGAGGGCACCTGTGGGACGAGCGTGAGCGCTCGGGGTTGTATGTAGGTGACGAACCACTGGCTTCTACTCCCGAAACCAGTATTACACTACATGTTAACGAACTAGAATTTAAAGTTTTAAAAACGTAGGAAAAAAAAGAACGCTGTGTGGAAACCACACACCCTGTGTTCTTAAATATTAAATATATTTCTCTTGCTTTTACACTCGGCAACAGCTTAAAGCCTCTTCCATGAAATCCTCAGACATCTTCTCTCTTGGAGCACCTTACTGGCACTGCTCTGCTGCCTTTTGGATTGGGTCATTTTCTTGAAGAAGCTTGAGACCAGCTGGTATTTCCTCTTTTCATGAGTGATTAGTCTTTTCACCTGGCTGCTCAAAGGATTCTTCCTTCCTTATTCCTTTCCTCCTTCCCTCCTTCCTTTCCTCCTGCCTTCCTTCCCCCCTCCTCCCCTCCCTTCCCCCTCCTCCCCTCACTTCCCCTTCCTTTCCTCCCTTCCTCCCTCCCTGCTTCCTTCTCTCCTCCCCCCTCCTTCCTCCCCTGCCTTCCCCTCCCTTCCTCCCTTCCTTCCTTCCTCCCTTCTCTCCTCCCTTCCCCCCTCCTCCCCTCCCTTCCCTTTCCCTTCCTCCCTTCCCCCTCCCTCCCTCCCTTCCCCTTCCTTCCTTCCTCCCTTCTCTCATCCCCCCTCCCTTCTCCCCTCCCTTCCTCCCTTTCTCCCTCCCTCCTTCCTTCCTTCCTCCCTTCTCTCCTCACCCCTCCCCCTCCCTTCCCTCCCTTCTCCTCCCCCCTCCCTTCCTCCTTCCCTCCTTTCTTCCCTCCTTCCTTCCCTCACTCCCCCCTCACTTTTAGCAGACACTATTTGTTGCTGATAATGTATCAATGGTTCCCGGAACCCAGTGTATACCTTTGGTCTGTAAGTTCAAACCTTCTTTCATTTCTGGAGAGTTTTCATAAATTAGATCTGGAAATGTCTCCTGGCTCGCCCCCCTCCCGGTTTCCCTCCCTCCCTCCCTCAGGCCTGCCTTGCCAGCCCCCTCCGTGTGCATCGTGTGCATCGGCCTCTTTACTTCCCTTCCCCTCCCTGGTCTGGGCCAGGGAGTGCTCTCCCCTCCTCATGTCCCCTCTGTGTCCCCTCCATGTCCCCCCCGCGTCTCCCCCCATCCCTTCATGTCCCCCCACGTCCCCTTGCTCCGTCCCACATCCACTCGGAGCCTCAGCTGCACACAGGCGGTCCCTCTGTCCCGTGGCTGAAGCCACCACTCACACTCAGTGGTGTGTTCCCAGTGGACAGTCCTGGCCTGCGGTTCACGGCCTCCACGCAGGACCCCTTTCTCATCCCAGGCCAGTCCCTGCGGGTCTCTGGCTCCTAGTGAAATCCAGTGTCTGCATATTTGACGACTGTCCTGGGCAGGGGACAGAAATCTCCAAGGATGCTCCCCCTCCCCGCCCCCGCTCTTCCTGTCCCTGTCAAACGGGGTTCAGGGACATTCTCCCCGACCCCCTGCTCCAACACAAGGATTTTTTTCCTCCTTGGGGGCCTCCTCTGCCCCCTGCTCCAGGGCCTCGCACCGCCTTGGGGAGCCCTCTCCCCTCCGTTTCCTCCTGGCTTCCTCAGGGACGGGCTCTGTTGCGGATGTCTGCTGGGGGTCCAGCCTAAGAGTAGTCACCCTCCCCACCCCTGCAGCTCAAGGTCCAGCTGACTGCCCTCCCCACGGGGCCACCCTGGGGTCAAGGCCGCAGGGACTGGCAGGTGCGGGTGGCCCGGTCTGGGACCTGGGGTGAGCAGGCCTGCATTTGGGGCTGTCTGGGTGCTCGCCCCAGGTCCCCAGGCCGCAGCCGCCCCAGCTGGTGCTGACCCACAGCGGACCCACCCACCACGGCGCAGACACGGAAACTGGAAGACGCATTTATAAATTCAACAAAAGCAGCTTCCTGTCTGTTGAATTTAATGATAAACAATTTGGCTTATATTTTTGTGCATCTTCTTTCATCCCCCCCCCCCCCAATAATTTGATTTTACTGCATAAAAGTATGGGTTTGGGCAAAGTGGGCTCAACAACAAAACCCAGCAAACAGTAACTGGTGTCTCACGCTGCAGAGTCTGAGTATGGCCCAGCCCTCCCCAGGGATGCTCCGCGAGGCCAGCGGCGGAGGGGTGGGGCCCCCGGCTGAGGGTGTACCACTGGGGAGTGAACAAGGCTGAGAGCCATGTGCGAACGGTGGGCCCATATCAGCAAGAGGGCCTGTGCTAGTCCGACAAAACCGGGGGCCACGGACAGATTCCACCAGCAGGGTTTGGCGCCGGGGCCAGAGCGGTAGCGGCCAGCGTGGTCAGGGGCAGCCGACAGCGAGACGGTGGGGTCCAGCGGTGGCTTCTGCCCGCCCGCCGTTACTGTCTGTGTGCAGCAACCACCTCCGGTTAAAGGGCGGTGAAGGGGCCAGCACAGCAATAGCCAGCCTCTGCCTGCATCAGGGGCGGTTACGGGCGTGGATGAGAAAATGAGATATGAAAACCCTCCGGGAGAATCCAAAGGCAGCATTATCATCAGTGTTTGATTAGGTGTGGTGGATGCATTATTCCACGTCGCAAGTCTCCGGTGAACCCAGGTGCTTAAGGGACAGCCAGTTCCCAAGCCCTCGCCAGCGAACGCCTGTTTCGACAGTTCGCTCCTGGCGCGGAGATGCCCGCAGAAGGCTCACCACAGGCTCCAGCCAGCTCGTCCTCAGATGTGAGCCGGGCTCCAAACTCCCGGGATGCTGGTAGGAGCGGTTGTCACAGGAGGCCCACGGCCTGGCCCTTTGTTTTCTTTTGCATTTATTTAGTCACTTATATTTTCATTATCTGAAAGAATGAGGGTAAAAGAAACACACGAATGAAGCAGGCTTGCCTCCGAGCTCTGTATTTGTTAACAAGCTTCTTCTAAACAACAGGGTTCGAGTCGCAGAGGCTTTGCAGAGACGGCACAAGAGATGCCCACGTACCCTAGACTGGATTCCACCTGCTGCTACCATCTGACGTTAACACGGTTCACCCGTCACGAGCGACGACCTTGCGTTGATGCGTCTGTACGAACTCCGGTCGCCCCACATCTTCCGGGCCTCCGTCGTCTGCACCCACTGCCTTGATCTGTCCCAGGACCCCCTGTGGACACTGCGTCGCATTTCCCCGTCGTGTCTCCTGGCTTCTCAGACCGCCCCCTCGTTTGGGATGCCCTTGGCAGTTTGAGGCGGGTCAGTATTTTGCAGACTGTCCCTCACTTGGGTTTTCCTCATAGTTAGACGGGTTCTGGGTTTGGGGGGAGGAACCATGGAGGTGAAGTGCCCTCGGCACACATCAGACCGCAGGGACCTACCGCCCGTCCGGCGCATCACCGTTGCTGCTACTTTGGTCACGTTGGTCACGCTTCTCCACCGCAAAGTCGCCCTGTTTTTCCCCATTTCTGAACTATATTCCTTGGGAGGAAGTCGCCACGTGCATCCCACACCGAATTCTTCCAGATAACAGACGAACGCATTGCCTTTTCTCCCTCGCTTCTTTACCTCCTCGGCGCACTTTGAAATCGCTGCGGACCCCCAAGTATTTATTCCAGCGTCGGGGGGGAACGGTCCCACACGTCCCGGCTCGGCTGCTCCAGCTGTGGCCACCGGCAGCTCCATCCGGGGCCCCTGGACTTCCGGCCCACGGATCCGGGGGAGAGGTTGTCTAGGGCCACCGAGGGGTCATCTGTGACAGCAGCGTCACGTGGTCACCGTTACAGTTCCGCGCGGAAACTCCAGCTGTGCCTCACTGCTTCCACCTTCGGCCCCACGTCCCTGCCAACCACGCACGTGACCGCGTGCGTACGTATGCACACGTCTTACTACCGAAACGCTACACTCGTATGCGGACATACGCCTATATACCTGTAGGGACACGCACATAGATTAGCAACAAAATTGCTTTATTGTCAAACAGGTGCTTGCATAGTAATAAAGCTTAAACGTACACGGGTATTACACTTTACCAAATGCCTTAAGAGCTCCTGTGGGCTCGTCTACTACTTGAAACATCTGACTTGCGCTCACGTCTAGTAGCGTCCTTCACCAAGACGGGATTTCGGTAACACCTGACACGGCTCCGGCCGCCCCTTTCAGCTGACTAGCAACAGAACCAGACTGATGAATATCTTTCATGAAAAATAAATAAGACCTATTTTAGTTGGGATTCGGACGATCTCCCTGCTTAAACCTGTTGAGCAAAACGTTTACCGTGTTTTCACCAGGGCGACTTTCCAGCGACGAGGCGAACTCGCGGACTCACACAGATAAAAGCCGCCCACTCCATGGGGTCCTCCCAGACCCCACTCCGGCGCCTCCACCTGGCAGGACCCCCAGCCCACCCCGGTGGGCATCCCCCAGCCCCCACCCCGACGCGCCCCCCCCAGTCCCCACCCCGGTGGGCCTTCCCAGCCCCGTCTTCAGAGACCCTCTGTGTGCACTTCCCGCTACCTCCACGTATCAGAACCACGGGGTTGTTTGGGAACATTCCTCATGGATCCCATCTCTTCCCTCCTCCAGTCACTACAGGTGCCAATGAGCGGTCCGTGCCCACAGGACACACAGGGACGGGTGTAGGTCGCCCCCTGCAGAGCAACTGGAACATCCTGTCGTAGCTCCGTTCTGTGCATATGTGTTCAAAACATTTTGTTTTAAATCTTCGTTACCTAGGCTTTTAACATCAAATGTATGGTTGTTTCCTTTTCCGTTATACCGTCCTTGAGATTTCCAATTTAATTAAAACTATCTTTTAAAAGCTATCTTATGAAATTTTTTTTAATTTTTTTTTATTTTTGAGAGAGAGAGAGAGACAGACAGAGCACAAGTGGGGGAGTGGCAGAGAGAGAGGGAGAGACAGAATCCAAAGCGGGCTCCAGGCTCTGAGCTGTCAGCACAGAGCCCGACGCGGGGCTCGAACTCACGAACTTCGAGATCATAACCTAAGCTGAAGTCGGACTTAACGGACTGAGCTGCCCAGGCGCCCCTTGTAAAAATTATTCTTAATCGCACAATTAATATGTGAAATTCACGCTTGATTCTTTTTTGTTTCCTCCTAGTATCTTTCTGTTTCCTTCTGGAATGTATCCTGTAGCTCTCCCTTCCAGAGAGTCTGTGGAGGTAAACTGATCGGAGTCCTTATAGAAATGCCTGCATGTCACCCCCCAGTCGGATGATGACGTACCGATAGGACATTCCAGCAGCAAACACACCCCCTCCTCCCCCAGCACCTTATAGACTTCCTCTCTCACCCCGGGCTGCTGGGGTCAGCCTGATTCTCATTCGGACGTCGATATTCTGCCTGTGTTTTCTGGGAGTTTGGAGAATTTTCTGTCTACGTCCTTGCAGCTGAAATGCCACACCGCACGGCCGGCTGTCGTCACGGACTTGCTCCTCAACTCCCCCTACGTGGCAGGTGTGCGGACCACGGTCTGTCCACAGTTGGACAAAACGCCGCGCTCTCGTGGTTCCCCGATCCCGCGCCCCCGCCCGGTCTATGTATTCTCCGCCTCTCACGCTGCAGTTAGATGGCTGCTTCCGTCTCTGGACTGACCCCTCGCGTCCCTGGACGTTTCTCCTTTCTACGACCCGCACCTCCCTCCTCTGCGGTCTGGGAGGACGCCTCACTTCAGCCTACGGCTCACTCACAACCCTTTCCATCCGCTATTCAACTCAGTCCCTGGGGACTTGATTTCAGCGTTTTGCTGTTAGTCGCAAGGTCTTTGGCATAAACGTCTTTCTGGTGTCACGGGTGCATCTGCTCTCGGCGGGGTTGGGGGACAGGAAGGCCCCTCGGCACAAGGCGGCGCGCACAGCTGGTGGGCGGAGAGGCACAGGTGCGCCGCTGGGGACGCGGCCGCCCGGGGCCCAGTGGAAGGTCGTCTCCCCTCGAAAGTGAGTGCTTCCCTCTTGGTTTAAATAGCAGGGGAGGCTGTTCTGAGTCATGTGATGGCTTCAGAGACTTGCAGGACCACAGGAGTCACCGGCGGCCCCTCCCGGCTAGTTAATGCCAAGTCATCAGCAGGTCTGAGGCTGTCCAGTCCCTTGTTGTCCAAATACCACCAGGGAGCAGGGCTGCTGTGCCTCCCAGCTCCCTAGCAGCCCGTCCCGTCACGGCCTGTCCCCAGGTCACAGTCCGTCCCCACAAGGGTGAAAGAGTCACACCACATCCAAAGCCACAGCCCAGCCAGATGGGTCACCTTAGAATCGTCTTCCCTTGTCTGGACACATTGTCTCTTTTGCAGGGGACTGGCTTTCCCCGAATGTTTACTGGCTCTTCCCCGTGCCCGGTCCTGCTGGCCGAGGTCTGGCTGCTGACCTGCCATCTAGGAGAAGGGGACGGACCCCCCCCCCCCCCCCCCGCCCCACAGAATGCGTGGTGCCTGCTGGAGCCAGGGCAGGTGGCTGGGCTCAGGGCATCCAGGCACAAGTGTCCCCTGTCCTCTGAGGGGTCGCTGGCCTTCCCGGTGCACGTGCCTACAATCACTCTTCCCGCAGGAGAACATTCCTGCTCCCCGGAGAGAGGGGAGACCGTTTGCGTGGGGTCAGCCCAGCCGTCAGACCCCCCCACCGTCCCCGATTCTGGTCCCTCCGTTCTGAGCCAGCACCCACCCGGTGTCCCGAGGCTGCCCCCCCCCCCCCCGAGCCAGACCTCCAGGGCCCTTCCCGGATCCTGGACCGAGAGTGTCCAGGGCTGCTTACGTGCAGGGCAGCACGGAAACAAGTTTTCACCGAAATATTTTATCTAAATAACATCGGGGCCTCTTATCAGCTTTTCTGCGTGACTTTGGACAAATAGTTTCATCTCTCTGATTCCCATCTCTTCGGGGGCAATTGAAGGATCCCAGGAGATGATCTTTAAGTTCTTTCCACCTGAAACCCTGTATTTACACATCAAATGCGCGGTGTGACCGCCACAGCCAGGCTCCCCACCCCCACATTCCCGCGAACACCCAGCCTCCCACGGTGACCCCCAAGGACAGCCGGCGACCCGTCCTGCCCCGCTCGACCCTGCCTTCGCCCCTGGGTTTACCGTAAAACCTCGGTAATTTGGATGACACTAATATCGAATGTGTGATCATCCCGTGGCTGGACCAAAGTTTATCTTTGTTTCCACGTTAAGTGCAGATAAACGGGGTCAACAACACTCCCAAACCCGTGTTCAAAATGCTGAAGAAGGAGCTGTTTCTCAAGTCCCTGCGCGCATTTTCGACACATGCATTTATATCCACCACGAACCCGCTTTTAACCCACAGCATAAACACCAGAGGGCCTGGCGGCCGGGACTCCCGTCTGCGTTACCCCGGCTCCTTTCCCGTGGCCCCGACGCATGCCCGCCCCACACTTGAGGACGGGAAAAACCCCGTGCAGCGCAGAAGAGTGCGTGACCCACACTGCAGCGGAAATGAGGCGGTGACACAGGGGACTCGGGTCCTGCAGCAGCAAATGGAGAATCTGTAACCTCGGCGGCTGCGGCCGGTGGAAAGGGGACACGGGAGGGGGGATGCAGGGGGAGGGGCCTCCCCCCTCCCCCCTGGAGGGGACTCCAGCCCTTCCAGTGGGCACGTACCGCCCACGGCCAGACGCAGGACGCCATTTCTGCAGGAAGCCTCGCAGCTTTGGGGGAGGACCTGTCTTCAGGATCCACGCATTTTACGGTGCCACAGACGGCACCACGGCCTGAGCCACAGGTGCACCGGCTGAGAAATACCACGCCCGGAAGCAGACATGTTAACCGGTAGTTAATAAGACGCACCATCCCGCGATGCCTGGAAGTCACCTCCAGTTTAACAGACGGACACTTACGGTCTCGTAAACTGTGTATTTTACATCCTTGCTACTGTTAAAGAGAAGCAGATGAACTGACTGGGGCCCAGAACATCTGCAGCCCAAACCCGTGCGTCCGGAGTGGGCAGAAGAGCGGCCCCCGCCAGGAAGTCCGCCGGGAGTGACCTTGCGCAGAGCACATCAGCCCTCTGCGTGGGAGGACTCCGCCAGGCGAGCCGACTGAGGCCGCCCCTGCTGCAAAGTGGCACCTGGTGGCTGTTCACCTAAAGAGACGCTTTGCAATTTCCTAGGAAGATGGGGGTCTCCCAGATTCCCCCGAGAAAGGGTTCATTGTCAGGGGTGTCACGAGGCACCCTGTATCCAGCCTGGGGCTGACTGAGTGAGGATGCGGGCGGTGAGGAGGGGTGTGCACGGCACAACTAACCGCCCCTCAAACCGCATGCTGGGGGCGGACCCTCCTGAGCCAAGAAGGTGAACCCACAGCGCCCCTGGTGGCCAGCGTGCTGCCAGTCTGTCCCGTCAAGGCGAGTATGTGGCGGTCAGGGTGTAGGGACAGATTTATTCCCACTTTCCCCATTTCCTTTTTTTTTTTTTTTACATTTATTTGTTTTTTGAGAGACAGAGAGAGAGAGAGAGAGAGAGAGAGACACAGAATCCAAAGCGGGCTCCAGGCTCCGAGCTGTCAGCACAGAGCCTGATGCGGGGCCGGAACTCACAGACCGGGAGATCGTGACCTAAGCCAAAGTCGGACGCTCAACCGACTGAGCCCCCCGGGCACCCTCACCTTTCCCATTTTGTATCCTACCTTCTTCCAGTGTCTCGAGTTATTTCCGTGATGGGTCTGTGTCCCCTCCCCCATATCTGCCTTGAAAATCAAACTTCACAAGTGCTTGGCCGTGTCTCTGCGGCTCCACGGAGCTGACCCCATGGGAGAGACGGCCACGGCCAGCGAATGACTCTGTCCCGTAAGATGAGACAGGCAGCCCCTGGGGGCAGTCACCGAGCTGGCACGCCGGGAACTTCCAACCACCAGCAGCTGACCCTGCCAGGCCTGGATTTTTGGCCACGGCGACGTCTGTCCCCGTCACAAATGAGGCCCCTCCTTCCCAGATGCGTCAGGCGAGAAACTCACCAGATGCTGGAAATTTTGAAATTTTGATCCCAGTTGCCAAGTTCTGGCCTCAACTGAGGATTTCCAGACCGATTTGTAAAAAGTCAGGGTAGGAAGCTACGAGAGACATTTCCCTAAAGCCGTCCGGGACGATGCCCGTGGCAGCTGTATCCGTGGCAGGACAGTCTCGGGGCAAAGGGAAGGAGTGTGTAAAGCATGGTGCATTCGCGTCCCCGGCCTGTCCTTCAGCCACTAAAATAAAGTTAGTGCAATGTCTGAGATACCAGTTTATCAGACGCTGTATTTTAAAACTACAGAAAAGGGGTGCCGGGCGGCTCACTGGATTTAGCTTCCGAGGCTTGATTTCGGCTCAGGTCATGACCCCAGGGTCATGGGATCGAGTCCCACGTTGGGCTCCACACTGATCATGGAGCCTGCTTGAGACTCTCTCTCTCTCTCCCTCTGCTCTGCCCTGACTCTCTCTCTCCTTCTAAAGCAAAACTTTGTTTTAAAAAATGTTTTAAACTTTGTTTTAAAAAATTCAAGGGGCACCTGGGGGGCTCAGTCGGTTGAGCGTCCCACTTCGGCTCAGGCTGTGATCTCACGGTTCGGGAGTTCGAGCCCCGCGTCGGGCTCTGTGCCGACGGCTCAGAGCCTGGAACCTGCTTCGGATTCTGTCTCCCTCTCTCTCTGCCCCTCCCCAGCTAGCACTCTGTCTCTCTCTACCTCAAGTTTGGATAATAAAACATTTGAAAAAATGTTTTTAAATGTGTAAAATTCTAAAAATAAAATAAGAGGGGAGGGGCCGAGATGGCAGAACAGCACGGAAGTGTTTTGTGTGTCCTTGAAACGCAGCCAGATCAACGCTAAACCATCCTGCACACCTAGAAAACTGATTTGAGGATTAACGCAGCAATCTACACAACCTGAACCACGGAACTCGGCAGGTACGTGGAGAGGCGTGGAGAGGCGAACTGCGGGGGGAGAGGAGCCGTGGAGGGCGGGAGCTGTTTTTGCTTGTGGAGAGAGGACGGAGACGGGGGGAGAGTATAGGATAGCACCCCCCACCCCGGAAAGCAGCTGGAGAGAGGGAGGCGTACGCAAGGGACCGAACTAAAAATAAAATAAAAATAAGAACGACAAAAGGAATCCTGTATGTTACCATCCCAACAGAGAAAATACCTCTGCGTAGGGGTTGGGAGGTAAGGAGCAGAAAATAAAAGTCGCCAGGTTTTCTTTTTTCCCCCATAAAATTTCCTCGACAAGTATGACCTTGTCCCAAGGGGAAGCAAAGGCACAGAATTCAGGAGCTTCCTGCTCGGCAGACCTACCCCCGTTTATTACATCCCCAGAGCTGTCTCCCAGCCCCATAGCCTCACACACAGACCTGTAATTCAAATGTGTGTTTTATGTCTCTTGACCTTGGTGGGAGGACTGCTTTTCCTCAGGCCCCGACATGCTCGACGTTAGCCGAGCAGCTGCACGGAGGGGAAGCCTGGTCTGCCTTGTCCCTGTTTGCGGCCCCAACGACTGGAGACTTTATCCAAATCCTTCACACAATTTTCTACAACCAGGTCCCCCCGCCCCCCCCGCCCCCCCCACCCCCCCCCACCCCCCCCCACCCCCACCCCCCCGGCAAAGGTTTCCCAGCCCTGCTATGGATTCTGGCTTGTGACTGTGAAAGAATCCCTCCACCGTAGGCAGGAAACTAGTTAAGTAAACGCATCCCCAAATCACCATGACAAATGTGACCAGGAAACTGCTAATACCAAGTGGCCCTAGGCCCGCAGTCTGCAGGCTCCTCGATGATTTGGTGCCTGGTTAGAAGCTACGTTTCCGGCTTTATTAGGAAAGACACGGGGTCTGACTGAGGCACTGACCTGCTGGAAGGGCGTCGTGGCTCCCCCTGCTGACCCTGCCATGGGCAGACCCCGGCCCGCAGTCGGGGCCCCAGTAGCAGCCCGCCCGTCTCTGGGTGTCCCTGTCCCCATTCTGGCCAAACCGTAACTCTTGGCTTCCCACGTTACCCTGTGCTTCCCGCCCCCACCCCCTCTGTTCCGCCTGAACCTGTCACACCTTTCCCCGAGCCAGGCCCCTCCTGACACCTCCCCGGATATTCCGGGGCCGCGTGAGGAACCAACGTGGTTTCTCTGCTGAGTCCCGGTCCTGACACCCGACCCTGAAAAGTCCATCTACGATCTCAGGCTCCCTGCTGAAATTTGTGACTGAACCTTCTTACACTTGCTGGAAAGTTCTGCATTTCCCCGTGGATTTGCTGGCGCCCTCACCCTGCGCGAAGCCCCCAGTACGTCCCACACGGGGTAGGGTCCTTCCCCTAATTCCCCCAACCCACCTAGGCTGACGGGGTCTCGCTCACCCCTGCACCCACAACGCCCCTACGGGCACTCACAGGCACACAGTAGGTCCTCAGTGTCGATGAGCACGAACATGACCAGTCCCGGGAGGCCACGCTGTGCCTCCCGTCCTGCCAGGACCCGCCACCCTCACTCTTGTCCCCTGCCTTACCGTCCCCGGCCCCTGCTCCAAACCACGTCCCATCCAAACTCGGCGCAAAGTCCCTCGCTCTCTGGCGCGTCCCCGGTGTGCCTGTCACCGCAGCCTTCTGTCCTCTCCCTCCACCGCGCGTGCCCGTGCCCACCGCGCCACGGGTCTCGAGGGCTGCTCACCTCCCTGCATTCCCCGTCCATGCAGCAGGGTTGCGGGACAGTCACCGTGTGCGGGGCGTTCGGCCAGCGAGATCAAAGGCGTGCGCACACGTAGAGGTGGCTTAGGGGTCACAGGGCACCCGGGGACGCCGCACGCGGCCAGCTCACGGGAAAAGGTTGTTGAAAGGCTGCAAGTTTGCTCAAAGGGGAGAAGGAGGCACCGGTGCCTGGCCATCTTGCTCGGCCCTTGCGTTCCGCCCCCACCAGCAATTCACGTTCAAGGAAGGCACACACCAAGACCCTGGCATGCGTCCACCCGGGGAAAGCCAGACCCAATCCGGCCCTGGCAGGCCCCGGTGGGGCGGGCCGAAGCCGGCTGCCCTGTTCGGTGGATGGCTGCGGCACAGCACGAACAATTCTTGCCCATCCCAGGGACACGCCCCGAACGTTCAGTGACACGAAGCCAGAGCGGCGTGATGCGTCCAGTCCCGGAACGGTGAGACCGTCAGCAGGCCCGACAAGGTCACAGTAGGGCGTCCTCGCCCCTGGCGGGCGCACGACAGGCCCTGCCCGAGACTCGCACATCCCTCCTCGCCCCAGCCAGACCGCGAAGGTCCCGCGAGGAAGGGCACCACGTGCGTGACGCCCGTTCCCAGGCCCTCCCGCGTCCAGGGCACGGCCCTGCTTGGTGAACACGCCTTCAGCACAGCTCAGCTGGGGCCACACGGGGGTTCCCTACCCGGACGGCGGCCTCCCCTCTTCAAACCCGGTCCTGGGTCCACCGCTGAGGTGAGAACTCCAATCAGTAAGGCCTCTGAAAGGATCGATCAAAGCTTCTCGGTGGTTTGCTTGGAAACGCCAGTCCTCCAGGGGGTTCCACGGCCCACGTGGCCCGCACCCCACGCTAACGGCTGACCCGCAGAGCCCCGAGCGCGGCCACGCCAAGGACTGGCTTTCCCGTCTCCAGCTTCCCGGGGTCTCCAGCTATCACCGTCCACGGGGTCTCAAAATTGCTAAGAAGGACAAAAGGATTCAAACGACGAAATTCAGAGCCGTGAGCAGCCCAGGAAAGGGCTCTTGACTCGCACGCCGTATTTCTATTGGCCGCCCAGCTTCTCTGAGGAAGGATTTACCTCTGGTCGTGGCCCACACTAGCTGCCCCTGACCGGGAAGGAAACATACTCACCTGCCAGAGCGGGGAGCCATTAGTATGCTGTCCTTAGTCCCGCCCGGCCTCTGCTGGCCGTGTGGCCCCAGAAGAGTTACCCAACCTCTCTGAGATTGTTTCTCCCTGCACGCGTTAAGTGATGACACAAACCGTCAGCCCCGGAGGCCTGTGTATGCCTTTGTCTTCAACACTTGTGAACAACCAGCCGCACTCAGGCTCACACCCGAGACAAATACACAGAGGATGTTCAGGGTCAGCGGTCAAGGTCAGGGGTCAGGAAGACTCACATGAAACACCTTGGGTACCGCGTTCCTGTCAACACATCCTGCATGAAAAAAGCAGGGCGCATCCGTGGAAACGTATCATGACAGACTCAGGAAATCATAACCTGGATCGAATCTCTTGCACATCGTGGCTTCCGAGCTGTGCTGACAGCTGCCACGGCCTCAGCCGTCCCGCAGCCCGGGTACCGTCACCTTGCGTGCGCCTCTGTGGGGACACGGCACTTACGTGCTCCTCACAACCGGGACCTGGAACCTATGTGAATCACGAGGTGTCATTCGTGGTCCCAATTCGTGGTCCCAAATACAAGCACTTCCCGTCGAGCGGAGTTGGTGGTGGAACTTCTTACGTGAACAGAACCAAGTTCCACGCAAGCGCGGCAGTGAAGACTCGTCTGGAGCACCGGCTGTCCTCGTGGTGGTGGTGCTCCGTGGCCGGCCACGTCCCCGTGCCCCTGCACGCGCTCTGGCCGCGTGGAAGACCCACCACCTTGTGCACCGCCAGCACAGGGCGCCGTGCTCCCTTCTGACGGACAGAACGGCGCCCTTTCGCAGTCAGGAACGGGATGCGTCCTCGGCCACTCTGCCTCGGTGGCTGTGGGGCCGCGATGCCAGCGTCCTGTTTATAAAGTCGCGGGGACGATGCACGAGGGGACATCGGAAACACGTAACCATTCTAAGCATCGGAATCCCGGGCGAGAAACACAATAGTGTCTTTCTGGTTTGTTTGTTTCTGGAAGGAAATACGTAAGCCTCCTGGGTTTATGGGCTAAGTTAATGTTAAACACGGATTCGTTGAACGGGCAGGTGGCGGATGCGTGTGAGATGCACGGGGTACGGCGAAAAGGACAAATCCAGAGTGGCTCTCACCCAAGGCCACCTACAATGTCGCCAGCTACTGAGCTGCTGTCCCCAGGGTAGCTGAGGGGGACTGGTTTCTCGGGAAGCCGTGGCTCATCCAGTGGACAGCAGCAAAACGACTAAAATCCAAAGTCACAGGCCGGTTGTTTGCCTGCTGCGGGACGAGGACCCCGGCCCCCCATCCACCTTCTGGAACACCCCTTCCCCCATAATACGTAGCGGTCAGCAAGCCCCAGGCCAACTGGAGACGTTCACTCCGATAAAACAGGCGGCTGAGGAAAGCATGCGAGGTGCTTTTATTTGGCGGAATGTTCAGTGGAGTTAACAGGGTATGAATTCCATCTATTCCAACGGCTTGGGTTTACTGATGGGGAAACTGAGGCTCAGAGACGGAAATAATCATGCAGCAAGCCGATGGTGGGCGGGCCCACTGCCATGAGCTCTGAGCAGTGCTGCTGACCGTGCAACAGGGCAGCCCCCCCACAGGGAAGTCCCCCCCCACCCAGGGAAGTCCCCCCCCTGCACAGGCCAGGCCCCCCCCAGGGCAGTCCCCCCCAGGGAAGTCCCCCCCACCCCCGCACAGGGCAGGCCCCCACAGGGCAGCCCCCCCCACAGAGAAGCCCCCCACAGGACAGGTCCCCCCCTGCCCCGGCCCCGCGCTGTCTCTGGCCGCACCGGCTGCATCCGGGCGTGGTGGCTGAGTTATAATGGAAGCTGCAGGAAAACATCGATTTCCTATAATGGTTTTATCTATAGAAACTTGTGAGGACATCTTCTGGCGACAAGATCTGGCATCGACCATCCGAAAACCTTGGAGGAGACGGGACGCTCCTGAGCGGTGCCTCCCCCGCGTGAACCAATAACCCTTTGCTCCCCGAGAAGAGCCTCTTTCTGCGCGGCAGGGTGTAGCTCCTGACCCGTCCTCGCCACAGGACGCATCGCGGGGCCGGAAGCCGGCTGCCAGCATCAGGGGCATCTAGCTGTGTCCGCGGTCGCGCAAGTTACAGGCTTCGGGAGAACGCAGTCACGGCGTCCAGAGAAGCCGCGCATCCAGACAAGGCTGTCCGACGCCAAGTGCGAACGGACGTGGGAGGACAGTGTAAGTGCAGAGGGCCAACAGGAGGCACAAGGGCAGAATGTAACCCCAGCGGAGCCACGGACCCTCCCTCCCCCTCCCCGGAAAGATCTAAGCTCATGACAAACCTGGGCGGCAGGAATTCCCACCACCTCCATGCTAAGGGTGAGAAACACTGCAGCCCAGAGAGGCCAAGTGACTTCTCCAAAGCCACACAGCAAAGGAATGACAGTCCCAGAAGTAGACCCAGGTTTTCCGGCTTCCAGATACTGATCTTCCTGAGTTTCCCCTCACGTCTCATGCTGCTCTAGCGTCTCGGCACAACCTCCTTTCGCTCGATGGAACGTAGGCATCTTGGAAGTTCCCCTCCTGGGTCACTTCCTTTTTCTCCCCTCAAACGATTTTGCCGTCAGTCCCCCTCAGAGCGTCAAACGGCCCCTGTCTGCAGACGCCCCGTTCTCCCGCCCCCCCCAGCCACTGTCTGAAGCTCAAAGCCCCCTCTGCACCCGTGTCACAGACACTGGGGGTGTCTGAAACGGTTTCTGACCGGAGCCAGGAGGAGCAGGTGCGGCCACGGCCGGCCACGGAGCGGGTGCCCCGGACCCTCGGGGGAGGGTCCGCAGACAAGGCTGCCCAGGCCAGGCCTCCGTGGGGTGACGTGGGCACCCAGGACTCCACGCGGCGTTCACACAGGACTGGGGCCGGCCAGGGACCCTCCCCCGCGGCCTCCCTGCCCGGCGCCACGGCGTTTTCACGGCACCGCGCGGTTTCCCAGGCGATTTTCTCTCCACTGTCTTCTCTGGTCTTTCGACGACCTTGTAAAGCAGGGAGGGAATGAACTGGAACTCCCAGTCTTATAAACGAGCAAACGGGGGGTTCCGGAGGCTCGGTGACTTGTCCGAGGACCTGAAACAGCCGTGCCGGGGTGGTCCTCTGCCCCCGACGCCCCACGCCTTGCCACCCGATACCCCCGCTTGGTGATGCTGGGCCGACCCTGGGCTGCTTTCCCCCTCGGCCGCCGGAAGAGGCAGGAGTCGGCAAGTTCTTCTGAAAAGGCCCGGATGGCAAACGTTCCGGGCTCGGGGAGCCGGAGCGCCTCTGTCACAACCATCCAGCTGTCGTGGCTCCAGGAAACACAGACGCAAGTGAGCGGAGACCTGTTCCGATAAAAGTTGACCTACAAAAACAGAGGGAGAGCCAGACCGGGCCTGCAGACCGTAGGCGGCCGACCACCGGCACGAAAGCCCGGAGACGCCGTCTGCTTCGTGGAGCTCTGCCCCCGCCCCCCTCCCGGCCTCCAGACCAAGATCCAGGCCTGAGCACGGCCAGAGCAGGCAAAGGGGCTCCACGCTCCGGGAAGAAACCGTGTGCTCGCTCAGAGCGTCCAGGACCTGAACGTGCCAGCGGGAGCCGGGGGAACAAACGGCCCAGGATCCTGAGGGCGCAGGGCTCGTGCCGGCAAAGGGGGCACAAAGAACAGAGGCTGCAACGTGGCGACATGCAGTCCCGTTCCCACGAGGCAGGGCTCGCTACCCAGCTACGTTCACGTGGAGCCAGAGCCGGCGACCGCACGGCCGGGAGATCCCTCGAAGCTTCGGCTCCACGGCCTCCGGGAAATGTAGGGGTGCGAGAGCCGTCGGGAGCACAGCCAGGAAGGGTCCTGGGGTCAGAAGGACACGCGGTAGGAGGCCAGGGGCCCCCCACGCGATGCCCTCCCCGGGAAGGCGCAGACGGCAATCACACGCCTACCGAGGCCTCGGACGGAGGCACCGGCATCCTTGGGGCGCTCGGTGGCCTTGTCCTCTGCTGGCCTGGACGGACAGGCTCCCCAGTGACGAGGCTCCCCCAGAGCGGCGAGGGTCACGCGTCACAGGGGAGACGGACGTTCCTCCTGGGGCCCCTCCAAAGGGACCGTGGCTGTCCACCTGAGTGACTCTGTGTGTGGACTCCCGCAGACGGGGTCTGAGCCTGTGTGCCACGCCCGCTGCTCAGCTAGCACAGGGGGAGGGGTCGGCCCGAGGAAGAGTGGACACCCACTTCTGGGAGGTGGCAATGGGCGTGGCCCATTGTCCAGGGGTCCAGAGGGAGCAAGATGGGGAGACCAGAGATCAGAAAGAACGGGGGCGGGGGGTGAGGACAGACCGCCGACGCTGGCCCACCCGAGGATCGACCTCACCCGGTCCCCAGTGACGTTGTTACAAAGTGCGTGCTTCCTGAGTCCATCGCGCTCCGTCCTGCTGGGTCATCGGCTGCGACTCCCAGCAGGGAAGGGGATTCTTGTGCCAGGAATGCAGCCAGGGTCCCCTGGACGGGCAGCCACGTCTACCTGGACCACGTCGTGCCCGTGGACCGGCCGGCAGGGACCCTTGTCTCTACATGTTGTGTCAGAACACTCCTGTGCCCCAGCCACACGGCGGGGACTGAGAGGACCATGCCCAGGACGTCGGGGACCCTCGGAGGTGCCCGGGGTTGGAGGGGGGGGTTCCACCCAGGAACAGTGGTCAAGGGGCCAAGCAGCAGCCAGCCACCTACAAAGGTGAGGAGATGAGGGCTCAGACCCCACAGGGGTACAGGTCCGCGTCAGCCCACAGGCAGCCTGGACGAGGCCAGTGGAGGACCGAGGGGCGGGAGATCGGGATGGGAGGTGAGAGACACCGTCCACTCCTGCCTCAGGACCAGCGGCGGCAGGGACGGGGCTCACTCTGCCGGTCCTCCCACAGGCGGTCTGGACGAGACGGTGGCCGGAGTGGCGGCGGGACTCTGTGCGCGAGCGGCATGAGGACTGGACGGTATCTGCCACCTTGAGTGACTTCCCTCCCGCTCGACCCGCGCGCCCCCCCCCCCCCCCCCACTGGCAGAACAATGTGTTTGCACAAGTGTGACCCGAGGGCGCCTGGTCTGGGCTCCGCCACGGACCCCCTGCTCCCGGCCCCCGGGGCTTCTCCCGAGCCCGAGCAGCCTGCAGAAGCCCACAGGGCGCTCTCTCCCCGGGGTGCAGGTGGGGGGGGGGGCGCTGGCACCCCACGGGGCAGCCCCGGCCGCTGGGGCGGGAGCCAGAGGTTCAGCACCCCCCCTTCCATATCTGGTGCAAAACTGGGCAGCGCCTTCCGTCCGGCTTCACAGAAGGTCCCGGCACATTCCGATCTGAGTCTCCCTTTTGCTCTCTCCTGCCCCGCGACTCCTGATCCCCGAGGTCAGTTCTCAAAGTAGACCACCTTCTCGTGAGCCCCCATCAGAGGGCCTGCTGTTGGGGGGGGGGGGGTGCAGGGGAAGTTCTGCCTCTTGCCTGCCCCCACCTTCCTCGCGGCTCCAATTTCTGCGTAAGACGGGCCGCTGAGGGTCCTCTGAATGACGAAGGTCTCCTTCAAAGTGACTTCCTGACTGTCTAAGACCCAATAACCACGTCTAATGAAAATGGCGGCAGGGTCGCCTGGGGGGTTCGGTCGGTTGTGCGACCGACTTCGGCTCAGGTCACGATCTCGTGGTCTGTGAGTTCAAGCCCCGCGTCGGGCTCTGTGCTGACAGCTCGGAGCCTGGAGCCTACTTCGGATTCTGTGTCTCCCTCTCTCTCTGCCCCTCCCCCGCTCATTCCCTGCCTCTCTCTCTCTCTTCAAAAATAAACAAACATTACAGTTAAAAAAAAAAAAAGAAAATGGCATTAACCATCCCCACCTGACACGCCTTTTGCGGTCGGTGGCGCTCAGAGGCAGAGGTCGCTCTGTTCCTCGTCCTCCCTGCGCAGGGAGCACAGGCCCTCTCCACCCGGGCACGGGTAACCTCTGGAGGCGGACGATTCCTTGCTGTGGGGCCGTCCTGTCTGTCCTGTGACAAGGACACTCAGCAGCCTCCCTGGTCCACCCTCCCAATGCCAGTAGCCACCCCCCCCCCCCCGGGTGTGGCATCAAAACTTTTTGCAGACATTGCCAAATGTCCCCTCGAGGCAAAACCACTGCTGGCTGGGAGCCTGGGGCTGGGAAGTCCCTCTGGTCCCCACTCTCTGCCGCTGGGGCGGGAGCCCGCGGATCCGTGGTAACACACGTATATTGGGGGCTGTCGTGGGCACCGGAGGGAGAGTGAGCAGGGCCTTGCGGCTGGGCAAGGCATCTGGACCGTGTCCCTGGGGCAACGGAAACCATCAGTGGGGGTGGGGCAGTTGCCTGATCGGGGTACCCTGTAACTCACCCCAGTTGCTAGGCGGATAAACAGCTGGAGAAGAGGGGCCCCCCACCCCGGCCCCAGAGCCCGCACCAGCCTCTCTGGCCGGGATTCCCGCTCCCCGATTTCAGCTGTCGCTGCAGATAAGAGCAGGATTGCATTTGACAGTTCTCACAGATGCAATTTTTATGTGGCCTTTCCAGAACCCATTTAGGTTGGCATTTGAGTAACGAACACCAGGAGTGCTCTGCCCGACAGAGGGAGGCAGGTCCGAGACCTTTCCGACATGCAACTCAGACCGTGTCTCTGCCTCGCTTAAAACCCTTCATTACACGCAGAACAAGGAGAAAGGAATCTCAGATTCTTCTGCACGTGGCCCCCGCGCCAGCCCTGCTCTCACCGGCCCCCATTCCCAGCCCCCCCCCCCCCCAGCCCCGACTCGGGAACCGCTTCTGGAATGCAGAGGAACAGAAAGCGACGCGGAAACAACAAGATGTTAGATGTACAGTCAGAAGGTGAAGCCCCTGACTTCTGTTGCCGAGAGGAGGTGCCTGCATTGAAGCACCAGGAACGGAGCCGGGGCAGAGGGTGGGGGGGCTTCCCAATTCCCAAGTGGGAAGTCGGCCTGACATTCCGACGGACCCCTGACTTGTCATCAGCGACAATGGAGCTAGAAGAGAACCTGTTATCTGCTTAAAATGTTATTCTTCGCCATAGTATTCTTTAGGAGAAAAGGCAAAGCAAAGACATTTTTTTTTTAATGTTTGCTTATTTCTGAGACAGAGACAGAGCATGAGCAGGGGAGGGGCAGAGAGAGAGAAAGACACGGAATCCGACGCAGGCTCCAGGCTCCGAGCCGTCAGCACAGAGCCCGACGCGGGGCTCGAACCCACAAACTGTGAGATCATGACCTGAGCTGAAGTTGGTCGCTCACCCGACCGAGCCCCCAGGTGCCTTTTTTTTTTTTTTTTTTGAAATTTTTTTTTCTTTTTTTTCAACGTTTATTTTTGGGACAGAGAGAGACAGAGCATGAACGGGGGAGGGGCAGAGAGAGAGGGAGACACAGAATTGGAAACAGGCTCCAGGCTCTGAGCCATCAGCCCAGAGCCCGACGCGGGGCTCGAACTCACGGACCACGAGATCGTGACCTGGCTGAAGTCGGACACTTAACCGACTGCGCCACCCAGGCGCCCCGCTTTTTTTTTTTTTTTAATGAAAGCAAAGACATTTTTAAACGTTTAAAGACTGACTTAACCCCACAGAGACTTTCACTAGAAAGCCATTAGAGCGCATATTCAAACACAAGTAGAAAGCATGCCATCGAGGAAACAACAGTGAAAACACAGATAACACGTGTTAGTGAGTTTGGTTAAACACCTACTTGAAATATCTGCTGTTTCTTATTTTTAAAAGTCAAACCAGAATTGTAAATAATAATAGCAAAAAGTAGCAGGTGTTCAACAGGAATCTAAATACACAAATCCCGTATCCCTGACTGGGGGGAGGAGAGTGGAAATATGGCTTGTTTTAAGTGTAGTTAAACATGCAATTTTAAAACCGGAGAGTAGCCATTAAATGAACAGAAGCGTTATCTGTGGTCTCCAAATCGAAAGCAACTGAAAAGAAGAAAAACAGAAGCAGGAAGCGTTATCAAGCCAGTAGAAGGCAGAGAAGAGAGAAGGAAGCAGGAGGGCAGGCGAAGAGAAGCGAGTCCACCTATATTGGTAACACTGCTCCGTGTACACGGCTCGGGAGTCTGCAACACCGCGTGCAGGGCATGTACGAGCACGTAACTCCGCAGTGAAAGTGTGCATCCACGTCCCTGGGGATGACACCCAAATTCATCCCGGTATTTGCCTCGGGGGACGTGGAGGCTAGCAAGGACCAGTCTCAGGAACGGATGGACGGCACGCCTCGGTTTCCCCGCAATGCTTGATTTCTTTCAACGGCGCTCAAACACAGGAGCACGGTGTTAAAATTTGATAAACGCAGGTTGAACAACACCGCCGGCTTTCCCAGGCCTCCCGCTCGCCTAGGCGAACCGTCATGTCCGCGCCCGTCTCTGGCACTCAGGGTTTGATTTCAAGAGCAGCAACCACCCCTTCAGAACCAGACTCACGCTGGAGACTGTTAACAAATTAGAGCAGAAAGGAGGAAAACTAAGATAAAAACAGAGAGGGAGGCAAACCACAAGAGACTCTTAAAGGCAGAGAGCAAACTGAGGGCCGCTGGAGGGGTGTTGGGTGGGGGGATGGGCTGGATGGGGGATGGGCATTAAGGAGGCCACCTGTTGGGATGGGCCCCGGGTGTTGTATGTGAGTGATGAATCACTGGGGTCTATTCCTGAGACCAATACTATACCGTATGTTAACTAACTTGAAGGAAGGAAGGAAGGAAGGAAGGAAGGAAGGGAGGGAGGGAGGGAGGGAGGGAGGGAAGGCAGGAAGCAGGAGAGTATGGAATGCCCAGAGGAACCAAGTGGGGTTCCTCTGTGTCCCCCCGCCCCAGGGCTTCCTCACTTCCTCTTTCTGTATCTAATCTAGAAAACACCGACCATGTCTACCCCTCGAGACCAAGGTCAAATACCCCATCTGCTTGAGGCCTTCCCAAATGCCACCAGGCAGGAGTGAGTTCCATAGAACTTTATCTACATACATCTTTTAAAATACCTTGCTTTTGGGGCGCCTGGGTGGCTCAGTCCGTTGAGCGTCTGACTCCGGCTCAGGTCATGATCTCGCTGTTCGTGGGTTCGAGCCCCGCGTCGGGCTCTGTGCTGACAGCTCGGAGCCTGGAACCTGCTTCCGATTCTGTGTCTCCCTCTCTCTCTGCCCCTCCCCCGCTCACGCTCTGTCTCTCTCAAAAATAAATAAACACGAAAACGCCTCGCTTTTCACGTGGCATTGTGCGCACGTGTCCACACCACGTGCCCTGAGGGCGGCCACTCG
The DNA here is from genome assembly GCF_028749965.1 of Puma concolor. Taxonomy (NCBI): domain Eukaryota; kingdom Metazoa; phylum Chordata; class Mammalia; order Carnivora; family Felidae; genus Puma; species Puma concolor. Next base: position 148,484,243 of record NC_141672.1, read on the forward strand.
GGTTCCGCCTGGCGCTTAGCCAGGTGCCCGCATGGGGCACTTATTCAGTGTACTGTGTCACCGACAAGACTCGGCTCCCTTCTGCAAGGACATGACCAGCCCTGTCCAGCTTCCTTTCCTAGAATGAAATACTAACGGCTTCTAATTCTGGTAACTGCGGACTGGATGATCTGGGCCCAGCCTGCCAGAATTTTGCTAGGAATAGACAGGGACTTCCTTTACATGATGAAGAAATTTACGGGGGGGGGGGGGGGGGGAACAACAAGAAAAGAGTACAGAGGACCTCACACTTAATGATGATAAAAGACTGCAGTGTACCTGCCGAAATTGGGAAAGAGACACGAATTCCCACTCTCACCACGTGTCTGCAACGTCATGCTGGGGACCTAGCCAGCCCACAACGGTGAGAAAAAGAAATAACATACACAAAGATTGCAACGGAAAAAATAAAATTCCTGTATTTTCAGGTGTCATGATTACGCTCAGAAAATTTTCAGGAGCGCTACAGATAAAATCCTAAAACTAATAAGATCAGTAAAAAAAAAAAAAAAAAATGATCGCAGGAGACAAAATCTGTTTTATTTCCATGTGGCAGCAACAGGCAGAAAATGAATACTTTCAAAAATGATATTTCTAACAGCACCAAGAAATGACAAGCTTCTAGAAATACAGAGACTAAAAAATACACGAAGCCTATACGGAGAGACATATAAAACTTTATTGAGGGAAATTTGAGGAGGGTTCAAATAAATGGAAAGGAACGGATCAGAAAAGTCCATATTGGAAAGGTGGTCCTTCTCCCCAAACCACCTTTCGACTCAGTGCACTCCCGGGGAAAATCCCAACAGGGTCGTACTGGGTTTAGGTTTTCGTTTCTCGTGTGGCTGGCTGTTTCCAACACATACGTGGAAATACCTAGAGTTTCATGTATTAGGTTACTGGCGGCCGCTGAAGTACAGGGACTGATCAAAGAGCTTGGAAACAGCTCCACAGATATGTAGGAATTGGATCGAGGACGAAGATCATACTGCTGAGCAGAGGGGAGAGGGTGGTCTTTCCAGTAAATGCAGCTGGGACAATCTAATGATGTCGGATGCTTATGAAATACAAGAAGCGACAAAAGTGGATTACAGACTTAGAGACGAAAGGCAGAATTATAGAGGTTTTCGTGAGAATAAAAGAGAATCTTCCTAATTCTGAGGTAGAAAATGTTTGGCTTTAAAAAAAAATTTTTTTTTAATGTTTATTTATTTTTGAGAGAGAAAGAGAGAGAGGGAGAGACAGCATGAGTGGGGGAGGGGCAGAGACAGGGAGACACAGAATCCAAAGCAGGTTCTAGGCTCTGGGCTGCCAGCACAGAGTCCGACACGGGGCTTGAACTCACAAACCACAAGATCATGACCTGAGCTTGTCAGACGCTTAACCAGCTGAGCCACCCTGGTGCCCCATTTGGCTTTTTTTAAAAATAAGCCGTAAGAAGTATTAGTTATAAAGGAAACAATTGATAAATCAGACTGCATTAAATTAGAAACCACTGTTCATCAGAAGACACCTTTTAGAAAGTGAAAAGGTAACTCCAGAGTAAGGAACACATTTTCCATGGAGGAGCACCCCACGAGGAACTAGTACTCAGAATACATAAAGAACTCCTATAAACAAACAGGAGCACTCTTACATTGGTGGCGCCACCCTGGAGGACAGGGAAGCGGAGACATGCATCCCCCACATCAGGGAGATGCTGGGCACGTGCCGGTGCCCCCTGCAGAAGTTTTCATAAGAGCCCCAAACTGGAAACAACCCAAATGTCCAGCAAACAGTAAAGTGGGTGAATAAATCCAAGTGTACTTATACGAGGGAATATTATGTAGCGATTACACTGGTGAGTCCTTAAAATGGAACATTGAGCGAAAGGAGGTTCTACTTATGTAAAGGTCAGAAACAGCCTCGGATGAGCTCTACGCCCAGGACATGTGGACAGGTAGCAACCACAGAAATCCAAGCAAGTGATTACTACACAAGTGGCAGGGAGGAGGGAGGGGGCTGTGGTGCGAAAATGACACAAGAAGTGCTCCTGGCAGCCCTCTATTTCTTAACCCGCATGCGATAAGGTAGGTTTTTACTTTACAATATTCAACCGTACATTTGCTCTGTGAGGAAAAACAAGAGGTCGTCCTGGGGTGCTGACGGTGAATTCCGGGAGGCCTGGGATCGTCCCGGGCTGTTTCACTGAAGCGCTCACCTGACCCTGACCCCTGGCCAAGCCAAGACGTATTCTGATAGATGGTGTTGCACCATGAGCTTGGGTCTGAGGCCTTTCTGGGAGGCTTGTGCCCGCTTGTCAGCGACGTTCACGGATAACAGTGGGACAGATGATTCCCAGCTGGTCCCCAGGAGCATCCTGGAGGGCTCCATCTTTGGAGCTGGTGATATAGCTCGTGCCTACGAGACCAGCAGAGTGTCGTAAACCCTGGGGTCCCTGGTTCCGTGTGTTCCCAATACCAGCCAGTGGTTCCCAACCTAAGAGAGAAGGTGTGCTGGGCTCGAGCCTTCGAGAAGGGGACGATGCCATTCACACCTCACTTGCCCCAACTCTTGCTTCAGGGCGGCCTTTGGCTGGGACGCAGGGCCTGACTTTAACACCGTGGCTTTATTTCAGATATTGGCAACGTGTTCTGTAGAATCTAAGCAGCAAATATTTAGGGTTTTCAAGCCAACAGGCAATGTCCTCTAGTCTTTCAACTGTGCCTCTTGAAAGGCTAATAGTCTTTCACACAATAAAAATGTAAAAGAGGTTCTTAACTCGTGGACTGTGACCCAAAAGGCAGTTAAGCCCAACCCCTACTGCAGCGAATTGGTTTCCCGCAACGAACTGTGAGTCTGTAATCGTTGGCCACTGTGGTGGCTGATTTTATGTGTCCATGCGGGGGTGTTTGGGGATGAGTTTAACATTGACATGGCAAACTTGTGAGTAAAGCAGATACCATCCGTAATGTGGGTGGGCCTTGTCCCATCAGTTGAAGGCCTGAAGCAAACAAGAACACCAGCCTCCCTGAATAAGAGGGACTCTTCCGGTTGATTTCCCTCAGGCTTCCACATGCACCCTCGTGCTCCCGGGTGTCCACACTGCAGACACATGAGTCAGCCTCCGTCACAGCATGAGGCAACTCCTCAGAGTAAATGTGTCTATGCGGAAGTGCACCCTGCTGGCTCTGTTTCTCCGGAGAACCCCTGACTAACACATCTTGGGTCCTGTAGCAATCGAACCCTGCCTGCCTCTTACCATTAGCGCGTCTCGTAACAGAAATAGAACCTCTTCACGTCCATCAAGTGCTCGCTTTGAGCCCGCTGCCTTATCCGAACCATCTCATCGATTTCCCTCGACAGCCCTTGTGGGGTAGGTACCATTTATTAACGTCCACTTCGTACATGACGAAACAGAGGCTTGGAGAGCGTGCAGAGCCTCGATCTGTCAGAATCCGGAGCCTTCGCGCGCAAGCACCGCGGTCCACGGGCCCCGGGAGGAAATCCGCGCACAAGACAGTCTGCCCACAAGGCGGCCAGGACCCTGAGTCAGCAAGACAACAGAGGACACGCTTAAAGAAACGAGTGAATTCAACTTGACTTGGGTTCACGCTCTGCAGGTGAGGGGCCTCTCTTCCCGGCCGCCTCGTCCACCTCCGTCACTCACACAGGCGGTGTGTCGTGTGTGACCGCGTGCCATGTTCTCCCCACCGTCACCAGCACGCGGTTTACACGGCACACGAGAGGGCAACTTCGTCGGGTTGGATTCTCTTATGCCCGCCAGGCTCGTCACCAGGGGACGTCAGAGAGCGGTCCCCACCTCTCAGCCCACCTCTCAGCCAGGCACAGGACGCCCTCCCGGAGCCGGTCCCGCCCCATCTCCGGCCTCCTCCCTGCCCACACGTTCTCCCCCATCTGCACAGGGTGGCCCGCCCCTCCCCCCCGCCCCCTGCCCTCACTGACCTCATGCACCCTTGTCCCCGCACTGTCCCAGGCCTCCACTCGCGCCGTTCGGCCATTACCACCAGGGCACGTCTACCCTGCTTGGGCTCACCCCTCCAAGGCCCTCCGTCGGCGTTAAGCACAGGGCACACTGATCGCTGTTGCATGACAGTGTCTCCCGCTGAAGGTCACCTCTGCAAGGGCAGGGACGCGGCCTTCCTGGAAATCAACCCCCTGGTTCCTCCCAGGAGGTCCCAGTGGGGAGTCTTCTCCAGAAAGAGTGGAACAGGGCAGAAGCCGGAGATGCCAGAAGGGAGGCCGTGCGCCAGACAGAAGGAGGAAGACGGTCTGGAGAGAGTCCCGGGCTCTGGGCCAGCAGAGAAACGGGACGCTGTGCTCCGCTGAGCGTCCCTGCCTCACTGGAGGCCAATGGGATCTGAGGCTCAGATCCACCCCCATCAGGTGCGTGCTGGGCTCTGCCCTCGGGTTTGCACGACGGGACGTTCAGGAGCTCTTTACGGGGGGATGTGAGTGTCTCCCATTTCTCCTCAGGGTTGAACTATTCCCGGGAAACAGAACCGTGCAATTATTAGGATCTCAAAGCTTGTGCTGGAAAAGATAACCTTACGCAAAGTAACCCTGGCCCCTGGCTCCTGGGAGGTCCTGCCTGGTAAGGGTGGCCGTGTCCACCTGGGGCCCTGGGGCCGTGCCCGAGAGTCTACGCGAACAGTGAGATTTGCAGCGAGGGCCTTGCGCCACCCAGCATCAGCTTGACCTCTGGAGGGGATGCAGACTCAGGGCAGCCATATGGGGGGGGGGGGCAGCCATGGCCACGCCCCGCCCCCAGGGGGAGCTCAGGTGCGCCCTCGCTGGCAGTCCTCCACACACACTGTCACACGTCACTGCCGGGAAATGCGCTGTCCGCACGCCTCCCTGGGAGAGGACAGCTGGAAGCCTCGTGCTTGGGGTCCCTGCAGCCTGCCCTCTGGGCCTTTCGCACGGCCGGCTCTCCTTTGTATCCTGTGCTGTAACCATCTCTAACGGGGTGGGACAGCTCTGTCCTGTGGGTCCCGCTGGAGAGTCCCCGAAGCTGAGGCTGGCCTCGGAGACCTCCCGGGTTTGCAGAGCTCCTGCCCAGGAAATACTTTCTTTCGCCAACTGACGGCACCGGGGGCCAAACAGCTCTCATCTCTGAATGCCTTGAAAAATACCCTCGGAAACCAGGAAACGAACAGCCGCACTGGCAGTCGGGGCTGGCTGGCCCCTGGAGACAGATGGCTGCGCTGAAAACCCGCCAACAATGACCCGTGCGCGTGAGAGGGGCCGGGCAGCGGAAAGGGCACCGGGGCGTAAGGCTGTCACCCCGGAGGCGGAATTGCTCGGGGCCACGCCCAGCACGGCACATCGGTCACCGGTCAGAACAGGCAAACCCCACAAGGTGATCCCATCGGAACCCCTTGCGGTGGTCTCGGCACCGGTGAGGCCCCGGGGCCCCTGAGGAAAAGCGATACCTTCGGGGCTGACTTTGGTCAGCGGGAATACCCAGGAAAGCCCATCTCAAGGAAGTTCGCTGCCTCTGTCTGAACGCACTACTCCGTAAGCAGATGATCCGATGCGGATCCATTAGGATTAGGGGCGGCGGGCAGGACACGCGGCTGGCAAGGCCACTGGCGAAGCCGGTGGAGGCCGAGAGGGAGGTAGAGAACGTCGAGGAAAGGGAGGGAGAAGGATTTCCAGCCGGGAGGGGAGGGGAGCGGTGTGGACAGTCACCCTCTAGGTCAACACAAGCGGGTGCTGGGAGGGCCTGTGGAAGGCAGGGGACGGGAACAGCAGCCCCTGGGAGCCCGGGAAGGCCCGCACGGGGCGGGGACAGCAGGAGGCCCTGCCCCCTGGCAGCTCCCCACTGGGCCCCCCCCACCCCACCCGGGGCAGCCGCAAATGACAGCTCGTGCAGGTGCCCTGGTCAGCAGGGGAAGCTAGCGCTGGCCACGGCCACTTGTTTCCCAGGAAGACAGATCCCAGAGGCTGGGGGTCCCGCCCTCCTAGGAAGACGTTCCTTCCAGGAGCTACGCCCACTGACCTGCTCGTTCCGTGCTGGCTCGAGAGAAGGGTCAGAATCCAACAGGGCGGTGACCCCTCGGCCTCCGTGTCCGCCTCTCCCTGGCCAGGCCTGCGGCCGTATCACCCAGAGTTTGGGTGACCTTCACCTTGCCAGCTGCAGGACACAAAACCAGGAAGGGAGGAGACTCCTTCCAGAAAAGTCCACAGAAATCTGAGCCCCAGTCCTGGCGGAGGTGTTGAGGACAGAAGCGCCTCTAAGCAGGTCCTTCGGGTGCAGTTCAGATCACTTTGCAGGTGGGGAAACTGAGGCACAGGAAACTTAAATCACTTCCCGGTTAGTGGCAGGCCTGGCCACCTCTGGCCACGATGCCGGGTTCTAGCTCCAGTGCTGTGTCTCCCAGCGTAGCAAGCTGGGGGGGCTCCGGGAGGGGGCAGAGGCTGCGGGCACGGCCGGTCAGAGGGTCCGGGCTGACCGTGCAGTGACGGTACACGGAGCACTTGAAAGCAGCGAAAGAATCAGGCAACGAAAGTGTCACCCTTGGGGTTTAGCCAGTGGCCCCAACAAGGCAGGGACCTGGTAGGCGTGCCCGTGGCCTCGCCTGTCTGCTCTCGACCTCTCCCAGCACCGACGACAAAGACCAAACCTGGCCTCCAGCCTGGGCAGCCGGTGCAGCGGGACAGACCCTGTGACATTCAGCAGTCGTCCCAGAGAGCAGGTGCCCAGGTGAGCCGGTCGGGCGTTCACGGGGCAGAAGCTGCCCACGGGGAGAAACGAAGGCCGTTCCTACCGAGCCCTGCCCCACCCCGTGGCCCCCACACATCCTTCACCTCACCTTCATCCCGTTCTGCTGAGCGTGCGCCTCCAGGCCGTGCGTGCTGATGGGGGCAGAATGTGAGACCCAGACAAGCCGGCCTCGGCTCCCGCCTGCGGGGGGCTCCCTGCCCTGGGGTCGCGGGACCGTGTGCACGCTGCCTTGGCTTCCGCCCATGTGCTCAAGGCTGCCGAGGTTACAGACCTGCCGCTTTCTCCTCCCGCTTAACCCCCGCCAACAGCCCGAGAATGCCGCCCCTGGCTGCAGTCAGCCCGTGAGCGGCAATCCGCGATAAAAGGCTTTGAAAATACACACGTACACACATACCTTGAACTTCCAGAGCAAAACTGGACAAAACAGTGACTCTGCAAAGTGAGGCAGACGCAGTGAAAGCGCATTCGTGTCATGTCTGGCCAAGAAAAGCAAAAAGCTTAACATGTTACAGATTTCCCTTCTCTTTGTGAGGGAGTTGGTTGCTTATGTTTCAAAAAGGGATTGTAGGGGCGCCTGGGTGGCTCAGTCGGTTGGGCGTCCGACTTCGGCTCAGGTCGTGATCTCGCAGTTCGCGGGTTTGAGCCCCACGTCGGGCTCTGTGCTGACCGCTCGGAGCCTGGAGCCGATTCCATGTCTCCCTCTCTCTCTGCCCCTCGCCTGCTCACGCTCTCTCTCTCTCTCTCTCTGTCTCTCAAAAATAAACATTAAAAAGGGATCGTAGGGGCACCGAGGTGGCTCCGTCCGTTAAGCGGCCGGCTTCAGCCGGCTTCGGCTCAGGTGGTGATCTCGAAGTTTGTGAGTTTGAGCCCCGCGTGGGGCTGGCAGTTGTCAGCGTGGAGGCCACTTAGGATCCTCTGTCTCTCTCTCTCTGCCCCTCCCCCACTCTCTCTCTCTCAAAAATAAATAAACATTAAAAAACTATACAAAGGGAATTGCAAGAACATATTCTTTAAGATCTGAAAATTCAGCTATCCTTGATGGAGCATAACAGATCTTTTAATTAATGCATTGATCTGTGTGATACTGGAATTTGGAAGTTCTGTTTTATAGACATTGTCTCTAAAGGTTTCAACGTGTTTGCTGAGCCTAATGAATTCGACTTTCTGTGTATGCAGACCGTGTTCAAAGCCCCCAGAACCGGTTCCTAAGACTTGCGTCCTGGGGGTGCTGTGTCCAGCCCGGCCCGATGACCGAGCTTCACGTTGTAACGAGACTCTCCTCTTGTCCCGTAAGGAGCAGGAGAAAGGCTGGGGGGAAGAGACACTGCGCAGAGAGGTCAAGGGAAGTCCATTTTCCAAGGTAGGAAATCCATGGAGAGCTACCTAAGACCAGGTCAGAATGACCTCCTTTCCCGCCTTACATAACTGGGCACAAAGCGAGGCACTCCCGCGCCTCTGAATCTTACCGTCGCACGTTGCTGTGCACGGTGAAAACCCACAGGTACAGACCAGGGACAGCTGACCATCCTGTCTGAGGAGGCGGCCTCTGTCTGCAGGGCCCGCGGGCCACCTTCTGAGGGGAGCGCGATGGGGGCCCCGCTCGTCAGCCGGCTTCCATGTCCCGCTGATGTCTAATCAGACGTCCCTCCTGACCGAGAGCCCCCCGAGAACAGAGGGCAGGTCCCCTCCCAACCTCCAAGGTAAGCCGTTCTTTTCCACGACGTTCGTGGCCCGGGGACCTCTGGGCCCAGCGCCATGGGTTCCCGCCCGCGTGGCTGGGACGCTTTCCGAGCTCCCGGGGGGCCTTCCACAGACACCAACAAGAGCCTTTGGACATCTTTCAGATTTGGGGCGCCTCCTTCAACAAGGTAGTTAAAGCCTGTTTGAATACATCATCTTACGAAATATTTACTCCAATTAGAGTCCGACATCCTCTTACTCCATTTCATAAAAGGTTTAATATTCTACTATCTCCTTTCGACGACAAACAAGGATGTGTTAGTTGTCAGACTGATTCATTTCCACACTTTAATTAAGTACACAGGAAAAATTTGATTATGGGATCTAACGCAATTAATTACTTCTGATTCTCATACGTGATTCCTATTTAATTACCTCAAAAAGATAGACGCCCGTGTGCAATGCACAAGTATATACCCACTTCCCAAAGACCATGCTTCAGGTACACAGCTTCAGAAATCACAGTATTTGAACTACGCTTCACTAAAGAGTAGTAATTATATCAGATATATGTCCCTGTGCCATTGACGGATTTTAGTAACATATCCCATGAGATGTGCTCTGAGTTACTTCTTAATGGTTCATTTTAAAATAATATTATTTAAGGTCACCTGGGTGGCTCAGTCAGTTAAGCGTCCGACTTCGGCTCAGGTCATGATCTCACGGTTTGTGAGTTCAAGCCCCACGTCGGGCTCTGTGCCGACAGCTCGGAGCCTGGAGCCTGCTTCGGATTCTGTGTCTCCTTCTTTTTCTGCCCCTCCCCTGCTTGTGCTCTGTCTCTCTCAAAAATAGGTAAACATTAAAAAATTTTTTTTAAAAACACATGGCAAATAACGTTGGCTCTTTCTAATTTTATTAAAGAAAGAAAGAAAGCCTGACGTGACTGCCTGGTCTGCCAGCAAGGACTGGCTTTGCTCATTGGGTCATAGGGCAGATGTTCTCCAACCACTTGGCAAGTGAAATGTGAGTTCCAAGGTTTCACCCAAGATAAAAATGTTCATAAAGCAGGCAAAGCGACGAAAACACTTTACTTAACACAATATTGCATAGACAAAGTTATGCTGAAACCGACATTGATGGGGTGCCTGGGAGGCTCAGTCAGCTGAGCGTCAGACTCTTGATTTCGGCTCAGGTCATGATCCGAGGGGTCGTGGGATCGAGCCCTGCACTGGGCTCTGTGCTGAGTGTGGAGCCTCCTTGAGATTCTCTCTCCCTCTCTCTCTGCGCCTCCTCTACCTATGCGCTCTCTCTCTCTCTCAAAATAAATAAATGAAGTTTAAAAAAAGGAAGTTAGCACTGAAATTTCCCAGCCATTCCTGATTAAACAAGGGGCTGTAAGTGCAGACAGCGTGTACCAAGAACGGTCACTGAATACGAACTGCACCGGGTTTTTGGTTACATTTCCACAAGGTTAAATAAGGAATAACTTTCATCGGTGGGTGGCATGCACTTGCAGAAAAGGCGGTGCAGTGAATTTGACTCCCGCAGCCCTGCAGGCGGGCCTAACGAGGTCGTCAGCCTGGTAGGAACTGAACCGGAAAGGTGGATACGTCAGCACGGGCGCCGATTTGTCGGAACTCGGAGGGAGTTGCCAGATCGAGAGACGCTCTGCGGGGTGGTCTCCTTTCCCACCCACGTACCTCCGAGAACACGCTTTGTCAGCATTTGCATCTGGAGGAACGGAAAACGGAGACGGAAGAGGTACTAAATCATGTCACGTTTCAGCAACACGTAAGATTCATCAGTGGGTTATGATATCATTTTTCAACAGCCATCCATCGCGTTAGAAGATGTGTTTTCAACAAACTTTGTGTTTTGTACTTTGTACGTGTGCTGCTTTGTGTGGATGTCTGCCTGCCAAAAGGGGTGCCCCACGTGCCCCCTCCCACGGCACGGAGCTGTCCCTCCCCGAGAAGGGCTGCTCATCGGTGGCCCAGAGCGATTGCCCACAGAAAGTGAGCGGTCATGGTGCCTGTCACTTCCAGGCCACGGCTGCGGAGGAGGGCCCTACGCCCTCCTCTCGATCTTCCCAGTGGGTTCTGCTAGGATGGGATAGCCCCTCCAGGAGAGAAGCCATGGAACGGACAGAAGCCCGAGTCCCCGAGTCACTGGGCAGACAGCTGCTCACCTGAGACAAGGCAGTGGGCACAAGACAAACCTCAGTCGTTCGGGACGGGAATCAGGGGTTTGTTTAAGCGGCCGTCATCTTAAACGATACAACATGTAATCATTATTGATCATACTCATAATAAATCACACAACACGTAATCTTTATTTGTCATCCTCGTAATACATCTATGTTGTTTTTTTTAAATGTGTGTTAATAATGAATTACATTGGTAACTCGGTCCGGGAGAGACTTTTAGCACTTAGAGCCTATGGTCAAGGGAAATTATTTAAAAATTCAATTCCCGGGCCACCTGGGTGGCTCAGTCAGTTGAGCATCCGACTTCGGCTCAGGTCATGATCTCACGGTTCATGAGTTCAAGCCCCACCCCGCATCGGGCTCTGTGCTGACGGCTCGGAGCCTGGGGCTGCTTCGGATTCTGTGTCTCCCTCTCTCTCCGCCCCTCCCCTGCTCATGCTCTGTCTCTCTCTGTCTCAAGAACAAACACTAAAAAAAATTTTTTTAATTCAATTCCCATTATATTCATAATCTTAGACGGTATAGACAATTTGGCTGGAGTGACGATGAACATGAAAATGTATCGTATTAGGCTAAAACTGTGCCCTGGAAGGGAACTAGCAAAATGGATTCAAGGAGTTAAAGGGATGATATGGAATATCCTCAGGGGGAAAAGAGTTTGTTCACTCGCCGCTTGTAAAGGATGCTGGCTTGCCTGGCGCTCCCACCAGAGTCTCCCGTACAGCGTCCTTACAATGGTTCAATACTTGAAAACTCTGTGTCCTCAGTAGATACACAAAAGGTTAGGAAAGCACAAGTTAGCAAGTGGGGATCTACATCTGGAGCTGGGATATCTTCACATTATTCACTGCACATGCGTTTATCGACGACTCTAGACTTGCCTGAATCTGCATCAGAGGCTTTGGACCGCACAGGGGAGACAGACAGCACTGCACTCAGGAACAGCCCTCCCTCTCTCTCTCTCCCCCCCCTTCTTCTCTCTCTCTCCCTCTCTCTCTCCCTGTCTCTCTTCCTCTCTCTGTCTCTCACTCTCTCTCACACACACGATGTCTAGAGTTTGCTATTGTGTTTCATCTTCTTAATTTTTTGCAGATTTATCAAGACAAAAATTGTATATATGTACAAGATTTAAAGGTGTAGAACATGACGATTTGATGTATGTACATATTGTGAAGTGATCATCACAATCAAGCCAAGTAATACATTCCTCCCCTCACGTAGCTGCCATCCGTGTGTGCGGTGAGAATATTCAACAGCTCCTCTCTCAGCAAATTTCAAGTGTATCACCCAGCATCACCACCCGTAATCCCCATCCCGTACCTTACATCCCTAGAACTTATTCTTCTCATCCCTGGAAGCCTGTGCCCCTTGGCTAACATCTCCCCGTCGTCCCCCACCCCCGCCCCGACAACCACCGCTCTAGCCCTGGTTCAAGGAGTTTGACTGTGTTAGACTCCACGTGAGCTCAGACAAACTTTCTCTCCCACTCGGTAGGCTGCCTTTTCACTGTCTCCAGGTTTCCATTGCTGTGCGGGCCTGTTTAACTTGATACGATCCTCCTCGTTTATTCTCGCCTGGGTTGCCTGTGGGTTGGGTGTCATACCCCAAAAAATCACCGCCAAGACCAAAGTCAAAGGGCTTTTACCCTCTGTTCTCTTCTAGGAGTCTCATGGTGAGAGGTCTCTCACTCATGCATTCTTCCGTCCATTTGGAGTCCGCCATTTTGAATAAATACGACAGCGCCCCCTCCCCAGGAAACGGGCCGTGGGAGCAAGCAAACAGCCCAACTCAAAACTGTAAAGAAAAGAGCTGCCTCGTTCACCTGGACATTCTGTGCTTTGTCCTGACGGCTGTCACCCCGGGTCCTGGATCTCGCCAGCTCCCGGTGCGACAAAGCCGGTAGCCAACCAGGCTCCGCGGCTCACGCAGACCCGCTGGTGTCTGGACTCACAGCCCCCACCCCACTTCCACTTCTCAGGGGAGCCACTGAAAGCAGTTCACGCGTGGCTGGCAGGTGGCCGTAAGGACAGGCTTGGCGGGCGGGCTGCTTTCGATGGGCCCGTGCCGGGTCACCTCTGCTCCGGGTGCCACGCTCTGCCACGGCCCCGCAGCCCCGACGGAGTCCCTTGGTGACCCTACTCCAACATGGGCAGTGATGGGACCAAACCCGAGTGAGAAAGGGGGCGGGGGGGGGGAACTGCGCACATCACCCCGAGGCTGAGTTTTACAAAATCTCGACATCGCACAACTTCCTGAAATATAATAAGCAAAATGACCATAAGATCTACCTCCAAAAGGCTTCTGGGGCACCTGGGGCGGGGGGGGGGGGGTTTCAGTCGGTTGAGCACCCGAATCTTGATTTCGGCTCAGGTCCCTCTGTTCTCTCTCTTTCAGGTTAAAAAAATAAATAAGGGGCGCCTGGATGGCGCAGTCGGTTAAGCGTCCGACTTCAGCCAGGTCACGATCTCGCGGTCCGTGAGTTCGAGCCCCGCGTCGGGCTCTGGGCTGATGGCTCGGAGCCTGGAGCCTGTTTCCGATTCTGTGTCTCCCTCTCTCTCTGCCCCTCCCCCGTTCATGCATAAACATAAAAAAATGTTTAAAAAAATAAATAAAAAAATAAAAGGCTTCTGTCTCTGCTATTCTGATTTGTTACACAAGAACCCCAAAAGTGATCATATACAGGGTCCTGATCTCCGTAGCCTGGTCTACAGAAATTACAGGGTGCTGTATTTGCATTTAATGTAAGACAGCCTTTTATTTATTTTTTTTTTAATTTTTTTTTTTCAACGTTTATTTATTTTTGGGACAGAGAGAGACAGAGCATGAACGGGGGAGGGGCAGAGAGAGAGGGAGACACAGAATCGGAAACAGGCTCCAGGCTCCGAGCCATCAGCCCAGAGCCCGACGCGGGGCTCGAACTCACGGACTGCGAGATCGTGACCTGGCTGAAGTCAGACGCTTAACCGACTGCGCCACCCAGGCGCCCCAAGACAGCCTTTTATTAAGTAAATAAAGTTTTAGGATCGTAGGTCCCCTAACTTGGAAGGGGTAAGCACAGGATTTATGGTAGGAGGCACCTAGCTGGGTTAGATATCCCCAACCCCAAGGGCCACCATAGTTTACCCTTTGCCGTGGATGTGGGGCTGGGGGGTGGGGTCTGACAGCCAGCCACCAACCACCTTCCTTCTCAGAATGGCTGCTGGCACCACATAAAAGCACGTCCCCTAAGTTCTCCTGATGGCGGTGGCTTTGGCCCCACCCACCACCCCCTTTCTCAAACAGCTTGACCAGAGGCCCCGGGATCAACCCAGAAGAGAGGTATGAAGGCACGGGGAATGGTTGCTGTTATCTGGGTAGGAGGGGACGGAACAGAGGTGGGGCGGTGTGCAACTTGCTGGCCTGGGGAGAGTGGGACAGATGGTTTGTCTTCTTCCCTCTGCAAGGTCCAGAGGACCCGGAACTGCCTCTCACGGGACAAGGATTGAAAGGCCAGAGGATGTCAGCCTAACTGGCATCCACTAAGCTCCTAACAGCCCCTAATGTTTTGGGGATGAGACGCTTTCGCGCCACCGTGGAATTCCGAAGGTCAGGAAAAGCCGCGGGTGGCTCCAGCATCGTGGGGACAGAGGACTGGCAGTTCAGGGCTGGCTCTGCTGTGACGGCTGGTGGACAGGAGATCATGTATCTGCCTGGCTGTCCCGCTCAGTGACCAAGGCAGGGAGAAGGCGGGGCTTGGAGGAGGTGTTGTCCCCAGGAGCGGGGGCACCGGTCTGCTTGGAGCCTCCCTGGAGCCTGTTTCTTGGGCTCGGTATCTGGGAGGCAATCTGACAAAGGAGGCGCGGTTGGTCTGACCCACCTCCTCACCCTGGTCCATTTGCAGATGAGCCTCCACAAGGACGTCCTCAAAATTAGCCATACTTATTCCAAGATTATCCCGAAGCCCCCGGATCCTTGTTAATCAGGCGGGTGACCCTGGCGGAAAGCGGCTGGAGACAGAACCATATCATCGCTTTCCATCTCGGTCTTACTCAGTCCTCTGTGCAGGAACGCTTCTCCGGGGCCACCTAGCCTTCAGGCATTTTCCAGCTGCACGACACATCCCGGCCTCAGGCAGGAAAGGCCTCAAACCGCTCCAGTGAAACACAGCTCAGCTTCAGAGCTGACAGCCGAGTCTGTCCTTGCATGGCACTTAATCTTGTGTTCATTTGCAGCAGTGAGAGGGACAGATGATTAAGTACCACGGGGAGGCGTGGGGAATTCACCGGAAGATGGGCTTGCTCGCATTAAACCCTATTGCAGTTGGGGACAATCGAGCGGCCAAAGAAAATAGCCCAAGAGGGAAACCAAAGAGATTTAAGATGCCTTGATGGAAGGTTCTTGACAAAGCTCCCAGACCGGTAAACCCTTTCCATCCTTCACCAGGAGAATCTAAGAATGAAAGAGAAAACAGCCCACGACGAGTCTCGTCTGCATAATTAGTGGTGCTGACAAAACACACACTCCTCGTGTAGCAACAGGACGCCTGGCACACGCCTGTTTGCAGGTGCACGTCGTGGGCAGCACCCACCTCGCTCTCCGTCACCTCCCCTCGCTCATCCGGCCATCGAGGGGCCGGCCAGAGCTGGGCCCTGCGGTCCCATAGAAGGAAACTAAGAAAGAGCGTCTGCTCCTTTAAAACGGACCAGAGGAACCAGGAGAAAACTCATTTTGCAGACATACCCTGACATTTTGCTGGAAAAGGCTGGCCCTCAACCTGGTGCCAGCAGGACGCTGAGAAGAACGGAGATTCTGAAGGATCCTGCTGAACTGGAGTCACCCAGCTCGGAACGGAAGATCAAATCCCAGAGTCAGGGGTGGGGGCGGGAAGGGACAGGAGTGCGGGGGGCCTGGAGGGTCCTGGAAAGCTCTGGGGTGGGGGTCGGGGGGAAGCTCCCGGAAGGAGCCGGGAGAGTACTGCATTCAGTTCGGCATAGCCTGTACTTCACAAATTCCCACCCCCACCTGCCGCCCCCTTTCCTGGGGCCAGTAAGCCCCGTTCACCATCACTCCGCTCCCCCCGGGGCCCCCGGGGCCACAGGCATCTCTTCTACTTCTCAGTGTGACCCAGAAAGCCACCAGGCCCCGACCACCAACAGATGGCATTTTTATGGCCCCTCCGGAGTCTCCTAATTTGGGGTGTAAGGGGCATTTGCACACGTCACCCCACCTCCTGTCCCTGCTCAGGGCGCGGAATGCGCAAACAGCTTTGCGTGGCCGCAAGCTGCTTGCTGCGTCCTGGTTAATCCCTCTAAGAACAGGCATCTGTGTGTGTGCAGAAGTAGGGTCTACGCGGCAAATTAAAAGACAGGTCTCCACTGGTTTAGAGTAAAACGTGAGGCAGGTTTGAGAGCGTCCAGGGGATGTCGGTTCAGTTCGACTAGCACCTAACCATCGATGGTCCGTCGGTCCCCTCTGGGGACACCGGCTGGGAAGGCGGGCCCAGGGACCGAGCTCTGGTCAGCGCGGGGCCCGCGCGCACGGTCAGGGGACAGAGGACAGGCCGGAAGGACCGGAGCCGACGCGTGTCCACGCCAGGCCGAGCACGCAAGCTCACGCCTGTGACGACTGGGTTTCTCGGGTGCAGAGCCACGGGAGCCGCGCGGCTGCACCAGCTCAGGAGGGCGCCCACGGGTGCCTCCAGATGCACGGCCTCGGTCCGCAAAGTACCGCGCTCCGCCACTTCGGGGGCAGGAAAGCAGGCGTGTGACATGGTGCAGCGGGCCTGGTTGCAGGGACTTAGTCGGTGTCCACCGAGAAGACAGACGCCGCTCAGGGATTTCAGGGTGTGGGAAGGGACGAAGGGGCAAAGGGAGAGCAGGCTGAGTCTGTGTGGGTGGGAAGCGGGGTCCCCCCCGAACAGTGAGGCTGCCGCACCAGTTTGCAGGACTCGGGAGTCTGTGCGCCCTGGGAGGCGCGTGGGGGGTCCGGGAGCCTGGCCCTGCGTGGCCGCAAGCTGCTGCTGCCACCTGCTGGACGTGACGTCACACGCAGGGAGGAAGGGTCAGGACAGCGGAATGTCCCGGAACAAACCACCTCACGGGACACCCACCTCAGACCGGGCCGCTCACCCGGCCCACGGAGCAGGACCACGGCAAGAACGCGCGGCATCGGGCGTGGACGCCGACCCAACCTGAGCGCCGCTCAAACCACAGAATGACCAGCCCTCCCCCACTCGGGCTGACACGAGCCACCAGCCACCAGCCACAGCTGCTCCTTTACCAAGCTGTGGCCTCGCTCCGCTCTCCTCCCAGATTAGATTCATTAACACGCCGGACCACTGAGGGACCCTGCTTCCCGGCGGCATCTAGCCCAAAGCCCCTCTTCCTTAGCCCCCCCCGCCGAGTCACCCCCCACAAGCCCAAACCCTGTCATTGGTTCTTCCCAGCACCGTCTTGCTGAGACGGCCGTGGCCAGTGAGTGATGGACCCCCCCGCAATGAGTGCTGGCCCAGCCCAGCTGATTCCAAGAAGGTGCCTGCCAGAGAGGGACATGGCTGCCACGTCCCCGCCGTGTCCCTGCCATGTCCCGGCCACGTCCCCGCCACGTCCCCGCTGTGTTCCTGCCACGTCCCGGCCACATCCCTGCCACGTCCCGGCCGTGTCCCTGCCACATCCCCGCTGTGTCCCTGCCACATCCCCATCACGTCCCTGCTATGTCCCAGCCACATCCCCGCCACGTCGCCACCACGTCCCCGCCACGTGCCTGCCATGTCCCAGCCACATCCCCGCCACGTCCCCGCCACATCCCAGCCACGTCCCCGCCATGTCCCTGCCAAGTCCCGGCCACGTCTCCGCCACGTCCCCGCCATCCAGCTTCAAGCCTGCTGCCAGAGAGGCACACAGCCGCCACACTCCTGCTGTGCTATCTCCCCGCCACCGGGGTCACTCACACAAAGCTGGTTGTGCCTCGCCGGCATGGTCCTCCCTCTCACTACGTTGTCTGTCGTCACCCTGTCCTTTCCATCTGAGCCGAAATCACTTCCGTTTCACTAACTCTGTGTCCCTCCCTCCCAGGTGACGGCTGCCTGGCCCTGTTGTGCTGGTGTGACCCTGGACTTTGCCAGGTGCCGGCCAAGACCCGTTTCGTGGAAGACGCCTCCAGGCCTCCACCCACGTCCCCCACCTGGAGGGAAGGACAGCTCCAGGAACCAGGAGCCGGGGGGGGGGGGGTGGCGACAGCGAGCCTGCCCCCAGCCCCACTCCAACAGCGCGCGTCTGCTAGAGCCCTCTTCGTGGCTGCCGCCATTCACACCAGGACCCTCCCGTGCCACGTTTCCGCCAGTCACTGTCCCCATCAGCAGCGCTGACCCAGATCCGTCACGGTCGCTGACGGAATTCCAAAAGCTGATGCCACCCCGCCACTCCAGGGTAACAGGTGAAAGTCGGGTCCGGCCCTGTGTATTTTTGTTTACCTTTGAATGTTCGGTATCTGGGCGTATGATTCGGGACAAGGTACAGAACTGCAGAAACCGGGACAGCCCTGGAAAGTTGAGGACCAACGAGGGGTCCTTTCCCCTGGGACACACTGTATTATTGACACCCCCTCTCAGCCGCCTGGACCTGGGGATTCAAGCCAGGAGGCTGGACCCAGTTATTTGTGGAGGAACTTGGCAACCCGGCAGATTTTATTCCTGTCTTCTTTGTGACAGACACAGAAATGAAAGCGATAATGTCACTTGACCATCGCCAAATATCGTTAATGTCCGCGAAGACCGTCCCTACTTCCTTCTCCAGGACCAAGAGCCACTCAGGGCCTTTCCCAAGCGTGGTGCCCACACCAATCACCGTGCATTGGGTCCATTGTGAATATTGAGGTGCGTGGCCTGTTCTGCAGAGAATCACACCTGCTGAGGGGCGGCCCCCCTCCTGTGGAGAGAGGTGCGGCCACGCGCCACCCGGTCTCTCGGAATGAGCACAAAGCACAGGTTTTATCGGGGAAACACACGAGCCAGGGTGATGAGGCACGCAGGCCCCTGCACTGCCCTCATCTGTGGAGAAACGCAGAGGGGCAGGCCCTCCCTCTGCTACCCCCACGACGTGGAGCCCGTGAGCGAGCGCCACACGGCCTGAGTTTAGACACCAGATGCTGGAACGCGGTAGACACTTTGGGAGGCGGCATTCTGGCTGCAGAGTTCAGGAGCCTCTAGTCCCATGGGAACCCTGTGCCCGGCCTCTCTCCCCCCGGGGCAGATGACATCTGTCCCAGGCAGACTTCCAGGCACCTGACGAGGACCCCTGCCTGGGGTCACCGCCGAACGATTCTGCAATACAGATCCACCCCCCGCCTCTCCTTTGCACAAATGTTCAAGAGCCAGTTTGTCTGAGGGAACACATAAATCGGGGTCAAGGCTGGTTCCGTGCTTCCTGAAAACTGACCCAGCCACCATTACTGTCTGCACCCAGCCCGGGCGTTACCATCCTGCGGGTGCAAACACAGTCACTTGGAGATTAGCGAAAGGGGAAAAATGCATGGAAAGAAAGAAAGAGAGAGAGAGAGAGAGAGAGAGGGAGGGAGGAAGGAAGAGAAAAGGTCAGCCCATGAAATGCACAAAGGGGTGCTGGACTGCCAAATGCGGGGAGCCCCAGGGCTCCGTGCTCAGTCACACGGCCGACGGGATATTAATCATCACCTCGGAGCATCAGGTGACGGAAGCCAGCCGAGGGCTCTGCTCCTACAAGCCATGTGGGTGCCACTGGGTGCTCAGCTTTGGGGATCTCAGTGACCAGGCTTCCGGAAGGCACAGACGAGAGGACGGGGGTCGAGGTGCGGAACAGGAGGATGCGCCTTTGTTTCACGTTAAAACTGCGGAAAACGGAGACCTGCTTTCTCAAGTACGGTTCCTACCGCCCAGCTGCAAACACCTCAGTGCTTTGGTACGATCTTAACCCTCAGGAGGGCTGAATCACATCCAGGTATTTCTTCTGTATTTTGTGAATGACCTTCTTCTGACTTTTGCTGACAGCTTTCACTTCGAAGTCTTTAAAAAGCAGATTGTAAACATTCCTTATGTACGAAGGTATAGGCCATTTCTTTGTGACGCTGTGGGCAGGCAGCTTTTCCTGGTGTGCTGCTTGTCGTTTTTGGTATTTGACTTACAAAAGGTGCAAAACTTAGGAGTTGGCTCGATCAGTCTTTTCTCTCAGAATTCCACCTTTTTATGGTTAGAAAGCCCTTCCTAAAATAAAAGTTATATAAATGATAACTGTATTCCTTTCTAGTGATTTTATGGGTTTGCTGGGGTTCTTTCTTTCTTTCTTTCTTTCTTTCTTTCTTTCTTTCTTCTTTTTTTTTTTTTTTTTTTTTAGCATTCAAATCCACCTGGAATTTATGCTGAGCTATGGCAGGTATGAGACACAAAATCCAGCCATGTGATCTGTGATCAGTGATCTGATCAAACGTGTTTCTGACCAGTGCAGCCTGCCCCATGAGCTGTCCTGTGCACCTGCCCCCAAATCCGGATGGTTTCGTTGACCAGTTGGCACCCGGCCACACGGTTTTCAGCCTGTAACTCTGAGATAGTAGATTATGTGACAACACACATTCTCCCTCTTTTTTAAATGTCCACAACTATTCACACACATAAATCAATCTTCTGTGTTAACTTTAAATAGTTTGGTAAAGTCCCCCCAAAACCTCTCATTGCAATTATATTCAATGTGTTCACCAACTGGTTTGCTGTATCCCGTTTGCTCTCCAGGAATTATAAATCGTGTAAAAACTATAAATATAAATATAAATCATGTAAACTAAGCCAGGGTTCATGACGTCAGCAAACTTTTGTTCTCCTTCTCACTGACCCCAAACGGAATTTTGTTAATTCCTACAGTTATCTTATCTTCAGATAATGAGATCTTTTACTAATTACGTGACGCAAGTGGTTAACGCTTGTGATTGAGTTTGCCATATTTATGTGATAACCTGGCTCGTTCTGAAATCTCATGTTCCTTCTAAGGCTTTCACTTGAGATAACTCGGGATCAGCAGCTCAATAGCGAGGGGGGCAAAGTACGTGTAGATCATAACATCGAACGTTATCCAGTTTACAATTTAAAATGAGATGCTTTCAGCGGAGTTACCTCAACTCATTCTCACAGAATTACAAGAGACAAAACTCGGCGTCCTCCTGTTATAGATGAAGGAGCTCGGGCAGGGCAGACCTGAGTCTCCCCGATCCACACCGCTGGCGGGTGGCGGAGGTGGAGCCTGATGCAGGACTGGATAAAAACATCAGCTGCATGTATCATGGGGGATAGTACGCGCGAATTCGTGTGACCCGGGACGACACCGGCTCACCCAGCGCTCCCTCAGTCTCCCACCTCACGGCACACACAGGAAGTGACATCATCACACGGCACACGGGTCAGGTGCACAGAGCTGAGGGTGCTGCCTCCTGCGGACACCCGTGTCGCAGGACACCCGGAACCCACGTAGAACCCTGTGGGTGCGACGCTCGGATTGCATGCCATGGAAGGATATCCAGGGTGTAGCGTCAGGCCACAGTATACGGCTGCGAGTGTGAGCAGTGAGCCCTCATTACAGAACCCGAAAAGTCAAACAGCCGCATTACAGAACCCGGAGCATCAAACACCCTCATTACAGAACCCGGAGCGTCAAATACCCACAGTGGTAGGTATTAATTCCCCTTTTCCTTTGCTCTTGAGTCTACACAGAACTGGTCTCCTTCTTGTGCTTCGGCAACATCCCATTGGTAGTTAAAGACAGAAACTAGGTGACCCCAGAAGCTGCCGTTTACCAACCTAAACAGCCCTGCTTCCTCCGACAGCGTGATCAAGGGTACCCATGCAAACCCGGCACTCTAACACATGGTTAACATGGCTCAGGTCCCGTCCCCTGTTCCGTGTGGAGCCCACCCAGCGCCCAGCCCCAGCTCAACAGTCCTGTGAATTTCTGAGCTTCCTCCTCTACCTGGTCTCTCCTCCCGGGCAGAATCCAATTTGTCCGAGTGTCTCACGAGGTGTCCAGGGCAGTAGCTCTGACATATAAGGTCAGGGGCATCGCTCTCGTGTCCCCCCCCCCCCATTACACCCCTAGTAAATGCAGGGACGCTGTGCTGTCCGCACAAGGCAGGAAGAAAAGGCCCTCCTGGATGCAAATCAGAGCAGCCGCTGCGGAAATCAGTGCAGAGGGTCCTGAAAAATTAAAAAATAGAACTACCCTATGACGTAGTCATTCCATTTCTGAGTGTTTACGTGAAGAACACAAAAATATTAACTCAAAAAGAGAAAAGCACCCCTCTGTTTCCAGCAGCGTTGTTTACAGTAGCCAAGATGTGGAAGCACCCACATGTCCATCAACTGACGAACAGACAAAGAAGTTAAGCTATATACACGCACTAGAATACTACTCGGCCATAAAAAGGAATGAGGTCTTGCCGTTTGCAACGATGTGGATGCATCTCGAGAGTGTAACACTAAGTGAAATAAGTCCGAGAAAGACAAATACCGTACGATTTCACTCATATGTGGAATCTGTAAAACAAACGAGCAAACAAGGCTCCCCTGCCAGAGGGGAGGGGGTGGGGGGATGGGCAAAATACACGAAGGGGATGAAGAGGCGTAACCGTCCAGTCATAAAATAAATAAGTCGCGGGGGTGAAAAATACAGCACAGGGAATAGAGTCAACATTATAGTAACACTGTATGGTGACAAGTGGTTTGGGGAGCATTTCGTGTCGTGTGGGATTGTCGAATCACTGTGTTGCACACCCAAAACTAATATAACATTGCGTGTCACTATACTTCAATTAAAAATAACAGTTAGGGGCGCCTGGGTGGCCCAGTCAGTTAAGCGTCTGACTTGGGCTCAGGTCACAATCTCGCAGACCGTGAGTTTGAGCCCCACGTTGAGCTCTGTGCTGACAGCTTGGAGCCTGGAACCTGCTTTGATTCTGTGTCTCCCTCTCTCTCTGCCCCTTCCCCGCTCATGCTCGGTCTCTCAAAACTAAATAAACATTAGAAAATATATATAAAAAGTCTATTGCATTTTCTCAAACATTCAGCTAGTTAATCCATATAAACACAGCTGTGACGTGGGCAGCAGATACCTCCCCAAAAACCCCAGTCGGAAAAGGTTAAAGACGGGCTCAGAGAAGGGGCGATGAGCCAGGCAGGTGAGGGTCAAGGCCAGCTCCCTGAAGCTGATCTTCTTGATGACACACACCTGCCGGGACCCCACCCCAGACCCTGAGCCCAAACCAAGGTGGGGGATGGCTGGCATCTCCTCTCGTGACATCAAACCTGGCCGTCCCCGTGGCGAGGATCGGAGTGTGCTAGCCTCCCAGTGCGGGACGCTGGAGTGGTCAAGCCAGGTCAAAAAACGGTGGCCGGTGGTGGGGGGCATCTGGTTTGAGCCTCTGGTACCCCCAGGACTGGAGTCCGGCCCCTGATGGCAAACGGGTTTTCTGGGACCCTGAAAACCTTCCTTCTGGCTTGAGCCACACGGGTGAGCTGGTGTGGCATTCTCTTGCATAGAACCCACGTCCCCAGCCAGGCCAGCCACCTCACCAACGTAACACCTGGGTCCTGGGCTGCAGGTGACCCTCCTAAGACCCCGGTGTGGCCAGCCCACCACCTCCCGATTTAGGGATTAGCCCATAGGCACCCACAGGCAGCTGTCCGCACACCAGCGAGCTGTGTCTTCACGGAGAAGCTGAATAATCCCAGCAGGTATATCACGGCTGACTTCCTGGTCTCACGTACATTGTTTACTTAGTTGATATAAATTCCAGCTCGTCTCAGAGGACCCTGGGGTGCTCGGCAATGGGCGACTGGCAGAGGCTGACTGCCTGCATCGCTGGTAACAGGGAGGTACGAGGCCCGGGGCGGGGGGCGCGAAGGAAGCAATACCATCCTGGTCCCCGTCCTGGCCCATCGCAGCCTTGGCTGTTCAAGTAAGAAAATGACTCGTGGACGAAGGTTACGAAATGTGTGCCGTGGCCTCTCCACCCCGACGTAAGTAAGTCCTTCCCACAGAAAGATCAGAATGAGCCAAAGTAAAGCCAGGGAGCAGAGCTCTGGCCTCCACAGGGACGGTGCTGTGTGCAGTCTCCTTTCCCTGCTCCCGTCCTGCCCCTGTAGTGGGCGGTGAGAGGGTCTGGGGCTTCCTGCAAGGAGACCCCCTTCCCTTCCTGTGCCTTCCCTTGAGCGTGTCTTTCTCTTCTTGTCGCTGGAGTGCGTTTACAGGGAATGTAAAGCCAGGAGTAAGAGGCCAAGAGGCCAGCCGGCTTGCTCTTAGCTACAGCTGAGGGCCGGCAACTGGCTGTCAGAGTGTCCACGGGGGGCCACGTGGTCTGAGCCTCGTGCCCAGGTCTTATGTGGCGGGGAACGGGAATGTCCCGGGCCTACCCTCTGTGCAGAAATCTTCCCTAGGGTCTGACTGGCTGGCGTCACCGCACTCGAGGAGGCTGCTGGTCAAGGGGACAGGGTCTTCTGGCCATTTTTCTCTCCCTCTCTCTCCCTGCTTCCCTCTCCCACCCTTCTCTGACCAAGAACAACCAAATCGTAACTTTCATTTTCTGGACAGAAATGAATGGCAACACTGGGGCCTTTGTATCAGGCAAACGAACAGTTTCACACATTCCTACCATCTGAGAGGCCAAGAGCCCCAACCCCTGAAATTCCGGAAAACACATCCCAGCTGTCACGGGGATTCCTCTCCCAAGGTTGGGTTCTTCACGGTGGCTTCAGGCTTGAGCAGGGGAAACGGAGGGGCCGGCCCACCGTCTGCGGTACCGAACACAAGCTTCCAAATGAGATTCCTAATCCTCCAGGCGAGGATCCGTGGGAAAGCCGGGTCACTCCTTCCCCCAGAGAGGTCGGCAGCTGCACCACGAGAAGAAGCAGGTGACAATGTGTGGATCTGGGGGCGGATGAAAGTGAGGCAGTGGCCTCACTGGGCTTTGCTTAAGGTAGTGATTTTACTTCTTCCTCTTCTAGATTTTATCCTGTTACGCAATAATGTGTTCACTTTATAAAAGCAAAACTCAACACGCGAGAAACAAGTAATCCGGCAAAGAAATGGGCAAAAGACATGAACAGACACTTCTCCAAAGAAGACATTCAGATGGCCAACCGACACATGAAAAAATGCTCAACATCACTCATCATCAGGGAAATACAAATCAAAACCACACTGAGATACCACCTCACACCAGTCAGAGTAGCCAAAATTAACAACTCAGGAAACAACAGATGTTGGCAAGGGTGCAGAGAAACGGAACCCTCTTCCACTGTTGGTGAGAATGCAAACTGGTGCAGCCGCTCTGGAACAGTGTGGAGGTAAAAATAGAACTACACTACGACCCAGCAATTGCACTACTAGGTATTTATCCAAGGGATACAGGAGTGCTGACTCGAAGGGGCACATGCCCCCCAACGTTTGCAGCCCTTTCAACAGTAGCCAAAGTATAGAAAGAGCCTACATGTCCATCGATGGATGAATAGATAAAGAAGAGGTGATTTATGTATACAACGGAATACTATTCGGCAACGAGAAAGAATGAAATCCTGCCGTTTGTAGCAATGTGGATGGAACTGGAGGGTATTATGCTAAGCGAGATATGTCAGGCAGAGAAAGACAGACATCGTATGTTTTCACTCGTATGTGGATCCTGAGAAACTTAACAGAAGACCATGGGGGGAAGGGAAGGGGAAAAAATAGTTTCAAACAGAGAGGGAGGCAAACCATAAGAGACTCTTAAATACAGAGAACAAACTGAGGGTTGATGGGAAAGGCAGGGCAAATGGAAAAATGGGAGATGGGCACTGAGGAGGGCACCTGTCGGGATGAGCACTGGGTGTTGCATGTAAGCGATGAATCATGGGAATCTACTCCCGAAGCCAAGAGCACACTGTATACACTGTATGTTAGCTAATGTGACAATAAGTTACATTTAAAAAATAAATTAAATTTAATTAATTAATTAATTAATAAAAATAGAAGATGTAGATGAGGAAAACACAAGATCTCTAAATGACACGTGATCTGCCATCGAGAAACACGGTGCTGTCTTGAGGATATTCTCTCTGGATTTTCATCTTTGCAAAAATGTGTGTGCGTGCACTTTGAGCCCCAAATGGGACCACGTTTTGGAACCTTCTTTTTGGATAAAATTATTTCCTTCATAAAGTTCCTGCACATTTTAAAAAACTTTTTCCTCTGGCAGTAAAATAGGTAAAATTTTTGTCGTTATGGTTATTGGGAATCTTTACCATTACGTTTTCGAAACAGCTCTCCTTGCTTTGTAAGAAAATATTGGTTTTGTATATATTTTTAATAGCCCACTGATTATTATTAGTTCTAATAGATTTTTAGTTAATTACCTTGGGTTTTCCACACTTTGTTTCTTCTAAAACCATGGCTTTTCCTTTCTTTCCTTGGGCTTAAGTGCAGGAAGAAAAATCAGCTCTCGAAAGGAGTGCTGACACATTAGGGGACGTCTCACGCACTCCCCCGCTCCCGTGCGTCCGGGATGGTATTGATTTGGGACTGACCACAGGACGTCCTACATTCCGGTGCTGGGCAGAGTCTGTCTCCTGAAAAATGGCTGGACCCGCGGCTGGTGAGCGAGGCTGGAATGTTCGGCAGAGATCAGGGCACCATGGGAACACCCACCTTCCGACCTCCCGGAGTGCCGTCTGGAGAGTCTGGGAACAGGGTGAAACCAGGTCCTGAGAAGGTCTATCGTCAGAAAATGGGATCAGTGGTCTGAACCACATAACTGTGTCCAGGATGTGTACTTTTAAATCAATTTCCCATTTCACTCTATGAAGTATATTTCCGGGGGAAGAGAGACAAGTAATCTATTTTGAAGCTCTACTTATTAAAGATTTTTCTCCCGTCTTTTCAACAAGCAGATACGGAATCTGGAACTAATCCTGGAACCTGTCAGGGATTTGGTGTGAACAAAAAAGGCACTTCTCTGCTCTGACCCTCTCAGCCCCTGCACGTTGGAGGTCCGCAGGATCAGACCTGCTTTTCCATCCACACGCGCCCCGATGGCCACATCAGCACACGGCCATCCTAGCGTGTGTGAACCCCGCAGGGGCCTCTCCGGCCTGACTGCCCCGGGCACGGCCGCCAGGGCCACATCTCAGTGGGTAGCTTGCAGGGACCCCAGACTCAACACGGCCAACACAGCGCCCTGGGTCTGCCCCCATGGCCCCTACCCGAAAACTCTCCTTCCCACGGGCGGGCCCACGAGAAAACGGGAAACTTTGCACCCAGTCCTACAACGTCGTGAAACTGTCCTCGACTCCTCCCTTCTTCCTCTCCTGCCTCGGATCCACCCCGAGCCCGTCCCTCCACCTGCTGAAGCCACGGCCACCTCTGCCCGGACCCCTGCCGTGGCTCCTACCCCCGCATCCAGCCACACGGCAGCCAGATCATATCTGGAAGACAATCCAACCCAAACAGGAATGTTCACAGCAGTTCTGTTTGAAAAAGCCCGACCTGGGAAAGAGCCCAGTGTCCCTCGGCGTGTGACTCAGTACACGTGGTACACACGTGCCACGGGGCCCTTGCCACACGGCAATCACACGGAACGGGCTATGAAGACACACGGCAACCTCGGGAGTCTCTAGGGCGTTACACTGAGTGAGAAAGGCCGATCTCGGTAAACTGCATGATTCCCTTTACAGACCATCCTCAAAATGACAGGTAAGTGGTTGCCAGGGGTTAGGGACGGTGGAGGGAGGCAGTGGTACAAGGGGCTCCGGCGGGGAGATCTCCGTGGTGGTGGCTCCGTGGATCTGCGTGTGGGATAAGACACGTGGCACTGATGGTTCCAGAACTTTCCGGTCATCACCTAAGACGTTACCATTGACAGAAACTGACAGGAGCGGATATCAGATCTCTCCTAAAACTACTTTTTTTGAGATTTTTTTTTTTTTTTTTTTTTTAGAAATTTTAGGTTCACAACAAAATTGAGAGGAAAACAGAGATTCCCCACATGCGTCTGCCTCCACATACACGCAGCCTCCGCGTCATCAAAACACTCGCCAGCAGGACTGACTACACTTTTACCGAGGACGAGCCCACACGGACACACTGTCACCACCCCAAATCCACAGTTTACCCTGGGGTTCGCTCCCGGTGGTATTACACGTTCTAGGAGGCTAGACAAATGCTAACCCACCGTCACGACCCCATGGAGTGTTTTTACTCCCACCCCGGCCACCACTGCCCTTTGTATGTTTCCACGGTTTCGCCTTTCCCAGAATGTCACGTGGTCGGGACCACATAACAGGTAGCCTTTCAGACTGGCTTCTTCCGCTCATTTCCCGCTGATGCCGAATGATATTCCATTGTCTGGATGGACCAGAGTTTATCCATCACCCACGGAAGGGCATCTTGGCTGCTCCGAGTTTTGGCGATTACGACTAAAGCTGCTGCAGACGGTCATGCACAGGTTCTCGCGTGGACCCGATTCGTCTATTCCTTGGGGTTAATGCCGAGCCACGAAGGCGCTGGGTCACGTGTGGGGTTTTGTGGGAACCGCCACGCTGTCTCCCGGGGTGGCCGCACCACGTCCCCTCCAGCAACGAACGAGACTTTCTTTTTTTTTTTTGTTTTGTTTTTTTTAATTTTTTTTTCAACGTTTATTTATTTTTGGGACAGAGAGAGACAGAGCATGAACGGGGGAGGGGCAGAGAGAGAGGGAGACACAGAATCGGAAACAGGCTCCAGGCTCCGAGCCATCAGCCCAGAGCCCAACACGGGGCTCGAACTCCCAGACCGCGAGATCGTGACCTGGCTGAAGTCGGACGCTTAACTGACTGCGCCACCCAGGCGCCCCCGAACGAGACTTTCTGCTCCTCCATGTTCTCACCAGCACGGGGTGTCGTCAGGGGCTCCAGATTTGGCTGTTCTGTGCTCCTTCTGCAACTTCCCGTGAACTTATAATCATTCCAAAATAAGAACATTTAAAACTCAAAACTGCAGAAGAACAATTTGACTATGCTACCTCCGTGCTGGCTTCCCGCCTCACTTGTGCATAAAGAACGTAGTCTCACCGTGACCCAGACGGTCTCCTGAGCTGTCCCGCTAGCCCCCCTGCTCACTGGCACACCTATCGTTCTATTCCGATGTTCCCCAAACGTGCCCTGAAACTCTGCCTCAGGGCCTTTGCACTTGCTCCTCCAGCTGGAACGTTCCTGCGCAAACGCCATCTCGTCAGCGAGCCTATCCTTGAACCCAGCCCCACTAATTCGTGTCTCACTCCATTACCGCACACCCCACGTCACCTGTCTTCACCGCACCATCGCGACCTGACCTCACACGTATTTACTGGGTCGTCTGTGTCGAGACCGTTTTGGAGAACGTAAACTTCACGCGGGCAGCAAGTTTGTTTCTATGTTATTACCTCCCCAGCGCGTAGCAGTGCGCAGCACATAGATGTTCAATAAGTGGTCACCGAATTGATTACTCAATTCACTGGGACTGCTGTCCTTATGGTTACGAGTTGCAACCTGAGTCTCTCCCAGTCTGTCTTGGGTTCTCTTTATAGCGCGCACACGGGTTTTACCGTGCGACAATCGAAACATCCGTGCAGCGGGACTCCCTTCTTTCTCCTTCTGGACATTGCATCCTAAGTAGGAGGACCCCCTCCCAAGCCAAGGCTTCAGGTGTTTGCCTCTCTGGAAACTGCTGGGCAGGAAGCAGACAGGAGCGGCTTCTAGTCTCAAAGCTGTGAGCATCACTTCCTTTTCACGTTTGTTTTTATCCTCACGGTACCCCTTTGCCGACCCTTCCGTTCCCAAGTTTGCCGGTAACCGGGGGCTCTGGAGGCGTTTCTGACGGGCCACAGCTTGCACACGCCGTGCAGACTGTGCGAGATCTTGGCTCTGTGAGCCGGCCAACGCTTTACCTTCAAATAGGGGAGTTTGCCCCCCTACCTGTGTCTGCGTGTCACAAACACTTGAGGTTAGTTCTTTTACGCTAGTTTCACAGCTTGTATCTCTGCTTCAAAATCTTTGTAGAGGCAATGACTTCCTTGTTTTCAATATGATAATGACACGTTTGGTCACAATTTTTGTCTGCCCCATGCCAACATTGTTGGTAAGTGTTTTCCATTTTCAGTCTGTTTTCCCCAGTGTTTCTTCCCTTTTATCCTGTATCCTTGGATAGACCCAGGACACCTCAACCTTCTCAACCTCAACCTCAATCCTTCTCAACCCAGGCACCCCTGGCCTTTTGGGGTCCACGGCTTTGCTGTGGAGGCTGCCTTTGCACTGTGCACTGCCGGATGGATGTTCAGTGGCATCCTGGACCCCCGCCCCCGGATGCCTCCTCCCCACTTGTGACAACCAAAAGTACGTCCAGACACTGCCAAGGGGGCAGCCCCCAAGTGTCCCCCCGGGGTCACGGTTCTCCCCGTCGAGAACCACTGGCATCGATCACGAGCTCCTGCCTCTGGCTGCTCATCCCTGAGACAGAAGGACACAAGCCTCTCGCACGGAGAAGAGCCCGTGCTGGGGCAGGCATGACGTCCCCCGTCAGCGTGTGGCGAGGGAGCAGGAGCCAACGAGCGCCCACAACCCTCTTCTCCAGCCCCCTGGGCACGGCAGGTGGCGCTCCTCACGGGGTGCACCACTCTCCTCCATCCGCCTGGCGAGGGGGAGCCAGTGACCCTCCCAAAGCCTGTCCCTAAAAGCCCTCAGAGGGTGAATCCCAACCCTCTCTTACGGTGGCCTAGACTGTTCTGCTGGCCCTCACCTGCCTCTCCATCCTCACTGCCCCTCGCGCACCTGTGTCCCCGCCCCCGCGCTCTGGCCAGCCCAAGTCCTGGCTTTCCCGAGCCATGCCCTGCCTCGAGCCTGGACCCCTGTCGTCACGTGGCTCGGTGAATCCGTGCATGCACCAATGAGTGACTTTTCTAATGTGTGTTTATACTTGAGAGAGACACAGAGTGGGGGGGGGGGAGGGGCAGAGAGAGAAGGAGACACAGGATCCGAAGCAGGATCCAGGCTCTGAGCTGTCAGCACAGAGCCCAATGCGGGGCTGGAACCCAGAAACTGTGAGATCGTGACCTGAGCCGAAGTCGGACACTCAACCGACTGAGCCACCCAGGCGCCCCAATGTTTATTTACTTATTTACTTGAGAGAGACAGAGACACAGACAGAGCAAGAGCGGGGAAGGGGCAGAGAGAGAAGAAGACACAGAATCTGAAACAGGCTCCAGGCTCCGAGCTGTCGGCACAGAGCCTGATGCAGGGCTCAAAGTCATGAACCTCAGATCATGAGCTGAAATCGGACACATAACAATGAGTCACCCAGGCGTCCCAGGATTTGCTTTCTTACTGATGTCATTCTGCCTCCACCTCCTCCTCCTCCACCTCCTCCACCTCCTCCTCCACCTCCTCCTCCGCTTCCTCCACCTCCTCCTCCGCTTCCTCCACCTCCTCCTCCACCTCCTCCTCCTCCTCCTCCACCTCCTCTTCCTCCACCTCCTCCTCCACCTCCTCTCCTCCTCCACCTCCTTCTCCTCCTCCACCTCTTCTGCCTCCTCCTCCTCCACCTCCTCCTCCTCCTCCACCTCCTCCTCCTCCTCCACCTCCTCCTCCACCTTTTCCTCCTCCTCTGCCTCCACCTCCTCCTCCACCTCCTCCTCCTCCACCTCCTCCTCCACCTCCTTTTCCTCCTCCACCTCCTCCTCCACCTCCTCTGCCTTCTCCTCTTCCACCTCCTCCTCCACCTCCTCCTCCACCTCCTCTACCTCCTCTACTTCCTCCTCCTCCTCCACCTCCTCCTCCTCCTCCTCCTCCACTTCCTCCTCCTCCTCCTCCACCTCCTCCACATCCATGTCCTCCTCCTCCATCAACTCCTCCTCTTCCACCTCCTCATCCTCCACCTCCTCTGCCTTCTCCTCCTCCACCTCTTCCTCCTCCTCCACCTCCTCCTCCTCCACCTCCTCCTCCTCCACCTCCTCCTCCTCCTCCACCTCCTCCTCCTCCACCTCCTCCTCCTCCTCCACCTCCTCTACTTCCTCCTCCTCCTCCACCTCCTCTACCTTCTGCTCCTCCTCCTCCTCCTCCTCCCCTGCCTTTTCCTCCTCCTCTGCCTCCACCTCCTCCTCCACCTCCTCCACATCCCCGTCCTCCTCCTCCATCAACTCCTCCTCCTCCTCCATCAACTCCTCCTCCACCTCCTCCACATCCACGTCCTCCTCCTCCATCAACTCCTCCTCTTCCACCTCCTCCTCCTCCACCTCCTCCTCCTCCTCCACCTCCTCCACCTCCTCTACTTCCTCCTCCTCCTCCACCTCCTCTACCTTCTGCTCCTCCACCTCCTCCTCCTCCTCCGCCTTCTCCTCCTCCTCTGCCTCCACCTCCTCCACATCCCCGTCCTCCTCTTC
Organism: Puma concolor; assembly: GCF_028749965.1. Classification (NCBI taxonomy): domain Eukaryota; kingdom Metazoa; phylum Chordata; class Mammalia; order Carnivora; family Felidae; genus Puma; species Puma concolor. The sequence continues at coordinate 148,516,309 of NC_141672.1, forward strand.
CACCTCCATCAACTCCACCTCCTCTTCCGCCTCCTCCTCTGCCTTCACCCCCTCCTCCTCCACCTCCCCCTCCTCCTCCCCCTCCTCCTCCACCTCCTCCACCACCTCCTCGTCCTCCTCCGCCTGTTCCTCTACCACCTCTTCCTCCTCCTCCTCCGCCTCCTCCCCCTCCCCCTCCCCCTCCTCCTCCACCGTCTCCACCACCTTGGCCTCCTCCTCCGCCTTCTCCTCTTCCTCCTCCACCTCCTCCTCCTCCTCCTCCACCTCTTCGTCCACCTCCTCCACCTCCTCCCCCTCCTCTACCTCCTCCCCCTCCTCCACCTCCTCCCCCTCCTCCACCTCCTCCACCTCCTCCTTCGCCTCCTCCTCCACCTCCTCCTCCACGTCTTCGTCCACCTCCTCCACCTCCTCCTCCTCCTCCACCTCCACCTCCTCCTCTTCCACCCCCTTCTCTTCCTCCACCTCCTCCGCCTTCTCCTCCTCCTTCTCCTCCTTCTCTTCCACATCCACCTCCTCTGCCTCCTCCACCTCCTCCCACTGCTCCTCCACCTCCACCTCCTCCACATCCACGTCCTCCTCCTCCATCAACTCCTCCTCCTCCTCCACCTCCTCCAGCACCTCCAGCTGCTCCCAAGCTACTCTCTGATGTGACTATTCGCCGCAGCAAACGTGTATCATCCCAGTTTCAAGTGGGAGAATTGAAAAGTGCCTTCGCTGGGAGGTTCTGAATGGAGTTTCTGCAGAGACACGTTTCCTTGCGCTGAGAACCAGCCCAGCCCTCAGAGCCAAGGTGAGCCTTACTGGCGTTTCCATCCTGACCTCTTGTGGTCATTTCTCGTATCGCGGCAGGCCTCAGAAAAGGAAATGCCCTGAGTGTTTCCGGGAAAAGTCATCAAGGGACTAAACAGCAGTTGGAGCAGCACTGACTGGGAACAATGTGCGTTCACGCCACTTCCCTTCGGGGACTTCACTCTCACCGCAGACGTGAGACCCCCAGCCCAGCAGTGGGTCACCCTGAGTGGCCGCACACGGCCAGGGGCGGCTGGACCGGGGGTCCCGCCCGACTCCACGCTCGGTGCCCGGTACCTTGCTCACCGGGCTGAAGGGTGACTGTGCCTCTGCTCGAGCCCGACACCCGTCCTCCCCCGCCCGCAGACGTCAGGCTCTTTGTTCCCGGGCCCTGACTCGGGCCCGGGTTTCCACCACAGACCCCTCGGCCTCAGACCAAATACCACCTCCGGCTCTCCTGGTTTCTCCGGCTCGCATCTGGCAGACGCAGGGTCTTCTCAGCGTCCGTAAGCGTGAGAGTCAGTTCTCACGGCAAACCGACGGTAAGTCCCGTCGTGTCTGTGTCTCCGTTTCTCACACACATACAGTCTGGAAGAAACGTCCCCCCTCGGTGGCACCACATTCACAAAGGACAGAAGCAGCAGCTCCAGCCTGAGCCACATTCCCCTGCGACCCTTCCTCACCCCCGACCAGCTACTCCTTTATCCAAAGCTTTCACCAGGAATGGGTTTGACTAAGCCATTTATCTTTCAGAGCCCCTTAAGAGAAGTAAAAAGCATCCCTCAGTTTACTCTTACTAGCCGGACGGGACTAGCCGGACGGCTTTGGGAAAACCTGAGTAAATGACCCGTGCCTCAGTTTCCCCACTGTAAAACGGGAATGTTGAGAGTCCCCGCGTCAGAAAGCCATCTGGAGAGCTAAATGAGGGGACACACACACCAAGCGTCTCCCACTTGGGTTTGCTCACGGGAAGAGCGGAGAGTGATTCCTTCCACGGTGGCCGTGATTAGGATTGTGTCTTAAATCCCCAGCCGCGTTAGAACAAAGGATCCAGGAGCGCCGTGTCGGGACCCGGGGTCAAGACCAAGTACCAGAACAAGCGGCTCCTGGTGTTCTGATCGCTTGGGGAACCACAAGGGGCTCGGCAGCTGAGCCTGGCCCCGGGGACGGAGGCGGACGCGTGCACGTGTCACTGTGTCACAATTACGCGTCACTCTCCTGTTGGGGGACACTTGGCCTGAACGGGGTTTTGCCAGATGCCGGGGTTGCTACCTCCTCGTCTGCTGTGTAGTTTCCTGGCAAGTTTTTCTCGTCCTTTTTTGAATGTCCGCGTCTCTCCGTCTGCTAAAGGAAATGTACTTGGATCTTACGCTTTTGTCTGAGAGTTTCTGTTTCATTGGTTACATGTCCTTTTATCTTATTTTTTACTTTTTTAAATTTACACCCAAATTAGTTAGCATATAGCACAACAACGATTTCAGGAGTAGATTCCTACCCCCACGGCGTGTCACGTGCCCCCTCCCCACGCACGGCGTGTCGCGTGGCTTCGTGCGCCCCTCGGGGCCTGTTTGCCCGGCCTGCGCGCTCAGGCTCCCTGGGCCTGGGAACGTGCACGACCAGAAGCCAAGGCCAGGCCCTTGTCGGCGTCTTCCCGGAGAGTCGAGGAGGGAGGAGGGCGCCCCGGACGCAGAATCGCAGCGCAGAGCAGGACCTGACAGGTTGTTCACACGGCACTTTAGCCCCCCCCCGCCCCGGGTACTAGCGGGGACACAGCAGGGAGGAGGGGACGCCCGGGGGCAGCTGGAACCCGTCTCCATCAGCCGCTCGCCAGTCGGGTCTGCCATGCCCTCGCCCCACAGGCTCGCCGTTCGGGCCGCTGGTCCCGGCTTCCTGACCTCCGGGGGGCCCTGGTGGCCTGGGGCCGACGGGCAGGACAGGCGGGCACGGGGCCTCGGTCCGTCCTCCAAGTCCCCTCGTCAGTGCCGGCCCGGCCCCGGCCCCTTCCCGCTCCTCCACACGCTGTTCCACCTCCCCAAGGTCGCGGGCACAGAACGCGTCCTCGGATGCTGGCGCCCTGCCTGCTTCCGTAGTCCCTGCAGGCCGCGTCTGGAGGATGGCCGCTCGCCAGGTCACCGCCCTGAAGAGGGCACGGGATGTGTCAGCCTACTCTTACACACAGGCCTGTACACGCGCACCACACACGTGCTTACACGCACGCAAACTAAGACACACACCGTGCACACGCACACACGCACGCACACGCTTCCCTGTTGTGCAGCCTCCAGCTGCCGGTCCGAGTGCAATACACCCAGAGCGTCCGTGAGCGCTGGCTGTAAAACGCACAAACCGAGGATCGCTTCACACACGCAGTCCCCCCACCCCAGGGTCGCACCCGCCTGAGAACCAGTCCTGTTAAGAGGAGCTGCCCTGTGTGGCGAATTAGAGAGACTACAGTTAATACTTCAACTGCCTAAAATATGACAAGTCAAGAATGAAAAGGACACGCAGCTCACATAGATGCTCTGCGAGGGCAAGCCACGGGAGAAGCCAGACGCCCTTCTGAAGGCTGTCCGGCAGAGCTGGGACCCCTGTCCCCCAGCCCCCTCACCTACCTGGGCCTCCTTCCCTCCGCGAGGGACACGACTAGTAAGAGACGTGACTTGTTAAAACCACCGTGGCCTCGCACTCCAAGAGGGAGCGTGAACAGCGTGGTCTGTGGGCGCCCCCGAGAGTCGCGGCAGCCGCGGCCTCCTCTCCAGCAGGCCAGGTGCCCTCTGGGAGTTCACACGCGGGGCACTTCCTCCTGTAGCCCCTGGGTCTCTCACACGAACCCCCGGACACACAGAAGCTTCCTAGAAAGCGGAATGGCCCTGACTGGGCTCTGCCGCCCTCGCTGGCCTCAGGCAGGCAACTATTTCCCATCAAGTTTTGCAAGGCTTGTCCGTGATCGGCAGAACCAAGGACCCGTCACACGAGCACAGCACACGGGCAGGGACATCCGGTGACAAGCCACTGCAAGCTGCTGAACGTCCGCCCCGCAAGGAACGCCGCGAACGGCTGGCTGTACGTTTTCACATTTAGATTTTGACGTTCGAAGCCTCTCGGGTACCATTACGTCTGGTTTATTTACTCGTCTTGTTGGAGAGAGTGACGAAAGAGGGAATCGGCGGGTCTGAGCCCAGCGCTGCACGGGGCACATTCACTCACGTGGTCTCACGCGGGGCTGGAAGACACACACGCACGCCTCCACCTGCAGACCCACCTACACGGTCAGAGGGCGGCAGCCTCTTCCCGGGCTGCCCGCCCCGGGGCTTCCATGCATCCAGAGCTCTGTTCTGACCCTCACTTCGCGGAATCTGCAACACCTGTCACTTCCTTCCTCCCCACCTCTGTCCTGCTTTAGGTTAAGCGGGGCATTAATTTTTCAAATAAGGGAGAGGAAATGCCATCAGGGACACAGGCACAGATAAGCAGTATTTATCTTTCAACTAAGCTAAGTAAGCCTCACGGAGCTTCGTTTCCACATGACGTGTTCCAGTGCACCTCGCCCACGACGCGTTCACACCTGCCAGACGGCGCGGGCTTCGGATTTCTTGGTAGAGGTACTTTAAGGCAAACATCGGATCTTCCTTCGAGAGCTATTACGGAGACATGTGATCAGTAATGCGTTAACTTCTTACGAACAGGCAACGCTATACATTCAGTAACTAATAATGTATTAAGACCTTAGTACGTGGCAGGCGCTATTCTAGGGACCAAGGACACGGCATGGAGTTTACATGTAGTGGCGTAAGAAGGACAATAAACAGACAAGTACACGATGTGTCAGTGGTGACAAAACTAGCTTCGAAGAAAAGCAGGGACAGGGAGACGAGGAGGCCGGGGCAGGTGAGAGGCTGCCATCTCGAACGGAGTCGTTAGGGTAGATCTTGCTGCTAATGTGACATCTAGCCAAAAGGAGGCCATGCAGGTGTCAGAGAGATGGTGTTCTAATTGGAAACGGCATGTGCAAAGGCCCTGGGGCAGAGGCAAGGCCCAGTGTGTGACAGGAACAGCAAGGAGACCTGGGTGGAGTGAGAGAGGGGAGCAGGGCAGCCGGTATGCCGATGATGCGGGATCTCCCGGCCCATAGCGAGGACTCTGCCGTGACCCGAGTGACCTGTGGAGCCACGGGCAGGTGGTGACCCAGAATGACACGGTCTGACTTGGGTCTTAAGCAGACGCCGTGGCTGCTGAAATGGCACGTAGCACAGCCACTCCCCGTCTTCTCCCTGTTCTCGGCCCCTCTGTCCGGACCACACGATGATGCTGCTTCCTCAGTGACCTCCCGAGTCTGAGGCAACAAAGTAACCAAGGCCCTAGTCACTGCTTCCGCTCGCCTGGGAGATTTGCCCGCAGTCTGCGCACGCCTGCACACAGACCCCGCACACCCCGCGAGGGCAGCCTTGCTCCATCACGCCGTCTGCACGGGCGCCCACGGCCCCCATTCGTCTGTAAGCTGCTTCAGGGCAAAGAAATAAAGGCACAGGTCTCCACGGTGCTCAGGCTTCGTTTTTATTAAACCACGTGCTGCCCCCGGGGAGATACAGCCGACCGAGGGCACCGGCCACCGGTTTCCTCCCACTTCCACGGCGGGCACCTCTGCTCACCCGGGACGGGAAATTTCTGCAAAGCCGCCCGCCCCGGGGCCCGGCTTCTCCAGGCACAGACAGCTCCACAGAGGGAAGCGGACTAAAGAGCCCCTTCTTCCGCACAGAGGCCTGGACACACACGGGCCGGATGACCCGGGCACCGTGGGGCAGAGGGAACGCCCGGAGCCGCCCCAGGAGGCCTCCTCTGGCCAGACGCGGCTCACTTCCTGTGGCCCTGCACAGCGGCCAGTCTCAGCCTGACCACTCGCTCTTCTCGGCGTCGCGCACGTAACGCAGTCAGATGCGTCCCCGTCACCGGGCTCTGTGGGCGCCGGCCGCCGGGACACCGGGAACGGGCACCTGGGAGCTCGGTGCCCCCCCCCCCCGCCCCTCCCCGGGCGGCTCTGCCTCCGGCCCAGCAGGAGCCCGTGACCTAGGAGGGCAGCTCCGTGCTGGGGGCAGAGCACAGGGACTAGGAGTGCGCCACCCGGGGGGCGGGCCGCTTCTCCGTGAAGAAGCTTTTCAGCAGCAGCACCTGGCTAAAACTGACCAGGAACAGGGCGACGGTCTCGCCGACAGACCAGTACGAGACCCGGCTGTTCAGCTCCTCCGCCCGCGCCCGGTCCTGGGCCTCGCGGAGCCGGTAATGCGTCTGGGAGTCAATCACCGTCTTCAGGGCCTCGTGGATGGTCACACAGGCCGACTCCATCTGGGCAGGAGGAGAAGAGCAGTCATGTTCTAACCCCGAGAGGAGCGTGCAATCCGCACACGGCCCACGCCGACACCCGGGCCACGTCCCCTGAGCCGCCGGCACCCGAGGCTCCGATTAGGAGGTGACGGAGTCAGGAGCGGAGCCACGTGTCTGAGTCCCGAGCCTAGGCCTTCGAACGCGGCCCTGGGGTCTCACCTAACATTCGGGACAGTGGCGGGCGGGGATCGCCACCCCGCTGGTAGGAGGCCTGACGGACCGCTGGCCCCGCACACAGATGAGAAAACTGAGGCTCCAAGAGGCCGTGTGACCTGCCCGAGGTCAGAGACGTGAGTCACAGTCGTGGGGGCCTGTTCCTGTACACACACAGGCACAGGAAGACACCCCTCTCGTGTATGCACACACACCCGACCGCACATATGAACGCACACGCTTACACACACACGCTCATGTGGGACCCCCTTCACCCGGCTCCACGTACTGAGGCGGAACCTTGAATCCCTTCCCCCTCCCCGACACCTGCCCGACTCCCGCGACACGATGAGCTGTGACTAGGTCACACGGCACGGCCACCCTCACGCCACGGCCACCACCCCAGCGCCTCACCTGACCACAGGAGCCCCCGAAAGGGAGCAGAGCTCCGGCTGCCAGCCTAGAGGACACAGGCACGTGCGGGGACCGGAGGAGGTCTCTGGGGGCCGGGGCACAACAGCCGACAAGGACCCGAACCCGCCAACAGTCTGGCGAGCGCGGAAGCTGATCCCCGGCCTCACCCCGACCCAGCCTGGGGACCCGCGTGGCCCGGACCACCCGCCTGCGGCACTGAGGTGCACGTGGTCCACTTCGGACGCTCGGTTACGCCACGAAGGGAATCACAAGCCCACGGTGGTCATGAGGCTCACTCACAGGTGACCTAGGACACGCATTTATCTGAAACCTAGAAGATTCTATCCCAACAAGGCCAGAGAAGCTCACAACGCGTCCCAGAGACACCTGCTTCGGTCCCCAAAGCGCAGAGAGAGGTGAACTGTCCACACCGTGAGCGCAGGAAGGGAGGGGAGACCGAGTCACGGAGCCACTGCCTGACTGACCCCCAACACCCTCCCTTGTGTCACAAATGAACTGTTTCCGGGAGGCAAATAGGAGACTGTGGCCAAAAAGCAACATCGCCCTTACTTGCCTCACGGGCTGTTCACTCCGGGCCACGGCAGGGGCCACACCAGGCCACGCGAGGGAGGACGAGGCCTCCTTTCGGCCCCGGCGTTTCCAAGGCCACGTATCGTGTCCACCCTATGACTGGTCTGCCGCCAGGGCTACGGTTTCCTGTGGACACGCGGGCGGCTGCTGTCACCCGGGTCCATGGGAAGAGCTGCAAAGTGCCACCCAGACAGGAAGCGACAGGGTCACTGCCACCCAGGTGGAATTAGGGGAGCTCCACAGGGCAGCAGTTCAAAGGGCAGAATCCAGGGTAACAAACCCACTTTCTCGGGGACACCTGCACACCCCGTCATCTCGGGCTGGCGCCCGGCGTCGTCACCTGCCCCACACTTGGTAGGCGGCTCATACCTACAGGCGTCAGACGCTGAGAAGCGGCCACCTGATCCTGGAAGGGCTCCTGACACCAAGGAGTTCCTTGATGTGTCAACCGGCTTCAAATGCCGGCCACAACAGGACCACCCGGGGCACAGACCTCTGCCAGACGCACAGTGGCATTCGTGGGCGCTGACACCCCCCCCCCGCCCCTCACCCCAGCTCTTCAGGTGATGCTTCTGGAGCTCACGAAGGCACGTCCGCCATCACAGAATGAACAGCGGATAAACCAGGAAGGGCTAGGAAGGAGGCCGCGGCATGGGGTCAGGCTACTCTGCGAGCCTGTGTCCAGGCCAAATCACAACACGGCATTTCCGGAAGCCTCTCTAGTCCAGCTGCACTGGTCACTGCAGTTCTGCGGGCAAGACAGGGCAGAGCGGCGGACAGACGTGGGCACCGAGGGCCCCGCCACAAGCAGATTCGGGGTGTCCTTGAGATCAGCGGGGGCCAGGGACGCACACGTAGGCATGCGCACCTGTGGGACCTGCACATACACACACACTCACTATGCATGCACACACAGACTTTGCCTTTAAGCACGAGCGAAGGGCCCACGTGGGTTTCCGGGCTAGAATTCCACCCTCTACGCTTAGGTCCGTCCCATGCTCATTCAGAGACTCGGAGCGGGCGCTCCCTGGGCCCTGGGCCTGGCTGGAGGGCTCAGCAGTGCAGGTCGGCAGGTGCAGGCTCCTCCCAGGGCCCAGAATCACTGGAAAAGGAGGGAGGGAAAAGGAAGAGAGACAGGGAGGACCCTGAAGTCACAGCTGCAGAGGCCCGAGGCAGAGGACACGTCGGGTCCGCCATGCGAGGCGCCACATCGGAGGCCGCGTCCCACCCATAGGCCAGAGACGGCACCCCGGTTCTGAGAAGAGGGCGGCGGTGGCCTTCGCATCAAGGTCTCAGATCAGGTCCCGGAGGGTAAAGCAGCAACGGGCAGGAACGTAGCTCTCCCAGCATCAAGGCCACGGGGACCCAGGGGCAACACAGCACATGATGCACACCCGCCCCCGAAGCACCCCCTGCCCAGAAAGGCACACTATGTCCCCATCACTGGGACCCCCGCCTGTGCCAGTGCACGGCCCGTGACCACGAGCTTTCCGTTAGGAAACCCGTCCAGCCTGCTTCCTACCCTGCGGAATCTCTTCTGCTTCCAAGAACCCTGTTTTCTCAGGGCCCTGGGCCCCCTGGGCTGGAGTGTGGCTTCCGCCCTGGCTGGTTCCCTGGCTGGAATCCGGGAGCCTCCCGGGGTTTCTGGTCACTGCTGTCTTGTGACAGTTGCTCCCTGGAGACACCCCGATCCGTCCCCCTCCCGGGACCATCCCCTTCCTCTGCTGCCACACCAGCGTCTCACCCTGTCTGTCCCGCCTGGCGATGCTCCAGTCTTCAGCCTGCAACCACCAGCAAGGTCCCCCAGCCTGCACCCCACGGGGCCCCCACGGACAGGAGCGCACTCGGGTCCTTACAGACTTCAAGAGCTCAGAGCCAGGGACGTACGGGCTGACCTCAGAGCAGAGGTGGGAGAACCTTTAATCCTCCCTGGAACACCAGTGAGCGGCCCGGGGCCTCTGACCTCCGCTGGAAAACCTTCAGGCTCTGCTGGGATCTGCCCGGACTCTCAGGAAGCTCAGCCGCCCCAGGGGCACCCTCCGGCCCCTGCCCTCTCCTGGGAGCCTGGTCAGGCTGCGACCCAAGCTGGAGACAAGTCCCCGTGGCCTTAGCCCCAGCCTGGACCTTGGTCACTCTGGATCCTGCTCTTCCATCAGAGTTTGGATTCGGGGGCCAGAAAACATGGCCTCTGGCCCACCGCTGTGCTGGAAGAGGTGGGGGGGGGGCAGGGGGTGTGAGAAAAGAGCCAGGGCCAATGGGGGATCCAAGCCACGCCAAGAAAACAAGGTCTGGGGAGGGACGTGCACCTGCCGGCCCATCCCGAGAGCCGTCCCTTAAACCACAGCTCTGACCACAGCGCCCCGTGGCTAACTGACATGGCCACACATCTCAGCCTGCCGCCAGCAGGCACTAGCACACAGGAAATGCCCGCCACACGGGAGCCAGGCTCTCAGGTGTAGACACAGACAGACGGTGCTCAAGGCTGGGGGTGGGGGCGGGCGGGGTGGTCAGAGGTACCAGGGGAAGGGACCCCCTCTGGAGGCTGGGCAGGAGAAAACAGGAGATCCGGCCACGCAGACGGGGGTGAGTAGTCAGTTTCCTGCAAGAAAACCAAATCTAACTCTAAGCCTCCAGGAAAGGATTTCTCGATCGCAGTGACCACCATTAAGCCTTGTCTCTACCCGATCTGTCTTCCACCGGTTAGAGGGGGAGACCTTCGGCTCCACTTCCAGAGTTACCGCATCTTTAGCATGGAGGCTGTTTCGTCGGTGAGCCACAGAACTCCCAAGAGTACGGGCTGTGAGACCTCCCACCCAGGACACGCCACAGGTCATGCGGCCAGGCTCAGACCCAGGGCCGTCTGGCGGAACCTGCCACGCATGGCCACTGGCCACCTGTGACTGCTGGGCCCCGGAAATGTGGCTACGCAGCCAACGAGGAAACGAGTTTTTAATTTCATTTTAATAAACTTACGTTGCAACAGCCGTACGTGGCCAGGCCACACCCCGGACTGGGTGGCGGTAACCCCCATCTGCTCAGGGAGGGCAGACGAACCCACGGTCAGAGCCACAGAGGAAGGGAGCGGGCGACCACGTGACCACCGAGAGGCTGCCCAGAAGGCGACCTGGCCCCGCTGGAGACTTAGACGCTCTGGCTTTGGATCAGGAGCAGCGCAGACCCGACGGTCAATCCTGTCTTGCGGGGTCCCCTGGGCCCCGCCACGCAGTCATGTGGCAAGTCTGTGCCATGCGCCACGACTGGGGGCAGGGGATACCAGGGTAAACGGCACGGGTTGCTGGGCGGGCCTCGGGAAGCCGTGAGCCTGCACTGCGCGTGAGGGGCAGGAGGGAGACTGACAAAGGAGACTGGGCTCAGTCTGTCACTGGCCCCGAGAGCCCACGCACGACCATCTATCCCCGATTCTCTTCCAGAGTGTGTGGGGCCCTGGCTGCGAGTCCACTGCCCAAGCAGACTGTCTCCGCCAGCCCTCCCGGCATCCAGGGGGCCGCGGGACACCTGGCAACGACGGGCTGAGCAGAAGTGCGGCGAGAGACTCCCGGGCCGGGGGTCTGAAGAAGCAGGCGGGACTTCCGGAGGAAGTCCGCTCAGAGCCCAGAGGAATGGAGCAGGGAGCCCACCAGACAGCACCCCGGATTCCTACGTCAGTCCCTGGAGGAAAGCTCTCCACCAACCTAGGCTACCGCTTGAGTGAGAAAAGATCTGCCACAGGGTTAAGCCACCGACACGTGGCTGTCGCAGCTCACGTGGCCCTGACAACACACCGTACGAAGCAGGCGTTCGGTCTTGATGACGCACACACACTGTACATGCATTGGGGGGGGTGGGGTGCAGGCATGGACGCCTCCCAAGCAATGCCATTTGAAAGGCCGTTGGGAACATGGAAATTCCATAGGACCTGGCGAAACAACGCAGAGGGAGAGCACAAGGGGGACCGTGTCCTTTAGGACTGAACGCAGGAGGAGGTGAGGCCAACACTGAGCCACGCAGGCCGGGAAATGGGGGCGGGGCGACTGAGTGCCGGCCAGGACCGGACCCGAGGGGAGGAGGAATGGGCTGAAGGCCGAGCCCGGCCCACGGCCGCCGACGTCCACTCACCTGGGTGAGGGCCGTGACCCTGTTCCCCATGTCTGGGAGGATGGGGGGCTCGTCGCCCACTTGGAAGTCAAAGTAGACGGTCTTGTGAGAGAAGGTGGAGAACTCATTGCTGAAGCAAAACTGATAAACGCCCTTGACCTCGGCCCGGTGCGTGAAGCTGTCGTACTGCTTCTTGGTTTCCCTGTAGATGGTCTTTCCCAGGGGGTCCTCCACGTAGCAGTCCACGTCATAGTGGCCTCCGGTAATGACCTGACAACCAGAGAGACACCCACCGTCTGCTTTACCAGTGGGGCAAGCAGCGCGCATGCAATGCCGACCGGCCACCGTGAACTTCCTAGAACAGGTGCTGGGATGCTCTCGGTCGTCCTGGGGACGACACTGAGGTTGGGAGAGGTTAAGTAAATCCGCCATGGCCACACTGCTAGAAAGGGACGGGGCTAAGATTTGAATGCCCGTCTGCCCGACTTCCCAAGGTTTTGCTCTGCAAGGGCACGATGAGCTTAACCCTTCCCCTTTTTTTTTTTTTTTTAATTTTTTTTTCAACGTTTTTTATTTATTTTTGGGACAGAGACAGACAGAGCATGAACGGGGGAGGGGCAGAGAGAGAGGGAGACACAGAATCGGAAACAGGCTCCAGACTCCGAGCCATCAGCCCAGAGCCTGACGCGGGGCTCGAACTCCCGGACCGCGAGATCGTGACCTGGCTGAAGTCGGACGCTTAACCGACTGCGCCACCCAGGTGCCCCAATCCTTCCCCTTTTACAGAAGAGGAAACTGAGGCCCTGAGATCAAGTAAATTGCCAGACGGGTCTAGTGAATGTTAATATTATTACTGATCAAATGCAAAAAGCAAATACAGAATAGAGTGCTCATAGACCCGGTGGCCATCAGAGGTGGGAGGGTCCTTGGCAATGACACAGTTCAAACTCTATAAACATAAGAGTGACAAGATGGGCATTGGGCGAAATCACACAGGTGGTCATCGGCTATAACCAACGTCCATCAAGGGACACAGTCAGTGGCCTACATCTACTTCCAAAGTTCTTCTTTGCGCAGATAGGAGGATTTCCTTTATAAGTGGTCGGCCCCCTGCTGCTGGAGGTGCCGAAATCAAGGTGACCATCTTTGACAGGGCATTTCTGCCCTAGCAGTGACCAGACCACCTCCCAGGCCCCTCCAGCCTCATAATGACCGGTTTTTAGTGATTGTACGGGGGGGGGGGGGGGGGGGGGGGGGGGGGGGGGGGCTGTTAACCCAGACACAATTTGCATGTTGTCCACAGAGATGTTAAAGTGGCCATACCAGCGACCCAGAGGCTATCCCACACCATGTTGTCCCCAGGCACAAGCCTCCTGCTGTGGCTCTGGCCAGAGAGGACCCATGAAGGGCCTGCCTCACTCCTGCTTGCCCACGCCACCTCATCCCGGGAATGCCTGGGAGCAGGTGTCCACGGAGAGGTGGCCGTCTGGGGAGGATTCCCACTGGCACCCCAACCCCAGATCTGCCCACTAAACTTCCGGGGCAGATCCCTCACCCGAGACCATTCCCCACCCGTGCGCCGGGTGGTCTGTGGGAGAAGGCGGGAGTGCAGGAGCGGCAGCATATGGCCACAACAGGACTGCCTGCTGGTAAACACTGCGCATTGTCCCCACCCCTGCGCTCACCCCGCCTCCGCCTGTAAACCCTGGAGAAGCGGGGAGTACGACCACGAACCCACCTCCCGCCCCCACTGCCGTGCTTGGGTACACGCGGGACAAGGCGGGCCGGGAGCGCTGCCTCCCGGCCCGCCCGCAGTGCCGCCCGTGGGGGCGCGGCCTCACCTGGTAGTCCAGGGAGAACTTGGCGCCCCGCTCCACGTCCTCGTGGAAGCACTGCTTGGCGCTGTCGGGCAGCTCGAAGGTGAGCTCGGCGCCCCGCGGCCGCTCGGCCCGGAGCAGGAGCAGCAGCAGCAGCAGCAGCAGCGGTGGCGACGGCGGGGAGCCGGGACGCGCGCCCGCGGGGCCCATGGCGCTCCGGTCCGGTCCCGGCCGGGGCGGCGGCTGCGGGGCGCTGGGCGCGGACGTGGCGCCCAGGCGGCGCTTCCGGGGAAGGCGCCCCGCCCCTTCCCCGCTGCGCGTGCGCGCTGGCTCCGCCGGGCAGGCCACGCCCCCTCCCCCTGCGGCGCCCGGCTTGGCGGGAGGGCTGGGGGCGGGGCGGGAGGGCTGGGGGCGGGGCGGGAGGGCTGGGGGCGGGGCGGGAGGGCTGGGGGCGGGGCGGGAGGGCTGGGGGCGGGGCGGGAGGGCTGGGGGCGGGGCAGGCGGGCGCGCTCCGCGGGAGCCCCGCACCCTGGGGCCACTGAGGCTGCGCTCAGCCACTCGGATGTCTGGGCTATCAGGACAAGGCGAAGGTTCTCCTGGGATAAAACGCTCTTTCTTTCTTTCCCTTTGCCTTCTCAAAACCATGAAAGCGGGGAAATTGACTTACTGCCTTATCCATTACCATTGGCCTAAGAAGATATCTTGTATAATCACTACTACAGGGTTTTGATATTCTAAGAGCAGGTAAAACAGAAAAGACACCGACTGTGGTCTGGCTACTCAGTAAAGAATTTTTCGGGACAGCGTTATCACATGTGTATCCGGATTTCCGCAAAGAATTGTACCGCCGTATAGACCCCCACGTGGACGACAGGGAAGTGTACCGCCGCGGGGCACATCTGGCCGTGAATTAACGTGCGAAGCTATGTCAAAGCAATCAGAACGGGTAATGTCATATTTGATGACTCTGTACCAGGCTCAGAGAAGGTATGTTGTGGTGTGCCTTGAGGCTCTTTCCCTGGTTCTGTCCTGTGGCACATTATTTTTTAGTAACTGATATATGTGTGTGTGTGTGTGTGTGTGTGTGTGTGTGTGTGTGTATCGATATCAATATATGCATATATATCGATATATATGTATATGGAAAAAACATGTAAGAAATAATCATTTCATCTAGATGCACCGAGGGAAGAAGCAAATGACAGATGTAAGACTAAAATGACCTTGGCCAGCTGCGGTGCTAAGATTCACAAGAAATTTTGCCAGGTTAAATGTTAAGTCCTGTGTTTAAGTTCCAAGAAAACACCTGCATAAGCTCAGAGGCGGGAAGCCTGACACGGCCGTAGCTCAGGCCAGGGCATTCGAAGCCTGAGCCTCAACAACACTTAGCTGAGGGTAAGAGTGGGAATGCACCAACTGAGCAAGGAGGCCTGACTCGCCCCCTGGGGGTTAATAAAGGAACAGAACTGTCACAGCACCTATGGGGTGGAAGGCAGTAACTGTCACACTGTCTCAGGCACTGATCAGAGCACATCTGTGTTACTACCTTGGGAGGGACATGAATAAAACAGGGGAATAAGTCACAGCGAGGTAGTTAGGAGGGGACCAGTCTAGTAAGCTGCCAGGAAGGCTGCTCAAACAAAGTGAAGTCAAAGGAAACAGGATATAACCTTGAAGAATAAAATCTAAGGATGAAGAAAGTGTTAACTTTAAAAAGTTTGCATAACAGCAATCTTTACAGCTACCATTCAGCACCTACAAGGTGCCGGCCTGCAGTGTTAGCTGCTCACACACTTCATGTATTTTGCATTAATTAATCTGCACGAGCGGCCATGCAAAAACAAAAAAAAAAAAAGTGTTATTATTCCCCCTTTGACAAAGAAGAAACAGAAGCTCAGGAGGTTTAATTAAATAGCATTGGTTTCGGTCGGCCTTGGCCGTGTGAGTCAGTGGCTTAAACCAACAAAGACGCACAATTTCTCGTGATTTCGTGGTTGGCTGGGTGGTGCTTCAGCCGCTTTTGCTTGGGCTTATTCACGCAGCCGCCTTCGGCCAAGAGTCCTCGGGGCTGGAGGTCCAAGATGGTCCCACTGAAGAGGCGGCCGGCTGACGTAGGCTGCTGGTTAGAGCAGCTCAGTTTTGCATGCATCGTCTCCCTCTTGTGGCTTACGTGATTTCTTCATACGGCAGGCTCAGGGCAGCATCCCACGAGGGCCAGGACAGAAACAGCAAGGCCCCCCCCACAAAGAACTACACTCCAAGATCACTTTTGTCACTTTCTGTTTGCCGAAGCAAGTCCAAGGCCAGACCAGGTTCAAGGTGAAAAAATGGACTCCATCTCTGGATGGAGGAGGCCTAAGTCACGTTCAGAGGAGAAGCATGTTGGGTGGCAGGAATCTGTGGCCACTAAACAAGCTGCCAGGGTCCCCAAACTCAGCTTGTTAATAGCTAAGCTAGGGGCGCCTGGGGGGCTCAGTTGGTTAAGCGTCCAATTCTTGGTTTTGGCTCAGGTCATGATCTCTCGGTTCGTGGGTTTGAGCCACGCATCTGACAGCACAGAGCCTGTGTGGGATTCTCTCTCTCCCTATCTCTCTCTTTCAACATAAATAAATAAACTTTAAAGAAAAAATCATCAAGCAGACACTGGGTAAACAAACAATTCACATGTTGTCCCCAGTGAATGAAAACACAGCTCTAACTAGATTAAATGATACAAGGATATCTTACTTCGTGTAACAGGAAGTTGAGAGGTAATGCAGCCTGCAGGCAGAGCATGATCAAGGCTCCAGTCCGTCTCCCTACCAGCTCTGCCCTCCTCTGCACGTCGGTTTATCCTTTGACTCCATTCTCTCATTGTCAAAAGAGGGCTGTCAAACCAAACAAACAAACAAACAAATAAGCTTTGGAACAACACGTTTATTTGGTCATATCTAGTAGGAGGTAGAGAAAATCTGTCAACCAGGGGATGTATGTCCTTCGTTCAGCCCAGCTGGTCCAGTCAGGCCGTGTCTCCTCTGGATCTAAGGCACTGAGAAGGGAAGGCCATGTGGTGATTGGCTTAGGATGGATCCTTTAGCCAATCACTGATGAGGAGAATGGACTTGTCGTGATTAACTCAGACCAATCAGGACTTCCCTTGGAGGGAGCTGGGGAGGGAGCAGTGTGGCTTTAGTCAAAAGAGAGGCCAGGATATGGGGTGATCACGTGAACAAAATCAGGCCCGAACGGAAAGGAGAAAGGAGGAATCAGACCAGCTAGGCAAGCAACAGTGCCCACCGTGGCAGGGAAAGGATTAAATACTTCTTAAATTCTAATGGGATCGTTACAAAATTAACGTAGACCCTTACCTCTCACCGTATGAGAAATTCTTTTTGCTCTGGATCAGGGATGTCTATGATTCTGGGTCCGTCATCCCGGATGAGGCAGAGGATCCAGAACGGAGGTCCGGGGTGGGGGAGGGGGGGTGTCGTGTTCCGCGGGCTGTTTCTTTGGGCTGGTCCACACTGCAGGGCCTGTGTGCCACCTTCTGTCCCCCCATCACCTCTCCCCCCTCCCATCCTCCTCCTCCCCAGTCCTGACACATCACGCTCACCCTGTTCTGTGAACCGCGTTACATTTTTTACTCTGTGATGTCAAAACGCCGTCCACGATCAGTCCAGGAAATTGGATCACAGAACCACCTTCAGCTGAGGATGCCCGGTGAGAAGCGTCCAACACTTTTCCCTGCGTTGACCTGCTCTGGTATCATCATAGCTGTAAAGCATTACCCCCTTTCATTCCTTGAGGTCTGTTGCTTACCCCGATGACCTCCCCAGGGGCAAATGCCATGGGTGACACTTCTGTCCTTTGCACAGTGCATGCCGCGGGCTCTAGAACACCCTTGGGTGTGAGAAACGTCTCACTCCTTTACTCTTCTAAATCTAGTTAAGAGTGATCTGCTCCCCTCCCCCCCCACTTAACAAAGACGGTAAGAGTGCCCATGTCGTCCCAGGGGAGCTCCCCGCGCCCGTCTCCTGTAGGTCTTCAATGTTGCACGGAGTTCCGGTCCCCGGGCTCTGTCACCCACAGGCTCACTGGCCACGTGGATACATGTGCTGTCTGAGCTGCAGGGTTCCTGCAGGGCCAGTGGCTCAGATGCCCCCTGCCCAGCCTGACCCCCACCCGGCCCCCGCCCGGCCTCGCAGGACGCACCATGGACCACTCCCCTCTACCATTTTGTTCTGGAAGGGGGCGAGGTCCGCTCAAGGGACCCCAAACTTCCAAGCCTTTTATCAATCCTGGGAATGCACCTCCCCCCACTCCAGGTGGGCCACTGTGGCCTTATCCCCCATCACTTCTCCTCCCCCCGCAGGGTCCCTCGTAATCTCTCCTCAAAGGATTCGGAAACTTGTGGGCCTGCTTTTCCTGAAGATAGAAGTGGGGAAGGGACATCCTGAAGCCAGTCCTTTTTTGTATTTTTGTTGACACAATTTCTTTCAACCGTCTAGGGGAGGTCCCAGAGGTAAGGTTGGAACTGTCCGGAGAGTCAGGGAGTGTGGATGAAATTTGAATCACAGAACTCTGGACTCTTAAGAGACAAGGGCTAGTCCATTGGATTCTTACGCTCTGCCCCGGAGCAGGATCTTGTGTAACACTCGCCGACACTAGAAGCAGGGCCCAAGGAGGGCCAGCCCAGCGACTGCTAAGTCCCCACAGGTGGCGTGTGTCAGACAGCCCCAGGGGAGGTCCGAGCAGTGAGGCCAGAGGAAGGAAGCCCACCTCTCCCAAGGGAAATGCCCCTCTCAACCTTTGCCCCTTTCTAACTGAGAGCGAAACTCCAACACTTCAGTTACACTTTTGTGTAAGCAAAAATTAATTTTCAAAATGATGAGTGTGTAAAATATTGGGTGTCTGCTAAGGTAGACGTTATGGGGCAGTCACGTCAACCCCGTCGTAAGGAAAAGGTAATATTTATCGCTGAGATTTCACTAGAGAAAGACAGAGAATGCTATTGAAGGATTGCAGTGTATTTTTTATTGACATGTTAGAAATGCCTAACAGTTCCGATACATGGATTTTGATACATCTTTGAGCACGTCGTCGGCTTGAGGCTAGAGTAGAACGCCGAAGAGAACGAGCTCAAGCAACAGGGATACGTCCAAAGCACCAACACAGAGGCAGACGGTCAGACACAGCCTGCGTTTTGCAGGACACCGTTCACTGGATGAAATTCTAAGAGAATTGACAATGATTCAAACAAACAAGTAAAACAAAAACTGGCTTTGGAGTGTCTAGAAATTAAACCGAAGTCCCAGACTTTAAACTTTAGACTCGTGTCCCATATTTTGACGAACGTTCCAGAAGGTCTCAAGTGGATGGGTTGTTAAAACCACAGATGGCAGCGAAATTCTGTAGTGACGCCAGGATCCCGAAAAAAAAAGCTAATCTCCGACCTACGAAGCACATTTGAATCTAAAATATGCTTTTAAGAAGCATCGTTGTGAGGGTTGTTAACCTGGACAAAATCGCCTACTTATGCACGAACCAGGATAAAGCGTTGTGGTGGGCACACTAGGTTGGAACGGCCTAATTCAGCTACTGCATCGTCAAACAGGGATGAGACAGGGACGATCCGGTGACTGTCTAGAGGAAGGCCAAGGGGAGGGGCACAAGTGACCGATGCAGGCGGGGAGTGCCGTGACAGCGCCTGCCACAGGCATCCGGGGACGGACAGGTCGCTCCGGCTCAGTAGCTACCACGTTTCACGTTTCACCTGAGCTCATCGCTATGGATGTGCCGTGCTCGCTACCAGGATGAATCGGGCTTTCCGGTCTTGGCTGAAGGTTCAGACAAATGCTCGTGTGCAGCGCTGCTCCCCCACAGTTAGATGCAGGGCTTTCACCAGCACGAACGACGCTTGGAGAGCACTGGCCACACGTGCGTGTGCACACACGTGTGTGCGTGCGTGATGTGCTGACAACAGCGGTTGTCTGTACGGTTCTCTCTGTAATGCTTCGGACGGTTGTTTCTCTGCCGCTCATCGTGTGCCTTTGGTAGGAACCATTCGAGACTAAAGGGCCCTGGAAAGAACACGGATTGTCCACACTAAACCAAGTCCGCGAGCCCTCGGTTTGCGCGAGTTTACGAGCTTTTCTTCCCTCCCTGCAAGGAACACAGGGCCACGGGCACTTGCGTTTGTGTTTGCCGGGAATCCTGAGAGCCCGACCACAGTCGTCCTACAGAAGCACAGTTCGAATGGCTTCAAGTGAGGGGCAGGGCCGAGCCAGCCAGACCGCGTGCGGCTTCGCGGGTCTTGACTTGTTCTGGCACCGGCGGTGATCAGCCGAGGTGATGGCGCCCCCCAGCGGTCTGACCTTGTCTGGAGACGTTTTTTGGTTGTCGCAATTCGGGGGAGGATGCTGCTGGCATCTAGCGGGTGGACCAGGACAGCCCCCACGGCACAGAACGACCCAGCGTAAAGTGTCAGTGGTGCCCCCGCCCGGGAGGAAGCATCAAAAAATGAACATTTGGCTTATCTGTGAGCATCGTTCGTCGTCAGCACTTTTGTTCGGGACGCCCCGGTAAGGGTCTAGCAAGTGTCGTCACAGAGACGCTATCCTATGAGAAGCGGATGTGGCAGAATTTACTTTACGAGTGTGCTTGGGGCTCAGGACTACGGAACCACGGAGGAGCTCAAGGAGACACTTGAACTTTTCAGCTGGACTTGACTGCGTTCCGTGTGGGATATTATGTAGAACTTGTAGATTCTGAAGCCTCAGAGGCCTGGAGATGTGCGGGAGACTGGGCGACCCCTCCTCACCCCGGGTGCGGGACAGGCACGTTCTGGCACCAGCCCCCACGCCCTTTCCAGGTGAAGCACTGCCAGCCCATTTTGCAGACAACCGAGTGGAGGCTTAGAAAAGCCGAAGGCCCCAAGCTGAGAAATGACGGAACAGAGTTGCAAACCCAGACCTCAGAGCCTCTACTCCTTCCTCCGCGGGAGGCGACCCCCAGGGACCACATTCTTCCAACCACAGAGCACACGAATCTGAGCAGCAGGAGGGAAAAATGAACGGGAAAACGACCAGGCCCGTCATCTGAAATGTGGCCCCATCACACCAAGCGTGCTAAGTCTCTGCTTCCCTTCCTGGGTTTGTGCAACGGCTGGAAAGCGTCACCCGGCTTATCTCTACAAACCTCCCGCCGTGTAGACACTTCAGATAATTCGCAGAAACCGGCTTTCTCTGGAGTTACCTGGACAAGAGCAGGGGAGACGCCAGTCTGCGCCCCCGGAAGTTTTCGGGCCACAACACCCGATCCACTCCCCGCCACTCTCTCCAGCCTGAGAACCGCCCACTTGTATTTTCCACGTGTGCGCGGCCCAGCGCTACGTATTGTTCTGGCTTTGGGTGGGTGGGGGGGGGGGTGTCACCGACTTTTCAGAAACAGGTCTATTCTGGAAACCGTATCACATTTACCTCCAAATTAATTACCAGACCCTGGCTGTGTTTTCCCAAGATTTTGGCACGGCTCAGGTCAGGGCAGGCGGATGAGGCCGATTTCACATCTGACGCACCGATGACAAGGGCACATCGGAATTTGGGGGACATGTAGTTGTATCTGGGGACTCATAGCACATCCAGATGAGCATGTGAACACAGTGTGACAGGGGAGTTTGGGAAGACTGTGACCGTGCCGAGCAGGACACTGCCCCATGACCCGGTGACAGGCAGCCAGAGCCCCTGTGATGGGGGGGCCCTCCCCGCCTTCCCCGCCTTCTGATGCTTCTGATGGGGGCTCTGTCCCCCCTGCTCCACCTTGGGCTGACACATAACACACAGCTTGCCAGATCTCAGGGGCCAGTTTCGAGCTTTTGCACACATGACAAATTCTAAAGCCTCATTTCCTTTGTAGGCACTTTATAGATTTAGTACTGAGGGCATGCTTTCACTGCCATCCTGGGATCTAAATTCTAGTTTGTCTGGTGGAAAGGAACTGATGTCAGGGGCCTAGATCACCGTACCAGCTGCGTTACTCTCAAACCCCAAAGGTTTTCTTCCTTTGGAGAAATTTATTTTCGGTAACCTCATCCCCAGAACCCAATTACCCTGAGCCCTTTTCAAGCAAACCCGTAACAACCCACGATCATTTCAGAAGGGAAGCGGGGCCCTGTTCCGTACCCTGTGAGGTGGGCCGCACAGCAGCACGGGGGGACGGGCGGGAGGAAGAGGGCCCACACGGCTGTGTTGGTCCGGATTATCGTGCCTATTGTCGGGTACATGGAGACCCTCTGGAAGTGTCTAGGCCATGATCTCCTCAAAGCCAGACAGCTGTTTCACATGCTCGACCTGCATGGAGTGCCTCCGGAGTAGTTTCTTTTGACTCCTCGAGTCAGCTCTCTTCGGTGAGCTGGGAGCCACGGGCAGCATGGATTTTAGGCCACTGGCAAGTGGAGAAGAAGGTTTGCCGCCGGGCCTGATATCTGGGATGGGTGGGTTCAGATTTACATTTAAAGGCGGAAGGAAGCCGGGCCTGGTGTGCGAGATGCGGTCCAGCAGCAGAGTCCCAGAACCTCGCCTTTCCAGAAGAGGCGGTGGCCTGGGGCGCGCCGAGCTGGGGGAGGTGCTGGGCGCCGCGTCCAGGGACTCGCGGGAGCCGTGGAAGAGAGCCACGTGGGAGCCGTTCAGCCTCTTCCTCTCGAGGGGCCCTTTGCCCGACTCCAGGGAGATGGGACTGAGCTGGTCAGCCCCTGGCTGCAGATCGAAATCGTACGGGTCATTTTCCAGCCGCTTGTGGGACACTGATGGACTGACTCCAGCCTTCTCCTGCTCCACAGGGAGAGTCCCTCTTCTGGCCACACAAGGGAGGGACGCCTGGCCCTTGTCGTAGGCGGCCTTCCAGGATGCGGGTGCCGGCGAGGCTGGGATCTTCAGAATCTGCTCTGTGAATGTGGGGAACAGGGCGGGGTCTTTGCCGTCGATACTGCTGGCTCTGGAAAGCGGCCCCCTTTTGGGGAAGGACACGTCGCTAATGCTCTTGATGACCTCACTGTCTGTGCCCGCGCCGTGGGCGTCATCCTGACGCACGTTAGCAGCCAGTACGGACGGCGCAATCAGGCCCCAGGGTTCGGACTGGAGCCTCTTCAGCTGGGGCAGGCGGGCTCTCTTGAGGTTCCCAACTTTCCTGGTGGGGGACCCAGGCTCGTTGAGAGCCTTGGCGGTGTGGCAACCACTCGGATGCCCCGTTTGGACGCTGAAGAAGTCGTCCTCCCGCTCGCTGGGCGGAGCGCCCGGGCCCGGAGCCTTCAGTTCGACGTCTGAGGGAGACGCGCACAGTGGAGGTGACTGTCTGTCTTCCACTTTGGGTGACGGAGGGATGTTAAGGTATTGTTTGGCGGTTTGGGCGCCCGCTGATGATTTATCTGTCGTGATGATAATCACCTCCTTCCCTTTGGCTTTGCAGGCGTCGAGGAGATGTCTCAGGGCGTCTTTGTCATCCGCGTGTATTGCGTAAACCAGAGCCGAAGCCCCCGTGCGGTCCTCGAGGCTGGGGTCCGCGCCGTTCTCCAGGAGCAGGGAGACCACCTCTCCTCCGGCCCTCCTGATGCAGGCATGGATGAGGGCCGTCTTGCCAGACTTGTCCTGGATATTGGGGTCCGCCCTGTTGTCCAGCAGGTACTTGACCATCTTGGACTTGCTGATGCTCTGCTGGTCCACGTGCTTGGTGATGCAGGCCACCATGAGAGCCGTCTCGCCTTTGTCATTGCTCTCGTTGATGTAAGCGCCCCCTTCCAGGAGGAGTCTGGTCAGCCTGAGCCTCCCCAGCCACACAGCCTTTAAGAGTGAGTTTCCGTCGGTTCTCAGTTCAGTGTCCTCCTCCATCGCGCTGGCCTCCGCGCCTCCGAGCCACCGCGGCGACCAGACCTAGCGAGGGAAGAAGAGAGAAGCATGGCGTGCGTTCTGGAGGCGCCCGGGTGCTGATGGTGCGGCTGTCACAGGGCTGGATGCGGTCCTGTCCCCGCCTGATCCCAGGTGAGGCCACCTCGGCCGCATCGTCCAGCTCGTCTGCGTCCGTCTCTTCATCTGTGACGTGGTGGGAGGGACGGGGACGGCCGCCTGGTGAAGCCACGGTGGGGGTTACGGGAGAGCGGACAGAAAACATCCACACAGGACAGCAGCTGACATAAACCTGGCAAGCGATCGCACACGCGGGGGCTGCCCGCCCCACACTCACCTCAAATGCCGCTTAGGAAACTCCGCTCCATGCCCACGGGCACCTACGTCCCACGAGGGAAGGTGTGTGATCCCCCGGGTCACTGCCGCAGCGCCGACATCGGGCAGCGATTCACACCCCATGGGTCACCTCGTAGATAGCGGATGCGCTGTTCTCCCAGGCGGGCATCCGAAAGGCCGGGAGGGAATCCACCAGAAACACGGGTTACTATCACGATCGGGGAGGAAGCAGAGAGAGAATCATCGCAAAGCAAACTCAACCTCGCGGCAGCCCTGATGTCACAACCCTCCCCTCCTCCCCCTAGTCTTCCAGAATAACGCCAAAGCACGGCCTTCCCGTGGGCAGGTACGAGGCGGAGGGCCGACGGGACCGCACGTTGCTCGCAGGCGTCACAGGGCACAAAGCTCAGGCTGCAGCTTCCTCCCCCGGGGTGAGTCTGCAGCCACCGAAGGCTTTTCCGCTTTCATCCTCCCCGCGGCCGCTGCCAGGTTCCCGCACCCGGAGCCTCCAGGCCGGGTGTTGCCGGAGAGTCTTCCCCGAATTCGGACAGGCGGGCCCCCTCCCTGGCCCAGGCGTCTGCCGGCACAGCCCCTCCACGCGGGCTCCCGTCCCTCCTGGCGAGGAGGGGCCGCGGTTCCCAGGGTTTCTCGTCGCCCGGTGGGCACCACGGCTTCCCGACGCCACTGCCGCGAGCGGCGGCCAGCGGTTCACAACGTCCACCGGCCTGGAAGTCAGAGCCTGGCTTGGCCGAACGTGAGAGAGGGATTCACACCCCTCACAAGCGTTTCATACACTCACAGACACTTGCTGTTTGTTTAGAAGGCCCAAACCGCACTCTCCCGTACACGCACACGCGTACGCACGCCTCGACGTCGCTCTCTTCCGAAGCCACGACGGCGGACGGCCCAGCTCGTCTCTCTGCCTCCAACCGCCGTGTCTCCGTGTGATGTCGTTGCTGTTGTGGGTGTTCCCGCGAGATCTTCTGCAGCAACGTGACCACCGTCGCGAGTCTCTGTCCCCCAGTGCTTCCGTCTTCAGCCTCCTACGGGTCTGTGTGTGTGCGGGTGTGCACACGGGTGTGCGCATGCACGTGTGGGGTGTGCGTGCGGGTGTGCACATAAGTGTGAGCATGTACATGTGCGTGTGTGTGTAGGGCGTGTGCACGTGGTGTGTGTGTGTGTGTGCGCACACACGGGCGCTGGCCTTTCCCTTAGGCCCCACCATCCCTGCTCGGCACTGGCGCTGCGCACACAGGGTCAGGGTGTCGAGGTCTGTGTGCGGCTCTGGACGTTTGCAGCAGGATTTCCGGGCGCTACATAACGGAGCGGGAACGTGCAGTGAGGGTGCGAGGTCTCCGCTCAGCGAGGGCCCTTCGTGTGCTGGCGCATCGCCCCCAGGGCCACCAGGACTCCTGCACACACCATCCGTCCGTCTGTCCACCCAGGGCTCCCACGCCTGCACGCACTGTCTGTCCATCTGTCCACCCAGGGCTCCCGTACCCACGCACCGTCTGTCAGTCTGTCCACCCAGGGCTCCCGTGCCCACACACTGTCTGTCCATCTGTCCACCCAGGGCTTCCCTGCTCCCCGCACGTGCCGTCCATCTGTCCGTCCACCCAGAGCTGTGTGCCCCACACGCACTGTCCGTCTGGCTCTCAGACGCCCCGCTCGCTGTCCCCCTGAGCCGCTTTCTAACTGTGAGGTCTAACAGAGACCCCGCTCTGTTTAATTATTCACCACCCTGCAAACCTGGGCTCAAATGTTCCTTCCTTTCTAATCAAGAGGAAAACCACTCAAGGTGGAAGAGAACCGGGTAGAGTTACGACCAGCTCAGCTCCAGGCTGTATGAACACCTCCCACAGATCACGGTCCTTCCCCAACGACGAATGGCCAGTAAGCACACAAACAGGTGTTCGGCCTCGTGGGTGGTCAAACGAAACCAAATCAAAGCCCAGTGAGATACCAGGAGGCACAGTGTCCAAATTAGCATGGCTAAAATTAGCCAGCCTGGCAATGCCCGGGGAGGGACGGGAAGCAACGGGACCCAGTGGGTGGGAGGACCAGTCCAGCGCTCCAGCGGGTAATTCCGCACCTGGGTTCTGTCTGTGGGAGCCCGGAAAACACGGCCACAAAGTCCTGCCATCCCAGCGTGCACACCGCGCGCCAGGGGCCAGTGCCCCCCCCCCCCCGCCCATCAAGAGGAGGGGTCGGCATGTGACCCACAAGATGCGGCAGGAGTGACTGTGACTTTCGAGGCAGGGCCTCCGTGGGCCTCCCAGCTTCCAGTTTGCTCTCCTGGAGCCCCGCTGCCTCATAAAGACACATGGGCTGTCCTGCCGGGGAGGGCACAGGGAGCCCCAGCTGACCGTGACCGTTCGGGCGAGGTCACCCCGGACCCCCGGTAGTTACAAGTGCAGGCAGGACCCCGGGCGAGGCAGCAGACGTGCCCAGAGCCTGGTCCAAACTGCAGAAACACGCACAAACAAGTGGTTCTGGTTCTAAGCCACTCGTTTGGGGAAGGTTCGTTCATATCAATAATTACCGATAAATCTGTGCAGTGAACCAGGTACAAAAGCGTTCCCGACAGCACTATTCACAAAAAGCAAAAGCGAGACATCCTGCGATGAAGAAAATAAAGAAATTGTGCCATATTCATACACTGGGACGCTATACAACACTAGGTACTCTTTCTCACAGACTCACACTCACAGACCCCCCACACACACAGACATACACACACTCACACACACACGGTTGATAACCGCATCTCCTGGATTCCTTGGTACTTCGCCACCTTCTGTGCTGAGCCCTGGTGTGTTAATCTCCTGGGCCAGCCCCCTCCCAGAGCCTGCCCCCCCCCCGAGCCCCCAAGGCAGGAACACGGTCTTCTCTCCCTCGTTGGCTTCAGGGTAGTTGGAAGGAGGATGAGGAAGAGAAAAGGGGAAGGTCATGTGGGTGGACAATCGGGTCCTCTCTCCGTGTTGCGTGGGGGGCCGGCCACGTCCCTCAAGGTCGGGGGTGGGGAGGGAGGGGACAGCACGGGACATCTAGCTGGTGCCTGTCTCCCTTCGTTTGCGGTCAGGGGCCACCTCCTGCCCGGAGCTCGGCCTCGTCCCTAACCCCCGCTGCTGAGGAGAGAAGAGGGTGGAGCCCAGGCATTCTGGTTGCTCCCAGCCCATCTACAGGAATGACCTTCTCTGTGCGCGGGGAGCTGCTCCTCGTATAGCCTCCGGCCGGCCTTCACCGTGGCCTCCCAACGGAAGTTCCTTACGTGACTCACATGCCAGGAAACAAACACTTGTGTGAGGACAGGACCAGACCCTTCGCTCTCCTGCCGCCTGCCGCGCGCCGCCTGGCGAGGCCTCGAGACCCACTCTCTGCCCGGGGCCCACTCCCTGCCTCAGGGCTTCGGCCACCGCCTCGCCTCCTGGCCCCGGTGGCCTCCTCTAGGCGTGCCCCCTCCCCACTGCATCAGGCCGGGGGGCCCAGGCCCACACCTGCGCTCGGCTGACCGGGGACTCGGTCTCCCCGGAGGCCTCCAGGTGGCGAAGCCACTCAGCACAGAAGCGTGGGCGCGTTCACCCTCTCCAGAGCGTATGTGGACCGAGAGCGCGTGGCGGCGGGAGGTGGGTGCCAGGCAAACTCTTTTCCTTGTCTTCCGCCAGAGCCTGCTCTTGGCGGGTTCCAGGCTGCGGGTGGGATGCGGTAGATTATCCGCTCCCACAACCCGGCAAGCCGCGCTCGCTGGCAGGCCGTGGCTGGCTCAGTGCCGCGCCCCTCGTGTTTGCTCCGCTCGTCATTCCCTCACTCCTCCCCCCGCCCCCCGGGGTCTCCTAACCCCATAAAGCGTTGATGAACTAGCTCGTGTCTGCTTATGACATGTGCGCTAATTTCTATTATTTATAACAGAGTAAGCCTTGACTGACACACTGGATTACCTGCCCACCCATCCATCCATCCACTCATTCATTCGCCACCGTATAAATGTTGAGGGTCAATACACGTGCAAGGCATTAAGAACAAATAAGTGTGTGGAATTCAGGCTTGGAAGGTCCGGCGGGAGGCCGGAGGTCACCTGGGAGCCCCTGAGAGATGAGGACGGTCAGAAGCGGCAGTGCGAGGACGCTAAGGAAGCGTGAAGCCGGAGATGTATTCAATAGTGACCGATCGGATGAGGGCATCAGCCAAGAGCTAAGTCACTTGCATTTGGGCATTTACCTCCTGCTGTGTGTGCATCACAGACAAACGTCAGGAACACCTAATGCACGAACGACCACGTGCCTTTCAGGGCTTCCCAGCCTGTCGGAGAGAAGGAAGCAATTCTGACCCCAAGGGGCTGACATGTGCCCAGAATTTTGAAACCCCGCGCACTTTGACTGCCCTGGGCACCATGTTTTAAAATTAGCAGCCCCCAAGTGGGTGTTTTTCTTCCCTGTGTTTCAGAAGAAGAGTTAACGGAGAAATGAGCAGAATGTGCCTGGTTCCTCTCCTCTTGTCCCCCACCCAGCCCCCCCCTTCTCCCGGTCACTCCTCACGGCTGTTTTCTGTCTCAACCCCACCGTCATGGGGTGGGCACACCTCCCAAAGGCACAGGGACTGGAAGAGACACACCGAAGACTAAAATATCACCAATGCCAGAAAAAAATAAAACGGTGCTTTCTCTGATGGAAGGGGCGGGTGGGTGGAAGTGATTACCATGTTCGTCCAGAAGCCCTGGGGCTATTTTACCGTCCACAGAATTATGAAAGTCTAAGGTTTCCGAGGCTGCGAGGGGCCGTGTTGTCCAGTCGTTCCCAGTTTAGAAATGGGGAATTTCAGGACAGATCGAGTCCTTTATCTTGCTGAACCCAAGCTCTCTCACTCCCGTGCTGCCCCACATCTTTTGCCTGAGCAGTGTAGACCAAGGCTGCCTAGTAGGGCCGGGGACCAAGTGCAGCCCACAGGGGCAGGTACGTTTGGCTTGACCAGCATAGTGTTTTAGTTTTGTTTCAGTTTGAATATTTTAAAATGGATCATTCATTGTTCAGTTTGGCAAAGGCCCTGCCACTCTCTGTAGCCTTACAACTGACCCAATTCATACATTCAGGCTACTTTCCTGGTCTTTGTAGGTATGTGGGTCTATGACACTGGGTGTAAAAGTAAACTGCTTGCGACACAAGTCATGATGCTGTGTCTGTGTTGTCCCCATCACCTCCTAGCCTCTTACCTCTACAGGTTTGTTAGGACTCTCTGATGAGCTACCAGATGGAGAAGCCCTTTGTGTAAGCTTTAAAGCAGGGTGTGCTTCCGCAAGCCATTATAAAAAGGTAACCAACGGGGCGGCCGGAGGGGGGTGGTGCTCAGTGGCTTCAGCGTCCGACGTCGGCTCAGGTCACGATCTCATGGTTCGTGGGTTCGAGCCCCGCGTCGGGCTCTGTGCTGACAGCTCGGAGCCTGGAGCCTGCTTCGGATTCTGTCTCCCTCTCTGCCCCTTCTCCACTGGTGCTCGCCCTCTCTCTTTCTCTCTCTGTCTCTCAAAAATAAATAAATGTTGAAAAAAAATTTTAAGTTCATATCCAAAAAAAAAGTGACTCAATTATTTCAGTGCAGATAAACCACCATGTTTTGTCTCCTCCTCCTCGAGTCACCTTGGCATCGGATTTCCAGCTGACCTTGCCGTGTTTGGCACCGTGGTAAATCGGAGGATTGAAGCACTGCATTTGGTTCCAAGTCTACCTGTATTTGACCCCCGTGGGAAAGGGAGGCAAAAGAGGAGGGTCCACCGGCACCTGCAAATGTCTGCAGAGCACCTCCTGTTCCCAAGGAAAGAACTGGGGACACACATGACCGTACTTAGAGGCCCAGGGTTTCTAGGACTTTACAACATTCATGCTTTGTGTTCATCTTCTTTCTGGCTGTGGCCTTAATCTTGTCTCTCCCCTACCTTCTCAATTTGTGTTTGTTTTTTTTTTTTTCCAGTTGAAGGATGTGCTGTATTCACGGCAGTTTCAGTGAGATCAGCATCCCGCTGTGACCACGTTTGCACACGTAAGTTTGCACACAATTATATCCTAATGAATCTCAGCTACTTCTGATACGTGTCCACCTGACCTCCTATGTATCTTTATAAAACATCACTTGAAATTCTTTGTGGAACAAAATAAAAGATAATGGTTGAACGTGTTTTCGGTTGATCACCTGGCTCCAGCTGGCACGGACAGCGTTTCTCTAGATGCACTTCAGGTCCACGATTGCCCGTAATCCAAGCTTCTGAGGGTGCACGGTCGTGGTGGGGCCATGGCAGAGAAGCAGGCCACCTGGGTTCTAAGCTCAGCCCTGCTACAAGGTGGCTGTGAAATTAATTGCTGGCCAGCAGCATTTTGCCCAATGCACAGAACTCCGTCTCTGCCTTCCAAGATTGTTATAAGGGTCAAATATAGGCAATAGGGAAACACTCTTCAAAGTCCTATAAATATTTAAAGGATTATCATGTTGCATTAAACTCGTCCAGGATCCTACCTCTGAGCCCTGATCTGGGGTACTCAGCCCGCACCCCAGGGCCTCTGCCATTCATCACCCAACCTCTCCCTCCTCCAACCACCTGCTCCCCATTTCTGTCCTCCGCCCCCCAACCGCGATGGGCCGTTTGCTGAGTTTTCCCACATACAGATCTCTTTGACCACCCTCCCCCACACGTCTGCAAGGGAAGCATTATGATCTTAACCTTACAGATACAGAGCCTGCCGCGCAGACAGCTTGTGCGATCTTGCCCAAGCGCGTATGTTTGTAAGCTGTAGCTTGGATTCGAACTCTTGGTTCCTCTGAACCCAAGTTAGGCGCCTTCGCGGAGGACATTCTGCCGGCTCTGGCACACCTCCCCACTACCGCCACCTGGCGTGCGGTGTACAGGTGCAGCCACACCACCAAGTGGTCGTATAGACTCGGACGGGTTTACTTGGCCTCCTCTGCTCCCATGTTCTGATCCGCAGCACACGGATAATGGCACACAAGCTCGCGGCGCGCGTAACAACCGCAGAACGCAGGTGGGGCGCTTAGCACAGGGCCTTGGCCCAGGTGAGCGCTCCATAATGTTAGATCTTGAAGGAGTTTGGGTGCGCCTTTCAAAATCCAGGAGGCCACCGCGCTCGGCCATAGCATTCGCGGCAGCTTGGGGATATTTTATGCCCCGCCTCTTCCTTCTGCAGCCACGGGAAGCAGTTAGAGGCGGATCCGACGCAGAGCTCCGCGTTAGCGTTTCCACCCCCCACCCCCACCCCCGCCCCGCCAAGGGTGGGGGCGACGGCCCGGGCTCTGCGCGCTGCCCGGCGCTGTCCGAGGTGCTGGACGCCGGCGGGGCGCGCTCCACGCCGCCGGCTCTGCGCGCAGCTTCCAGAAGGCCCTGCGCGGTAAGTGCGTCTCCATCCCTGCTCTGAAATGCTCACCTTCAAACTCTTCACAATTTCTGGAGCATTCTCGGGATCACAACCTCTCACCACCCTGTCGATCCTCAGAGGTTTCTGCAAACATGTAAGCTTTGCTCCCCCTTCAGTGTCTGCAGAAATCCAGACGCCTATCACCCAGCCCCGCTCCGCAACCATCTCCTACAAAAATCCAGGCCCCTGCGCACCTCACCCCCACGCGTCAATGCAAAAATGAAAAATGTAAACCCGTGTTCCACACCCTTCTCCCACAGTTTCCTGTGATAAAACCAGACTTCCCCCCCCCTCCAGCCTCCCACTCCTGCCTGCGGCTCAACAGCGTGGGCTGACTTTTGGGGAGCTGACTTTTGGGGAGCTCTCACACAGTGAGCCACCGGAGACCCCTGCGGGTGCGCTTACCTGCTGGGGGTGCTCACCAAACGAGGCCACCTGAGTGCAGGCCACCGGAAGTGTCATTGCTCCAGAAGCAAAGTCAGGGGCCCTCCGCTTGGCTTCGGGCCGCTTACCGAAGGGCGCTGCCGGGCTGACCCGCACGGGGCGCTGGGTTCACGCCGGGCCTCGCGGGTCCTGTAGAATGACTTGCCCGGAACTTCAAGGTTCGTCAGTAAAGCCTCTGCGTCACCCCTCGCTTCTCCCAGTTCAAGCGAGAACACGGCAGTTTCTTTAAAGAGAAAGAAGGAGGCGTGGAAGACGACGGTCTCGCCCAGCTCCGGTTTGCAGGTCTCCTGCGCAGCCCGGCCCTGCGCGCCGTCCCGGGGCCCCGCCGGCTGGCTGGCGAGCGCTGCCGCCCGCCCGCGCCCCGAGCGCGGCCGTGTGGGCGTGTGCGCCGGGGAGGAGCGAGCACCGCGGGGGCGGCGGGGGCGGGCAGAGGCGCCCGCCGCCCCGCCCGCACCCCGACCGCGGCGGCCAGGCGCGCCTGACGGCCCCGCCCCAGTCGGTCGTGGGCGCGGCGACCCCGGGGCCGATCGAGGGGCGCGCGCGCGCCGCAAGTCTGACGCCGCACGTGCCGGACCCCGGGAGGGACGTGAGCCTGGGTCTCCTCTGCTGTCCACGCTGTTCTGCCTTCCTCGGGCTTCCTTCGTCAAACGCCCTGGGATCCAGGACTTCCGCCCACAGCGTGGGCGGGAGAAGAAGGGAAGAGGGGGGCTGTGGCGGTAAGACTCAGGGGAGGGGGGGTGGGCTCGAGGGTCTGTTTCCGTCCCAGCCACGTCCCTCAGCGCACCTGCTCCAGGTGCCCAGGACTCAGAGCACGCGGCATCGTATCTGCGAGGTGAGCGCGCCCGCGCCCCGGCTTCGCGGAGGCCTGCCCCCCATGTCTAGGTGAAAACAAGCACGCGTGGGGTGAGTGTTTCCTACAGGAAAGGCCCCCCTCCTCCTTGGGTCAATCGTAGTCATTTACATTTTCCTACAAAATTGCCCACCTCGTTCACAACGGCAGACTCTCACAGCTACACCTGTCACCACCTTGTCATTTTTCATCTCTTCCAAACGTGTCCTTACACCCCCTTTCCATTCCGACATGGTTGCCTTTCCCCCTAGTAGTTTCGGTGTTTACTTTGTTGTGGTTGAATTACGGGATCTGCCTAAGTTCCATTTTGCGGCCTGTTACAGGACCGATAAACCCAGGAAGCATTTTTCCTCCTGCCCCTTGCAGGAAACAATGAACGACTGTTCAGCTGAAGGAAACAATGCTTTTGGATACACGCATGCGACTACACCCGTGAAGCTCATGACCTATCACTACCCTCTACACCTGGCGAGGCAGGACGGGATTGGGGAAGCTGAGCCAACGCCGGCGTCGGACTGCATGGACTGAAATCCCAACCCAACCACTTGCCAGCCGTGGATCTCTGGTGAGTCACTAACCGGTCTGTACCTCAGTTTCCACCTCCATAAAACTGAATTAATAATAGTATCTACTGTAGATGGAAGCCGCGTTTGTGGTGACCATGGCGGCACCTATCAAGTGGCCGAATCACTGTGCTGCACTTGAAACGAATACATTTAACATGTGTCAACTGTACTCGACAAGAAAAAGGAAAAAAAGAAAAGAAAGGGTCTGCTTCATCAGGCCAGGGAGGAGGGGCAGCTAACCAACGTAAAATGTCCCGTGCTCTGCCTGGTAGACAGTCGGCGCTCTGTCTTCGCTGTTTGTCTACCTGATCCAGTAATATTCAAAGTAAACTGTTAGAAAGACTTTCGGGGTGCTTGAATTCACTTATTATTCAAAAAAAACGTATCGAGTTTGGGCCGTGCGACCAAATCTGCATTTTATCTTTTTATTATTTCATTATTTTATTTTATTATTTTTTATTTTATTTCATTTTATTTTATTTATTTTATTTTATTTTTTATTTTATTTCATTTTACTTTATTTTTTATTTTATTTTACTTCATTTTATTTTATTTTATTTTTGGTACATGCTGGAGACTGAGCTGTGAACGAGAAAGACAAGTTCTCTGCCTTCGTGGAGGGCCCTTCTAAAAATCTGGATTTGTCAGCATGTCTCTGGGCGTGTGTGTGTGTGCGTGTGTGTGAGAATCAGTGGTCCGCTGTTCCATGACCCCCAGTTCACACAAAAGGACACGAGGCAAACGTTTTGCATGCTCTTCCAAATCCGCCTTCTGGTGGAGTCTCCGCCCCTTTGCCAGGGATGCACCCTACGTGCTAGACCCACTTGATTAACAACAACAATAACAATTTTCAAAAAATAATCCTTACTAGTAGTAGCAGAAAAGAATCCCCACTGTTGGCAATGCCTCCTAGCCTGAGACCTCCAGGAACACACTTGCAGGTGTATAACTGGACAGGACGCACTGGGCATCTAAGCAAGAAGGTGCTAGAACGTGCTGCAGAATTAGGGCTTTGGTTGGGAGGCTTAGGGGAGGGTTTGCTCCACTCTTAACAGAGGAGAATCACGTCAGACGGTATTCTGACGCCACAAAGAACATTAGAAAGTGATCCTTGGTGCCATGCTTCCCACGCACTGTTTTTGTTTTTCTGTTTGTTTTTAGAGATAATTGACACATAACGTATTAGTTTCAGATGCACACCGTCATGATTCAGTATTTGTATGTACATCTTGCAAAATGATCACCACGGTAATCTGATGAACGTCCATCACGTTACATAGTTACAGTTTTTTTCTGGTGATGAAAACGTCTAAGATCTACTCTCTTAGCAACTTTCAAATATATGGGGGTGCCTGGGTGGCTCAGTTGGTTGAGCGTCTGACTTTGGCTCAGGTCACGATCTCATGGCTCATGAGTTCAAGCCCCACACCGGGCTCGCTGCTATCAGCCTGTCAGCACAGAGCCCACTGAAGATCCTCTGTCACCCCCTCTCTTCCCCTCCTCTGCTTGCGCTCCCTCAAAAACAAACAGTAAAAAAATAGCTTCAAGTAATAATATAGGACCTATTACTAACCATAGTCCCCATGTGATACATCACATCCCCATGACTTATTTTGTAGCTGGGAGTTTGTACTTTTTAGCCTTCTCCCGTTTTGCTCCCCACCCCATCCCGTGTCTGGTAATCACCAGCGTCTTCTCTGTGCCCATGAGTATACCCTCCGTTCCAAGCCAGGGCAGGGACAGTGTTTATTTCCCAGCCTGAACGGGTTCCCTGCACAGAGTACGCTTTTGGTCAGTCATTGTCCGTAGGGAAGACAGGCTCAGAGGTCAATACGGAGCTGCTTGGCTGGAGCTGTAAGCAAGGAGCCTTAAGTCCTCTGATTCATTGTCTGTACCCAGATTTGGAGGCTATGTTCTAGAGCCATGAGGCGTTTTCCCAAGATCACACAGCAAATCAATTCCAGGTCTACTAGGTCTCTTGAGGTCAGTGTCGTGGGACTGGATGTGTTCCAGGCTATGACACATTTTTAAATAACTTTGACTAGATTGTTATTGTAAGTGTGTTATCGGTATTGCCTAGAAAATACAGATAAGATATGGACATGTTCTTCCAGTCCTTTTAGCCCACCTTTAATGTTAAAAAAAATAGTTTCTTTCAAATGCGTCTATTGCACATGTAAAGCAGATATGCTTTTTGCAGCAAGTATCAGAAAGCCCGTCTCAAACAAAGAGGGACTGATCTCCTTACACAACCGCATGTCTGAAGGTGGGCCACTGCTGATGATGGTTCAGAGGTTCAAAACTCCCAGGGCCAGCAGTGGATGCCTGTGGCATGCCCCTGGAGTTTTCCGGAAGGCTGCCGTCAGCTCAAGCCATAACATCCACATCCCAGACAGACCACTGGGAAGGAGCGGAGGCAATCACATCTTTCCTCTTATCCGAAGGGCAAACCTTGCCCATCGCACAGCCAGGTTCTCCTTGAATCTATTAGAAATGGGACATATCTGAGGACGCTGGGAAAACGGGAAGCCAGACTGCTATGATTGGCTTAGATCAAGAGATGCTTCCTTTCCTCGGTCTGGTCTAATGCCAGATCGGAAATGAATAATACGACTGTCACAGTGCTTGCTATTAAACACTCGGGAGGTGCAGATGAGCAAGAAAAAGAGGCTGATATAATATTTATGATACATAAGTGTAATCTATAAAACTAGAATTAAACAACAGAGTATGCTGTATTAGTCTTGTTTCCTTAAAAATCAGCTACGAAGCCATCCATCTAGAGGTCTATTCCTCTGTGACTTATTTCCACACGACTGCGAGTTCTTCTACTTCCTTGTCAGTGGCTGCGTGAGATATGAGTGTGCGCGTGAACCGCAATACCTCTAACCAATTCTCTGTTTCAGATGTGACGCTCTCCCGTGGCTTCTCTCTGTCGTAAACCCCACTCCGGTGAAGGCCCTTTCGTCGGTCTCTTTCAAATTTCAGAATTATTTCCTAAGAGCAAAATACTTGAGGTTCCCGAGGGAAAGGTATGCAAAACGTTACCATTTGCATACAGAGCGCAAAGGGCTGCTCCGTGAAGGCCGGACCACTTCTCATTACCCCTTGCTCATGGCTTAGTGCATCCTCCACCTTATGAGATCTCATTGTTGAAGAAACTTGCTAACGTGATAATTAAAAATGTATTAGGTCATTGTTCTCGTTTGTGTTTCTTTTATTACGAGTCATGGCTGAATTTTAAAGAAGGGTTTATTGCGTATTTTTCTGTCAATTGCTCATTTATACCTTCTAAATTTTCTCTTGGTGTGTTGGTGATTCACAGTTGGTTAGAAAGTGGACATAAAGTAAATAAAATTGTTCATAATTTCCTTATCCAGAAATGAGCACTATTATTCATCAGTTATTCATGGGAGTTCATAATGGGTTATATATTCCTCTCCCTCTCCCTCTTTTCCTGTCTCTCTCTCTCTGTCTCTTGTCTCTGTCTGCCTCTCTGTCTGCCTCTCTGTCTCTGTCTCTGTGTCTCTCTTTGTCTCCTTGCCTCTCTCTCTGTCTCTCTCATGTCTCTCTCTACCTCTTTGCCTTCTCTCTGTCTCTTGTCTTTCTCTTTGCCTCTCTGTCTCTGTCTCTCTCTCTGTCTCTGATGTCTCCCTTCCACCTATATATCGACTGATCTCTCTATGCACCTATCTTGTGATTATTTCCTTTGGATAAATACCCCAAAGTCAGATTTCGGAGTCCTACAGTAATACTATTTTTTAAAAACATTTGCCAGTTTGAGAGGCGTGCTTGTAAGCATTTCTCTTTGTCCGTGATCATACTCTGGCATTCCCAGTGTTGGCTCCGTGGGGCTTCCTTTCTCTTTTTTCTTGGTGAGACCCGACCAGGGCTTACCTATTTCATTGTTTTTCTTCCAAAGACAGATCTTTGACATTTGTTAATTGTAGTATTTTTCTAGTTTCAATTCACTATGTTTTACTTTCATTCCTATTAATTCCCTACCCTTGTTTTCCTGTTTCTCTTGCTGTTTGTTTTCTTAGCTTTTTGAGTTGAATTCATAGTTAATTCTGTCTTACTCTTCTTTGCATACAATTGACTTTATTCAAGGATACAAAGTATCTTCCAGGTACAATTTTGTCAATCCCCCTCTTTTTTGTCTTCAAAACGAAAATCACTTTTTGAAAAATACGACACTTTAATACAATTAGAAATTTTAAAGAAGATAGAAAAGTACGAAGAAAATAGAAAATCACTTGAAATTCTTCTTTGCAGAGTTAACCATTGTTAACATTTTGGGGAACATCTTTCCAGAAATTCTGTTTAATAAATGTATATAAAAATCTCATGCAAATGGTGTCCTGCCGTACTTTTAATAGTATACTCTATAATGAAACTGTTTTTCTGTTAATGACTGTAACCCACATAATAGGTTTCAATGACTCCATTGTATAAATATATTATAATTTATTTAACCCATCTACAGGAGATGCACATTCAAAGTTATGTCTAAGTTTTCATCGTGATAAACAACTATAATACGTTTGTCCAGCTATCCTCTAGGAGTAAATATCTACAAAAGAAATTGCTGAGTGAATGCGGGGAAAAGAATAAACACATTAATAAGTATTTCTAGACAATCCTCCAGAAAGATTATAAAAATTTATACTCTCACCAACAGAACACGATACTAACCATTGTCTTACCCCCTCATGGGGTCTAGATAACATCAAGCTTTTTAATCCCTAACAATCCGATTAGCAAAAAAAAAAAAATATATATATATATATATATATCTTATTTTTGTATTTCTTCAGTTACTAATGATGTTGATGAACTGTGTTCACCAGTTGTTGTATTGTATTTATATGTGCACATGTGTGTGAGATCGACTGCTTATATCCTTTCCCATTTTTCTGACTTCTAAATTTTTTAACCTTTCTCCATATTTTGTATTTATGTTCTTAATCTGTCATACATATTACAAATATTTTCCAGTGTTTTGTGTTTTAGTTTTATGTGTTGGTTTTGTCGTAAGTTTTTAATTTTTAAATTGTCTAAATCTTTTTTTATTTTCCTTTAAAACTCTCGCCTTCCAGACGCCACACTTACAGTGCCCTGGCCTCAAGACTATGAAAGATCCAGGTTCCTCCTGAGGCTCTGGGGTTTGGGGTTTGGGGTTTATTTTTTTTTATTTATTTATTTTTTTTTTTGGACAGAGAGAGACAGCATGAACGGGGGAGGGGCAGAGAGAGAGGGAGACACAGAATCGGAAACAGGCTCCAGGCTCCGAGCCATCAGCCCAGAGCCTGACGCGGGGCTCGAACTCACGGAGCGCGAGATCGTGACCTGGCTGAAGTCGGACGCTTAACCGACTGCGCCACCCAGGCGCCCCGGGTTTGGGGTTTAGAGTCAGATGTTTGCTCCTTCTAGTCTGTCGTTTGTTCAGTGCATTGAGATGAACCATGCTCCCGGTCACAGACTCACTACCCCAGTGAAGAAATCTCTCTTCTCCCCACCGCTTTTGAATGTCACGAAAACTCAACTTTATTCGTGAGCGTCCCATTCTGTGCTATTCTGTCGACCCACCTGCTCCTCCATGTACCACCTCGTTCTCACTGTCAGCAGTTTACAGTTTCGGATGTAATGGTGTGGATTTCTCCTTAAACGTCCTTTCCAAACTTCCTGAATTTTACCACAGATTTGCTGTTTCCAATCAACCTTAAAATTACCTTAGATACTAAAGTCTACATTTTTCATCAAATAGTGGTTTGTTTCCAATTGTAACAACACTACCGAACAATCTTCTTTTTGCTGAAAATAAACTGGGAGGTCTGTATTTCCAGTGAAAAGTCTCATGTTCTTTTTTAAGACCGCAGTCTGGCATGGAACCACACTGCAGACCTCCAGAGAGCCCTGTGAGCCTCCGGCCTCACTCTATGCAATGGGCTGATGGGCTGAGTTGCGTGTCCACCCCACCCCACCCCCGGCCTCCCAGTATTCCTGTGTTGAAGCCTAACATCCATGTGATGGATGGTACTTGGAGGTGGGCCTTTGGGAGGCAGTTAGGGTTAGATGAGGTCATGGGGGGGCCCTCATGATGGGTTAGTGCGCTGATAAGAAGAGACAGAGGGAGCTTGCTTCCTCTCTCTCCACCATATCCCGACACTGAGGGAAGGTAAGGAGCCCTCACCAGGCACCCGATCAGTTGGCACCTTGGTCTTAGACTTCCCAGACTCCTGATATATGAGACATAAACGTTTGTTGTTTGAGACACACGATCTACAGCGTCTTGTTAGGGTGGCCCGAGAACAAGCCCGTCTACACAAACTCAACATAAGCTTTCTGAGTTCAGTCACCTGAGTCTGTTCATTGATGACTCTCTCCCCGCAACACTCACAGCTTTTCCCCTTGGATGAGGTTCCTAGGAGAACAAGAGGTGTTTTCTGGAAACAACTCCTGGTTGGTTGGTTGGTTGGTTGGTTGGTTTTTATTTCTTCAAGTCTGTGCTATAAGCATGGAAACACTTAGCAATTGGCTGGATTACCCATTCTGGTGAGGGAAATAGGCCGCTTAGAAGGGACATTATATTTCAAAGCAACCATCATGGGAAACCATCATGGCACTTGGCTTCCTAAGCAGTAAGACTCCCCTGAAACCCCTCAAAACTCTGAGCACCAGCCTATGGAAAGCAGTCATATTGATGTAAGTTGGTACCCAGTGAGGACTTGTGGATTTGTGTATGAGTAACGATATATACATGTGTATTTGTGTACGTATGTGCATACACACACACACACACACACACACACACACACACACAGACACCTACAAAAGTTTATTCTAAACTTGATATAAATGACATGTAACACACTACTTACATATAAGAATAAAATAGACAATATGTTCTGTAAATTCTGTACAATCGATTTTCATAGAATGGTTTCATTGATTTAAAAAAAATTTTTTTTAACATTTATTCATTTTTGACAATGGGAGATTCAGAACATAAGCGGGGGGAGGGGCAGAGACAGAGGGAGACACAGAATCCGAAGCAGGCTCCAGGCTCTGAGCCGTCAACACAGGGCCTGATGTGGGATCAAACTCACAGACTGTGAGATCATGACCTGAGCGGAAGCCGGATGCCCAACCGACTGAGCCACCCAGGCACCCCGGTTTCATTGATTTTTAACAAACTCTTATATCCCCAGTCAGTCTACAAATGCAGTTCAAGCACGATCTCACACATGGACTTTTGTCCCCTTCCACCAACTCCTTCCTTCCAAAACTTACTGTCGTACCATCAGATATGTGATCTACTGTTAAACTATCTCTCACCCCATACAAATTACATTCGTGACACTCAAAACCTGTTTCCGCTTCCACACTAACTTTAAGTCTGATCTGCGTTATTATAACTCTTCTCATTGATATACAGAGAAACCTTGGATTGCGAGGAATTGTTCTGCGAGGGTTCCGCAAGACGAGCAAACATTTCTAATACATTTTAACTTGATAAACGAGCGATGTCTTGCAATACGAGTAGGACGTGATGCCGAATGTCACATGATCACAACCGAGCGAATGGTTCTTCTCTCTCTCTCTCTCTCACTGTGGGATTGTGGGTGATTGTGTCCCATGCTCGGATGCTCGGTCTCAGGCCGTGGTGTTTGGCAGAAATCCGTGATTTTTCAGCAGATTGGAAGGTGCCCGTAACTGGCACTCGTGTATTTTTTGTCACTTCCAAGCACCTGTGGACAGTCCTTTGCTTTTGCATCCAAGAGTGACCTTAGGAACGCTTTGCTCATTCTAGGTCAGGCTGCCTGCTGATACAGACCCTTTCCTCTGCTGCCTTATTGCCAGTTATACTCGATATAGTCAATGACAAGAGTTTAGTAATACTGTACTGTAGTCAACATCCGTTAGTGACGGTGAAAGTCGTCCTCCACAGTGACCC
Organism: Puma concolor; assembly: GCF_028749965.1. Classification (NCBI taxonomy): domain Eukaryota; kingdom Metazoa; phylum Chordata; class Mammalia; order Carnivora; family Felidae; genus Puma; species Puma concolor. The sequence goes on from NC_141672.1 coordinate 148,556,987, forward strand.
TCCTCTCTCTTGTCTCCCTCACACCAGCCACGAAGGTTTTCGAAGGTAAGTGCTGGTTAATTTGTTTTTCTTTATATTTTGTATTTTCTTTATTATTTTGTATTAGATGACAGTATCGTAATCGTTTTTATATGAATATTTTTGGGTTGTGGAACCATTCACCCGAGTTTCCATTATTTCTTATGGGGAAATTTGCTTTGGTATACGAGTGCTTTGGATTACGAGCATGTTTCCGGAACGAAACACCGATTGTCCACATTCCCCGGGTTGTTACACCTGCCAATTCGATTGTGCAGATGCTTCCAGAATGTCCGATTCCAAGCTGCCAACAGGCTGTCATGATGCAGAACTGGGGACAGAGGCACACCATGCCGTTCCCACCGTGCAGACACAGCAGATCCAGGGAGCCACGGGAGCACAGACGGCAGTGGAATGCATCAAATAATTAGGAAGGGAGGAATTCTGAGTATCTATTACCTTTGCTTTTAATAGAACGTAATTGTAAGTGTATATATTAATTTTTGTCATGGTTACGTCCAACAAAGGCTCTCGAAGTTCTGGGAAACGACCCGCCCGTGAGCAGGCAGGGGACTCTAGCACCTGCCGTCCACACCCCCGGAGCCGTGGCCCGGCTGGGCTAGAAGAGGCAGACACCTTGCCCAACTGACATTCTGCGTGGATGGAGAAGCCGGCCTTCGCGTCACCCAGGCCCAGAGGTCGTGGCCACCAAAGCCACCCTCCGGCTCCCCGCGACGGGCCCAGCGCGTTCTCTCTACGACATCCTGCTCTCTGTGGTTCCAGCAGCCGCAGCATCGCCTGGGATTGTTAGCAACGCAGAATCCCAGGCCGCTTCCAGGCCTGCTGACTCAGGAGAGGAGGGTCTCCAGGGCGGGCGGCCCGAAGCACAGGAAGGTGGGACGCCCGCTGAGTTACCTGGGTCCCCCGCCTCAGAAGATGCTGAGTCGAACGGAGCAGGGCCTGAGCACGGAGATGCTTTCAAAGCCTCTCCAGCTGGCGGAACGTGGAGGCCGGGTGAGGCACACCACGTCTCCTCCAGGACGCCCCAGCCAGAATGTCACCGTCACCGTGGACGTCCCAGCGCCCTCGTTGGTGCTCCCTCCTCTAGGGGCAGGGTGAGGCTGGCTGCAGGGGGCGCGTGCAGGGTGGGGGCTCCGGTGGGGAGGCTGCTAGTGAGCGGGTCCGCGGTCCCTGCTGCCGTGCTCGCCCAGCAGGAGCGAGGACCCATCCTGCCCTTCGGGGAAAGTGGACTATGGGAAGCAGCAGGGGCAGAGAGCCCACAGCGCTGGGTCTGTGCCCAGCCCGGCCCCTCCCCCCCCCCCCATAGCCTGCGTCTGTGCAGACGGCGCGGAAGGTGTCCTCGCGGAGACAGGGTCACCATCGGCTTCCTCCCCACCCTGTTCCGAAGACTCCTGCAGAAACTGTTTTCACCTTCTCAGATTTGAGGCGCTTGATACAAACACTCAGCAAATATTTCAGCAAAAATGAATGTCCCCAAAGAGCCGCTCTATCCGGGATAAGTCATGATCGCCAGTGTTCCTCTGAAATGCCCAAAATAGAGCGGTGCTGGCGGTTCCCGGCGAGGCGCGGCCTTGTTTCGCTAACCTAGTTAGGAGCTGTCAGCTCGTGCTTCGGGTCCTGTGAGCGTCTTGCGGTTCTTTGTCTGAAAACCCTCCCCAGCCCCCCCCCCCCCCCCACCTCGAGGACCTTCACACGTGCCAAGTTCCAGGACGCGGCCCGGCCCGCATATTGTGGAGACGCAGCTCTGGCTCGAGGACCCCGGGAGCGCCGTGCGCACTGGCCGGGGGGGGGGGGGGGGGGAGGCGACCCCGAGCAGAGGACCCTCCGGAGCCCATCCTTTCTCACTCCCTCCACACTGACAAGTGTGGAGGGACGTCCCTGCGTTCTAATCCGGTTCCCGCCCTGCTCCAGGAGAGGAAGGGGCATGCCCCCCCCCCCCATTGTGGAGACAGCACCCTCGTCCTCACGGCTACGTGCCAGGAGCGGACTAAGACAATGGCGGTCAAGTCCACCGGTGCCCGGGGGGCAGCAGGGACCAGCTCGTCCCAATTTGTCAGGGACTCTCGGTTTCAGCACTGAAAAGGCCTGGGTCCCACGCAAGAACCCTCTCAGTCCCGGTCGAAGCAGGGCCACTGGTCACCGTGGGCGGGCAGCCAGAAGCCACATCTCCTACGACCTGGAAAAACAGCCTCAGCTCAGCAGCACGATGGAATTCCGTAAGGCGAGTCCCGTGGGTATAGCCAGTAACCAAACCCCCATCCGGAGGACACCAGGGGTGATCCAGTTCGAAGGCCCCGGAGCTAAGACCGGGATGCGACCCAAAGCAGCCGGCTGCCGAGGCGAGCACAGAGCAGAGCGGCCCGAGGGGGAGTCGCGTGGGGGTCAGAAGAGGGGCCGAGCAAGGTCACTGCAGCCAGGCCGCGCTCCGTCCCCGGCCCCGGGGCTGCGGCCAGACAGGCGAGGACAGTGGCCCCCCACAGCTACTGCCTGCCACACAGAGACTCTTCAAAGGACAAAGGGACAGAAAACCGTCAGAGCCTGTGTGTCTTTATTATAAAAGGGACACATTTATAGTCAAGAAATGTGAAAAAGTACAGAAACACCATAAATTTCAAACCTCACACGAACCGCCACCTTCAACAAACCACCTGTCACATCACCATGTATTTCTTTCCCGCAAAAGCCAGGGGCCCACGCGGTGCAGTCCCAGCCCAGTTATGTGTCGTGAAAAATCACTTTCCGCGAGTCATCAAAAGCACCCGAGGTCTCCACTGGAGATGCTCAAAGAGAATCAAAAGACATCCAATTTCTAATCCATAGAAGCACTTCCTAAACGTTCCCTTCCCGTCCACGGCCTCTGGACCCCAGCACCTGCAGCCGCCCCAAAGCCCTCTCGGTCGCCCTCCCAGCCACCGCCAGCGCTCTGCCAACCCCACAAGCCGTCTCCAAGTCTGTCTTCCTCCTCGGAGGCCTCCGTCCCCTTCCCGCCAGCACCTTTGGGCTCGAGCCCCACCTGGTAGCTCACCCTTCACTTTCTGCCCCTTTGCCCAGTGTCCCCAGGGAGAGTCCGGGCTGGGGGAGGGGAAGGAGCCAGCAAACGGTGACAGCACGTTCTCTCCCCCCACCCCCCACTGTCAACACAGAGCCCCACATGGAGCTCGAACCCACAAAACGTGAGATCATGACCTGGGCCGAAATCGAGTCAGACGCTTGGAGCTCCTGGGGCCGGGAGGGGATGCTCAGTTGGTTAAGCGTCCGACTTTGGCTCAGGACATGGTCTCACGGTGCTGGAGCTCAAGCCGCGCGTCAGGCTCTGTGCTGACAGTGTAGAGCCTGCTTGGGACCCTCTCTGCCTTGCTCCCGCTCGCTCTCTCAAAATAAATAAACGTTAAAAAAAAAAAAGAGTCGGACGCTCAACCCACTGAGCCACCCAGGCGCCCCCAGAATATTCTTTCAGGGACAAGGGGAGGAAAAGAAAAGTATCGCAAAATATGCAAACGCCTGTCATGTCACAGGTTTTAGAAAATAAAACGGTAAATATTTCATACTCTTTTTTTTTTTTTTTTAATTTTTTTTCAACGTTTATTTATTTTTGGGACAGAGAGAGACAGAGCATGAACGGGGGAGGGGCAGAGAGAGAGGGAGACACAGAATCGGAAACAGGCTCCAGGCTCTGAGCCATCAGCCCAGAGCCCGACGCGGGGCTCGAACTCACGGACCGTGAGATCGTGACCTGGCTGAAGTCGGACGCTTAACCGACTGCGCCACCCAGGCGCCCCTCTTTTTTTTTTTTCTAATCAAACTGCAATTACACTGCGGGTGCAATTTTATTTTTATTTATTTATTTGTAAAGATTTTAGTTCTAGGTCATGTCTATACCCAACATGGGGCCTGAACTCACAACCGGGAGAGGAAGAGTCGCTCCACCAACTGAGTCAGCCCCTGCAGGTGCAATTCTATATTGCAGAATTCTATATTCGTTCATTCATTCATTCATTCATTCATTCAGCAAGTACTTATTGTGGGCTTATTACATGCCAGACATTGTCACTAGGGAAACAATGAAGAAACAAAACTCGATGCCCTCGTGAAGCCTAGCGAAGTGGTCAGAGGTGACACAGATAGAAAACAAAGTGGGGACGCCTGGGGGCTCAGTCAGTTCAGCGTCGACTTCAGCTCAAGTCACGATCTCACAGTTCGTAGGTTCGAGCCCTGCATGGGGCTCTGGGCTGACAGCTCAGAGCCCGGAGCCTGTTCTGGATTCTGCATCTCCCTCTCTCTCTCTCTGCCCCTCCCCTGCTCGAGCTCTGGCTCTCTCTCAAAAATAATAAACATTAAAAATATTTTTTTAATAAAATAAAAACAAAACAAAACAAAGTATGTGTTATGCTAAAAGGTCACGGATACTCTGTAATTTTTTTTAGCAAAGTGAAAGGGGTCGCGAGTGCTGGTTAGAGGGCTGTTTACTTCCCAGTGAGGTGACGTTTGAGCAAAGGCTTGGCGGACGAGGGGGGAGCCATGCAGGGTGGGGGGAGGAGGGTGTGGCAGGGGGCCATCGCTTACACTGTAGGACGCCCCGCAGCATCCCTGGCCTCCCCCCACTGGATGCCAGCGGCACCCCTCCCCAGCCTGACAACCAGGAATGTCTCCGGGCTCCACCAAGTGTCCCACGGATGCAAAAGGGCCCCCGGTTAACCACCATCGAGGGCTACGCGTTCAGATCACCTGAGGAGCTCATGGTGGCCCGGACTCCTCCTCAGACCAACTAAACCAGGGGCTCTGGGAGCACTGGGAACACTGTAAGCTCCTCGGGATTTTTCTAACGTGCAGCTGAGGTCAAGGACCTTTGCCTTGACCTCGTGGTCCCGACCCTTGAGCGCACATCCGAATCCCCTGCAAGCTGGTCAAGACCCAGCGTGGGGCCCGCCCCCAGAGTTCCAGATTCAGGAGGTGGACACGAGGCCTGAGGCCCGCATTTCTACCAAGTTGCTGGGCGATCCTGGTGCGGGGACCGCCCTTGGAGCGATGCTCAAATTCTGATGTGCGTGGGAACGACGCAGCCAGCTTACTGAGAACATCAGTTTGCACAAACATCCTGACTCTGCGTACCCCTTGCGGGGCCCAGACCTACCCTTTTAACAAGCAGTGTCCCAGGCTATTCTGATGCAGGGGCTCTGGAAAACCCGAGTCCTGACACGGCGGATGCTGTCTGTACCGCACCCGGCTGGTGAGGCCCCTCTTCCAGAAGCAGGCTCAGCAGGCTTGGGGGCAGGAGGCTGAGGCCCGAGGCACAGAGACAGCCCCATCGCTCACTCACCTGGGAAAGGGAGGGAAGGGCTCAGGGTTCGTCAAGCTTGGCCACACGAGGCCCAACTTCTAAAACGGAGGCTCCGGGGCGCCTGGGTGGCGCAGTCGGTTAAGCGTCCGACTTCACCCAGGTCACGATCTCGTGGTCTGTGAGTTCGAGCCCCGCGTCAGGCTCTGGGCTGATGGCTCAGAGCCTGGAGCCTGTTTCCGATTCTGTGTCTCCCTCTCTCTCTGCCCCTCGCCCATTCATGCTCTGTCTCTCTCTGTCCCAAAAATAAATAAACGTTGAAAAAAAAAAATTTAAAAAAAAAAATAAATAAAACGGAGGCTCCAAGGACCCTAACTGAGACCCCCCACGGCCGGGACCCGTGCCTGCCGCTTCCCTCCCCAGACGCCAGCTCACCGGGGGAGGCCTGACCCTCTTGTCTCCAGGCCTCTACTCACCCTCCCTTGTCTCCTGCAGCGTCCGGCCCCGGGTGTGCTCAGACCTCCCGCCCACACACGGGACAGCTGTCACTCTTTCCTTGCTCATGCCTGGTTCTCCCTGCCTCCCCTCTACCCGTCCACCCCATTGTCACCCCACCCCCTCTCTCGCCCCTCCCAAATTAATAAACTTTAAAAAATTAAACAATAAAGTCAACATAATGACGGAGACAAAGGCAAGAGGAACGTAGCTTGAATTAAATCTCCCGACCGCTCGCTCCCAGCCACCGATAGCGACCCCCCCCCCCCCCCCGCCCCAGACACAGAGCGGGACCTTGCTCCAGGAACTCATGGCTGCCCTACTCCCTTCGTGTTGTCCTTTCCTTAGAGACTGCAAGTAACCTGATCTCAACAGCAGCTCGCCCCTCAAGGGCCCGAAAGCCTTGCTTCCAAATTCCTTAGAGACTCACGCTGTCCCTGACGCCCACTAACTTAAAAGTATAGAAGCAGTCACGCGTCACAACCCCAGCGCGGCTCTCCCTGCCCCCGGGCCCTGTCCTGTGCTTTCATAAAACCACCTTTTTTGCACCAAAGCGCCTCGAGAATTCTTTCTTGACCGTTTGCTCCAGGGCCCCATCAAACGTGTTAATTGGTCATACTGATTGCGGCAAGGAGCCAACGCATGGACAGAAGTTGAAGACACAGCACAGGTGATGGGCTATCAGAGGCGGGGTGGGGTCCGAGCCCCAGACCAGGGGACGGCCCAGATGGTGCAGGAGTCTCACACACAGGACACCAACCCTCAGAGGGCTGGGCGCAAGCCAGGACTTACCAGAAACACGAATGACCAGCCAGACTGCAGTCCCAGGCATGATGAGATTCTGTTTTTCATCAGCCAGAATTTGGCTGTCGACAGATGAGGAAACGGAGGTTCCGAAGGGTTAAGATCAGGGCCACGCGGCCAGCACACGACAGAGCTGGGTCAGAATCCAGGCAGCACAGCCGCAGTTGGTGCTCACAGACGTGATATGACGGCTTTCTTTCTAAAGAACAATCACATATTGCATAAGTATGCATTTCCACAAACCGATGCATGTAAATAAACACACACACATATGTGCATGTATAATTCATATGAACATTCACACATAAGAGGAGACACCAAAATGTGGAGAAGGGTTACTCTGGGTGATTGGACTACAGCTGGCCCTTTTTCCTTTTGCCTTTCTGTATTTCTAAATTTCCCACACTTGTGCATAGGAGTGGTTTTCCGAAAACAAGCCAGCCCGGGGGAGACCTGGCGGAGGCATAGATCAGACCCCCATCGTTCAAGTCCAGCCCTCTCGGGAAGCCTCCGGACGGGGGTGGGGCAAAGGATGCATGCCTGAGTGGGTCTCAGAAGGTTCAACCACCACTTGGTACCTGCAAAAGCCCGCAGCACCTTCCCTGGGGACGGCGGTCTCTAGGAGAACCACCCTGGCACAGGGTCGTAGCCTCTCGGGTTAGATGTCTCCCTCCACTTTTCCCCACGTCCTCCCGCGGCGGAAATCACCCAAGATGCGTTCCCCCCACATGTGCTCCTGCCCCCGGCTGCGGCCATGCCGCCAGGCCCTCTGCAGAACCAAGAGGAGGTCGACGCCTCCCGGGGCCCCTCCTCAGAGCTTGGCCCCTTTGGCCCCGGCTCCCAGGTCGGACGGTTCTCCGTGACCCCGTGCAGGCGGCCACCCCATCCCAGGCTCCCGCTCCCAGAACCTCACCTTCCCTCCACAGCCGCTGTTCTCCAGAAAGACGTCACTTCCTTCCAGAGCAGGTGCCTGCCCTCCTCGCGGCCCCGCCCCCGGCCCCGCCCCCGGTGGCAGTCACGTGGGAGAGGCCACCACCTCCCACGTCTAAGGCCCTTGTCTGTAGCTGGAAATTTTGGAGTGAGCTACTTAGTGACCGGATTCTGTGAGCCTCTTCTGCTCCAATATTATTTTTTAATAAAGTGTCTTAAAGGATAATTCCGCAGACAAAAGAAATTTTGAAAAGCAGGAACTTCTGGCTGTCCTCTGGGAGCTCTAGAAAATCCAGACAGACGTAGGGGTGTGAAGAGAGCCCCCGGGAGACAGCTCAGCCGCAGAAGTCCGGGGGGCAGAGGTGGCAGGATAGGCGTGCGCGCTGGCGGTTGGGGGCGCGGGGGCAGGTGTCCCGACACAAGACCCGGAGCGCGTTCCGACGGCGGCTTTCTGCTCCTTGTTCCGAGCCGGGCTCTGTGGTTTCCCAGGAAGCTCTGCCCACAGAGTGAGGCCCTTCTCCAGGCTCGGGGAGCATCAGGGAACCCGGCGAGGCTGCGCGCCTCTCCCCTGCCAGACGCACCTGCCCACACGCTCGCCCGTGGCGCGAGCCCAGTGCCAGGCGCTCGCGGGCGGACTCGAGGTGGCGCTCACGACGGCCAAGCTGGACGCCTGTCCTTCTTCTGCTGGAAACGTCCCCTCCCCCCCGACTCCCGTCCCCCGGGCCACGCGGAGAGGAAAGAGCCAGAGCTCCGGAGCCTAACCATGAGGCCTGCGCATCTCTCTCAGCCACTCGCCCGGCGGGTTCTGGGCCCTTCTTCCTACCTCTGGCCTCAGCTTCCTTTTCCGTAAAGTGCAGATGACGTGAGGATTACATCTGAGGCCCTCAGGGGGGCTTCCCCCTCCTCCCCCCACCCTCCAGGCCCCAGGCAAATCCTTCCTCCCTGGGGAAGCCTCTCTCAGAGGCAGCCCCCCTGGCTTGCTGTATTTCTGCACCCGATTCCAGCAGGTGGGGGGCGCTGTCCACGCAGGTCAGGCCTCCCACGCGGGCTGGGAGGGCTGCAGCTCAACTCCGTTCTGACACCATCTACCCCGAGGCAGCATCACCTCCCACAGGCTAAGGGCTCAGTCCTGCCAGACTGCCCCCACCTCAGATGCTAGTCACAAGTCCAGGGTGCCAGTCCCAGCTGTCACCTGCACCTCTACCCACCGACTGGAGATCAGAGGTCCCCACCACCCCTCCTCCTCTGGTTTGGCTAATTCTCCAGAGCCGCTGCAGAACTCAGACATTTCACCTACGAGATTCCTGGTTCTAGAAGGTTATGATTCAGCAGCAGTCGGACAGAACAAGTGCGGAGACCAGGTGTGGGGAAGGGGGCGGGGGCCCCATGGGTCCCCGCACCCACCGGGAAGCTCTCCGAAACCTGTCCCTCTGCGATTGTGGTGTTGTTCTGGAGGCTTCGCTGCACAAGCACGATTGATTATATCACTGGCCGCTCGTGACCGAACGCGATCTCCGACCCCTTCCCATCGACGGAGTGGGGGAGGGAAGACACTTGAGAGTTCCAAGCCCCAGTCACACTTCTGTTCCCGTCTTTAGGTGACCCACAGCGGTGGGTCCAGAGGCCAGCTCGTTGACACAACGACAGACACTTTATTAGTCTCACCGCTCGGGAAATTCCATGAATTTTAGGAGCTCTGTGCTGGGAGCAGGACACAGACCAAACGTGTTTCTTATTATAAATCACAGTAGTTCACTTGCGCTCCCAACTGACCCTGTGTTCCTTCCTTCCTTCAGTCATCAAATATGAGTCAAGTGTCTCTGTCTGTCCTCAGGCCGGGCACAGCGAGGGGAAGACAGCAGTCCCTGCCCTCGGGATGTAAAGACCAGGCAGGACGCAAGCATGCAGCGACCCTCCAGGGGGGCTGTAGGGTCTGGAAACGGGGGCAAACGAGTGGTCAACGGGCAAGGACGAGACCCTGTGTCAACAAGCACATGATACCGTCTGTTTCCGGACCTCGCGGACCCCGTAGACCGCTAGCAGGCTCGGGGGGCAGAAGTGGCAGTGAGACCTCGGCGACAGAACCTAACAGGGGCACGCAGGGACTGTCATGCGTGGGTGATGTGACCTGACCCCCGGGGGGGTGCGACTCAGGAAGGGAGGTGTTTGTGTTTGGCTTGGGCTCTTTTTAATTGAAATCCCTCCTTGGCAGATGAGGAGGCACAGAGAGGAGAGCCAGCTCGTCTGCAGGAGGAGGCAGGGTTGACGCGGGTTATTCTGGTGCTGGCACGCAGGGGGTTTAAGTGAGAGGAGAGGCCAGCGGCGTCTTGAGCCCTGTCGGGAAGTCTGCATCTCTCCCAGCGGCTCTCACGCTGCCATGGCGACAGGCAGTTAAAAATAGTTCAGGCACAATTGAGCCAGCCCTCGCCACCTGCAAAGCTCCCGGTGAGGCTGGAACAATGAGCAAGGTCCGTGCCCCCCCCCCCAGGACGGGGCGGTCCTTGTGCAGGGCGGGGTGCCCCGAACCCTCTGGGTGTTTCGGTGGCCTTTCTCACGGAGGTGGACGTGGGCCCGGCGCATCCTGCAGGAACCCTGTAAGCCGGGGGGCCCCGGGACGGTGGGGACAGGCTCCACCCCGGCCTCCCTGCCTCCCTCGTCCTCTGCCCACACCCCCCGCTTTGCAGCTCCTGCCGGCATGTGTCTCCCTCGGAGTCCTAAGAGGGGCCGTCGTGTGTCCCCTCCCCACTGCCCCACCCGCACGGGCCCCGCCCCCGACCTCCAGCGGGCATCCCATACCTATTTATGGAATGAATAAGCAAGATGATGAAAATTAGCGTCTTTAACTCCTTGTGTCGAAACACACTTTAGTATTTCTGACGCAGGCCCTGGTGGACCGTGAGACATTTGGTCTAGCACCAGACAGCCAGCACATCGGGGCTGGGTCTCCACAGTTCATCCGGCTCACGCGACATTCCCGTCGTGCAGCAACTGAGAGAGGGAGAGACGGCCTCGGTCACACAGCACCCACCTGCTCAGTCCCCGGGGCCGTGCTTTCTCATCTACAAATAGCAGTGGACTCTAAGTGAGCATTCTCGTAGGCCGAACTGTTTGAAGACGGGGCTGCCAGTGAAGATAGTTGTTTCCAAGAGATGCTCAGGCACAGGCTTCCGGACACCTGGGGGAAGACCAGGGCTGTGCGGGCAGCTGTAGACAGTTCCAGAATCCTGGGAGAGGAGAGGAAGGACAAGTGCACCGTGCCTCAGGACAGGCTATTTCATTTCATAACGAGCCCAGTGCAAACATTAGCTGCCAACTCCTCACAGTCCAGAGAGGTGACTGGGTATTATTAGTGTCATCTTATCTGGAACTGGGTCACACGAGAAAGGACAGTCCTCCCGGATGGGTCCCGGGGACCTGCCTGTGTGCATGGACACTGAGGACAGCGGTCAGAGCCAGCACTCTGGCGGACCCAGCTCAGCCCCCAGCCCCTCCCCCTCCCACCCCTGCCTGGGGCTGGGGCCACCTCTCTGCTCACACCCGCTCTCTTCAGGCACCTTGGACCTGGAAGGCCTATGATAGCCAAATATCTCCCTCCTTTCAGACATTCTCTGCCTGCAGGGTGTCTCCACTCGGAGGGCCCAGGGCCCAAGCAGCATTTCCCCCTGAAGTCACCTTCCTCTTTAAGCCCCGATCTTCTGGTCGTCCCTAACCCAGAGCTGAACGGCCCACCTCCTGCCACCGCTCATCACCCTCGACAGCAGAGTCCCGTCCATCCCTCCTAAATGGTCCCGGCAGCACTGGGACGGTCTCCACCTCCGACCTGGGCTTCTGCGACCCCCACCCCGGCCAGCTCTCCAAAACACACCCGTGTGGACCTTCTGATCCAGCCGTGACACTCGTGACACTCGTCTGCGGTACAGGGTGTGTGGCTCCCCGAGGCGATGACAGAGTCCCCCGCCTGGCCCGCAGAGCCCTGTGGCCATGCCAGCCCTAACTTCAGCCCCACAAGGGTTCACGTCCTGTACCTCCGATGGGCGCTCTCGCCGCCCCAACCCCGAACTCTGCTGTCTCTCTCTCTCACTTCTGCATTTTCCTGGTCCTCCTGCCTGAAGCTTGAGCTGCTCCGTATGTTAAAAATATAAAGAAATCCCCCTGCGGCCAGCATATTTCCAGTGTTTGCAGCTAACTCACCAATGTCCTTATCACAAAAACATTGCATGCGGTGTAATTTGTGTTGCTCAGACGACAACGAACGGGCTGATAATCCGGGCCGTCCTTGCAGCCGGCCGGTCAAGTACAGAGGCCTGTCTGTCTGGGTTTCCCCTCAGACGCGGGACTGTCGGTCTAAAATCGGGAAAGTCCTGGGCGAGCCAGGACAAGCTTGGCACCCTAAGTGCCCAAGGGCCGTTCTCTGGCACACGAGGACCGGCCTCTTTCAAACCCTCCTCGTGCCTCTGCGGCTGTCTGTCCGTGTCTGTCCCACGCTTGCAGATAAAAGGGCACGTTTGAGGCATGTGGTGGGCTCAGCGCCCCAGGCCCTCTCCTGCTGGTGCTTCCCGCCCCGCCCCTGCTGACCCAGTGCTGGTCTGCTGGCGGCCACCTCGCTGCCCCTCGGCATATCTGGACTCCTCCTTTCCAATGGGGTCACCGCCCTGCGCTCCGAATGCGTGCACATCGGTTTCCTGCTTCAAGCGGTCAGCAGCCCAGAGGCTGGGCACGGATTCACTGTGAAGGAGCACTTGAGCCACACGAACCACTCACGACTCACAGGAGAGGGGAGGGCAGGGCCCCAGACACGGAACGAGGCAGCTGGCAGCGGGGCCTCCCGCCTGCCCTGCGAATGGCCGAATGCCGTCTGGCTTCTCGGGCCCAGGCGCTCAGAGAGGGTTGGGCAGGGATGCCCGGAAAGTGCGTCGTGGCGCGGACGGCACACAGCGCTTGTCCCAAGACACTGCTCAGAAAAAGCAGAAATGCCAAGTCCCGGAGACGCTGCTCCAGGAGCAAAACAAGAAAACCAAGTTCAGACGCCCCTTCTTCAGATGAGGGCTGAGCAAGGTGACCTCACATCCTGCCACATTCTGTCACCGAACCCTGGCATTGCCAGCAGGGAGGCCGACACGGACGTAGGAGCCGGACAGGGGTTTCTGGGTGGGCAAGTCGGTGCCCATCAGACGGTGGAGCCCGTGGGGGAGGAGCCTGTGGGGGAGGAGCCTGTAGGGGTGGAGCCTGGAGAGGTGGGGCTGGGAGGGGTAGAGCCTGGAGGGGGAGGAGCCTGTGGGGAGGAGCCTGGAGGGGTGGGCTGGGAGGGGTAGAGCCTGGAGGGGGAGGAGGGTGGAGGGGAGAAGAGCCTGGAAGGTAAGGAGCTTGGAGAGGTGAAGCCTGGAGGGGGAGAGGGAGGAGCCTGCAAGGGGAGGAGTGTGGAGGGGGAGGGGCCTGGTGGGTGGGCGGGGCCTGGACGGGTGGGTGGAGCCCAAGTCTGGACGTCAGGCTCCCGCAGATGTACCGGGCGAAGGGTGAGTGAGTGCTCCGGAGCAGGGGGCAGGTAGCCCGGCGTCTTGGGAGGTTGGAACCACCGCATTGCACTAGTGTGTGCACCAGTGTGTGACTGTACCACCTCTGCCTCTTCTCTCCTCTCCCCCGTTTCCCATGTTGGAATTTCAGGGCCTCTACTAACCACGGAGATGGACGTGAGTCCAGCACCCCCTCTGGCCCCGGCAATGCAGCACAGGGATGTGGGAGGGTCCACTTTATGGCCGGTAAGGCTCGCTGGGAAAGCACCTTGACTCCGAGGCCCCAGTCTGGTTTCCCTATTCTCTCTCTTTTTTTTTTAAGTTTATTTACTTATTTTGAGAGAGAGAGAGAGAGAGAGGTGTGAGCAGAGGAAGGACAGAGAGAGAGGGAGAGAGATGCCCAAACAGGCTCCAGGCTGTCAGCACAGAAAGAGCCCGATGCCGAGCTCCAACCCACCGACTGTGAGATGGTGACCTGAGCCCAAATCAAGAGTCCCATGCTTAACACAGGGAGCCGTCCAGGCGTCCCTGGTTTCCCTCTTCTTTTCTTTCCTCTGAACTGGGCTTCCCGTCCCGTCCTCAAACTACAGACAGGCATGTCCCGCCCAGGGCAGAGCCAGCCTCGGCCAGCAACAGGGCTGAGGGCACCGGGAAGAAAGCGTGTGCCCACGTGTGGGTGGGGACAAGGGAGGACCCTTGGAAGGGCTGGCAGGCACGATCTCACCAGTGGAGCAGCCTTTCCCCTCCTCCAGGAGACGCAGGAGTGAGAGGCAGGCTGGGAAGGGACGGCCACCTTCCGGCAGCAGAGAGCCCGTGGCTCCCTGTCCCTGCAGGTGGCAGGTGCTAGGTCCCAGGAGGGGTCCCCGCGCGGTCTCTCCAGTTGCCTGTGCTGTAGGCTCCAGGCTGGCTCTCCCTGATGGTCCTCCCCTCCTACATGTGCAGGACGCAGGCGGGTCCTGTCCCTCCACGCGGGCTCTCTGAGGGAGAGCTTCACCCGTGCCTTCCCAGAACAGTCCTGACCCAAGGCTGTGACTCATCTCTGCGGAGGAAGCAGGGAGGATATCAGAGTTCAGCCTGTCATGGAGCCTTGCTGAGGAGGGCCTGGGGTCACAATGAACAGAACGGGATTTCAGTCCCAGACCGCCACCAGCTCGGAGCCACGTCTCTCCCCAAGCCTCTGTCCCGCCGGCGGTGTAAGGGGAATAATAGTGACAGTATTGCTGAATGCGTGAGCGCCTTGGGTCATGCACGCACATGGCACACAGTAGGCAACCAGTAAGCAGCAGGTTCTTCCTCACCTGTGCGTCATCCTGTCTCTCCAGGTAAGCGCCATCGCCCTTCACCCTGGGCTGGACCGGGTCACAGCCAGATCTGCACAGCTCCAGGGTAAGATACAGCGTCCTGGCTGTGCGGCCAGGTGGCGGATGCGATGGTCTTAAGGACGCAGCTCCCACGGCCTCGTGAGTCTGTGGGATCAAGGCCGCTGCGTTCCTGTCTGCTTCCAGTCTGGCTCTGGAGGGGGAATGGGGTGCAGTCTACAGATAGGAGCCTTAGAACCTCCCCCGAGGGCCTCAGGGGGGACAGGCAGGCAGAACCAGGTAGGACAACCCAGGGCTTCGTCCTTGAAATCTGTGACAAGGTCAACAAGCACGTCAGCAGCTCCTGGAGCCTCAGTTTCCTCATCCACAAAACGGGATGACGTGCCCTTCCTCGAAAGCAGGATACGGGCCTGAGCGGTTCTTTGTGAGCCGCCCGGGTCCACGCAGCTGGAAGGTTATGGAGGGTTATGGCGCTGTCACCTGAGGCACGTCTATGGCTGCGGGACAGTTCCCTCAGCTTTCCACAGCTTTGCCGGAATCACAGCTTGTAATTAACGCACAGTGATGTGACTTGACCCAGTTTCCCAAATTGGAAGGTTTCAACTGCAGACGATGAAAAAGGGAGATTCTTGTCATCCAAGCAGAACCAGCTAGATAAACCTCCCTTCTCTGGGCTTTCAGCTTTCTGCAGGGCCGATGAGGAAATATACACGTGGAGCAAATGAACATATTCACTCCCTCAACAGGTTTTGGTCGAGTCCCTGCCCTGCCTTACCGGACCGGCTGTGTCATCCTGTCTGCACACGGGTTCTGGGAGCGGGGCACTGACTGCTATCCTGATGCACAAATGAGGAAGCAGAGGGCCCAGAAGGGCCAGGACCTTCACCCGGAGGGGGCGGAGGCACGGTTAACCCAGGCGTCTGTCCCCCGAGGTACCTGCCCTTTTGTGACACCGCGTGGCCTCTCCAGGCTTCTTGCAAAAGGGAGCTGGGGCTTCAGGAGCAGGTGGGGCTGGGCAACAAATCACGGCTTGTGAATTCCCCCAGGGTCCCCAACGGCCATCCCGACCTTTCCTAGGACCCAGCTACTAGTCCCTGTCTCCGTTCCAGGCAGGTGGCCCCTGGGACGCATCTCCTGCCCCTCTTTTCCCGGCCAGACTCGTCAAGGGGCAGCTGGACCAGCGCTCGACCGTGGTTCCGACTTGTTCCTCGCCCACCATCCCAGGACCGGACCCGCACTAGGCTTCATCTTCTGAACCGGGCGTCTCCCCCACACCCCGGGCTGGAGGGCTGGAGGGCAGTGGCCGGCAGCACAGGCCATGGAGTCCAACAGAGTGGGGTGCTGTGGCTTGCTCCCCATCTGACTTTGAGGAGGTACCCGGATTTCTCTATGCCTCAGTTTCCTTATCTGAAGGCTGGGAGTAACACCTGTCCCCCAGGATTATTGTAAGCAATAACCAGACAAGGGCGTGCCCTTGTGGCGCACAGGACGCTCGGCGGGTGCTGCCCCCTTCCCCCCCCACCCTGTTCTTTCTTCCAAGGAAGCACGGCAAATTCTGACCGTACTGGTTTCCGCTATAATTTCTTATTTTTAAAGGTTTAACTTTAATTTTGGTGAGCAGAGCAAGAGTCATGTGCATGCACACATGCACATTCACATGCAAAACACACGCACACGTGCACACATTCACATGCATGCACACATGCATGCACACATGCTCACACACACGCACACACAAGGCCAACCCTACATCTATTCATCCCTCCCACACCTCCTGACCGATAAAGTGTAGGAAGAAGGCAGGAAAGAGTGACGGCCGTTGGTCGCCCACATACGGTCCCCTGCCAGGCCTGCCCCCCGTTGAAAGTCACGGGGATGAAGGTGTAAATCAGTCTCGTGATGAGCAGGTTCAAGGGAGACCCCAAGGGGCTAGGTCTGCTTTGCCCCGAAGACATCTGACGAATCCGGTGAGTCTCGGAGTGGCGTCGGACCAGCAGCCTCAGCAGCACCAGGGAACTTGCTAGAAAAAGCGAATCCTTGGGCGCGGCCCCGGGTCTGCTGACTCGGAAACTTCGAAGTGATCGGTCATGTGCTCTTGAGAGCCGCTGGACTAAAGACGTGCAGATTTGCTCAAAGGTGACCTCTTCTGGTTTCTGAGATTGCAGCTGTGCTGGTAGCCTGGTCAGCGGCATAGAAGCAACTGGAAGGTGCCCCCGGTGTTGCAGCCGGACCCCACGCGGCCCGGGCATCCATGTGTCATCACACCAGTGCCGCTGGCCCGACTCTGGCCCGCGCTGTAGCAGCCAAGCCCGGGGGCTTCTCTGCCCGGCCCGGGCCTCCCCCGGCGGGTCTTTGCCGGACCAGCGGCCACATTCTGTTGCCACGCACAGGTCTCGCTAGCACACCGTGGCCTGTGTGCCTCCAGTGTCCTGAGCGTTCATCGGTGACCTCTTCTCTAACTGCTTCGTTTCTAGCCGTTGACAGAAGATTCGTTTGTCTGCTTTAAGGTGTCATTTGAATACGCATAGTGCCAAGTTTGGGGACCTGGTATTCATTATTTGCATCTCTGCCTCAGGTGGCCTTGACAAAGGATGATGGAGGGAGGACTTCTGGGGGGCCAGCCTTGTCCTGGGGCACATGTCCCACCTGCCCACTCCCTGACCTCAAGGGGATCCAGGACTCACCTGGTAGGAGGCCTTCCAGCCTGGGGTCCCTGGGGAGACCCGGCTGCTAGTGCTTTTCACTGCACACCCTGAAAGGAGCCCCCCTTTTAACATGGGCCTGTACCTTCATTTTAATCTCCGTGTTTAGACCTGCTCCCACAGCGCCGTGCAGAGTCGTCTGTCGTTATTCTCTGAATGTACCTTCTATGGTTCCAGTTTTTATATTTAAGTCTTGGATCCACATAACGTTTATTTGCACGTGAAGAATAAGTAAGAAATCCAAATTTTTTCTTTCAGATAACTGACCAGTTTTCCCAAGGGTTGTTCAATTCTTACAGATACATTTAATGATGCCATTTTAATCACATGCTCAATTCCATATGTACTCGACTCGGGTCTGGACTCCCTATCCTCCTATGTGACCTCTCGCTCTCTCCTGCTCTAAAAGTTTGTTTTAAATGTCTGTGGCCTTGGCCACAGTTTTAATACCCGATAGTGTCACGGTTATATTCTTTATCCTTCGCCAGAACTTCGATCCCAATCCTGGGTTTATTCTGTCAGACACAATCTAGTTTTAACTTATCACGTTCCTAACAAAATTTTGTCGGAACTGGATCGGGAAGGCCCTGAATTTAGAGATTCAGGGATTGAAAGTGTCCCACCAAAGCGTCTTCCAAAGGAAAGCAAGGGAGGCTTTGACTTATTAAAATCATTTTTATGGCTTTTAATAGGAAGTTTCAATTTTCAGCACGGAGCCCCATCATTTAGTACATTCGTCCTCACGCCTCTCTTTGTTTCTAGCGTGAAGGGCTTCTCTCCCACGAGACTTCTAACCGGTCATTCTTCGTAATAGTAAAGCTTTTTGATTGGGGCCCAAACTTTATAACCAGACGCCTCTTCCTGTGCAAGTGTTGTGCCTCCTACGTTGTTCTCACGTGTGAGACCGGGAGCACTTCCTTCCAGTTGTGCTGGTTTCCGGGGGAGGAGGGTTATAGTGTCCTCATTGAACAGAGTCTCCGTTAGCATCTATTCCGACACCTTAAAAAGACCACGTCAAAGCCCGATGGCTAACAAATCCGTTCGTAAGCGTCAGCTTTTCCCACACCGAACCACCCGTGCAGGCGGGGATGTATTTCTCTTTGTGTGTCTTTCTTTTAATGCCGTCCGAGGCCTCCTTGCCGGTATCTTATTTAGGAATTTGCGAGGGTCATCACAGTCGAGATTGACCTGGATGCTTTTCGTTTTGCGTGTGGTTTGGTCAAGCGTTGGGTGGGACTCTCCCCGTCTGGGCACAGAAAGTAGCACGGTAGTTATCTGTATCTTAAACATTTGCAAGAAGTTACCTGGGAGGCCTGTGGCCTTAGCACTCGCAAGGACGGTGGCTGAATTCTCACGTCCTCAGGTGATTTCTACACCTTACCACCTTTGGAAGGTCCTCACAGCTCTGCATCATCCATGCATGTGGGACTCACCTGCGAGGCTGGCCGGCCCCGTGCCTGCAGGTTGGGGACGGGCAGAGGGACGGCTCTCAGACACCTTTCCTCAATTTCTCCCACAGTCTGACTCTCCTTTGGTACATTTTGGTGACTCATATTTTTTTTTAGAAAAGTATGCATTTTATCCACATTGTCTAATATTTAACCACAGAGGCCGTGCAAAGCACTCTGCAATCCTTCTCGAAATCTTAAGTCCTCCCCCTCTCTCGGTTCCAATGTTGCTTGAGTCTTCTCCTTTGAAAAAACAATAGACAAGTCACAGGGACGAAAAGCACAGGGAACGTAATCAATGACACGTGCCAGCATCTGGTGGTGACAGACGGTGACACCCCCCCTTGTCGAGCTGAGTGCCGAGTGCCGTATAGATGTGCCACGCACCTTAAACAAGCACAGCATTGTGTGCCTATAATATTTCTACAAAAAGTAGACTGCGCTCCGGTTTATCATGTTTTAATAATTTTTTTCAGCCGATATTGAGGGTAGGTTCTTGAATCTTTGTATCAATTTTTTCTGTTTTCGTTTTTCTACTTAATTGCTTTCTGCTCTTCTCTCCATTAGTGTTTTCCCTCTGCCTTCCTTAGGTTTGTTTCATTATATTTCTTCTAAATTCTTGAATTAATTGTTTAATTTCCCTTCATATCCTCCTTATTGAGTAAATATTTCAGCTAGTAAATTTTCTTCCAAACACTGCATTAGCCCCGTTCTATAGGGTTTGATAGACAGTGTATATTATATCATCACACTTTATCTTTATTCATATCCTAGAGCAGATCTACCAGTAAACGTACAACGGGAAAATATCTGTCATTTTTTTTAAGTAGGCTCCACGCCCAGGCGTGGAACCCAACACGGGGCTTGAACTCATGACCCTGAGACCAAGACCTGAGCTGAGATCAAGAGTCAGACACTTAACCGGCTGAGCCACCCAAGCGCCCCCGTATCTGTCATTTTTTTTATTTTTTTTAAATTTTCTTTTTTTTTGAACGTTTATTTATTTTTGGGACAGAGAGAGACAGAGCATGAACGGGGGTGGGGCAGAGAGAGAGGGAGACAGAATCGGAAACAGGCTCCAGGCTCTGAGCCATCAGCCCAGAGCCTGATGCGGGGCTCGAACTCACGGACCGTGAGATCGTGACCTGGCTGAAGTCGGACGCTTAACCGACTGCGCCACCCAGGCGCCCCCGTATCTGTCATTTTTAAGTGTATGGTATCCACATGTAAAAGTAAAAAGAAATGCGTAGACTTAATTTTAACGATATACTTTCTTTAACCCCAAAATAACCCCAATATTATCATTTAAACATGTAATCAATAAAAAAAAAAAACACGCATATTCATGAGATAGTTTACATTGTTTTTTCCTTTTAAGTCTTCTGGTGCCACGTGTGGCTAATTGTTACCATATTGGGAAGCACGGCATTAGAATTTCAGCTTGGTCTCCTTTTCGATACAGAGTTGTTTAAGAAGGAGATGAAAACCTAAGCAGACCTAGGGTTTTTTATTTATGTTTTTGTCTTTATAGTTTGATTGCATTGGATCGGGGAATATGCTCTGCACTATTTCTGTGTTTTACTGTCATATTGATATTAATTGTATTTTTAAATTAAAATTCCATAGGTTCCTGAAAAGATATGAATTGTCTGTTTTTAGGGTGCAGAGTTCACTTCATTATTCATAATATCCATCCCTGTTTTATGGAGGGAGGTCTGCCAGACCCACTGTGAACTGAGTTAACCTCTCTTATAATGCGCACACCTTGGAGGTGCTGGAGGGTGGTTCCGGAACACCACGATAAAGCAAATTTCACAATAAAGCCAGTCTAATGAATTTTTGGTTTCCCAGCGCATATTAAGAGTTATGTCTGCGGGGGCACCTGGGGGGTCAGTCGGTTGAGCGTCCGACTTCAGCTCAGGTCATGATCTCGTGGTTCGTGAGTTCAAGCCCCGCATCAGGCTCTGTGCTGATGGCTCAGAGCCTGGAGCCTGCTTCAGATTCTGTGTCTCCCTCTCTCTCTCTGCCCCTCCCCCGCTCTCTCTCTTTCTCTCTCCCTCTCTCTCAAAAATAAATAAACATCAAAAAATTAACAAAAAGAAAAAAAGGGCAGCTTCTGTGAAATGTGAGATGGGCCACACTCTCTAGTCAGCTCCCATCTTGTTTTGCAGCTTAAAGAGAATTACATTGATGTTATTTTGCTCATTATTTAAGGATTCAGAAGAGCCATATATTCACGGGAAATTACAAATTTTATCTTCATAAAGCTCCCCCTTTTGTGTTTCTCTTTTTGCCTTAGATTAAACTTTTCTCCTTATTGATATACAGCTACTGGTTTTGTTCGCGTTTATCGACCTGAATTTACCAGCCATCTTTAGAGGAGCTGTTTTGTAAACAGCATAGAGCGGGGTTTTTGCTGATACATTACTGTTCAAATAGCTGGTTAAACACAGAGAATATGGTTGGAGGAAAACTGAATGGTTCCTCTGCTCCCAGCCATACAGTTTATCTGTGGGAGGAAGACCGTGGGGGCCTATACGTCTGTAGAAGATCCCAACCCCAGCACTAGGGGCCTTTCGGACTAGATCACCCTATTGGGGGCCGTCCTGTGCCCTGTGTTGCGGACTGTCCTGTGCCCTGTGTTGGGGGCCGTCTTTTGCCCTGTATTAGGGGCTGTCTTGTGCCCTGTATTAGGGGCCGTCCTGTGCCCTGTGTTGGGGACTGTCCTGTACCCTGTGTTGGGGGCCACCCTGTGCCCTGTGTTGGGGGCCATCCTGCTCCCTGTGTTGGGGGGCCGTCCTGTGTCCTGTGTTGGGACCATCCTGTGCCCTGAAGGATGTTTAGCAGCCTCCCTGGCCTCCACCTTCCAGACGCCAGTGGCACCTACCCTCCCCCCCAGGCTGTGACAACCAAGAATGTCCTCAGACACTGCTGCACGTCTCCCCCGCTTAGATCCCTGATCTGGAAGGTACATTCCACACCTTTCTCCTGGGCCTCCCACCCACCGATCCCCAACTGTTCCCTCCAAATAGAGGTGTCACCGTGACTTGTGTGGCAGGCACACTGCCTCCCAGGGGTGGAGAAACGCCTGCTTTGAATTTGAGAAACTTCCATCTCTGGT
Source organism: Puma concolor (assembly GCF_028749965.1). Lineage (NCBI taxonomy): Eukaryota > Metazoa > Chordata > Mammalia > Carnivora > Felidae > Puma > Puma concolor. Next base: position 148,578,630 of record NC_141672.1, read on the forward strand.
GACGCCTTTCAAACTTACGGTTGGAGGTTGCCATCCCGCATCTGTTTGAAGGTGGCCACTTTGCTCTTTGCCAACGTGCCTTCTGCTTCTGTGTCTCGTTACGTCTACGGGGAGGCAGCCTCAGCTCCGAGGCACCACCTCGCACACGGTCTCCCTCCATCCCGGCTCTGGCTCTTGTCACCGCGTGTCTGACGGAGACATGGCAGGCTTCAGTAAAAGCGTAATTAAGTCTACAGTCAGCTCCCGTCAGATGGCATTAAACAGAGGGGGCTGAAAAAAGAAACAGCGTTCTCCGAGGGGGAAATATTTTCACAGGAGTATTTTGGTGTTTGTTAACGTGCCGGAGTTAATCGAGGAGTGTGGGAGGCGCTGAACAGAAATCCAATTTGTAGTGATTATTTCCAAATTAAGACTAGCACAGAAACCTGTCTGGAGCGGGAGGTAGGGTGTGCTGTTCCCGAGAAGAGGTTTCGAAGGTGTAGGTGGAGAAATGGAGAAAACCGAACGACAGTGCCCTCGTGCAGGAACGGGGACGCGCCAGCGGGTCTGGGGACAGCAGCGGGGTCGGCGTGGAAGGAGGCCCAGCGACCATCCAGAGAGGACCCGAAGGGCCCGCCCCCACCCGACCCTACAGCATCCCCCAAGTGCATCTGCGAAGAGCTTTTGTGCGTTTAGCACTTTAGGTAAAATGGATGTATGCACGTGACAGCCCATAAAGGCATTTATTATGAGGCTCCTAACTAGATGGGGACTCGAGTAAGCCGTGCAAGTTGCGGGGAACGGTCGCTTCCCTCCATAAACGCCTACCGGGCCCCATACGGTACGCGTGGCACGGAGGTGATCCTCCCACCCTCTGCCACCAAGAGGCTCACGATTCTCCGTGGAAGACGAGGTAAAGCCCCGACTTCAAAGCTGCGTCACCGGCCCCAGGATGGAAATCTGATGGCCGTCAGAGGGAGGAGCACAGAACACTGGCCGGGAGGTGGGGCAGGGACAGAGAAGTCAGGGAGGGCTCCGTGGAGAAGCTAGAACAGAGCAGAGCATGATGCGGAGTGGAAGTCAGCTGGTGGGGGCGGCACAGGCATTCCCGGCAGAGGCGCACACGAGCAAAGGCACCGAGGCCAGTGACGCGCGGCGGGCGCCGAGGGGGAAAAGCAGTTCAGGACCGCGGGATCATAAAGCCTGGGGCAGGCGTGGCCACGACGGGCCTTGGGCGCCCTCTCCCGAGTCCGTGGTGGGGACCCACGGCCCTCCCGTGGGCGCTCCTGGGTTGCATCCTCGACAGCGGCTCTGATGTGGTCTCCTCGTCTGGATCCGCTCCCCTCCCGCCCTGTAACTGTTGGCTGGTCAGTCTGTTCCTCTCCTCTGTGCACACACACCCTCCCCCCAGTGGCTTCCAGTGTCATCTCTGTGCTGCGGAATCCCAAGCGTGCGTGGGTAGCTTCACACCCCCACCTCCCTGCCTGCCCCTTGGGCGCCTGCGGCAGAATTAACGTTCGGTTGGAGGTAACAAAGACCCCAAGTAACAGTGACCTTGAAAGACCGAAGCTCAGACATAAGCCGTCTGCGGCCGCTGTGACCGGGGACCCAGGCTCTACTAGGTTCCTGCTTGAACAATCTGAGGGCGTGGCCCGTGTGCCCGCGGCCCCAGATGGAGCTCCGTCCAAGCAGCCGGATGAAGGAGGGGGGCTGGAGGAGCTGGTGCAGGTCAGGTGTCCCTCGAGAGGTTTCCCAAACTGAGCGAAGGGACCAGACCTTCTGGCCCCAGGTCACCCCGTCACCAGACGCAGGCTACACCGGGAGGGGCCGCGACTGGGTGAACTGGCTCCCCAGCCGAGGACACGCCCTGAGAAGAGGGCCCGAGCTGGAAAGCGCCCATTCCCTGGGGCTGTTCAGCCCTGCAGGTGGGGACACGTGGCTGGCGTGGCCACCCCCCCGTGGCGCTCACACCCGGTGCCGTGGGCACGTTCCAAGAACACCCTCACGGGAAGAAGGTAGTGGGTGCACCGCCTTTCTGCCATCACAGCGGGTCTGGGGGTCACAGCCGGTCCTTGTCTGCTTCCCCCGCTGCGTGTCCGGGACCCTCCACCCTGAGTGAGCCTGTCCTCTGCTCTGGGGGATCTCTCTCGCGGGTGACCTGTGGTCTGAGCCCGTCTCAGGCTGTGGCTGTAACACCCTTCGGATGACGGGTTTCGACCTCACGTTAGCGGCGATGACCTCGCCCAGGACGGTGACTCCTCTCCCGGTCGGCACAAAGAACACAACGGGGCCAGGCAGCAGCTTGAAATCCGGGAAAACCCTTGTCACGGCCCTCGGGGGCTCGTCCCCCGCCCAAGGGGCAGGACCTCTGACTCCACAGAGTCCGAAGCTGTGGGCACGGGGTGCCCACAGTCCCCACGTAGGCGCCGGGAGCACGTCGGCCGGGCCCGCTGCCTCCCGCATACCTGGGGAGCCACGGAGGCCAGCCCAGAGGAGCAACGGCGGTCCCAAAGCAGTGGGGCCGAGGACGGGCCGCGGAGGAGCGCGTCTGAGCCGGAAGGCCAGTGCTGAGGGTTAGAACTGTCCAGGCAGGAGCTGACGTGGCCTCATAACGGGATATTATTAGAAACTGACATTTCCTTCAGCAAGAGAAAGCACTTGCCACCCAATTAGCGTCTCCGGGAACATCAGCAGGCAGCCTGCCGGGTGGGAAAGACATTTGCAAAGCTTTCCCCGCGCTCGTGGAGGCAGAACGTTACAGACCCGTTCCAAAAATAGCCCAGACGACCTGCGGGCGGCAGCCCGGCCGTGTCAGCCGGAGCGGCGGGGACACGCGAGTACTGTCGCTCCAGGAAGACAGGGGCACGGCGGCCTCCGCCCGCAGCCTCGGCCTCCGCTGGCTTCTCTGTCCCAGACCGCGTCCCGCTGTTCACCTGCGCGGCTGCCCCGCTCCAGAGACAATCCGGCAGGACCAGAGGCGCTCCAGCGCTCCTGTCCCCCCAGCACCACCCCTGACCCTGCCATCACGTTCAGTAACTGTTGAGTGGGACTGCAGAGCTCTGTGAGGGAGCCCACCCCGCCACTCAGTGGTCAGCAATAATTCAATGGGCTGTTGGGGAAGTCGGGGACCGGTGAGCCAGACCTAGACCGTCGAAGGCTCTTCACCCCTTCCCGTCCTCGGAGCGTGCTGCTGTCCTCACGATGGGAGCCACGCTCAAGGACGCAGACGTGACATGGTGACGTGGGGTTGAGGCCGTCTGCACGGCGGGCACGCTGAACCCAGTTAAGGCGTCTCTATGAAGCGTTAAGATCCCGGAGGGTAGCCTCAAAGACCCACTGGTCGTGAGGCTGTCGAGACGAGCTTCCCATGTCGATCCCCTGACTTAGGAAATCTGCCACCTGCCGATCGGAGCGGGCTGCCTCTTCCTTCAGTCCCCCCCCCCCCCGACCCTCCGCGTGTGGGGCCAGTTTGCAAACCGACACGGGCCCCTCCGGTGGGCCAGACACGCTGCAGCGGGGGTTACGTGCGTTATGTTACTCAATCCTCTCAAAACCACCATGAAGTAGATATTGTCGTCCTCATTTCACACGGAAAGAGACTCTGGCACAGAGAGCCAAGTAATTTGCCCCAAGCCACCTGTTGCTGAGCAGAGGGCCCATCTCCAGAAAAACCAGTCCTTGGAGCGCCGATCCTCAGACAGACTCCGCAGCCAGCTGTGAGGTCAGCGGCCGCTGGGCACTTTCGGGTGCTGACCAGGAACCGACGTATGCTCGTCAAGGACTCCTTCTTTTTCCGCTATACGTTCCGCTGCCACGCTAAGGCCTCTGTATGTGCCAAACAGTGCGCCGGACACGGCCGGCTGAACGTGGGGCCGCTTGGCCTAGGGGTTACGGCATAGGGAGAGGGGGAAAGAAAGGCGCCACAACACGTCCGAGTAAGCCAGGGCTCCGCGGGGAGCGCACAGGCTCGCCGGTGGACGAGGGGGTGAGATTTGCCCGATGGACGTTGAGCTGCGGCTGGGATCCGACAGGGTGAGGGCTGGGCTTTGGGAAGAATGTTTCCAACAGAGCAGAGGTCGCGTTCAGAAGCCGGGATGTGATAAAGGGTGTGATGTCTTCAAGGGACGGGACGTGGCCCGGGACAGGAATTGGGGAAGACGTGGCTGTAAGCGGGGAGCCATCAAGGAGGCTGTGGTCCCTCTGGGTGAAAGATGAAGAGATCCTAGCCCCGAGGGGGCGCCGGGAGAAGTGAACCGTTCAGGAGAGATTACGGAGACGGAGCGGGTAAGCATGGAGGTTGACTGGATGTCACGGTCAGGAAGAGACGGAAGGAGAGAATGACGGCGTGTTTCTGTTCTGATCCGCTGTGGTGACGGAGGTGCCGTCTGCTGAGAGGGGCACGTCTGAGATGCCGCACGCTTGGGCGACAGGTGAGTGGGTGATGGGCTTAGCTGGACAAGTGCTGTAGCACTTGAAAGGTCCCTAAGACGCGAAGGCGAGGGGTCCAGGAGGCGGTACAGTGGAGGGGAGGGGGCGGAGGCTGCTGCAAGGCGGCCCAGGGAGGGCAGTGGGAAGGCAAGCCACGGGGTTGTTCCGCTGAAGCGGGTTGTAGAGAGTAGCCGTAGACTAGGAACACTGGCTTCCCAGTCAGTGTAAACCAAGCTGTGCTGTGATAACAAAGAACCCGACGGGCTCAGGGCTCTAAGAACACAAAGGATGATTCGTTTTTGCTGATGTTCCGTGGCTACCCCGGTCAGCCGAGGACTGGCTCATCACAGTCCCTCCCAGGTGACACAGAAGGTGCTGTCTGTACACTGCCTGTCATCCTTACAGAGGGGACGAAAACTAGACGGACTGGCACTGGCAACTTACAGCTCCAGCCCGGAAATGACGCCCGTCACTTCCACTCACAACCCACTGGTCAGAACTAGGCGCTCGGCCCCGCTTAATGGCCAGGGAGCTGGGAAATGTGTCCCACAAACAGGGGACCCAGCGACATCTGGAGACCAGCACTAAAGACGACCACACCGTGGAGACGGGATTTCCAGGGGCCCTGTGGCCAAGTTCTGGGAAGAAAGAGGACAATGGTTATTGGAACCAGACTCCGATGTGAGCTTATCTGATTCCAGAACCCATACAAACCAAAACTCCAAGATGCAATTTTTTTTTTCCAACGTTTATTTATTTTTGGGACAGAGAGAGACAGAGCATGAACGGGGGAGGGGCAGAGAGAGAGGGAGACACAGAATCGGAAACAGGCTCCAGGCTCTGAGCCATCAGCCCAGAGCCTGACGCGGGGCTCGAACTCACGGACCGCGAGATCGTGACCTGGCTGAAGTCGGACGCTTAACCGACTGCGCCACCCAGGCGCCCCCGAGATGCAATTTATAGGTTATTTTGATTTCCTTCTTTATGATTTTTGCCTTCTCCAACATTTCTGCAACGGATCAATTTACTTTTACAACCAGCAAACATAACTGTTATAGGGAAAATAATATCTGTATAATAATTACCTTCCCCTTGGGGCGCCTGGGTGGCTCAGTCGGTTAAGCGTCCAACTTCGGCTCAGATCGTGATGTCGCGGTCTGTGAGTTCGAGCCCCGCGTCGGGCTCTGTGCTCACAGCTCAGAGCCTGCAGCCTGCTTTGGATTCTGCATCTCCCTCTCTCTCTCTGCCCCTCCCCTGCTCACACACTGTCTCTGTCTCTCTCTCTCTCTCTCTCAAAAATAAATAAACATTTTAAAAAAAACAATAACTACCATCCCTAGACAAGGAATTTCTCTCCCTGCCAGCTCTCTTAGGTGCTACCTCTTCCTTGCTCCTTCTCCCAAAGCCTGATCAAACCCACGACATGAAAGAGGTCCTCACCGGTGCTCAAGTTTGCCCCTTTCTGAGATGTTAGTCCAAGAAGATGCTTACAAGATGGCAGCACTTCTGGTGGGAGGTGCCCCCAGGCTGGAGGGAGAGCTGTTGTTTCCAGTATGAAGAAGGTACCAGCCGGTACCCCTGCAAACCCGCTGCATCCGTGGCTGTGTTCCAGTTCACACCCCCCACCCTCAGCCTGCTGTCCAACCTCCAGCCACGTGTTCCTCTGAGGATCTCACACATCCCCCTGACGTAGGCACTTATTTTCAAAGAATCAGGGGCATCATCGCAATCTTGCCCTCCCTCCTCCACAGCTGCTGCCCGGGCCCCACGAAGCTTCCAGCGAGTCAGCACCAGGCAGAGCGCCGCCCCCCCTGCCCCGGAATTCAACCCCATGCCCGTGATCACAGGGTCAGCCAGAACCCCAGACCAGCACAGATGGCCTGTTTCACCCTGTGACTGGCTCCTGGGTCTCTCAACGTGCTCGCCAGAAGGACACGTTTGTTCCCACTGCCCTGAACTTCAAGGGGAAGGAGCCAGAGCCCGCCCCCCTTTACCGGCTGTGGGACTCAGCCGTCACCTCCCTCAGAGGCTCAAAGGATGCAGGGAGGCAGCAATAAAGTAGAAACCTGAGTGCAAGGAACCCCTGCAACTCAATAGCAAAATAATAACGACAACAGCAATAACGATAATGATCCAAGGGAAAACGGGAAAGGACTTGAACAGGTGCTTCTCCACAGAAGACATCCAGACGGCCAACAGACACATGAAAAGATGCTCAACGTGCCTGATCATCAGGGAAATGCCAATCAAAACCACAACGAGGTACCACCTCACACCCATTAAGGTGACCATTGTCACAAAAAGCAGGAGGTAGAGGGTGAGGGGGAATTAGGACCCTCCCTCGTGCGCTGTGAGTGGACAAGGAAAAAATGGCGCAGCGACCTTGTTAGAGACTATGGAGTTTTCTCAAAAACCCAAAAATAGAACGACTACACGATGCTTGCGTATTTTGTCCAAAGGAACTGAAAACCAGGATTTCAAAGAGGTGTGTGCACTCTCATTTCAGACCAGCATTAGTCACAACGGCCAAGAGGCAGAAACAGCCTGAGTGTCTGTCGGTGGATGAACAGATAAAGGAAGTGTGGTCTCTACATACCCGGGACTATTCCACATTGAAAAAGAAGGAAATCCTGTCACCTGCCATGATATGAAGCTTGAGACATTGTGCTCTGTGCAATAGGAACTTGACAGAATACAGCATGATTCCACTTACGTGAGGCATCTAAAGCAGTCAAACCCACAGAAGCAGAAAGTGGAACAGGGGTGCCAGGAGCTAAGGGGGGGGGGGGGAGATGGCAAGTGGCTGTACGGTGAGGACAGAGTTTCGGGCACACAAGATGGAAAGTTCTCGAGACCTTCCATACAACAGTGTGCACACGGTTAACAACATCATATACATGTGTACCTCACGTTACGTGGCTTTTTTTTTTCAACGTTTATTTATTTTTGAGACAGAGAGAGACAGAACATGAACAGGGGAGGGGCAGAGACAGAGGGAGACACAGAATCGGAAGCAGGCTCCAGGCTCTGAGCCATCAGCTCAGAGCCCGACGCGGGGCTCGAACTCACGGACCGCGACATCGTGACCTGAGCTGAAGTCAGACGCTTAACCGACTGAGCCACCCAGGCGCCCCAACGTTACGTGGCTTTTACCACAATTTTTTAAAAAGTACAAATGTGAAACGAATCCGGAAATGGCTGTGAGCGTTGCTTGTTCTTCACCACGTGGCTCTTGGACCTAATTAAAAAGCAAGAGAGTGTGGGGGGCGGGGAGGAGCATATAACTCCAGAGCCCGCTTCATTCTGCTACACGGGCACACAGATACATAAGAATTTAGTTTCATTAATCTGTACACTTAAGATTAGTGCACTTTAATACTTTAATGGCCGCATAAATGTTATACTTCAGTCAAAACCAGACCTTAATTATTCCCACCACAAAAAAGAATGGTACTCGCGACAGGCTAGAGACATTCTGCGAGTTTTACAATGGCAGTCTTATTGCAATACATAAACGTATCAAGTCGGTGTCGGGGAGGAAATATTTTCCTCTACTTTTCAAGGTTCTTTTGTGTGGTCTAAGAATTAAATTGACATGAGACGGATTAACAGGAGAAAATAAAATTTAATTATGTACCTATGGGGAATCCGCATCAAAATGAGAGGTTCCAAAGACATCTGGGCAAAAGGAGGTATACGGGTCATCCCGAACTGTGGGTGTGAGCTTCAAAGACAAGGAAGGCAATTCACAGGAGAGATGGAAAGAGAAAATGTTTGGTGAACAAGCATGTGCTGGGCCATCCAGAAACAATACGACTGAGAGAGGACTTCGATCAAACGGGCCTTGCTGGGCTCGTCCCTGTCGGCCACACCTAGTTCATGTGCTCCCGTAGTTGGTTGGGGTGAGAGCTCCCTTCCTGGAGCAGGTCCTCTGCGTAAGTTCTTTCAGGCATTTAGGCGGGAGACGAAAAAGAAAACCTTCCTGAGTCTTCTCTTTCTCAAAAATAATTAGCCCCAAATAATCCACAAGCCAAAGAGATGCATTTTGGGATGGCCAATTTCGCTCCCGTAGCTCAACATCAACACCTTGAACGTGCACAATGTTACACGTCAAATATATTTCAATTAAAAAAAAAAAAAAAGGACACTATTCAGCTCCTAAAGGGAAATGTGAGAATATCTTTGTAATCCCATAGCAGTGATATTTCTTAAACAGGACAAACAAAAATCACAGACCATTAAAAAATGATAAATTGAATACAAAATGATATCTAACTTGTTAGAAGTTCTGAGGATATTTCGATTTGGAGTCTCACCCGGAGACACACTTTGACATTAGAGGGCTTGCTTCAATATGCAGCTTGCAGACTCCAGCCCAAGCTCTTTTAAAGAGGAGCTTAATGAAGACACCACCTTAAGGGCTGAAACAAGCTCTCGTTGCCATGGCAATTCCGCAGGACCTCCAGGGGCCCCCGCAGGTCCCAGAGCTGGCAGGAACGTGGGCCACGGGGAGGGCAGCAGACAAAAGACCAGGCGGGGAGGCAGAAGCTGCCAGAGGGCCCGTCCTGCCACCAAGGAACAGATTGGAAGCGACTCGCGTACACAGCACTCTGCAAATCACCAGGATCAGCAATGTCTGCAGAAGGGGCCGGAAAAATAGCCCTCACGCAGGGCTGGTTCGGGAGGCTCCCCGAGCGGGCGTCCACACCTGGACCCTGCAGAACCCCCGGGACCGGAGCCACGGCGCAGGGGACAGGAAGACAGAAGAGGGCTCTCTAGGGCAGGCGCACCATCGCAGAGGGGGCTGAGGGAGAGGAGGAAGGCAGGGGAGACGGGGGGGAAGTCAGCTCTGCCTGGAGTCCCCCTTTCCCGTCACCATAGCAACCCACGTCCTAGAATAATCACCAGGGTCCTTCGTCGTGACCGACGAGCGAAGTGAGCCCACAAAGGCGACTTGCCCTGGTTCAGAAAGATGTGCCCACTGGGGTGTCCTCGATGATCCAGGCAGCGGCCGGGACGCCCGGCCCTGGGCCATCAGAACCACGGTTCCTGGGCTTGATGCACGGATTCTGCTCGAGCAGTGATGTCCATCCAGCAGATACACCGATAGATAAGATGGATGAGGGTGTGGCGCAGCGGGGAGGCTGCAGAATTCCAAGCCCACCTGCGCGAACGGGGGCGACGGAGTGTTCTGCGATGAGACGCGCCCTCGGCTGCCATCGAGGATGCGGGCCAACGCAGAACAGTCCAAGTATGACTCTGAGACGCAGAAGGACAGAGAAATGCAGGCCAAACATCAGACAGGTTTGAAATAGCCTGGAGCTCATCCCAATCCTGTGCACGGCCCTGCCCCCATGCCTGCCACGGGGCCCGAGGCTGGGGCACCGGCCAGCCCCCTGAGCTTGCATGGCCACACTGCTCCAGAGGGCGTCAGCTCCCGGTGTCACGAGTCAGGCTTGGACGTGGAGTGGAGGAGGAGGAGGGGCGGGCCCTGCGAGCCCGGCCCAGAGGGTATCTGTGTAGCCGCACGTACAGTGTCTGGGGACAAGGGCACAGACAAGAGGGAAGCCAGGCCGCAGGTGCATGGGGCACAGCCAGTTCTGCAAGTGAACGGGCAGCGAAAGCAGCCCCCAGAGAGGGGCCCAGGGTCTGGGGCAGGTCCAGGGCCCTGCCAAGGGGGCTGAAGTGAGGGCAGCGAAACCAGAGGAGAGACCCACGGTTTGGGAGCCTTGGGACTTTGGCTCCAATCGTCCACCTACCCCCGAGGTGACCAGAGCCGGGAGGGGCTCTCCGGAGGGAGAGAGTATAATGGCGGGGGGGGGGGGGTCACAGGCAGGGGTACAGGAGGCCAGGGACATCCCGTCTGACCACCAGGAGGGTGGACAACAGATCCCACCCGGTTGCTGGTGGTGGCTCGGCAGGGCCAGCCGGACAGAAGGACACCCGCAGTGGTGGGTGTGAAGAAAACCTCTGTTCTCCCTCCCTGCACCCACCTGCCTCCGCTCCGAGGGCCACGCCAGGGTGGGGAGCAGGGCAGTCGGAGCCGATGGCACCTGCCCCTCACCCCGCCCAGCCTCCAGCCTCCATCCGAAACCCCAGCCCGGCTCAGTCTCACCTGCTCTGAGGGGAAAGGGAAGAAAAGCTTTAAATAGATGTGAGATCGACATTTTTACACGAACGGAGCCTAGTTCTTCCTAATTGCAAGCCACTGAACTTTCTGGAAGGAGGCTGAGCCATCGCTAGGGGAGCCGCTGCCCAGAGGGAGGGCCAGGGCAGGGCAGCTGCAGGGGAGACGAGGAATCCGTTTGGATTCCGTTTGGAATCCACACACCCTGGCCAGTTGCAGCTGCTCCACAACGAGCTGTGCTAAGGCAAACCGCTTGGCTCCGGGGCTTTCTAGCAGCTGGCGGCAGGATGGCGAGGCCCGCGCCCAGGGCCACGGCTGCGAGCAGAGACGAGGCTGCGTGGCAGGGCGGGTCCCCCCGCCACTGCTCAGGGCGGCTGCGATCACAGGGCAGTGGGGAGGAGGCAGCACAGCCCGCGGAGCCTGACCTGTGCCCGAGGGTGAGGAGGAGGGACGCGGGGGTGCTGGGGCCGCGGAGCGAGGGGGTGCTGTCCTCCAAGCCCAAGCCACACAGATGCTGACCACTCACACGCGCCCCCGCGACTGGCCCGTGTGTGTGTGTGTGTGTGTGAGTCCTGCAGGGAAAGGTCTGGAGCTAGACAGCGTCACGCATCACGTCGCCCTGGCCCAGCCACCAGGGCGTGGCCTCCTCTGAGCTCACACAGTCTCCACAGCAGTGTCACACGGTGTGGCCCCTGGCTGCTTGTGACGCCATCTCTCCCCAGATGGACAGAGTCCCAATGCTGGGGAGGGCCCCCCTCATTGCTCTTCCCCCGGCACCCGGCGAGGACGCAGCCGTGGTGTCCAGGACTGTCTGTGTCTCTAGCGAATGGCTACGTGAGTTGTGGAATGACTGACTGACCACATGGATGGACGGATGAGTGCGTGAACGAATTCCCTGGAAGACAAGCACCATTTTCCAGAACGTGTTCTCCCTGTGCGGAGGGGCCGGGCTCCGGGCTGGGGCGGCAGACAATAGGAGAGGTCTCTGCTATGAAATGCCCGTGACCCTCACTCAGCGTGACAAACCTCATGACAGGCTTGACTAAAGCCAGCTGCCCTCCGGAATCATCCCCCAAACAAAGCCGCAAGTGTCCTACTCTGGCGTCCAGCTGCTAGACTGCCCGCTGCCCGCGTTCTGTTGCAGCCTCGGCCGTTTTCAAGAGCAGATTGGGGGGGGGGGCGCCTGGGGGGCCCAGTCGGTTAAGCCTCTGACTTCGGCTCAGGTCATGATCTCACGGCTCGTGAATTTGAGCCCCGCGTCGGGCTCTGTGTCGACGGCTCGGAGCCTGGAGCCTGCTTCGGATTCTGTGTCTCTCCCTCTCTCTCTGCTCCTCCCCCGCTCGCACTCTGTCTCTCTCTCTAAACAATAAATAAACATTTAAATTTTTTCTAAAAAGGAACAGATTGGGCAGCGCTCTCCGCATTGGGGACACGAGGGGTGTGATTTGGAGTTACCACGCTTCTGCCCCCGGAGGGAAAACCTTGACTTTGCACCTCCTATGTCCCCGGCAGGGAGCTTCTTGCCAGGGCCCAAGTCAGCTCCCAGGAGACGTGTGCTGAGTGCGCGCTGGGGAGGGGATCTGAGCCCCCGGTGGGGGCAGTGTGCGGAGGCCTTCACAGGCCACAGGGTGCTGGCCAGCAGGGCGGGGTGGCCGCAGTGTCCCTGGGATGCAGGCCCCAAGTGCTGCCCAGAGCTGCCCTCGGCCCCGGGCGCTACCGTGAGCCAGCTGCTGAGCGTGCAGAATCGTGCTCGGATACATGACCGCTGAGATGCACAGGGGTGGGGGCGGGGGCGGGTTCCCCGAGTCCCTGCTCGTGAGCGGCCGGTGTGCCCCTTCACGCTGTCCCTGACACCGGCAGGTGACTGCTCTCACAACACACGCTTTTGCAAAATAGCACTTCACTGATTATTTCCAAAAACTTGATGTAGAAAAGTTTGGCTGGATTCAAGATCGGTTCACACGAACCAAAACAAAATTCAACATCACAAGTGCCAGAGAAGGAGGGGAAAGCATGTTCCAGTCTTCAAACGTAATTTCAAATGGTGAAATGGCTCTTAAATTTTTTTTTTTTTTTATCATTTCCTGGTGGGGAGGGGGGGTGGATATTTCTAGTCAGTATGCTGGGTTTAAAAAGCCTGATCAGAAACTCCATGGAGCCGTTTCAGGCATAAAACCTGATTATTAAAAATATAGATGGACACAAACACAAGTAAGTTTCTCACTAAGAAACTTGAAAACATTTTATTTCTAAGTTTTATTTAAAGCCAATATTTTGTATTTTCTCTGATATTTTTGTTATTTTACTCACCCTAATTATATACTATAAGGAAAATATAATGAAAAATTTTTAATGTTTATTTATTTCAGAAGGAGAGAGAGACAGAGCACGAGCAGGGGAGGGGCAGAGAGAGGGGGAGACACAGAACCTGAAACAGGCTCCAGGCTCCGAGCCGTCAGCACAGAGCCCGACGTGGGGCTCGAACCCACCGACAGCGAGATCATGACCCGAGCCGAAGTCAGACGCTTAACTGACTGAGCCCCCCAGTACTCCCCTAATGAACTTTTTCAGTAGCCCACAGATGCCCCGCGTCCCTGGGCTAAAGCCCCGTGAGCCGGGTGTATGTTGCTGTCTCTGCAGCAGAACGCCGGGGGCCCTGGACAGAAGTGCTCACATTCTCAAAATCCTTTACTGAAAGTACGAAATTCTGGCAGAGGCTTAGATTTTAGAAACTCAAAGCTCTTTCAACCAGAGAAGGAATGTCGCGAAAACTAAAACCGGGCTGCTGAGATGGATACGTGGTGGGTTACGTTTTCCGAGGGTGATCGCAACAATCCCTTCCCTCCCACGGGACCGTCTCACTCCATCTCATTGAGGCTCCTTCCAAAAGGAAACAGGATCCGAGCTCCCTCCTCTTTCAACCTGGTTCGTGGCTGCGGTGGGGCCACGTTGTATGACCCCCCGCCCCAACCGAGCCAGGCCGTCGAAGGTGGTACTTGGTTTTCCTGCCGTGTTGGCTACGCCGGCTCTTGGAGCCCAGCCGCTGTGCCGGGAGGACCCCCACGCAGCCCCGTGAGGAGTCCCCCGTGAAGAGTGTTCCGGGTGACCCCTCCCCCCCCGGCTGCCACGGCATGCGGCAGAGAGGAGCTACCCCGCCCCCCCCGACACACACACACACCCCAGCCTCATGGCAGCTGCGGGAACAAAACAAATGGTTGTAATTTAAGCCACGACACTTCACAATGATTAGTTACGCGGAAATCGTTGGCGCGATGAAGAAACAAACTCATCGGATAAAATAGGTCAGACGGGGGCTAAATTAGCTACGCTTAGGAAAAGCCTCCCAAAATGTACGTGCCCTTAAATCCAACCGTTCCAGTTTGGGGGATTTAATCCTGAGGAAGAAGTGAAAGATGTGCTCTAGGATTTCGCCGCAAAAAATATTCTTCAAAACAGCAAAAAAGCTGAAAGCCACCTAAACGTTCCGTAGAGAACTGGGTGCTGGGTGCTGGGTGCTGGGTGCTGGCGCATCTCGTTGTGCGGGGCCCAAGCCTGTTCCTCAGAACCCCCTGGGGAACCTTGTACGGGAGAGAACTGGCCAGCCCTCCCCGTTCCCGTCCCGACGAACACGACTTTGTTTCCAGTCCGGGGCTGGGGACACCTGTTCTGACCCCGGGCGCTCATCCGCCTACCTCGTCCCGCGAGGGGGGCTCTGCGTCAAAGGTGCACACGCTGTCAGCTGCGGTAGATAATTTCCCGCAAAACCTAGAACGATTTACACTCCTACCGGTAACGGAGGCGCCCCTGGCAGCACTGGGGCTCCTGGCTCCCTGGGCGCCGTCGGGGCGACCCCAAACACGCGCACTTTGCTACATAGCTTACGGTTCCCCGGTGGCTGCTCTCTGCCCTCCACCTCCATTGCCTCTTCCAGGAATTTCTCCCGTGGGTCCTCTGTTTCCCTCCCTTCCTGTTTTTCCTCTCATTTTGTGGGAGTTTGTTTTTTCGAGTTGCTGCCTTTGTGGATCATATAAGTTTTAAGCATTTCCCGTCAGACCTGGGCTTCTTCGTGGCGGCCAGCCACCCCCCGTGGTCACGCGCTTACACTAATTTTCGTTCCGTTTAACTCGTGTCCTCGGTCACACCAGCCTCACGGAGGCCCGATGACTACCCCCGCCCGGCGGCTGCCTCCCCAGACAGCTCGGGACGGACGGAACGTGTCCATCTACCGCGAGTGCCGTCGGAGGCACTGACCCGGCCGCCCTCGTCCCCTCTTTGGTGATGCCTTTGGCCGCACCTAGTTTGAAGCTTTTACATCGTTAAATCTGACATTTTTTTTAATGGCTACTAGTTATATCTTTCTTGCTTGTAAAGGCCAGCCCTAAGTTTGTTTAAAAAAAAAAACACCTTGTTTTTACCTCTAATATTTTTATACGTTTTCTCATTTAGATCTTCAACCCACAAAGAGGTCATCTTTGCATGCGGAGAGGTTCGACGTCTACTTTTATTTGGTTCCGTGCGTGCGGCAATATAACGTGTTCGATAGCCCGCCCCAAGTTTCCCTTTGCGCACCTGTCGCCCCCTATCCTGCATTGCACACTCTTCCCCAGCGAAAGACGGGGCCTGACCCCTGGGAATGGGACGGAAGCAGCCGAGGGCTGCGGGAGCAGAGACAAAGGGACAGGTCCGGGGCAGTGAGCTGGGATGGGACCGCGTGCCTCGCATCCGCAGCGTGGCCCTTGAGAACTGCGTTCCCCAAGCTCGGCTGCAGGGATGCCCAGGTGATTTGGACCAGAAGCCCCGGCCGGTGCCCGGGTGTTCTCAGTGAGCGGCCTCTGGGTTGGGCCTCCGCCCTATGCAGCAGCCAGGGTGCAGGCAGGCCCTCGGCCCCAGGAGCCACTCTTCTGATTCAGATGAGGGCCCGGCGAAGGGGCCTCCCTCAGAGGGAGGGCTGGCTACGCAGCGTGGGGGGCCCCGTGGAAAGTACAAACCCAGGGCCCCCTGTTAACAATTAAGAGTTCCAAGGTGGTGAGAGCAGAGAGTTGAACCAAGTACGGAGCTGTCCCTGCTCCTGGGGACGGAGGGGCCGGGGAACAGGGGCCTGACCCCAGCGGAGGTGCCCCCGTCCTCCCGGCACCAGAGCCCCGGTCCCAACTGCAGGGGTTCCTGGTGTCCCCACCCCCAGCCACTCCTAAAGCCCCGGACTCTGTCCCCAAATTAGGGGCTCCACTTAAACTGTAGTTAGAAACTCAGCTCCACAGAGAACCCACCCCCAGCACAGCCAGGTCACCACTAAAGGGTGTGACCTGCGGGTGTGGACGCAGCCCCCGGGACCCCCATAAAGTGAGCAGGAGGCGGGCTCGGGGCTCCATGCCCTGGAGTCAGACCGACCAGGGCCCACATTCAGCTCCTGTGCTTGGCGTCTGGGCCATCGGGGCCTCAGCCAGGACACCGCGTCCGCATCAGGGACAAACGTGCACGGCAGAGGTGAGCGCACGGGCCCCCGGAGAACCCCGGCTCGGCCGGCTGCCGGCTGCCTGGCCTACAGCTCCCGGCCCTGAAAATCCGTGTGCCTCAGTTTCCTCAGAGGGAACGGGGCACATCAGCAGCACATTCCTCACTGCGCTATTTTATGGACTAAGTGAGCGGCTCAGAGCCCTGCTCGCACCCGGCAAGAGGCGTCCGGGCACCTGTTTGCGGATTAGGTACAACAGAGTCCGTGACCGTGTGGGGTTGGAGCGGGAGGCTCTGGGTTCGAGGCTTTGCTCCACTCTTCCCGCCAAGGAGCCTTGGGAAGCCCTGTGGCTGCAGAGCTCCGGTGTCTCCGGCCTCTCGGTGGGGCCACTGGCGGGGCCTGGGTTGTTGCGGGAGCCACGGCACCTCCGGGCCCCAGTGCTGACACGCGGGACGTGAGGGCGGCTGTGGTCCTCACGACTGCGGTTCGGGTCATCAGAGCCCCTGGCACTGCTGGTGACCCAGGAAAGGGCGGGGCCCGTCCAGCGTGCGGAGTGTCGACCCCGAGGCGTGTGGCCAGCGTCTTGCGGATGACTAAGCACCCGGAGCTGAGGCGGCACCTGCCCTCCAGAGGCCCACATTCCCCCGCCCTCCTGTCTCCTGTGGCCTGTGGCAGACTCCTGGTGCGGGGAGGGAGGTGGGTGGGGGACAGAGGGCAGACAGAGGGTGGGGTCAGAGGTGGTGCGGGAGGGAGGAGGGGGATGGACAGAGGGAGGGCGAGCTCAGGGGTCATGTGGGGGAGGGAGGAGGGTGCAGGGCAGAGGGAGGGCAGAGGGAGGGCAAGGTCAGAGGTGCTGTGGGAGGGAGGAGGGGGATGGACAGAGGGAGGGCGAGGTCAGGGGTCATGGAGGGAGGAGGGTGCAGGGCAGAGGGAGGGCAGAGGGAGGGCGAGGTCAGAGGTGCTGCGGGAGGGAGGAGGGGGACGGACAGAGGGCGGGCGAGGTCACAGGTGGCCCGGGGAAGGCCTCCCAGCACCGCATGGCCAGCCGGGCTCCTGGCTGCGCCTCACCGGCTGGGCTCTGGGGACACAGAGACCTGGGGGGACTTCGGCTTCTTCACCTGGAAACCCGTTCAAGACCGAATTAGGCAGAGTGCGTGGACACTGTCGCTGAACGGCAGCGACGGCTGCTGCTTCTACGGTACCCTCCCCTAGCCGCGGTGAGCCGTCGTCACGGAGATGGCGGGGTCCTCCACACAAATCCAAACCCAGCAAGTTCACCTGGAGGTCGCAGGGGTGAGGGCTGCAGAGGCGGGAGGGGCCTCCGGTCTCAGCTGCTTGGACCCCACGCCTAGGACGAAGGGAATTTCCTGAATCTGGCTTTGCTGCCCCCATTCCGTTCACGAAACACCAGATTCCTCCTGCATCCATAAAGATGAAGACATTCCTCCACAGGGACTTAATCTGGGGGCTGCGTGCCTGGCCCGTGAGAAAACCCAGGCTTCCTCTCCCTCTTTGGTCTAACCCGGCAGCTTTGGGGGCCGCAGACAGGCCTGTGTTCCCCTTAATGCCCTGGAATTGCTTACTCACTCCGAAATCCGCTGCCTCAGGGGTTTCCCGCCACAAGTAAGCCTTCCTTTCAGGGGCAATCAGGCAGTAGCCCAGAGCAGAAAGGGGGAGTGGGGGGCACCTGCTCGCCCAGCTGGGTCTCTGCGGACAGCTCACGCACGGGGCCCCTCCCGTCCCTGCCCCCAGGCACGGAGGCCGAGGGGAGGCACCCAGGCCCGGGGACGGCCGCGCGCGGGGACAGGAGGGACGCGCGTCTTCCCCTCGAGAGGGAGGACACGTGGGCTGGAACCAGATCTCTTGAATCGCCACCCGGGGTCCTCCCCACCTTTGGCCGAGGTCGCCTTCCAGACCTGCCGTGAGATGTTCATTGTGCCGTCGCTGGCACAGTCTGGGCGCGGAAGGTGGACACGTGCAGGGCCAGTGTTCCAGAGCGTGGGACTTGTCCACGGAAGCCCTCTGCTCCTCCCGCCCCCCCCACCCCCCCGGGGAGGCGGTTCACCAGCTGGAATCTCTAAAGGCTGTTTAGGGTCGGGAGGGGTTGGCCCTGCGAGCTTGTCAGGTCCGGGGGCTTTCGCTCAGCAAGCACGTGTCGTGAGCTGGAGGAGGAACCTGGGCCTCGGACCCGGCAAAGGTGGACTCAGCCCCCACCCTTCCGCTGCCCGGCCGTGGCAGGTCACTGGGCGGGTCCCTGCTCTGGATCAGTGTCCCCAAATGCCCAATGTGACTGGCCCTAAAACCTGCCTCTCAGGAGGTTTGGGGGCATCGACTGGTGTCTCATAGGTGAACAGGTGCAACCCCCCTGGGCCCGCCCCCGCCGCGCACCTGAGGTCAGGGGTGGGTGAGCGGGAGTCGGACAGGCCCGGGGTTCAAGTCCCGACCCGCCACCCTATTGTGCGATCGGGGCCTGTCACCTAACCTCTTTGGACCCCAGTATCCCCGACCATAAACTGGAGGTGACTGGTAGCGGTCCCTAGCTGACTGTTGGAATGATAATTAAGTGATTTAATACAAAAGCAAATTGAAAAGTTACTAACGTTTAAAGGTAAAGGTCTCTGCACAGAGATTTCCCGGTAAGACCTAAACAAAAGTGAGCTGTACTTTTAATCATTAGCGTTCCTCACTCCGAGGGACAATACAAGGTATTTTTCTATCTTTCCTTACGTCTGTCTTTGGGCCGATCCAAAAAGCAAAACCAAATTGGGAGCATGCCCACCGCCCACAGACAGAGCCAGGCAGGGCTGTGAAAACAGACCAAACCTTTGGAGAACCGTCTGCTCTGTTTCGGCTGTCGTCCTGAGGCCATAAGCCAGGCGACCGCCGGCTACTTCCAGCGTCCCAGGACCCCGCGGGGGACGGGCAGCTCTCAGTCTCCTGGTGCTCGGCCATCAAACCGTCCAGCCCGCCCCTCACCGGCCTCTCTCCGTCCAGAGGAGGTGACGGAGGCCCCGCTGACCCTCTGTGCCTCCCGGCACCCACGGCCTGTTCACCTCGAGGCCTCCTGAGCGGCTTTCCTCGAGCCGGGACCCAGGGAGGAGACCTGCAGGGGCCGGGTCACCTAGAGCCGGAGGGGCTGGAGGAGACGTTTGCCCCGGGCTGTGCCAGGTTCTACGCTACTGAGGAGGAAAGGCGCATAAAAGGGTTAAAGGCGTATGTAGAGTCTGGGCGGGGGGTGAGGGCTCAGCCGGGCACAGCGTGCCCTCCCTGCAGGGACTAGGACAAATCTCTGAGCCCCTGGTATCACTATCGGGCGGCCAGGGCGGACAGCACCGGGTCGGAGCCGGGAGGCCCCCACGTGACCGCCACGCCACGGGCCTCGGTTCACGTCCTGCTGGTGCGTTCCCAACCGACTCAGACCCGGGCCGACGGCCTGCCAGAGACTCTGACGTAGCCGGGGCCCGTGAGGTGGTTCAAAACGCCCGGCTCTTTCCGGCGTGCAGCTAAGCCTGAGAGCCACTGTTAGGAGGTCACATGCTAATCCAACTTTCAAACTCTATTTCCTC
The DNA here is from genome assembly GCF_028749965.1 of Puma concolor. Classification (NCBI taxonomy): domain Eukaryota; kingdom Metazoa; phylum Chordata; class Mammalia; order Carnivora; family Felidae; genus Puma; species Puma concolor. The sequence goes on from NC_141672.1 coordinate 148,598,182, forward strand.
TTTAAGGAAAATCATGATACTTAATCATAGCCAAAAAAAAAAAAAGAAAAAGATAAAGGTGCTGGTTACCTGTTGGGCTGGGACACGAACCCTCGTGTGCTAATCTGGATACACGTCCCTCCGAGTAGAGGCGTTTATCCGCGGTTTTGTCTTGCTTTCCACGTGTGTGTGTGTCCCTCGGTCCCCACCATTTGCCAGTTCAACGGAAACGTACGGAATTTGCTTTAATATAAGCCATTATGAATTTAAAGGGTCGCACTGAATCAGCAACATGATAGGCAACCGTTTTTAGTGGGGCAGAAAGAAAAGAAGTTTGGTTATTGCCCTGACACGTTCCGCGTTCACATTCGGTCCCTAGGCACGGAGTCTGACATCTGCCGGCCGCTGGGAATGTCTGGGGGGGTGAGGGGGACCTTCAGTGGGATCACATGGAAATTCCTGCTCTCGCTTTGTTTTCTCCAAGATTGCCTCAACTCCCAAACCCGTGTGGTCTCTTCCCTCACCTCCCAGCAGATACTAGAGACAGGCACCCACAGGAGTTCTCATCACGCAGGGACCCCGGCCCCAGCGGCACAGGGCACGTCTGGAAGAAGCAAAGGGGGGCACTCACTGAGCACAAAACGCAAAAGCTGCCCTGGCATCCTCGGCGGGCAGTGCGGACCGGGTCCCGGGGCCGCCGGGGTCCGGGCGCCTCCAGAGCGGGTGACTCTCGCGGCTCTGCAGGCTGTGACAACCACCTACCCTTATCAGTTCTCCGTCCAACACTTAGAGTCACAAAGCTGGCTGGAGAAGTGACAAGGGGATGTGACTGGCGGGCAGAGAGGGTGACGAAGTCTGCAGGACGACTGAGAGCGGCGGCTGACTTCCCGGCGGCCCCTCCCGCACCCGGCCTGGGGGGGGGGGGGCGGTGCTCCGCCTGCTTTTCTGCCTCCCCTCGGGACATCTGGCGGGACGTTCACGTTCCTGCACACAGAGACTGAGACATGCTATGCAAAGTAGTGAATTCCTCGCATTTTTTAAAAAGCAGATTAAATTTTGAACCTAGTTTAAATATTGAAATTAATAAATAAACCAAAGTGAGCAAAGTCTTTACCCAAAAGCTCCTTACGGGTCTGGGGCAGGCCCCGCGCGCTCGACTCCTGGGGGACTCTGTCTGACCGCCACACCCACATGCCATTCATAAAGCCCCTGGCGGAGTCCCCGCCCCCGGCCGCGATTGGTCCTCCAGAGGTGCGGGCCCCAGGCCAGGGCCCACCCGCCCAGATCTGCCGGGCTGGACTGGACCTGTGCACCGGGATGGGAAGATGGGGCCTTGACCGACCGGTCGGGGTGCGGTTCGGGTCTAGCGGGGAGCCGTCCCTGCCCCACCACGTCAGATTCCTCCCTCTTGACTGTTGACCGTCCACACTGACCCATGCAGAGGTTTTGGAAACCAAAACCCAGCGACACGGCTTCCGTTGCAGAGACCTGAACGCTGTTCTCTGCCTCAGGGCAAACCCAAAGAGCGCGGCGAGCTCAGGGACGGATGCCTGTGGAGTGCGGCGCTGTGTAAAGACGCCCGCTTTGCTCACCGGCTGCTGGGTCACCTCCTCGTTGTCTAATCTGGAGCAAACTGCTGAATCTCTCCGAGCCTCTGATCCCTGAAACAGACAGCACCGCCTAACTCCCAGGCCCCTCTGAGAATATAAAGTGAGGAAAGGACTAGAAAGCACTCTACTGGTACCGAGGGCCCAGTCCAGGGCACACAGCCTTTAGCAGATCTCACAAACTCTCTGAATCCCAGCTGCTGCTTCTGCAAAGGGGGGTCTTAACAGCTACCTCACGGTGTGGCCGTGCAGATTAAACAGGTGAACGGTGTAAGGCTACGTGGCCTGGACTTAAGTCCTGACTGTGCCATTCACTGGCTCTATGTCAGTCCCCTGGCCTCTGAGAGCCTCCCTTCCGCATCCGCATGAAGGCCGCAGCGATCCCCTCTCTCCTACCTCACGGGGCTGGGGTCAAGGTGACCCGAGGTGAGCTACAGAAGGCCACAGGCACAGAGAACTGAAGAGACGGGCAGCTGATGTCATTAACAGGATAACACAAGCACGGACAGTGACCTTGACCTTGACCTTGCCACCAGGTGGCAGCTATTCCTGCTCATGTTCCCAAAGAAGCTGCACCAGTCCTCTTGGAGGGACTCCCCGGGGTCCAGCCCTACAGACCAGCTCCTGTCCCACCTGCACCCCATAGAGAGGGCACCGATGACCCACAGGGCTCCGGAAACCAGCTCCTTATTCGGCAAGAGCGGTTGATAACAGCTGCAGCCCTCCCGCTCTGTCAAAGGTCCGGGGCTCAGAAAAACGGTGCAATCAGGGCTCCAGCCGGTGGGACGACGGCACCAGTCCCAGGATCAAGGAGGTGAGCGCTCAATGCTCAAGGAGTCCAGGTGTGTGGGAGGGAGGAGCACCTTGATCTGAGGTGGTCTGAGCTCCCTGACCCTGACCTGACATAGGTCAGCGTCCCGCAGACCACCCTCTTGGGGAAGCTGGTCTGTATGGTGACCACACGCCTGTTCTTACTTGGCCCAACCTTCTTGCTTTACCCGTGGGAAAGCACAGCCCAGGTTGCAACTCAGCCACAGTCCCAAGGTTCCAGCCCTCTGGTCCTTGACCCTGGACCACAACACGCCTACGATGCAGACCAGAAAGCAGGTGTCTTCCAACGGGAGCTAGGAGGCCCAAAAGGCGGAGGAGGGGGACACTGTAGCTGGCCAACCGCTGACCTGCGGGGCCCAGTCACCTCCTCCCGAGGGCCCAAACCGTCCTTGGACAATTGTCCAGGACAGCCCCGGATGGCCGTGTGCACTGAGGCTGGAGGCACACCGTCAGGCCGGTCACGGCACGCTGGACATCGGCTCCTTTAGTGTGGGTCCCACCAGGGAAGCACCAGGGAAGTCACATGACACGGCGACAAGGATCAAGGAGGTCTGGAAAGAGGAGGATGTCGGGGACCATCAGGGCAGGTGAGGGGGGTGAGGGGGTAAGAGCATGAAGCCATCCCATGGCAGTGGAGACGGTGCCCTTTTCTTTAATTTAAACAACACGTTCTCCAAACAACTACATCCGGGTAGCACCCACGGGCCCGATGCTGAGCTCAGGGTTCCTCACACATCATGCACACTCCTGAGCACGTGTACTCGGGTGGGCTCGCCCCTCCTGGGCGCAGCGAGGGTCATGAGAAGCAGTCAGGGACACAGAGTGAGATGAGCTCCGTTCTCCATCCCAAGGCCCCTCGCAGACAGCAAGGCCGGCGAGCGGAGAAGGGGACCCCCGTCCCGCGGCAACACTTTCCAACTTACGAGGTCCTGGCTGCGCAGAAGGAGAAACACCAGGCGTGTGCGCCCCCAGACTCACTCCCACCCTCCTGCCCCGGCTGCCCCGCCCGGTAGGGACTGAAACATCAGGGGCCCTCTCTGGGGGCCCGGGGGGGGGGGGCCGCCTGCTCACGGCTGGACCACGTGCTCGAACCCAGGCCGTCCCCTCGGCTCACTCGCTCTGTGGCCCCAGAGCTGCATCGCCCTCCAGACTCTCCTGTTTGCTTTTGCTGTGTCTTCAAGGCTTTTTACCAAAACATGTTCTAAAGCCACCAACGGGCCTGTCCCTGCAGCTCTGAATACGTCCTTCTAACGGCCACTTCGTGTATTAATTAGCGGACTTGGGTGTGCCCACCTCTGATTCAGTACATTTTCTCAGCGATCAGTTCGACTCTCTTCAGAAGAAAACCCATTCAGAAACGTTAGGTAACGTGTCCGACGTTTCACAGCTGGTCAGAATTACACCCCAGATGTCGGCCCTGTTTCATTTCTCCTGCACCACCGGGCCTCTCCGAGGGCACAAGCGAGCGGGTCAACACCTCTCACGAAGACGCCAGGTGGTGCGTGACTCTTGAAGCAATTTCCTGCTCGTTAGCTCGGAGGCGGGGGGGCGGTCACGGCCAAGGAGGCTCGAAGGGGGAGCAGAGTGAGTCCTGAGAAGCCGAACCGCGCCCGGCCCATCTTTCGTGAACGCCCGTCCAAACGGCTCCCCCGCGGACCCGACCCGGGCTTTCGGCCAGGCCTCTCTGGCCTTGCGGGGCCCCCGTGGGTTACGAAACCCCCATCTTTCCGGTTCTCCGGCCGGACGGTCTGTCACATCCACTTTGCATCGCACGTAATCCCTTCCTGCCGACTGACTGGTTCCGCCACAGCCTGTCTGTGAGCAAGTTCCTCGCGGGCAGCGCTGACGGCGACCCCCAGCCAGCCAAGCGCCCGCACAGACGCACACGCCCCCTGGCTGGGTGTCCGACGGGCGGTGGAAGGGACCGAATCAGGACAGGTGGGGAGGGAGAGGGACACCGGCCAGCCCCTGCCCAGACTCGGCTGCCCTGCCCGCCATGCTCCGGGGCCGTGACCCCTGTGTCCTCCCAGCCTCCATCCGGTTGGGCTCACTTCACCCAGTTTAATGAGCTCAGGAATGTGCTCAGCTGAGACACCGGCTGTTTGCTTTGGCCCCAGAAACGTGCCCCGGGCTCTGCTCATCTGCTTCGGGACGGCCCGGCCCGGGCCTCAGAGAACAGCAGTGGCAGCGGGCAGGCGACGCCCAGAACGGGCTCCGTGCCTGCATTTGCTGGATGGGGCAGCGTGGCGGACGCGATCCGGGCCTGGCCCGCAGCGACCTCGCGGAGCCGCCCCTGGGAGCGGCCTCACCGCTGCACCCAGCGGGTCAAGAACCAGCCGCGGCCCTGCCCGAACCCCACTCCTCTCTGCTCCTCTGACGCCCACCTGGAAGCACCGTGTGAGCCGAGCCGACGCCCCGGAGCCGCGGCCGTGGGGAGTGGGGGGCAGGCGCGCTGAGCAGCCCCGCTGATGCGGTCGGACAGATGAACAGGGGCTCGGAAACGGAGCCACGGCCCCCAAACCAAACTGGTTAGGATTTTGTCCTCACTCAGGGCTTGGGTGTGTAAGAAAAGACAGGAGGTAACTGGTATTGAAATGGCCCCGGGAGGCTGGGAGGTGAGCACGCCCCCCGACGGTCAGAGGGGGCGCCCTGCTCCGCCCGGGCTCAGCCCCGCGTGCGCCCCTCTCTCTCCCGGCCTCGTTTCCCCACACCCCGCTGCAGTTACTGTTGGCCCTGTGTCCCCTTGAGGACGGGGCCCTCTCTGAGGGCCCTGAGTGGCGAGTGAGGGACGTGGGAACCCTCCAGAGCCGGCACGAATATCTGGAGGCATACACGAGAGAGCTCCTGTGCACGTGAGCAAGCAGGACACCAGAGCCGTGCCCCACGCAGCACGGCAGTGGGGACGCCATCAGGGTCCTGCGTGTGCCCCCGGCTGCGCGTGGCTGCTGTGCTGGCCGGAGGGAGCTCCTGGGCCTGTGCAGACTGCGAGCTAGACGTGAGGGGGAAGCTGCCCCCCGCCGCCCCACCGTCGGGGTAAGGCTCTGGGATACGCTCCCTCGGGGGCGTCTAGTGGGATCCACCTGTCCACACCCTCTCTACTGGTCTCCTTCTCTTCTCTGTGTTCCCCAGTCAGCCTTCTAGATAAATCACTTGTAATCAACCTTGTCTAAGAGCACCCTTTCGGGGGCACCCAGGTAGCTCGATTTTGGCTCAGGTCATGATCTCTCAGTTCATGAGTTCAAGCCCCGCACCAGGCTGTCAACCCAGTGCTTGGAGCCCGCTTTGGATCCTCTGTTCCCTTCTCTCTCCACCTCACCCCTACTCATGATGTGAGCGCTCTCATACAAACACTCTCCCTCTCTCTCTCAAAAATAAATAAACATTAAAAAAATTTTTTTAAAGAGTGTCTTTTAGGAAGCTCCCAGCCTAAGACCATCTCCTGTCATTGTAAACCCCTTTTGCCAAGAATACAATCTGTGATCCCAAGCCCCCATTTCTATCTGGAACCAAGAGGAGGATGAGGAATTCTAAATTCTTTCAGAAGGAATTCTAGAATCAAGGGATCTTAGAGTAAGACCTTCAGGAATAGGGGTCACACGTCATCAAGTTTTACAGCTGTGGGGTCTCTAGGGGTCGGCCAGGTTCAGCCCCTGGCTTCCCCAGTGGGGCGTCTAAAGCCGTCAGAGGAGAATGTTGCCCGGAGCTCTGCCCTCTGGACGCTCACGCTCGGGGCTGGACCCTCTGTGCCACGTGGCTCTCAAGGCGCTTAACCAACTGGCAGGTCCCTCCCAAGGCCACGGGCTAAGTTCACAGCCAAAGAAAAACATGTTCCGACATTTCAACTCTCCCACAGACCTTGCAGAAACTTAGAAGTACCCAGCCCTTTCTCAGCCCGTGTGTCTAGATGGCGAAGAAAACACAACTTGAAGAGGAATTATCTACACAGTTTAGGCCTAGCAGACATTTTTTCTGATGATAATCATTCAAATAACGGCCTGGTCTCCAGGGGCTCCTGGGGGGACTCAGTCAGCTGAGCCTCTGACTTCGACTCAAGTCATGATCTCACGGTTCATGGGTTCAAGCCCCACATCGGGCTCTGTGCTGACAGCGTGGAGCCTGGAGCCTGCTTTGGATTCTCTCTCTCTCTCTCTCTCTCTCTCTCTCTCTGCCCCTCCCCTGCTCATGGTCTCTCTCTCTGTCAAAAATAAAACATTAACTAATAATAACAATAATAGCCACATCTCCAGACCTCTTTGTGGTCTTGGTCAGGGAGGCGCAGGACTTCTTAGCGGAGAACAGAGGTTCTCGACGTCCAGTCCTTAGGAAGGGAAGACAGAGCTCGAAACGATCCGGTTCACACAGCTGTACATCTTCTAATTCTGCAGTCGGCACCTGGCTCTTAGCAGGCTCTGGCCTTGGGGCACGCACTTCCTCCTACAGAGGCCCCCGGTTCGAGGAGCCCCCGGCCCTCTCCCCCGGCTCAGCTGCGATTACGATTACGAGGTGAGGGCAATGACCCCTGCCAGCAGGGCTGTGTCCCCGCCCGCGCCGCTAGTGCCTCACGGCCCTCGGGTATGGCGTGTGCTGCCCCCTAGTGGTCGGAGCACCACCACCCACCGGCAGCTCCCAGCGGCCCCTCTGACGGACAGTATCCGACAAGGACGGATATGGGACTCGTGTGCCCCATGTGGGGTCAGGGGGCAGGACTGCACCTGCAGGAGGTCAAGAATTAATGGTTCTTCATCCCGGAAGGTGCCCATCCTGAAACAGGAAGTGAGCGTCCATGGCGGGCTGAACCGCGGGCTCCAGACGACCCGTCCGAGTCCAAACCCTTGGTATCTGCGGGGGTGACCTTAATTGGAAATAGGGCCTGAACCTAGCGACCGGGCCCATATCAGAGTAAGACGAGGAAGGTTAGAGATCCAGAGACGCAGGGGGGAAAGGCTGAATGAAGACAGAGGCCGAGGTTGGAAGGAAGCAGGTATAGGCCCCAGGGGCGTCCGGGGCATCCAGCAGCCAGGAGAGGAGCAGGGAGCAGACTCCCTCACGGCCTCCAGAAGGAGCCAGCCGGCTCACCCCTGACTTTGAACCTCTGGCCTTCAGAGCCGTGGGAGTAGACGTCCGTGTTTTACGCCACCTGGTCTGTGGTCGCTTGTCACAGCCCTCAGGAGACTAACACGGGCCCCGGAGACCGCTCTGGGGGGAGAGAGGACTGCCACGTGGCCGTGGGGACGGGACGGTAAGCTGAGGGGCCCCTGCTGAGTGCCCGCGGGAGGGGCCGGACTGCGAGGTCCCCCCAAAAGGACCCTAAACAGGCATCGTTGTGACCTCCCCACGGGGCTGCGCCCGTCATTCTCTCTCGACTCTCAGTGAAGCTTAATTAAAGACGGGGCTGGGGTCTGCCATGCTGTAGAAACATGAGGGGCAGTCGGGGCGCCTGGGTGGCTCAGTCGGTCGGGCGTCCGACTTCGGCTCAGGTCATGATCTCGCGGTTCGTGAGTGCGAGCCCCGCGTCGGGCTGTGTGCTGGCAGCTCGGAGCCTGGAGCCTGCCTCGGATTCTGTGTCTCCCTCTCTCTCTGTCTGCCCCTCCCCTACTCACGCTCCATCTCTCTCTATCCAAAAATGAACAACGTACAAGAAAAGAGAAAAAAAAAAGAAACATGAGAGGCGGGCCTGCAAGCCAAGGGGGGACAGAGTCCTTCTCCCCGGAGACCAGGGCAGTGGGAGCACCTGTCACGGGCACCAGAGGCAACAAGGAGCAGAGGAAGGAGGGGCCAGGGTGCATGGCCTTGACCTAGCTGCCCTCGGAGCGTGCCAGCGACTGCAGCCCAAGGACCTGCAGGAACGGGGCCTCCGGACCCCTTGGTTGGGGGGGGGGGGTTATTTCTGCATCAAAGACAGCACAGGTTTGTTCTATTCTAGGGCGGTTGAGAGGAACGTGACCCGGTTCCACAATCACAGGCCCGAGACATCTGAGGCAGGTGAATACGCCTGCGGAGTTTCCCCAACGCGCCAAGAAGTTAGCACCCCCAAAACAGCGGTGCGAGCAGAGAGAGGGCACAGCCCAGCTCCGGGGCGGCCACGACCTCCTTGCCTCCTCCACCCCCCTCTCTCTCCAGCCCCCACCTCCCTCCCTGTCTCGCCCCCACCCTTCCTCCTCCTCTGTCAGGTCATGCCTGCTGTCGGAACTTCCCAGCGGCCCCGACGAAGCCAGCTTCCTGCGGGGGGCCCTCCCGGGTCCGTCCCGCCTCTCCACGTCATACAGCCACTGGTGCCAGCCTGCCACGCACCGTGGCCAGTGCTGCCCATCAGAGACCCTCAGAGGGCATCTACTATGGGGGGACGTGCTGTGGAAGGAGAGCCACCCTTGTTTTTTGAAAAGGAGGTCATTCGTTTATTCACTCATTCACTCAACCAACCACCCTGGCCAGTGCACTGAGCACCTGTGGGCACCAGCCCGGAGCCGCCGGGGTGGGGGGTGGGGGCATACAGTGTCATAAATGCCACAGTGTGAGTGTGCCCAGGAAAGTGCAGGGGCACAGAGGGAGGGAGTCAACACTTTCGGAGCAGGGACAATTGTCTAGGAGAGGGTGACCGGACAACTCACTGCCCCACCCAGGCGATGACACTTGGGAGGGTGGTGAGTTCCCTGGGCGACAGGTGCAAACCAGAAGTGTCCCAGGCGAGGGGGGCATCCGGTCACCCTCACTCTGAAGAGTGCTTAGGGGTCCCCATCCTGAAGATAAGAGTCCTGATCCCAGACAGTGAATAGCACAGAGATTCCAGAAAGTTTTGTGTATTTGGGGAGATGTGCTGACGGGGACGGGGGTGGTGGGACACAGGACTGCAAACGTCCGTTCAGACTCAGTCATTAAAGGCTGTCAGACGCCAAGCCAACAGTTCTGCCCTTATTCCTCCAGAGTTAGTGTAGTGCTGGAAAAATCATTAGTGTCACATCTACAGGACAAAAACAGGGTATAAAAGAAAGGGACAAAAAAGGAGGGAAATGTATACAATCATATCGGCAAAGGGGACTTTATAAAATCCAGCATCCCCTATTACAAAAAAAGTATTCTGCGAACTGAAATAAGAACATTTTCCTAATATAATAATGATTTCTATCCCAAAACCCCGACGTTAAACGTAATAAACATCGCAGTTTGAATTGTGAATGGAAAATAGCCTGCACACAGTTTATACAAACATGAGCATATAGACACACACATGGCTGTGCACATGTATATATATTTTATATATTTGAGAATACATTTAATACGACACGTGTGATACCTACAAGAACACAGTGGTAACAAACACCGGGACTCACAGAAGATTTTAATGATTAGAATTACAGAGCATTTTCTTGAGGCAGAGATAAAATTATAAAGATGTCCAATCCTGGGGCGCCTGGGTGGCTCCGTCGGTGAAGCGTCCGACTTCAGCTTGAGTTGTGACCTCACGGTTCGTTGGTTCGAGCCCCACATTGCGTTCTGTGCTGACTGCTCAGAGCCTGGAGCCTGTTTCGAATTCTGTGTCTCCAACTCTCTCTCTCTGCCCCTCCCCTGCTCATGCTCTCTCTCTCTCTCTCTCTCTCTCTCTCTCTCTCTCTCCCTCAAAAATAAACATCAAAAAAAATCTTAGGGTCACCTGAGTAGCTCAGTCGGTTAAGCGTCTGACTTCGGCTCGGGTCATGATCTCACAGTTTGTGAGTTTGAGCCCCGCGTTGGGCTCTGTGCCGACAGCTCAGAGCCCGGAATCTGCTTCGGATTCTGTGTCTCCCTCTCTCCCTGCCCCTCCCGTTTGCACTCTGTCTCCCTCTCACTCAAAATAAACATTAAAAAAATTTTTTTAACAAACAAAATAAAGATGCCCAATCCCAGGAAAAATCATAATCAAATTCTGTAACAGTTTTTCACTTGCAATTTTGGGGGAAATAAACGCATGGGGGAGAAAAACAAGGCAGCTGTGAAAAGTGGGGAGAGGGACTTGGCCTGAAGAGTGTCCCCGCCAGGCCGTGGCCCTGACCCGAGGACGGCACAACACCACAAGTTGGTGGCAGGTCCTGAGATGACAGTCCGGACACGTAAGCGACCACAGTAAAAACACCCAGTTTCGTGAAACTTCAGCGGAACGTGAGGAAGCCAGTAAGTTACCACACGGCACGCAGCTCTGGGCCCCTGAGGGGGTGACAGGGGCCTGAACTCCAAGGGGCTGCTTGTCAACACCCCAGCCCCCTGCCCGGCCCCCAGCTTCCCTGCCACAGGGGTGGGGGGGGGCTGCCTGACCAGTTCTGTGGGGGCCGCGGGGGAATGACACAGGCCACTTCTGGCCCCAAACACAGAAGAGCCTGGCGTGACTTTGGGGCGCCGTCCCCTGCAGCCAAGGAGGCCCTGTGCCAACATGGAGCCCTCTCAGAAGGAGGCACCGCTGCTCGCCTCCCGCATGGGGCAGCGTGGCCGAAAGCCACGGGCAGCGTGGCCAAAAGCCCTCTGCTGTGATCTGGGACAAATTAGCCGCCGCAGCACGACCCGGCCTCTCCGGACGGACACGACCGGCCACCTCGATGTCGACGCTTCAAAGCAGTGGTTCTCGGACCACGTGGATCACCTGGGGGCTTTGGAAAAGGCCCGTTCCCAGGCCACCCTCCCCCAAGAGCTCCCGATCTCCCAGCTGAAAACCGCTGCTTTTCGTTAATAAGCTAGCTGCTCTGTGAGTCAAGTTCCCGCGCGGCTCGCAGCTGGGTCAGCCTCTGCCCCGCACACTCGGTTATTTCCACACGTGGCTTCGCGCTGCCCCGGGCTTGTGGATTCTCGAGAAGCTGTGTGAGTGTAGATTTGGTGACAGGCATTCTGAGGCTGAGCGGGGGAAGACACCATCCATGCCCCGTGTGAGAGGCACCTCTACCAACAGGCAAGCGGGGCCTGGTGGGAGGAGACTCGGCCTGGAACACTCAGCCAGGGTTCTGCGCAGAAAGCTCCTCGAAGGGAGGCCCTCTGGGCTTCCGGAAGTGGCTGCACCTGTTCCGCCGTGTTCTCAGTCCTCTCCCTGTTGCAGGGAGCGAGCGTTCCCGGGCCCCGGATTCCAGGGAGTCAGAGTCACTAGGCTCTCACGGAGGCGCTGGCGGGGCCCCACCGCCCGGGGCGGGCTGCGCTGGGACGTTGCCCCGAGTGCTTCAGAACGTCCCATCAGCACGTACAGACTGGTTTCTGCACCACCTGGGAAACGAGAAGTCCCCGTCATAAGAAATACGTCCCCTCTCCTGCTTCCCACCCCAGGCATGCTGTGGCCTGAGGGACATCTGTGGACACACAGGCCTATGGAGAGGGACAGAGGCCAGCAGGAAACAGCAGAAGCCGAGACCCAAACCGGCCCAACACACCCTCCCTGGGAACGTCCAGGGAGGCACAAAAGAGCAAAGCAACCTCTAACGTGGGCGGAAGCCCACACACCCGGCGGACGGGGCCCAAAGCTGTGGCCATGTGGGGCGTGGTTGCGCACATAACCCCTGGGCTCTCCCAATAGTGTGAGAAACGCAGCCACTCACTCACAGGTTCGGGAAGGAGGACTCGGGTCGGGTTGACTTGGGTCAGGAGGCCTCAGGTCAGGAGGCCTCAGGAAGGAGGACTCGGGTCAGGAGGACTCGAGTCGGGAGCACTCGGGTCGGGAGGACTCGGGTCAGGAGCACTCGGGTAGGGAGCACTCGGGTCGGGAGGACTCGGGAAGGAGGGCTCGGGTCGGGAGGACTCGGGTTGGGAGGACTCAGGAGGACTCGGGGAGGAGGACTCAGGTCGGGAGGGCTCAGGTCGGGAGGACTCAGGGCCTGCAGGGCCGGCTGTGGGCCCCAGAGTTGAGTGTCACAGTGGCTGGTGGAGCCCTGAGCCCCCAGGGGCTCTGTCCAGGGGGTGGCCGTGGACTTCCTGGACCAGATGATGCTCGTGTGATGGTGGAAGAGCGTGGAACCGTGGGGTCGGGAGGGGGTGAGATGGTGGCAGCTCTGGGTGGGACCCGAGCTAGGAGGCGGGGACTCGGGCAGTAGCGCCTGGGCGTGTAGCTGGGGTCCTGCCCGGTTCCGGGCAGACCCTATTTCCAGAGAGCAAACCAGGGACCGAGGCAGGCCCCTTCTTGCAACGATGCACGAAAACGCAGATGCGGGGGCAAGGCTGGGTCTGGCTCTGAGTTCCAGAAGGACCCGGGTCGCCCCTCATCTCCAAGAGTGGCCGCCAGACCTTGGACATAGGGAGGACGTCCCATCGGCTGGTACCCTGGGGTGGGCTCGCCTCCGCAGGGAAGCTGCAGGAGTCCAGGTGTGCTCGTGGGATGCGGAAGATCCACAGGGAGTGAGCGGTGGGTCTGGCAGGAGGAACGCGTCCCACCACCTCTGTCTGGAGACTCACTTCCCACGGCCCCACCCTCCGCTCTCTCCCGGCACAGGGCTGCCCCGCACACCTGCGAACACCGCATTGGCACCTGCCGCCGTCCCTTCCCCTGCGGCCTTGGCCCCCTGCAGCCTCTGCCTGCCGGCCCGTGCTGCTCGTGGCCACGTGTGGGGCCACGCGGAGCGCGCTTTGTTCCCGGAAGACGGTGGCCCCGCTGGGCGCAGTGGGGCTGTGTGAGGAGGCCTCATCCAGAGCGGCTCTCACACTGCAGAGTTCACGGCCACCATGCGCCCGCCCACCGCGCCTAAAGCCCCTACTATCCCGCCCTTTGTAGGAAAGATCCGCTGACCCCCTGAGAGGCGAGGCAGGCTCGAATTGGTCTTTCTCCCAGAATAATAAAATTGCCATCAAACTTTAGAGTGAATGTCCCTACTCACACAAAGAAATCTAGTCAGAGTTGTGTGAAAATAGAAGATAAGAGAACGGAAACACCTGGTTATCGTGGTGTAATCACTTCAAGGGCTACTAGACCTAGTTAACCACTACACTTAGTTAAGTACATACCTAGTTAACTACTACACCTAGTTAACTACGACAACTAGTTACTATACATAGTTAATCACTACCCCTAGTTAACCAGTATATCTAATTGACTACATACCTACTTAACTACTATACCTAATTCAGTACATACCTAACTACTATACCTAGTTAACTACTACACCTAGTTAACTACTACACCTACGTAACCACTACCCCTAGTTAACCACTATATCTAGTTGACTACATACCTAGTTAACTACTATACCTAGTTAAGTACATACCTAGTTAACTACTACACCTAGTTAACTACGACAACTAGTTACTATACATAGTTAACCACTACACCTAGTTAACCACTACACCTACTTAACTACTATATCTACCTATCTACATACCTACTTAACCACTACCCCTAGTTAACCACTATATCTAGTTGACTACATACCTAGTTAACTACTATACCTAGTTAACCACTATATCTAGTTGACTACATACCTAGTTAACTACTATACCTAGTTAACTACTATATCTAGTTGACTACATACCTAGTTAACTACTAGACCTAGTTAACTACAACAACTAGTTACTATACATAGTTAACCACTACACCTATTTAACTACTACGTCTAGTTATCTACATACCTAGTTAACTACTACACCTAGTTAACTACAAGTAGTTAACTACTACACCCAGTTACTATACCTAGTTAACTACTATACCTAATTAAATACCATACCTAGTTAACTACTATCTAAGTTAACTACTGTACCTAGTTAACTACCATACCTAGTTGTGCATACTTACTTAATTGTGAAAACTTACTTAAACTCCCTGGCACCAGTGCCTCCTGGGACGGTGTGTCTCTGGTCTCTGGACGACACCCGGCCCTCCGCCGGCCCGCAGCACGGGGACAGCAGGACGGGGCGACGCCAAGAGCCCGTCCAGCTGGGGCACCAAGGCCACCCAGCATGCTTCCTTCCCCCCATCTCGGGCTGGGACGACGGAGAAAGGTCCCGCGCCTTCCGCTTCTCCGTCTGCCGAGAACCCGTGACCCCTCCCTTCGGAACACACTGTCACATGATGCGTGCACTCCCCGCGTTCCCACACAGTGACCTCCTCGTGCTTCTGGAACGCAGACACCGTGTGCGCCCTCCACATGGGCACGCGGGCGCGTGCGATCAGGAGGCTGGGGTAGGAATCAGGCTCCCTTCCCTCCCGGTTCGCAGACGTGCGTGTTGCTAGGGTTCTCACCAGAGGTGGCTCCAAGCCTCACAGCAGGAAGGGGAGGTGACACCTGGAAGGAAGAGGCCTCTGTCCCTGACCCGGGGCGTGGGAGCCTGGAGGAGGAGACCCACACGGATTTGTTCCAAGTCCTCATCCCCGATGGTTCCTCCTCCCTGTCATCGTGTGAGAATAGCTGGACCCCAAATGACTGGAAGGCAAGACCACGGTTTTCCTGGCCTGTGGCCGGGCTCGGCACTCCACACCCAAAGTGACAGGGGCACAATAGCAGAGACCCAGATCCTCGCACCGAGGCGGCTGTCGGGCCATCCAGTGAGGGACGAGGGATGTGGGCAAAGGAAGTAAATCAGAAGCCAAGAGGAACTTCCAAGAAGGAAAGGATGTCACCGGAAAGAGGTCATGACAGACCCGGTCTCTTCCCTTTATTTTATCCGTCTGGGATTTGCCACAGGGGAGCACGCACCGTGACAACCCTGTGAGCACGTTGGGGTGACGTATGATTACGCTTCCGGGAGGCTGGAAACCAGCTTACCAAATCTAACCCAAGACTCTGGAATGCAGGCGGCTGTCACCCGGCAGGAGGTGAGAGACGGGGCCGCCACGAAGGTGTGGAAGCCGCACGCCCTGCGGAGCCGGGCGCCGTGCTGACCAGGCGGCATGATGCCGTCAGGATCCGAGACCCCTCCGGATGGCAGCACGGCCTCGGGAGGAAGTGCACGGGCCCTGAGTCCACGGGATCAAACCCACCCTCACAGCTGGTTATCGGTGCCCAACCGTCACTCAGGGGAGTATCTCCCTCGTTACATCCGCGCAAGGACAGGCAGTCTCTGACCGGCTCACGGCGTCTGCAGGAACGGGGAGAGGAAACAGGGAGGCCCTGCTGTAGACAGGAGCCGAGGGCGTCCGCGTGACCCTGGTCCCCCCTACCTGACATCTGACAGTCTCCCGGATGCCCAGGAAACCCCGGGTGCAGAAGGCTGCCTGGGGGACAGGTGAGTGGGGCAGCTCCACCGCCTGGGCTGGGAGCCCCGATGGGGCCGTGGTAGGGCCGGCCAGGACCTGCCCTCTCTCTGGGCAGGCAGGGGCGGCCCGCGGGCCCTGGAGGGAGCGGAGGAAAGGTGCGGACACAGCAGAGCAGGGTGTGGTCTGGGGAGCGTCCAGGTCAGATGCTGGCTCACCATCACCCGCCCCTGGGAAATGAGACATCCAAACGGCAGAGTCAGTGGGCAATTTCGGGCCGACGGGTTGACGAGGCGGCCAGCCAGGAGCTGGGGCGGCGCCTGAGATGCTCACGGAGCCAGGACTGGGTGGGCTCATCGCGGTAAAATGCTCAGCACGGAGCCGGCCCCCGGGGCAGAGACAGCTGGTGCCTTCCTCCTCGCCCTCCTCCGTCCCCCACTCGGTGCCCTGCGCGAGGGGGACACTTGGGGGCGGGTAGGCCTTGGGGGTGAGCCCAAGGAGGGGGCCAGACGGAGGACTAGTTGTTCGGTCCTGCCGTGGTCGGCCCCCCCCCTTGGAAGGGGCCGCGGGGGTCCCCTCAGGGGCCGGCAAGCCCAGATGGAGGCCTCAGCTGGCGGAGGTCTGCAGAGTCCCCGGCGCAGCCACCAACCTCAGAGCATGGGGGGGGGGGGGGGGCTGAGCTGCATTCCCTCCGTCACCGGCGTGTACCTGGGCGGCTGCTTTTCATTTGTCTTTGGCTTCCCCACATCACTGGGAGACCGGATGCATGTGCCAAGCGTGGGCCCTCTGGGTTGTCTGAACGTGAGCACACTCCAGAGAGGAAGCTCCTAGAATTCAGGAGCTCTGGATGCCCTTGCGGTTCATCTAGAGCAGGCCCCTCAGAGAGCGGGGCGGAGACCTTCGCCCCCACACACACAAGTTTCGTGAAATTTCGGGGAATTCACAAAATCCCCGGCCACGGATCCCTGGACCGCGCATGAAGAGCCTTGGCCCAGCCCCTCAGCGTTGCAGGAGGAGATGCTGAGGGGATGCAGAGGGGAAGGGAGCTGGCCGAGACCACACAGGGCTAGTTAGCGGCAGGCCGGCGGGAAGGGCGGGTGGGCGGCGCTAGCGGCCATAGCCCCTCCTCTCCACTAGGTGGCGCCTGTGCCATGTGTTACTGGTGTCCCGGCCCGAGCGCCTCCAAACGGGGTGATCCAACTACCTGCCCTCCTGTTACTGACGGGGAAACTGAGGCCGAGAGAAAGCGAAAGGCTCCTTGAGTTTCCTGAGCAGTTATCTTCCTCCTGTATGATAGTTCCCCTTCCAAATCCGTTTCCACACTGGAATGTTGGGTGCCATGGCAGCTCCTTGGGGACGGGACGTGGGGGGGGCGGCCAGGGCTGACCCCAGACCTGCACGCTAAGTGATCGAGGCGTGGGTCCCTGCGCCCCTCGCCTCGTGCTGCCACCCGACCAGCCCCTTTTTACCTGTCTACATACTGGGCTTCCACTGGGCTTTGTTCATCCGAACAAGGGATTCTGTGGCGAAAACAGTTTGAGGACCCGTGTCCCAGGTGGGCTCCGGGGGTGCCCTGGCCCAGGAACCCCACAGCTCCGCGCCAGGAACACGTGGGCGTTTCCAAACTGGCAAAGGCACGTGGCCCTCTGATCACATGGAGACATCCTGGGAGGCAGCCAGCCAGCAGGAGCTGGCTTCCCGACTTCAGCAAACCAGCTACACGCGTTACCTGAGCACCTGCTCTGTACCAGCGTTGGCTGAACACCTACCCGGTATCGGCCCTGTTAGCTGAGCACCCGCTCTGTCCCGGCCCTGTTTGCTGAGCACCTGCCTGGCATCAGTCCTGTTAGCTGAGCACCTGCTCTGATGCTGTGTTTGCTGAGCATAATCTCACGTCTGCTATTTCATCAGCTTCTCCCAGCATTCAGCACTGTCTGCAAGGATAATCTTCGCATTACGGAGGGGAACACAGAGGCTCAAATCATGTTCGAGAGAGAAACATGAGCCAGATGTTCCCCGGGATGAAATTATTCTGGACTCCCAGTCTCTCCAGAGGAGCCCTAGAAATGGAAGACAGAATTGCAGGTGCGCCCGCCCCCACCCCCAGGCTCATACCCGTGGCCCCTTCGCTGCCCCCGCCCTCGGGGACACCTCTCCATCCCCCCCCCCCCAAACACACACACAGGCTCAGTCCTTTCCTCCCTGGCCATCCCTAGCCTTTCTCTTCCTGGCACCAGCCGGACTCCGACAGATGAGGACCCCAGACGCCTGCTGCCGGGATCGGACAGCGTGCAGCCAAACCCCCCTCCCCTGCTCCCCAACGCCCGCAGGCCCACCACCGAGCGTGTTGATACTTGGGGCTGAAGACTCCCCCCGTGGAAAAACTGGAAGCCCTGGGAAGGCGCACAGTGTAATCAAAAGTGAGGCATTTGAGCCCCACAGTGAATGGGTATCCAGTCTTTTCCAGAGAGCAAGGAGAGAAGAGAGAAATCCTATGCTCCGAGCACCTGGGGCGGCCAACCCCCCTCCCCTCCCCTCCCTTGCCTACTGGCAGTGCTCTCACCCCCGGACTCTCGCATTTCCAGGTGTCTGCTCGGGCCAGGCCGGGTGCTGGGTGCAGCTAGCCAGATCTGCGAGATGCTCTTGTCCCCTCCGGGAAGGCGGGAACGAAAGCACAGCACCAGTGGGGGGCGTGAGGGGCGATTGGGGCAGGTGCCCCGCGGTCCTGCGGGAGCCAGAGCATTCCCTCTACAGGGGAGCCCGCCAGGTTCTCTAAACAGGGAGATGGGCCTGGCGCTCGGACGGTTGAGGGCGTGCTCCCGGCAGGGGGAGCGGGAAACTTCTGCAAGTGAAAGAACGCAAAGCCAAGATTGAGGACAAAATCTAACAGTGATTCGGAATGAGGAGAGAAGCCACAACAAATCCAGTATTTCAGAGCCCGGAGACATTACCAAGTTCAGGAAAGTCAGAAAAAGAACATCATATTTTGATTAACAGAATGCCTGGCTTCTACCTAAAATACTCGCCTCCTGTATTTTTTGTACGCATAACCTTTGACGGCCTCTGCATGTGGCAATGAGCCGGTGGGCGGTGCGATTGGCCTTTTTTTTTTTTTTTTTTTTTTTTTTTTTTGGTAGAGAGAATAAAAAGATGAATCGGTCTTTCCTCCAGCCGGATGGATCAGAAAAAAGTGTTGTCGTGATAACGTCACAACCTATTATTGGTGAAGTCAAGTACATTTTTAGGATGGTTACCGATTTCGGAAAACCACTGTCAAGGACCTTTCACATGTGAACTGTAAGATTTCAAGGCACTTCAAAGGGGTTGTTTTTTTGGGGGGGGGGTGGGGGAGAGGGTTGCAAGGATTTGTCTTAAATGCTCCTTAAACTGATGGTGCCGTTGACTTTGTGACCAAAGCGTTTGGCGGGCAGCACGCTATACGTTTTACGCTGTCTTCGTCGATGCTCGTTTTTGTCCCAAATTAGCAGAAAGTTTCAGTCTTTTCCAAGCAGGGTGACAGGACTGCTCCCTTCGCGGTCGAACCTTCCGAGAACCGCTGTCCGCACTGAAAATGCAGTTGTTGTTCTCAGTGAATCAGGGAGCTCACTCCTCAGCACGGATCACTTGCTGTCCATTTCGCTGCCCACGTTTGAAGCTTTTGCCCCGTATCCCGCTTGTCTTTACTTGAACAGCCCCTCCCCTCTCTAGCGAATAAGCTGAACGGCCTCAGAAGAAGGATTCCCTCGTACTGTCCGAGTCAGGAGTCTGGTTTCTCATTCGTTCTGTGGAAAACATTCCAACACGTCCCTCCAAGCTACAGTTACGATGGTGGATTTGAGCTTAGAGACTTTTCAAGTAACCTTTGCATGTTGTGTCAGTGTTTGAGTTCGTCCTCCAACTCGAAATGTAGGTGTATGTTCCTTAAAACACCGCGAGAACACGCTGCGCGGCTTGCCCCAGGCATTTTGGGGCTCCAGCGAGGCGGGCATGAGTTGGGGGGAGCCGTGGCGGGGTCTGCGGGAGCCGCCCCTGTGCGGGAGGGGCTTCGAGTAAGACCCCCACGGCCCCTCGCTGTCGTGACCCAGAAGCGCAGGCCAGGGGTCGTACCACAGTGGGACGTGTCAGGGGCATCTCCAAGTACACGGACGCGAGCGTCAGTGTGACGGGAGGGCCTCCGAGCAGGAAGAGCCAGGGGGCTTAGACAAGTGCGGGCAGGATATCTTACTTTGCAAATTTCTAAATGACTTATTGTCACATAAACACATTGCCAGGGCCCCTTGCAGGGCCTTGGACGGGACTGTGCCGGACAGGCCCGAAGGCTGACGTTCTTTAGCGTCCTGTAAATCCATTTGGGGTATGAGAAGGGGTCTGCTGGATGGAAAGCAAAGAGAATTCCAGGCAGCAGCACGAGCAAAGACAAGGTAGCCAGTCATTCAAATCTGCCTAACTGGTAATACATCCAGTGCAGCTCGGGAGTCAGCAGGCTGGGGAGAGAGATGCAGGTCAGATCACCAAAGGTCTGTGCTCCGCCTGAGGAGGTTAGACCACGCCCAGCTCAGGTGGCTAACATGGTGGTCCCACGTTATACACACTTCCCCTCCATTCTTAAGGGGCTTTTTCCCGTCTTTTCCTTCCTTTGCAACATCCTTGTAACATTTTTTTAAAGTTCTGACCAAATCCAAGATGGGAAGCATGGGAGCAGGGCCTGAGGAGAGCTGCCCTTTGAGGGCAGGATTTGAGAAGTGTGCAGAGTCCGGCGCCCTCCCCAGTGACCTCTGCTCGCCCTCTCCGTAGGTGTGGGGAGTGTCCCCCGCTTGGACATGCGGTTCCCGACAGCGACACTGGAAGCCCAGAAGCAGAGAGCAAGTCTGCGCACAGAGCAAGGCCTTGCCCCCCCGGGGCGGGCGCTCTGGGCTCTGCCAGCCACTTGTGCCACCTTGGGCTCGTCCTGATTCAAACCCCACCCCTGAGAGGCAGCCAGGCGGTCACTGTTATGCCTTGTCCCCTCACTGAGGGAACCGAGGCCCACGGGGGTCGGGCGAGTCACTGGGGACAGACTTACAGGGCCCAGCGGCCAGGACTCAGTCTCGGGGCCCGAGAGCGGCCCATCCTAGCAGTTGTCACAGGACAGCCTGTCTTGGGAGCCATGTCACAGGTGATCTGAACCCAGACCCTCCGAGGACGGCTGTGTGCCACGGGCCGAAGAGCGGTCGTCCTTCCAACCCCGACCCTGACCCACCGGGGCTCGGCCCCAGGACTCTGCCACACGCCCCAGGCCCTAAATATGCGCGGGAGGCCCTCACCTGCTACCGTCACATGATGGTCAGTGTTACAGACAACGGGTGGTGAAGAGAGAGGTCAAATCATTGACACTGAGACCGCTTGGCCCCTGTATTCCCAGTGAGGTTCTGGGGTCTCCAGCGGGGCCCCTGTGCTGTCCCCAGCCTGAGAGCCACCACCTCCCAGAGGCCCAGCGGGGAACGGGTGCTGGGAGGCCCGCGGTCCTCTGGGAAGCGCACACCCAGCTCCGCCTGCTCCCTCACGTAGGCTCCGCTGTCACAGGACCCATGCCGGAAGCTTCTATCCCCCCACGGTGAGAGGGGCAGGAGGAGGGGTGCTGGTGACTGACTTCTGGTAATTGATGATTAATTTCCCACGAGGGGTCAGCCGGGGGACCGTCTGCAGCTTGCGGGTCTGGATGAGGAACTGATGGGGTTCAGACCACAGGGCAGGTGGTCAGAGTCAGCCTTGAACAAGGCCGGTGGATCGGGGTGCTGGGCGGAGTCCCGGCTGCCCTGATTTCTGACCCATCTGAGTCCAGAGAGTGTGGGCTCCGCCCCCAGTCGAGGCCTTCTTCTCGAGCTGTGATGGACCCCTGCTCAGTGGGCCCGGGGCGGCCCAGAGACGGCATCGTCTCTCCAGCACCTGCTTTCCACCCCTCCGCTCAGCTAGACCCCGCACCAGCGGAGCAGGTGGCCCGGTGACCCGGGGAGCCCCTGACAACACCAGCACAGGGAGGGAGCGCGTATGCCGGTCCAAAGCAGCCTTCCAGGGCCAGGCTTCCGAGGCTTTTGCCTCTTACAAGCTGTGAATTCAGTCCTGGTGAAGCTGTCTGGGCCTCAGCTTCTTCACTGGGACAACCGGGTACTCAAGGGTGTAGGAAAAAGGCACAGCTAAGGTCTGCAGGGCGCAGGGTAAGCGTCCCATGTCACAATCCGTATTACAGCCGGTTGTTGGGGTCAGAGCTGTAGCAAACCTCCACCTGCCATGAGACCCTCCCCCCCCCCAGCTGCCGGGGGCTGCTCAGGTCCCCGGGTTCATTGACCCCTGTATCCCCTCCCCCTGCCCTCTCTCCACTAACTGGCAAGCGATAGGAGGTGATGGGACAGAGACACCAGTCCTCCCGTCTCCAGTCTTCCTTTGCCACCCCAACAGTGAACCCCGGGAAGCATGACAGGCAATCTGTGTCCAGGTAATAGTCACTGAGCATTTAAACATGGGGATCTACACCGTGACCGTGCACCATAACCAGAGGGCTTTGCACGGCAGGAACAAGGTCTCAGTCTAGAGGTTGGAGGTCTGGGATCAAGGTGGAACGCATGCTCCCCTTGAGGCTCCGAAAACACTCCCTCCTCCCGGCCCCCCACTCCTTCCTCCCACCCCCCACTCCTTCCTCCCTGGCCCCCACTCCCTCCTCCCGGCCCCCCACTCCCTCCTCCCACCCCCACTCCCTCCTCCCGGCCCCCCACTCCCTCCTCCCACCCCCAGCTTGCAGCAGCTCCATGACTACCTCTGTCTTCTCATCCCGCCTCTCCCCTCCTTATAAGGACATCTCGCTGGACTGAAAGTCCTTCCTAGATCGGGGCGCCTCACCTCGAGATCTTTAACTGAGAACACCTGCAAAAACCCTACTTCCATATCAGGTCACATTCTGAGGTTCCCGGCGGATGTATATTTGGGGGACCCTATTCAACTGCCCACAGGCACAGCCTTCAAAGCTGACGATGGCACCGTTCGCCCACTCAACAGTCCTGAGCCCAGTGCTCGGCCACCTGGCCGTGGACGCCCTCTGTGCGTGCCTGTGGGGTGTGGGGCACAGAGGGGTCTTGGCACGGGAGAGCCTCCCTCTCGGCCCTTCCCTCCCATGGAGCACGGCCTGCATCACGAGGAGTCTGGAAGATATCCCTCACAAACAAGCCGGGGCCTGGGACATGGGCCGGAAGAGCAAAGCCGGGGGTACTGGGGGCCGGAGGGGCAAGGCCTGGGGTGCTGGGGCTGGAGGGGCAAAGCCAGGGTACTGGGGGCCGGAGGGGCAGGGCCTGGGGTGCTGGGGCCGGAGGGGCAAAGCCAGGGTACTGGGGGCCGGAGGGGCAAGGCCTGGGGTGCTGGGGCCGGAGGGGCAGCAAAGCTATGTGGTTGCCGCCCACCAATACCTGATGGAAGGGAGGGACCCCGTGGGCACTACAGAACACACACAGTGCTTGGCACGAGACAAAGAAGCTTCCAGAGATGTGGTGACCCCCGTCTGCCTGTCCCCGGAGGGTGGCTGCTCCCAGAGACCCCACTCTCGGCCCCGATTCTCACTGAGCACCCCGGGGCCACCACGTGGTCTGGATGCAGCAGATGTGTCTGGGGGCTCCCCGCTCCTCCTGCCCTGAGCTCCGGGTCCAGGGGCCACCGTCTGCTGAGATGCCACCAGCCACGCTCACAAGGATTGAGAGCATCGTCCCGTGCTCCCTCCTGTCTGGACCGGTCCTCCCCCCAGTCTGGGCCAGTCCTCCCTCCCATCTGGGCCAGTCTTCCCTCCTCCTCTGCTGCCCAGACAACGGGGTTTCTCGCGTTCATACGGCGTGCCAGGGAATTCTCTGTTGTGGGCGTCCGTCCTGGGAGCCATGGGTGATTGTGGGAGCACCCCACAGTCCCCTGATGATAACCTGCACCACCTCTAGCTATGACCAAATGTCCCCCAAGGGCCACATCGCCCTGGTTGAGGCCTCCAGGCCACCTCAACCCACCCGCCTTCCTCACCGCCTTCCACTTGGTCCCACCTGCTTGACTGCCGACTCAGGCCCGACGTCTCAGCACCAACGGTGGGGTCTTCCCCTTCCACCCGAACTATCAGAACAGTCCCCTAATTACTCCGAGGACACTCAGTCTGGCCCGCACCCCTTCTACTGAAGCCAGTTTCTATCCTGCCCCCAGATCTGTCGGAGGCAAAGCCCGCCCATGATGCTGTCCTTAAAATGCTTAGCTGGCTTCTAATTCCAACCAGGTGGACTTAAAGATGAACCAGTCCTGCCACTCCCGCTAGAACTTTCAGAGATGATGGGGCTGCTGGGCGCGGCCCCTGCTGTCCGGCATGGTGGCCCCGGAACACCTGACGTGGGCTCGTGGGACTGAGGAACTGAGGGTTCAATTTTACTTACGGGTAACTGATTTATCAGACAGAGCACGTCTACGTACCCAACACGGCTTGCGTTTCCTCACGTGACCATCTAGATTACCAGCTATCCACTTGGTGCTAGAATCAGCTGGAAATCTCTAAGGCATCACCCAGGCAGTCAGAATCTTCGGGGTGGGACCCGGGCCTTAAGCTCCTCGGTGACCCCACAAGCTGTAGGGTTGGGAACCTCGGGCGGGGCCCTGCTCACGTCCCCGCCCCTCACGCACACCCTCCCAGCCCCAAACAATTCAGCCAATTCAGTGCCTACGATCCGATGCCATCTGGGTCTCTGTGCTCTGATCCACGACCCGGTCCCTGTGTCCGGAAGGCACTCCACCACCCCGTTTAAGAGGACACCCAAGTTCGTGGGTTAGGGGCCTCGCCTGGATGGTGGTCTCATGAAGCAATTTAGGGGATGAGGGTTTGGTTGGCGAGTGGTCTTGGGCGGGGAAGGAGTGAGTCCCCCGGGAAAGCCAGGTGGGGGCCCTGAGCCCTTTTCACCCCGGGACGGGACAGGGCAGCTCAGGGAGCCGGCGCTCAGGTGACAGACGAGGGCCTGGCGATTCAGACGGCTAACGGGTGTCGGTGCGGGAACTGAACTCGGCAAGAAGCTGGTGCCAGGGCCCGCCGTCTGGTTGGCCCTCCGGGAGCTCAGCACAGTGGGGTTCCTCTGTCCGCGGTGCAGGTGGAGACACAAGGAAGTGGGCTGAACTGGCCCGGACAGCACAGCAGGACGGGTGGGAGGGCAGGGCTCAGAATCAAGGCTGACCCCAAAGCTGGGCTCTTCACGAAGCTGACGTGAGCTGTTCACAAAGAAGGGGGACCTTTTGGAGGGCAGCTCAGCAAAGGGACCAAGGTTTCTGACTCTGTCACCCAACCCCCGTCGCCACGGTCTCCGCTCCTGGCCACTAATCACCACTATTAATTTCTACTGTCGCCGGCTCCTTGGATGTCTTCCTTTATGTCTATCGGCCCTGGGGCCAAGCGGCAGTTCAGAGAGGGGGCGGCTAAGCAGCTGCAAAGGCCCCGGGGCGGTCACCTGCCAGCCAGAGGCCAGACCCCGGGACGGCTCGGCTCCGTGAGTGTAAATCCCACAGCAACCTCGCCTGGGGCGGATCTGATGGAGGCTGGCCAGAAAGAGCCCGCTGTCGGCCCAAGCACTTAGTGCCAGACTGTGGCAGAGCGCTGGAACCGGGGGTCAGGGGACCTCGGTCCAGCGTCCACGGCTGAGGAGTCTGTGTCCCACCACGAACCACCGCCAGGCTTGAGCTCCTGCCCGGCCTTGGGACTTGGCACCTGCTCCCAGCTTTGGGGGAGGGAGCAGGGAGGGCACCTGCGCAGAGGGCTCACCTCCAGACCAGCTGAGAAGCAGGTGCTTTATGGGGACCGTGCGCGAGCCAAGCACAGCCCGGGTGCGGGCTCCCGCGGAAGGGGGCTGCCAGGCTCGGGGCTCCCGAGGAAACGTGGCCTCCACAGCACCCACCTTCCCGCCGCCCTCCCGGTGTGGCTGGATGAGCCAAGTGCGTTCCTGGGGCCAGACGCCCTCAGTCCAAAGAGTGGAAGGGAGGTGCAGGAAGTGGAACTCCGTGCGGCCTTAGGCTGGCCTGGAAGGAAGGAAAAACCAAAGACAGTGCTGAGCCAGGAGCCGGTGACTCACCACGTCCTCGGCTGCCCTGCGGGGCCCTGGGGCTCAGTCAGGGTAGGGCCCGGGGGAGGCCCACGCAGGGCCACAGCGACCACGGCCGGGCGGCCAAGGAGGGAAAGAGGGGAGCACCCCGGGACAGAGGTCACCTGCTCCCCTGGCATGGAGCCACGTCCGCCCGACTCCGGAAGGGACTGCCAGGACACCTTCCAGAGCCCACCGGGCAGGCAGCGGGCAGAGGGGTGAGGGCGCGGGGGCACCAGAGCGGGTGCAACCCCACAAGAGCTGGGAAGAACGACGGACCCAAATCGAAATAGGGGATCCAAAACCGGAACCCCGGGCCTGCGAGCAGGCCCATGCGAAGCCTGGGGCTCTGGGCTCTGAGGTCAGTGTGACCCCGGGATGGACTCCGGCAGGGGTGGCCACGGCCGGGGCAGGGGGTCCAGGGGCCTGTGGTGTCTGATTGGCTGGGGGATGCATCCTCCTTTTGGAGCTGGGTGGCCGAAAGGGGCTCCTGTCACCTCCCCCCGGAAACAGCGGCCCCTCCTGCGTGAGCAGGGAGGGGTCAGCAGGGGTGGGCCGGGAGGGAAACGCCTCAAAGGCCCGTGGACATGCGCACCTTGCACGGACACGGTCGGCTGGGCTCTGGGGCCCAGAGAGGAGGAGGAACCCACTGAATGTCATCCAGCAAGTAAGTGGCAGAGTGGGTTCCAGATGCCACCACACCTGGGGTAGCAAGGGACAGGGGACACTGCCGTCCCCCACACGGCGACATCTGTCACCTCCCGTCTACCTGACTGCCCCGCACAGAGGCCCCCGACACGGCGGTCATGGCTGGTCTTCTGAGCGCTAATATTAACGTTCATCACTTGGGGCACCTCACATACTTGATCTCACGGATGGGAGTCCTCTTTCAAAATCCTGGGAGGGATTTGGATCCCGCTTTGACAGATCAGGAAACTGGGGCTCAGATAGGTGCGGTCACTTACTCAAGGTCACACGGCGACTGGTGGCACAGCTGGGATTCAAACCCTTTGCTGAGACTCCGCGGCCCCCTCCCAGAGGAAGTGAGCACACGGCCTCCCCCGCCAGCGAGAGCCTGTGGTGTCTGTCCTCCCCCAGTCTAGCCAGGGTTCGGGCTTTCAGTCTCCTCTTCCGAAATTTGCAAGTGCCCTGATGCCTACCTGAGGGGACTCTGAAGTTCTGGGGGAGGGACCGTATTGTCCCCCCTGAAAGTGGTCCACACTGGCTAGACCGCTCCCCTCCCCCCCATTCAAGGGGAGACTCTCCCACCAGACCGTTCCAGGATGTTCTGTGGAGTGGGTCTGGGGGTGGGGCTGGGGTGGCCATCCAGGGTCCACACTGCTGAGCATCTTTCCCGCAGAGAGGCCACGGATGCAGCAGGTGCCAAGGGCTCTGTAAAGTCTGATCCAGCTGGGGAGGGGGGAGAGCAGTGGGCTGGGGGTGGGGGTGAGGTGGGGATCAGCAGGAGGCAGGTGGGCCCAGAGCCTCAGGATCTTTCCTCACACTCGGGAGGGAAGGAGAGACCCACTCACAGAACCGCAACAGGCCTGAGCTGGCCGCGGCCGCCCCTGCCCCCCGGGTCCCCGCGGCAGCCCTCGTCCCCACACAGGACGAAAGCAGGAGCGGCCGTTCCCAGGGGCCCTGGCGATCAGCCCCATCCGCACACTCAGAGAAACACGGTGGAGATGAGCCTCCTCCTGAAAGGTATGTGCAACGTTTGTCTTTTTAAATTTTGGAAAGTATTTCCAGTTCCAAAGCAAACTCTCTCGTTTGTCGTTTTCAAGTTTTTAAACACGAGATACAGAAGAACACTCACTCAAACCCAAATCTAACGCCTTTGCTGATCCCGACGCTTCGTGGGGTCTGTGAAGTGTATGCCTGAGCCCTGAGCCCACGGCCCTGAGCCCCTGGACCCCTGCCCCAGCCCCCCGCCCCAGCCACAACAACCGCTGAAGTCCTTCTGTCTGCCCTCTAGACCTTCCTCTGGGTCCCAGTGAACACGCAGCGACATGTGCGGTCAATCAGTCAGGTCAAAGCATCCCAGGGGTTTTTGTTATGTTAGGATCGCAAGGATACGCGTGTTAAATAAGGAACAAATTGTAGAGTTTTAAAACAGGAATACAGAGCCGGTCCCTGCCCCCCCCCCCCACCCCGCACCCTGGGGCGGCGGGCAGCCAGGGGCCGCGGCTGTGACTCAGTGTGACCGCTGACCCAGTCAGGCCGGAAATGTCAGGAGCGCATCAGAGGGACGTGGCTCATCGATGTGGCATCAGCGCCTGCCTCGGGGGAGCTCCGAGAAGTGCTCTGAACGGAGCCGACAGACCCATTCGGTGCCAGTTCCGGCCACACCTCTCAGAGCTGGCGGCCCAGCCCACAGCCGTTGGGGTCCGTGCAGGGTGCCACGGCACAGGGCAACTTCCCCGAACCATCACGGTAAATGCCAATCGCGGAACACCGACTCCATGCCAGGCAGTAACCCACCGAACCCCCGCAGCACCCCGTGACATGGCCAGTGTTGACCCCACTTAGAGACGGGGAAACTGAGGCTCGGAGGACCATCTGCCCAGGGAGAGCGCCGGCATTCTGCTCCCGCCCCCTGCAGTCAGAAGGCACAGGCCCCTTCACTCCGCCCCCCGGAAGGAAGGAAGATACCACCTCCCCTCTTGACAGATCGGAACCCGCGGCCCAGGGAGGTCCAAATCCACATCCTCCCACGCTGAGAGGGCCTACCCTCCCCACCCCCAAGCCCAGCGTGGGGGTGGTGCGGGGAAATGCAGAGAAGGGCTGGTTGCATAACACCCCTCGTTCTCCGCCAAAAGCCGCGAACACCCACTTTCCCCATTCACGAATCCGGGCAGTGAGAGGTGGGAGCCGGGGAAGGATATTTAAAAAAAAACTGTCTTCAGTCAGGGAATTTCACAGTATAATTATGTAGCGAGGCACCAAATTAGCAGAAAGAGGGGCCGTCAGCTGCGGCAGCCGCACACCCCTGCCCACGTCCCCAGCTCACAGCCAGCCGGCTGGCGGCCTCCCCGGGGACTCGGCCGCTGGATCCCGGACACACCAGTCCCGCTGCCGGCCACGTGGTGCTGGAAGGGTCCCCCGAGGCCGTGACCCCCACGCCCACACCTCCCAGTCGGGGACACTGAGGCCCCGGAAGAGGGGTTCTGTGCGCAAATCCCGCGGCCCCGGTGCGGTGCCCACAGACCCGCCCAGCCTCCCTGCAGCCCAGAGACAGAAATAGACCGTGCTGGGGCTTCCAGAGTCCAAAGCAAAGGCATGCACTCGCGCTGCATTGTTGCCATGGTTATGGATAACAAGGGCTACGCTAAAGCACGGCAAATTAGCTAATAACCAGAGAGAAACTCCAACGGAGGCACGTTCCACACGAGCAAACTGCTTCCCCAGTTTGATGGCAATCTGGACCCCGGTGGCAGGGCAACCGTGGCAGTCAGTGGGGGTGCGGCGCAGGCGATTATGGTGGAGGTGAGAGCTGGCAGCTCGTGCCGTTCCCAGGGTGCCCCCTCCCCCCATCACCCCACAGGACGCAGGAACACGGAAGGTGTCTCAGGCCGGCAGGGAAGGGGGCCGGTGGCTGGGCTCTCTCCAGGACCCTGGGGGCGGTGGCCCCTGGCCCTCGGCAGGATGGGTCGCTGGTTCTGGGTGAGAGCTGGGGGAAGTGAGGCGCTGACTGACTGGTCCCTGGAAGAATTTCCTCTGAGTCCTCAGGCCCCGACTTCCCTGGCTCCTGCCCTTGCCGTGGCACTCGCGTCTCCTCCCTGTACCCAGCATCTCCGTCTCCGCAACAGGCCCTTTCAGGTCCTCGCCCCCGGAAGAGGAGAGCTGCTCCCCTCCTCCTCCCCCCACCTCCCGCCCCCGAGGCTGGACGGTCCCATTGGCTGGTTTGGACCCGTGGAACGCGTTGCCCTGAGTACTGAAGTCCTTTGTGACCCATGAGACTCGTACCTCCTGCCAGCGTCTGTGGACCACAACGGCTAACCACCTACGAGTGAGTTGGGTAAAATCATGCTCCAGATCTAGCACAAACCAACCACGCTCCCAACCTCAGGACCGCTGCAGCCTCCGTTCCCTGAGCCTGGAACACTTTTCCCTCTGCAGTCCCCAGGGCTTGCTCTCAAACTTTTCAGATCTGTGTCACTCCTGGTCCTCCCAGGACCGGAGAGATCAGCCACGCAAGGCTTTCGTTAGGGGAAATGTCCTCGTGAAAGGAAGTAAGGATGACCAGGGGGAGGCCAGGGTTGCGGGTCCGGTGGTTGCGGAAGTCTGACCCACGGAAGGACGGAAGAGGGGACGCATCATGGAAACGTCCTAGGGTTCTGTACAGGCTGAGGAAGTTTTGGCAAAATCCCTGAGCCAAAGCTTGCCGACGAGCGGTCAGGTCTCCCTGGAGAGGTCGAAGTCGGCAGGAAGCGGCTTTGGGAGATGTAACCTTCCAACCACTCCCCTCCAGCATCCCAACCATCCTCCCCTGCCCTGTGCCTTTTTGGTTGTGCTTATCATTCACAGATTCCATAAATTACTTGCTTACTTACCAACTTTCCTATCCTCTGCCATGAAAAGGTAAGCTTCATGGCACGGGAATTGTTTTTCCAGAAATGAAGAGATTTAATATTCAGACCACCCAGACGAAATGTCATGGCAAATTTGATTAAAAAAACAAAAAACAAAAAACCAAGAGGAAGTAAAATTGACACTGGGGGAAGGCAGGGGCGAATGGAGGGAAGGGGGAGCCAAAGGCACGGAGCATGCTTGGGTGGGCGGGGTGGGGGGTCACCACCGCTCCAGCCAGAGTCAGATCAAAACACACAGACAGGAACGGTCCACACCAGCTTCAGTCTGTCCGGAAGCCAGAGAGACGTGTGGTGTGGGAAGTTTTGTCTGTTTTGTTCACTGTTATATGCTCGGGACATGGAATAGTGTCTGGTAGTCAAATAAAATATTAGAAGGAACGAAGGAGGGAGGGAAGGAGAGAGGGAAGAGAGGGAGGGAGGAAGGGAGGGAGGGAGGGAGGAAGGAAGGGAGGAAGGAAGGGACGGAGGGAGGGAGGGAGGGAGGGAGGGAGGGAGGAATGGAAGGAGGGAAGGAAGGGAGGAAGGGAGGGAGAAATGGAAGGAGGGAAAGAGGAAGGAAGGAAGGAAGGAAGGAAGGAAGGAAGGAAGGAAGGGAGGGAGGGAGGGAGGAAGGAAGGGTGAAGGAAGGAAAAAAGAAAATAAATGCTCCCTGATAGGTAAAGGGCCACTTTCAACTTCTGCAAGCCCCATGTTATGGACTAAACATTTGTGTCCCCCAAAATTCATATGTCAAAGCTCCCGACGGAACGTGGACGTGTGGCCGTGGGAAGGGAAGTAGGGTTAGATGAGGTCCCAGGGCGGGGACCCCCGTGAGGCACCTGGGAGCGTGCTTACGCTCTTCTCTGCACACGCACGAGGAAGGCCGTGCGAGCACACGGCTCGAAGGCGGTCCCCTGCAAGCCTGGAGTAGAGCCTCACCAGAAACCGAATCAGCCAGCACCTTGGACTTGGCCTGCCCCGCCTCCACAGCCGTGAGGACTGTCTATGGTGAAAGCCGCCCAGCCGGCTGTTTAGTCACGGCAGCCCGGGTTGACCAAAGCACCCCAAGCCCCTCGTCAGGCCATGGGCGGAGGGAGCATCAGTCAATTTTTCAGGCCACTCTCAAGTAGACATTTTCTTCTCCGTAAGCCTGTGTGTTGACAGGAAGCGGGAACGCCTTTCTGGCGCCGCTGCTAATTCACAAGGAGACGGGGACATTGCACATTGGTGGCAGGTGGTGGCAGGCACGGATGAGGAGGGAAGGGGGACCGTGTCCTCTGGCCAAGCCTCTAAGATCCCACCCACTCAAATTTCCTCTCAAATTCCTGGACGTTCTGGGGCCGCAGGGCCCTGATGACAGAGGTGGGGGGTGGGGAGAGGGCTGTGGTCTGGGGCGGGTTTCCCTACCTTGTTGCTATGGCAACAGAACGCAGCTGCAGGGGCCCCCCTGTCACTGCCCGCAGGGCTGCGTCCCATGGCGTCTGAGCAGGGCTGTCGGGCTGGGGAAGGAGGGAGCAAACGTGGAAAGGCCCCGTGGAGCCTCGGGGGAGTCAGGGCAGCAGGTGGCAAGAGGGCTGCAGACTCGCCCTCCTGGGCGCCAGGTCCCTGGGTGTGCGCACGGGCCCCAGTGCCGCCCTCTTCCGGTGGAAGGGACCGCTGGGAGCCTGGAGGTACCAGGACCCCCACGTGGGCTGGGCGAGCGCTGCTGTGTTCAAAGTCTCACAAGGTGCTTCCCCCAGGCTCCACCCACCATTGTCACCACAGCCCCTGCTTCCGCCAGAATCTGGGGACTTGGCTTAGACAGGAGGCCCGTCTCCCAGACCTGGTAGTTGTTCCGCGTCCGCCTCTAAGCCGAGGGCGGAGTCGGGGTGCCCTGCTCCCCCGTCTGCTGCCCCGTGTGCCGCCCTCGTGACCCGCTCTGGCCCCAGGACGTGGCATCACTCCCAGACCGCCCCGCACGGGCTCCGGCTCTGAGGCCATTCTCCGGGCCCGAGGCTTCAGTGGGCTCTTCTCCGTCCTGACCCCCGGCCCCCTCCAGCCCCCTTCCCACCCTGCGGCCCCCTGTCCCGGGCCTCCGCCTTCTCTCCACGTGAATTGTCACAGCAGCCTCCCAGCCAGCCCCTGCCGCCGCTTTCTCCTGCAGCTGGGGCCTGGCGCGGTTTGGGCTCAGGGTCTCCCGCCTTGTTTCTAGAGCATGACCCCTGGCCCGACCCTCCCCCAGCAAGGCCCACAGCCTATTGGGACTCTGTAGACAGAGCGCAGGGGTGGGGGTGGCGGGTCATTGGGAGGGTAGGAGCAGCGTCCCTGTGGCCCTCCCCCATCCTCCTCCTTCCCATCTCCGCCGCCACCGCTTGAACCCGAACCCTCCCTCCCCCAGGCCAACACGACGAGCCCCCCACAGGCTAACACCAGCAAAGGCTTGCAGAACCCTCATGCCGGGGGTGCCCACGGGGCGGCTCGGCCCCGGCCAGGCCCCCTGTCCCGCTGCTACAGGCCATCCTAGTATCTTCAGCAGTGACACTGCCGTGGCCACAGTGACAGAAACCGGTGCGCAGAACCTGTCACCCGCTTGTTATCTCGGGTAGGCCTCGGGGCGAGGTAGGGCAAGTCCAGGTGCGATCCGCTCAGCAGGTCCTTCCTTCTCTCTTTCTGCCACCACCAGCTGGCCGTGGCTCGCGCCCCGTCACAGCCCCAAAACGTCTGTCACGGTTGTGAACGTCCCTTGCGCACCTGCAAACACGCAGCCTCGGAGAAGGGCTCCACGCCGCCACCCTCCAGCCAGCATTGCGCAGCCAGTCTTCCCGCCACATCTCATTGGCTGGAACGGTGCCCCACCCCCGTGCCGAAGCCAATCACTGGCAAGGGGCGTGGACCTACGTGATTGGCTAACGTAATAGCCACGCCCCCGGGACTAGAGCAGGGCCCAGTTCCCCTCCTGCTGGGGTCTGCAAGGGGGAAGCAGGGGGTGGCCTCGCGCAGGCAATCACCCGCTCTCTGCCTCGGTATTTGTGCTTAAATGGACCTGAACACGTGGTCAGTTCCCCTCCAAGGACAGGCCAGGGCTGAGGGCTGCGGTCTGGAAGGCAAGGAGCCGTGGCCACCAGACACTGAGGACATTATGCTGAACCAGGAAATGATGCACACAGAACAGTGGCAGCGGCGGTGGAAACAGAAAAGAGAAGACACGTGCGAGAGAAATGTCAGCCTTAGAATCAGCGAGTCTTGGCAAGTCCTCGGGCGCAGGGGACGTAGGGCAAGGGGGCCGAACATGACCGTGGGGTGCTCCAGCTAGGGCGCTTTGGGGCGTGCTGAAGCGGTCGGTGTTGCCGGGGCTGGACATGTTTATTCTGGATGCTGGGGAGGGCGAGCTGCGCGCACACAGCACTCGAGGTCTTCGAGGCCTTGTCTGGCTGTTTGTTTCTCCCAGCAACCCAGCAAGGCAGGCACGGCGGGGCAGGTAATGGCATTCCCATTTTACAGATGAAGTCGATGGCACCTGTTGGTATCATGGGCCTCGGGTCCTCAGGGTGACAGAGCCTGGAACTGGGACAAAACCTAGGCCCCTGAACTGGGGAGGTCAGGCTGATCCAGGCTGGGATCTCTTTGATTTCTGCACTCAGTCTTTGCCCAGACTGCACCTGCCTCCATTTTCTGGCTTCAGAAGTTGAAATCTCTGCTTCCTGTGTGGTTTTTTACCAGAGATGTTCTTATTGGTCAGTTTCAGAGGCACCAACTTCCTTCTGGCATATTTACCGATATTTCTGAAGCATAATAATAGGAAATCGTTATTATGGTCTCTGAGTGGGGAAGGACTTTGCAAGACGGCAAACTTAGAAGCTGTGAAAGAAAGAAAAAGGGAAGGGTGGGGGGGAGGGAGGAAGGAGGGAAGAGAGGAGGGAGGGAAGGAAGGAGGGAGTGCGGAGGGAGGGAAGGGGAGGATGAAACTAATAAATTGGGCTCTGTAGAAGTAAATACTGCAAATCCACCATAAACAAGGTCAAAATGCAGTCTAGGAAAAATACAGTATTTGCAATCCATATCACACAGGGCTAGTTATCCTAATAGATAAAGAGCCCTACAAATCAATCTGAAAAAAAAAAAAAAAAAAAAAACCAACAAGCAAATAAGAAAGAGGGCAAAGGATATGAACACAGATTTCAGAGAAGAAAATACAAATGTTTCTTGAACCTGTGAAAATATACACAACCTCAAGTTAATTTTTTTTAATGTTTATTTATTTTTGAGAGAGAGACAGACACAGTGTGAGCAGGGGAGGGGCAGAGAGAGAGGGAGACACAGAATCCGAAGCAGGCTCCAGGCTCCGAGCTGTCAGCACAGAGCCTGACGCGGGGTTCGAACCCACTGACCGCGAGATCATGACCTGAGCCAAAGTCGATGCTTAACCTCCTGAGCCACCCAGGCGCCCCGAGTTCAGGCAGAATTCAATTCCTTGTGCAGCTATGTGACTAAGAGCCCTGGCTTCAGCTGGGGGCCACTCTGAGTTTCCAGAGGAGAGGGTTTTTTTGAAAATAAATCATGGAAATAAGCATACAGAGCAAGGAACTAACCCTGAAGGCACATCTGACCATGTACCAGATGGATCCTGGATGGATCCTGGGGATGCCCCAACTCCCCATATGTGATTCCAGGACCCCCTCCTTACGGGGCCCCATGTCACCAACAGGCTCACCTCCTGCCTCCAGCTCTACCCGCCAGCCAGCCCAACAACCCTCACTGCTCCTGCTGTACCCCTCCCTGAGAGAGGACGGTCACCCTACGCCCTCCACTTTCTTTCACAGGCTTTTATTCATCTCGTAAGCTCAGTCCGGCGCTCAGCTCTCCTATGAAGCCTCTACCAGCCCCAGGGCTAGCCCCACCCCCTCTCCTGGTCACTCTGGGCACTTGGGACAACATCACCAGCTTCCGCCCGGTGTTGGGCACCCACTGTGGTGCCAAGCCCTGTGCTTCACCCTAGCTTCTGTTAAAATCCGTCCTCGAAAACATTACTATCCATCTTTTAAAAAAAGAGAAACAGACACTTACAGTCACTGCCTACACCAGATGGCAGAGCTAGGGACGGACCCAGGATTCAAACCCAGGACTTGCCCCTTCCCACAGCTGCAGGTTCCATTACAATTCCTCCCCCTCTAGGCCAGTGTATCTGAAACTCTTCTAGACGTTGGCCTTTGGCAAGAAACACATTTTGCGTTAAAGTCTAGTCCTTACCTACAAACAGTTCAGGAAACAATATCCTTTCTATTTTCAGTGACCTCTGGTCTTTTCTATTTCATTTTCTTTTTTTTTTTTTAATTTTTTTTTTCAACGTTTATTTATTTTTGGGACAGAGAGAGACAGAGCATGAATGGGGGAGGGGCAGAGAAAGAGGGAGACACAGAATCGGAAACAGGCTCCAGGCTCCAAGCCATCAGCCCAGAGCCTGACGCGGGGCTCGAACTCACGGACCGCGAGATCGTGACCTGGCTGAAGTCGGACGCTTAACCGACTGCGCCACCCAGGCGCCCCATCATTTTCTTTTAAGTTTGTTTATTTTTTGAGAGAGAGAGAGAGAGAGAGAGAGAGAGCACGTGCAAGGGGCAGAAAGAGAATCCCAAACAGGCTCCGTGTTGTCAGCTTGGAGCCTAACACGGGGCCGGATCCCAGGAACTACAAGCCCATGACCCGAGCTGAAATCAAGAGCCAGACGTCCGACTCAGCTACCTAGATGCTCCTTATTTCATTTTCTTAAGTGCTGGCTGTGATCCCCCAAGCTGATTCCGTGGTCCATGGACGGTGGCGACTCTGAGTTTGTCTTATTTATTTATTTATTTTTAAATTAAAGTCAGGTAACACATAGTGTAGTCTTGGCTTCAGGGGTAGAACCCAGTGATCCATCACTTAGACATGACACCTGGTGCTCATCCCAACACGGGCCCTCCTCAGTGCCCATCACCCATCTAGCCCATCCCCCACCTACCTGCCGCCAGCACCCCTCCGACGGTTCTCTGTATTTAAGAGTCTCATGGTTTGCCTCCCTCTCTGTTTTTATCTTAATTTCCCTTCCCTTCCCCTATGTTCATCTGTTTTGTTTCTCCAATTCCACATATGAGTGAAGTCATATGATGTTTGTCTTTCTCTGACTAATTTCCCTTAGCATAATACCCTCCAGTTCCATCCACATTGTTGCAAATGGCAAGATTTCATTTTTTTTTCATCAGTGAGTAGTATCCCATTGTATATATACCACATCATCAGTCAGTGGACATCTGGTCTCTTTCCATGATTTGGCTATTGTCGATAGCGCTGCTATAAACGTTGGGGTGCACGTGCCCCTTCAAAGCAGCATTTTTTTACTCTTTAGATAAATTCTTAGTAGTGCAGTTGCTGGGTCATAGGGTAGTTCTATTTTTAGTTATTTGAGGACCCTCCATACTGTTTTCCAGAGTGGCTGCACCAGTTTGCATTCCCACCAACAATGCAAAAGGGATCCTCTCTCTCCGCATCCTCGCCAACATCTGCTTGTGCCTGAGTTGTTAACGTGAGCCATTCTGACAGGTGTGAGGTGGCATCTCACGGTGGGTTTGATTTGTATTCCCCTGATGATGAGTGATGTTGGGCATTTTTTCATGTGTCGGTCGGCCATCTGGATGTCTTCTTTGGAGAAGTGTCTATTCATGTCTTCGGCCCATTTCTTCACTGGATTATTTGTGGTTTGGGTGTTGAGTTTGATAAGTTCTTTATAGATTTTGGATACTAACCCTTTATCCAATATGTCATTTGCAAGTATTTTTTCTCCCATTCCAACAGCTGCCTTTTAGTTTTGTTGACTGTTCCCTTTGCTGTGCAGAAGTCTAAGTCTGAGTTTTAAACACCGCTCTGAACGGACAGCTCCTGTTTTCACAGGCCTCGCACAGAGCCCAGCACACAGTAGGTGCTCAATAAATCCCCAGGCTGACTTCCACTGAGTCAGGGCTGTGCCCTGGCCTAGGGAATAACTGATTCCCTGAACCAGTAGATAAGGCCCTGGGGCCCAGAAGCCCCAGTGGTGAATCCCATCCCCCAGGGTCAAGTTCGAAATCACCAGGAGCTTCAGATGAAAAGTTGGAACTGACTCCACCCACAAGATCATTGTCAATCCAAGGCAGCAGCCCTATTCGAGGCCCTCCGGCCCCACAGTAGGGGTCAGGGACCTGCCCTGGTGGCCACACAGCCCTGGCCTGGGGAGTGGCCCAGGACGAGGGCACACACACGGACACTCACAGTGTCCTGTGCCGTCCCCATGGGCGGTGGCCCCTGCCAGCCAGGCAGTGACAGGCAGGTGAATCTCATCGGCCCTGGATTCCTCCTCCAACCGAACACAGTCCAAGAAGCTGGATTCCAAATTTAGCACCAAACTCTGGGAAACTGGTGCAGCCGTGGGCAGCACAGTGGGCAGTGAGGTCGCTGCTCTGTTTCCCCCTCTGCTGGGACTGTCCTCATGCTCAAAAACCCGCCGCTGACACCCGGGTCCCAGGCTGGCAGACCAGTGTCTTAAAGCCCTTCTCTGAAAACTGCCACTCTGGGGGAGGGACATGTGGCAGGTGACAACCCCGAGGAGTCTCTGCCCCCTTGGCCGCACCACTGCCCTGACTTAGCAGCCCTCCCGCTGCCCCTGGCCCGGTGGGGGGGGGGGGAGGCGGGTAGGGAGGGGAGCCAGGCCTCCACCCCAGTCTGTCTCCGTGTCCTGGGGCTGCTGGGGGTCCTGGGGCAGGGCTGGGCTGACCCCTGCCGCGTCATCAGGCCAAGAAGCCTTTTCACCCGCCGGTGGGTGCCAGGCACACACGCAGCTCTTGAACCACAGCCTGTAATCAGGGCTCACACAGGGCGGCACCATCTGCCGGCCCCCCTCTTTGGTGTGGGGCCTGCATTCGACCCCCTCGGTTTCTGTGACTTCCAGGCCAGGTCTGTATCCAGCTCCAGGAGAGGCCCCATCGAGGCTGGAGGCAGCGTGGACTGACACAGCTCTCAGTCCTTCGGTTTGCAGCTGGGGTGACCTCCTCCTCCCTCGGGGACTTGCCCAATGTCAAGAGTGAAAGTATTGCATCTTGGGAACACCTTCGGTCCCAGAAAAACAGGATAGCTGGTCACAGTTATGGCTTACGGGGTCCAGCTGGGTCTCACTCTCCCCTACTTTCCTTCCAGCCCCCTCCCCCATGGCCTGCTCTGTGGGATTCAAGGCCCGGCATCAGACGCAAATAAACAACCTTCCAGACACTGCTTAATCAGCCCCACATTGTGAAGGTTAAAACCCGGTAAGATAGACAGATGATTAGATAGATAGATAGATAGATAGATAGATAGATAGACAGACAGAAGGTGGGTAGAAGACTGAATGGCTAAATGGATGGATGGATGGATGGGTGGATGGATAGATGTCCATAGACACCGGGTGGGAAAGTGTTAGCTGCACGGAGGCGTGAGCACTGAGTGACGTGTGCACGTGCACAGGCATTCAGGCAGCAGTCGTGACATACTAGATGGTTTTGCTGTTACTTGATGAGGGTCACAAATTGCTCACGTGTGAAACGGCCGTGGCAGGAGCAGCTCCTGAGATGCTCAGAATCACGAGTTCAGGCAGAATGAATCTAGGCTGATGGTGACTTTCTTTGGTGGGGATATTGATTGGGAGACAGCATGAGGGAGTCTGTGGCCCCGTTCTATGTCTTGATGTAGGTGGTGTTTACACGGGTGTGCACATATGTGAAGCTTCACCGAGCCACACACACAAGATGTGCACACTTTGCTGCCATATGTGGTAATCTGACAAAATGTGAAATTTCTTCTTGATGTGACAGGAGACCCAGAAAAGCTACCTGACGTCCCCTCTGCCATCAGTGTGGTTGGTGTAGGACCTCGTGTAATTTATTGGGACCACCGTGACCACATCCACAAGTGGGTGAGCCTTGCCCGGGATCAAGGTGCACACGACCCCCTCGTCCCCAAATTCCCTAGACATTTGCTTCAAAACAAACAAGGGGGAGGAGGCAGCTCCAGGGAAGGTCTAGTAGGAACTGACATATGGTCCGGTCTAAGGGACTGGCCCCCACCATGTGGAGTGTCTGTGCTTGCATTTCCAGCCACTGTCCTTTGGGCAAGGACGACTGTGGCTTCGTGTCTACACCCCGTGTACCTGTGAAGGCACTTCGGAAAGGCTGTAATACTACTCGGGACAAATGGAGGCTGTCAGCGCCACAAGGAAAGGAGTGTGGCCAGCGCCTGCCTTATAACTCAGGAGAAGGGGGGATGAGGGGGATGAGAATCCCCGCGGTTTGTAGGCTCGCGGGATGTGGGGCCGCGCACCACCTCACTTGTCCCGCCTGGAATAATCCACAGGCGCTAGAAGCGAGATACATGCATGCACTTGGAGAGCTGGTGCATTTTTGTCCTGCTGATTTGCGCTTTCTCATTTTTTACCATATACGCCAAACAAATACTACAGACATTTTGAAATGAAAATGTACGATTTTCAAGGAAGCTCTTCTCTCTGGGGGAAGGGACGGCTGTTCTGAAGGCGGGGATCAGCCGAGCGTAGCCCGGCGGTCTGAAATGAATGCAAAGGTAGGCAGAGAACGCACCTGCGGCGTCACGCGGGGACTGTGACTGCCCCCACGGCCAGGTGTTTGATTTCAACTTTGGCGAACAGAAAACAGGCTTGGTTGGAGACAGGGAGACTGGGCTGCGGGATCTGGAAATGGGAAAAGTAACAGCGCTATTAGACCCCGTTGCCGTAGCAACAGCACAGCAAAGCTATTTTATGGTTAACTCGTGAGAGACAAGTCGGCACAGGATTAATGTCAAGTTACGGCGCAATTTGGGCCGTGGGTATTTAACCTCCATCCCCCACAGTCCTCTGAGCACACCCAGCGTGTTCCCAGCGAGCTCCGAATATGCCCTCTCTCTCCTGGTCCAGAAACTGTACGTGAGCTAGCGAGGGTGCAGTATTCGGGAATGGTCCTTCGAACCGTGCTTGCAAACCCCACTGAGGACCCCCCTGGGGACTCGGCTAAGCTGCAGAGGCTGACTCAAAGGCAGGTGTGTGGCGAGGCCCAAGATGCTGCATTTCGAACAAGCTCCAGATGATGTCCGTGCTGCCGGTCCAGGGACCACACTTTGAGTAGCAAAGCCCTAGCCTAGACTTCACGCTGGAAGAAACCAGAACATACATTTTTGTTCCCTGCTGTCCCTCCCGGGCCCAGCAGGAGGAGGCTCAGGACACGCTTTGTGAATAAACAAACAAAAGGATGAACAGATGACAGATGGGGGCTGCATTCATTCATATATCGATACGCCGGTCATTTTAATTGAGGATGATACGTGCCCGCGGTAGAAGGCTGACACATTACGAAAGAAGCAAGGCTTTCCTCTTGTCTGCACTTCTGGTCACCTGCTAATAGGTTCTTTATCTTCCAGGAATTATTATCGCTAGATCTCTTTTTTCTTGACGCGAGTGGGAACAGACCGTGGGCACTGCTCAATGTCTTGTGGGGTTTTCCTTTTTAACATACGTGCTGGGCATTGTTCCATATCTGCACGTGGAGATTCCTCTCAACAGCCATGTAGTATTCCATTCCAAACACATATAACTTCCCCCCTCCCTTTGCTGGACATTTCTGATTTTACACGTATTGGCACTTCGAACCGGGCTGCAGGAAACACTCTTGCATATTCGTGTTTGCACGTGAAAGCTAGGTGTTGGGTTAACCCCTAGATGTGGGGGAGCAAAGCGAAACAGTGGGATTATGGTTATGATGCTACGTAATGTTTCCTCGCCCCCAAAAGAAGTTGTACCGGTCTGGCTCTCTCTCTGGTATTTTATAACAACGTCTATTTCCCTAGACTTTTAGCTACTGTCCATTGTCTCGACTTTATCATAAGTGAAGAAAGAGTACTTGTTTTCATTTGATTCGCTAAACAGGAATGAAAGTCTGCATGTTTTCACGTGTTTCTGTGCATTATATTAACTAGTGAAACGCTATTCCGTTTAGGAAAGTTAGCGATTTTTGTGTATCGATTGGAAACCAGCAGCTGGATTCTCTTATTGCTTCTACCAGTGTTTTTCAGTCGATTCCTTGGGTTTTCTAGTTACATAAGCATCCTTCCATGTATCATGAAAAAAAACCAATTTTGTCTCTTTCCTTAAAATTTTTACACCGCTATGTCTTTTCTTATGGTTGAGCAGCCCAGGAAAACTACCCACATCTTCTTCTGGATGTCACTCTCGTCAACCGGTTTACGTCATTGAGAATCATGCTGACTTCTGGCTTGAGGTATAGTTTTGTCCTGTTGAGGAAATACCTGTTTGTAGGCGTTTCCTCAATTTCTATTTCATGAAAACGCTGTAAAATCAAGAGCGATAATAAACGAAGTGTAAGGAAACGTGAGCCTGTACTGGGCCATCTCTAACTTCTGTGATGAGTCCCATTAGTGGAAATGTCTTCCTTGTCATCGTTTCTACTTGTTAGTATTTTCTCAGGATTTTGTATCAATCTTTGTACCTGAAGTTTACCTCTATAATTCTTTATCACGGCTCATCGGATCTGAATCCATATCACATTGGCATTAAGCTCAATGTGAAATGTCCTCTGATACCCTTTAAGGAGTTAGGGGTTCTCCTTTCCTCCAAGTTGCACGGAACTCACACTTTGTTTGAAAGGCACTAGTCAAGTCTCAAACGCCCAGCGGTGGGCAGCGAGGAATGAGTGGATGTGGGATGAGATGCTAGGAGGCTATTGAAGAGTCCACTCGGGCAGGCCGCTTCCTCCATGACGGGCCGTCGGGCTGGATTAGATTTTCCACCTAGGATACAATCAGTTTTGGAAACTGACATTCTCCTAGAAAAAGTAGTCCAATTTCTTCCTATTTACTTGCATGAAGACAAGTGAAGCGTTTTCTTAAAATGTGATTTTGTCTGTACCTGTGATTATTTCCCAATTCCACTTCTAATTTTGTATGATTGTGCTTTCCCCTTC
The DNA here is from genome assembly GCF_028749965.1 of Puma concolor. NCBI lineage: Eukaryota > Metazoa > Chordata > Mammalia > Carnivora > Felidae > Puma > Puma concolor. The sequence continues at coordinate 148,640,407 of NC_141672.1, forward strand.
GGCCTTGTGCAGGTTGGCGGGCGTCTTGCCCCCCTCATCACGAGTGCGTTTTTCTTTCAAGCTACCTAGCTTTTGGGTTTATGTGCTAGTGTCCTATTTTCTGAGCCAGTAATTTTCCTCATTTTTGTGAACCCTTCCTTTCGTCTCCTTACTTTCGCTTTTTGTTATCTTTCCAATTTCTTGGGTTGTAAAAACTAGTTTCCAGCCCTGCGTGTGTAGTAATGCAGGGCTCTGAGAACAGAGACCTCCAGACCAGTGCTGTGCAACACAGGACCTGCCAGCTACTTAACTTTCAATTTTGATTAATTAGAACATGACAAAACTAAAAGTTCGGCTCCTCGGTGCATTAGGCACATTTTAGTGATTCGATAGCCACGTGTGGCTGGTGGCTGCTGTGTCAGACATCCCAAGCGTGGAACGTTTCCTTCTGGTGGAAAACAGAATGTGCAGTGGGGCCGTGACAGGTGACGAAAACCCACCCGAACTCATGCAGAGCCCTGAGGGCGGTCAGCACCTGCACAGCCCTGTGCGCAGCTGGCTCCCGTGTTTCGCTAGAGTCTCTGTGTCCCTCGGTTCTGTCTGTCTCAGCTTCCTCTAATCGACGCTTCCCGCCCCCCTTCCGGTTCTTCCTGCCCTCGGCTTTCCTATGCTCTGCCCAGCAGGGCTGTGTCGCTGCAGAGTCACACTCCCTGAATGTGGGTCTTTGCTGCACCACGAATGTAAGTGATTTATCCTCGGCTCTCTCTGCCTTGATTTCCCCGTCGCTCGGGGGGGGTGGGGGGGGGAGGATACAATAAATCCTAGCTCATAGAATCGCTGCGCAGATTGGATGAGACGACGCATTCACAGCACTCGGCACAGGGCCTGGCACTCACTCGGCACTCCACAGACACCTGCTGAGGCACGTCCTCTGCAGGGGGCGGGCTGCTTGGCGGCCTGAGCTGCAGGCTCACCCCCTCCAAGGCTGGTGGAAAAGGGACCGTCTTCTCCATGAGCTGAAAAGCCTCAGCTAGGACTCTGACAGTCGGGTGTGCGACAAATGCTCATCTTTGAAACAGTCCCTGTGGTCCAGAGCGTGCCCACTCCTGGCGGCACAGACCTGGCTCACGTGCCCCAACTCTGTGGTCAAAGTAACATTAGCGGCCATGATTAACCACCTCATCCACACACCAGAGTTTGAGGCAGAGGTCGTTTTCCAAAGAAAAAGTGGATTACTTTTATCAGAGGAAGGATACGGAAACCACGCGGGCGAGTCGAGAACCACGCGGGAGAGTCGGAAACCAGAGCAGAGCCTGGTACACCCCACCCCTGACGTCCCCAGTGTGTGTACACACATGTGTGCGTGCACACACACCTCTTCCCATGCACGCAATTTTTAAATGCCCACCTAACACAGCGCAACGATCCCACATGCGTCAAATATGCATCAACCTTGTACATTTCTGTCCATCAGATCTGGATGCGGCTCCTATGATCAGACGATCCTTTACCCCCTCCAAACACGCTCGGTACACAGTGGCGGAGGAATACTGGCACACACATGCACACACACACACGTGCACATGTGCACACACACATGCACGCATGCACACGTGGAAAACTGGAAAAGCAGAAAACAGTGAGCACAGTCTCGAGTGAATGGTGTAAGCCACACGCTGCCTCATGAGGATTACACGGACTCTACTGTGTGGCCATGGAGTGAATTTCTTGGTCTGTCACTAAGGATGCCCCAAACTTTGCACCCTGAGAACATCTCCCTTGCCCATTATTCCCCATGACCATGTATTAGGGGGGCTTGGGAGAGGACTCTCCTTCTGAACCTTTTCCCCTAACTGTGTAACTAAGGGGTCCTGGAAGTCTCCTTCCAGTTTGAGCAAACACAGACCCACCCTGCCAGTTTTAGGCTATTAGACCACATAAACTCCTTTACAATTCTGATATTCTGCCAGAAAAAACAAAAAAATGTTCTGGTGTCTTCTTTGAGCTGACATTCCCGCAATAGAAATCCTGCCAAGTCTTTCATTGGCCTTTGAATTCAAGCCCCTCTGTTGTTATTTTTGTCACTTAGAGATAATCCTAGAAATGCTGGACTGTGCTGACTTTGGGTACAGTCTTGTCGTACGTTCTCCTACTGAAGCTGAATTTCTTTGGAAATTTTTAAAGAACAACTTGATTTAAGTACACTGGAAAATAACACGATGAAAATATCTTCTAAGATATCCAAACCTTAGTCCCTTCGTAACCACCCAGGCAGAAGAGCCCCCCCATTCTCCAGAAGTTCCTTGGGGAATAAAGATCTATTTTTGCACAACGTGAGACGGCTAAGAGGTACGATCATAATTATATTGTCAGACGTTTCTGCCACCATAATTCAGACTCAAAGTTAGCTAGCGTTTGGTTTGAAAACCTAATAAAATGTCAGTGTATCGGGCTTTGGGGCACTGTCTAAAACTGGACATGGAACTTCAGTCACGTGCCCTGCCCACCTCAATTACGAACGGGTTCATGGCATTTGAACGGTCTGGCAGTTACCTGGTGCTTCTGACCAGCACAGACCACCATACCCATCAGCAACAGTGTGTCCAGCGGATGACCCAGCAAAGGCGTCCACTGAAGGACAGTTCATCGCTCGCCGGGTGCTTTGAGAAAGCTGACACTTGAATCTGAGGTTCTTAGATCAACGACCAAAACTGCACCTCTCCTGGGGCGCCTGGGTGGCTCAGTCGGTTCAGCGTCCGACTTCGGCTCAGGTCATGATCTCGCGGTCTGGGAGTTCGAGCCCCGCGTCAGGCTCTGTGCTGACCACTCAGAGCCTGGAGCCTGTTTCGGATTCTGGGTCTCCCTCTCTCTCTGCCCCTACCCCATTCATGCTCTGTCTCTCTCTCTCTCTGTCTCAAAAATAAATAAACGTTAAAAAAAAAAAAATTTCAAAACTGCACGTCTCCTGTCGACAAAACCCCTACCCCACTGCCCCAGGTGCCGCCCCGCCTTGCAGAGGCTTCACCCCAAAAGTCAGATGCCTGGGCAGCCCCCCCCCCACCCCAGCCATTCCTCACCTCACTCTCACATCAGAACCTCAAGGACACGAGTCTGATTGTAAGGTCACGTGCCCGCATCCTGGACGCCAAGCCAGCGGGGAAATGAGTTTCCAAGTTTCTCCCTCAGGGAAAAAAGATGGGGTTTGTAAGGCTGTAATTCTCTGAATGTAGCAACATGACTCAAAAGGTTCTAAGCGTCTGTAATATGTGGTCAATGCCCACGACAATCATCAAAGTCTATTTTTCAGCCAAGAAATCCACATCTGGAAACTTAAATCATGTAATGGCCAAAGTTCCATCTATATATATATATATATATATATATATATATATATATATATTTTTTTTTTTTTTTTTTTTTTGAGTGGGGAAGGGCAGAGAGAGAGGGAGACACAGAATCCAAAGCAGGCTCCAGGCTCTGAGTTGTCAGCACAGAGCCCGATGCCAGGCTTGAACTCACAAACCGCAAGATCACGGAAGTCGTGAAGTTGGACGTTTAACCGACTGAGCCCCCCAGCACCCCAAAGTTCCATACCTTTGAGAGTTACAGAGGTCAGCTCCCAGAGGCATACAGGCTACCTCATGGTTAAATCCAATTGGGACCAATAAACCTCTCTCAACCTTCTCCCCCCCCACCCCCCGCCAGATCTCATTAAGTTGGCTCTAAATAACTACTACTCAATGAACTTCATGATGAACAAGCTTGGCTTGGAAGGATTCTCTGGTCTCCACAAGATGACAATGAGACACCTGTTCCAGGCAGACAATGTGGGACTTTTCTTGGCATTCCAGGCTCCCTGTTTACACCTGGCACACCAGCGTGGTTATTCTCAATGTGTTCGGTTGCCGGACTTAGGACCTGCCAGTTTGGGTGAAATGGGGTGTCTTAGAGGCCGCTTTCTTTGTGCCCTTTGCCCCCTCCATTAGGGAGCTGCAGGTAAGCCTCAGGGTTGATTCCTGTGCTGCGTCTGAAGAACTGATTTTCCTTTAGTATCTGGACTGAGCGTCCAAGGCATTCACCAAGATGGCGGCAGGTGACGTATCAAACTTTTCTGGGAGTGTCTTTGGCAGTCACGGACACCACTGACGCTGCTGTAAGAGAGAACATTGTCTTCTGTCCCATCCCACCCCTGACTAGCAGCACCCTCCACAGCCCTCCACTGACAGTATATGAAGTTGTGGTTGATAATAGGGAACATTTGTCAACCCTCCTACAGAGATAAGATTCAATAAGAAAGAAGGATGTTATTTGAAAAAGAGTGGGTCTTCATTTGCATACCACGATCCTGAAGGCTCTTCCGGAGCATTCTGATCCAGATTTGAGATGTAGGTTGAAACAAAACAGGCCAGATTCTGATTCCTCCCTCCCCAACCTCAATGTCGCCAAACAAGACAAGGACGAACTGGGCCAACTTGACGTGGTTGTCGGTGGCCTGGCCCACACAAGTCTGTTTCTTTTTCTTTATGTCCTGAAATTAATTTTATTTATTTTTTTTTCTGAAGTTAATTTTAAAACACGGTCCATAGAAGCAGCAACCTCCTGCCTTCCCTCGTCCCGTGTTCTGGGCTCTCCTGGCTCTTACCTCCATAGTACAGAATGGCAGGCGTCCACCATTGTTTCTTGACTTGCCAGCCGGCTGCCGTGCTGGATGAGGATGTGGCTGCCCGAAACCCCCCTCCCCTCCACCCTCTGCAACGTCCTGATGTTAGACTAGTTGGACCTCCACCTGGATGACCTCTATAACTCTGAGCCACGAGCCAACACGGCTTCCTGCCCTGTCGAACACCTGCCCCCCTCCGCCTCTGCCCGCCGTGCTGTCTCCGCTGCATTTGAACACCGGCAGCCAGACCCTTCTGTTCCATCCCAGGACTCAAGTTGCCTTTGTTCTGTCTGCGGGACGTGGCCAGATGTGACGCTGGCTGGTGTCTGCGGTCCCGCGACACCGGACAGCACAGCCGGGCCCCACAGGCTGCCGCTCACTCGTCCTGCGGTTTCCAATGACGCCCTGTGTCCTATTATCGCTATTTCCTTTTGTTTCACACGCCCCGTAATATAACCTGGTCGACCGAGTTCCTTTCTCCCCCAGGGACCTCCCTCGCGGAGTGGCTCTAAGCACCCTCTGGCTTCCTCTTCACCGATCTCCGGGGGGATCCCGTCTGGTGCTCCCCAGCCCCACCGCCTTTCCTGGTCTGCTCCTTTCTTCTTTGCTCAGGCATGTTCTCAAATAGCTTCTAAGCTTTGTGAGGTTTCAGAGTCCCTGCACATCTGACATGACCTCTTCCCACCTTCTCATGCCCAGGTTAAAATCTTTGTTCCTCAACCAAAACAAGAAATCACAACAGACTAAATGCAGAAACAGATAGGACCCTCTGGCCTCGTCTACTAAGCCAGACGTTAAAGAGATTTCCAGAATGCTGTCTTTCATGAAATTGTCATTTATATTAACACGTAATGTGTTTACTATTTTTTAATGGATTCGTACATTAAAAAAAATTGTAATTATAATTCCCCCTCAAAACATAGAAGGCAGGGCTCTAATGTCTTCCAGAACCCAGCACAGTGGGTGACACAGCCATGGCTAATCCGAGTGCTGTTATTCTCCAGCTGACCCGCATCATGTCTGGAGCTCTCCCAGCTCTTCCCGGGGTGGGCTATGGTGCAGCCATGTGGCTGGGTGGCGGCCTCCCTCCTCCCTCGTTCTTGCCCCCCCGCCCACCCCCCCAACAAGCCCTTGCAATCAAGAGTTCTGTGGCCTCAGTTCAGGGAAAGAACCTTGGATTTTTAACCGCGTTCTTCCCTCTGCTCTCCCCGTTTCCACTTCCCGGGGCTCCCATTGTTCGGATGTTGGCCTCCTCACCTGGATCCCTCCTCTCTTCCTTCCACTCATCTTCAGCTTCCTACAGCGTTTCCTCAGACAGGTCCTCTCGCTGTTCCTCAGAGCCGTCTCCGGGCAACGTCAGTCTTAATGTCTACACGCCTTCTTTCACGAGCATGACTTTTTCATGACGTCCTGTTCTTGGTTAATGAATACATCTTCTAGAGAATAACTGGGATATGCTGCTTTTTTAATCTCCCTTCTGCTCCCCCCAGTTCATCTGTTTTTCCAGGGTCATGCTGTCTGCTTATTCAGTCTCTCTCTTTCATGCTGGAGGATTTCTTCAAATGTTTGAGGGTCCTTGATTTCCCTTCATATGTAACAGAACAGAAAGAAAGCCAGAGAGTGAGTTCTGCATATGCAGGAGGCAATAAGCAGGAGCAGTTGGTGATTCGCAGGGGTGACTCCGCCCTACCAGGTGGGACGTTTCTGGCTCCAGCCACTCAGTGTCTTTAGAGACAGCCCTCCAGGGTATTTCTTTTTCCCCTGAAGGACAGACTCCTGGGCGTGTGTCTGCAGTCTAGGGAGGCTGGCAGTGGAGGCTCAGCTCCAGTAAATAAAGACGTTCACCCACCAGCGCCCAGCCCACCCCCATGGCCTCCCTCTCCCCACCTCTGCTTCCCATGAGCTCGGTGTCTGCGACTCCAGCTCCAAAGGGGGACTGTACCTGGAGGCAGCGCCCCGTGTGGATGACCAGGTCCACACAGACCCCTGCTCCCTTGAAAACCAGAGTCTGTCCTTAAAGTAACTTCCTTTGACAGTCCGATGACTTCATCAAAAAAAAAAAAAAAAAATAGACTCTCTTTCTCTCCTTCTCTATATCATTTCCTTCTCTTCACCCTGTTCCTCCTGCCACCCTCCCGCTCATTCCTCGTCCGTTCCTCTCCAAGCCCCGAGCCGAGCAGGCCAAGAGCAGCCATCTCGGGCCCTCAGAGACCGCCGAAAACCGTAACTCCCGGCTCTTGGTGACTGTGGCACCTGTGTGCTCATGGTTCCCATCTCAACAGCTTCTTCATTGTCACCAGAACCGAGCGTGTTATTGTACACGGAGTGTGCTCCAGCCATATGGTCTTGAAAAGAAGTCATTTCTCAGAAGAAAGTCTACTTTAGGGAAATGTGCTAGTTTAAAATTCCCCCACAGTAGTACAGCATTTTGAAGTTCTTTTGCTTCCTAATATGAGTTTCTGGCAACTTCTGCTTGGCGATGAATTCGGATCCTTTATGTTCAAAACGTCTCAAGCCCCCTCTGGTCCTTGAGCAGACGTGTAACTCGGGGCCCAGACTGCCGCTGCGGATCAAGCCCTGCCCTGCAGAGGCCTCAAGGGCCTGGGGCCTGGCGGGAGCTGGTTTGTTACACTCAGTTTGACCCTAACTCTCACCAGGTTAGTGGGATTTAAATCCCAGCAGCGTGGGCTAAGGTCCCTACTTCTGGAACCTTCTCTGTCTTCCATCAGAATACCAATAGTAGGGTAGCTTGGGTCTCAATGGCCCCTTGGGTAAGGACCTCGTTGGCTTGAGTCTCTGGTTCCACCTGGAGGTCTTGGCCCTCTTGGGACATCCCTCTAACATCAGGTTATCGTGTTTCCCAAAGACTGGAGGAAGGCAGGGCCGCCAGGAGACGTTGGAAAAGTGGGAACCTGGAAACCTGAAACAGGAGACTGCATGAGGTTAGGTTTTGTTTCAAAGACTCAAAACAGTTTTATCCCACGTTTATAAAAGTCGGAACGGCCCAACAGCTCCGTACATAAGTGCTCCTTCTGAAATGTGCGAGGGGCTTGGAGGCCAGGCTGGCAGGAAGCTGGGTTTGGAAGTACAAGTCTCTTGTCTCATCAACGGACACGAGGAAGCAGGAACAGTTCTCAGGAAACTTGGAAGCTTTCTGTCTGGACTTGCCCCGGCCTTTCTCAGGCAGGAGCCACAGAGAGTTATAGGTCAACCGTACACAGGTTTTCTGTAAGGGACACGGATGAATGGCTGTGACGCACAGAGACGCAGGCCACATTGCACACACCTGGGTGTCATCCACACAGGCGCCCCCCCTCTGGATTTGCGACAGGCTCCCACGTCCCCATCCGGCGCGATGCGTCCTTGAGTTAGGTCTAGGCTGAGTCTGAAACTCGGGTGATTTTTTGTTTTTCTGAAAAGCAAAGAAAAAGACCCTACAACATTAGCTGGCCAAGAACACCAGCGTCTCCCAGGGCTGATGTCAGGGAACCACTTCCAGGGCTGATTCCCAAGGCCTCCCCTCCCTCGGCACACAGTAAGCGAAAGAAGTGAGAATGGCCTCCCCTCTGTGATCCCATGGTGTGCCCTTCCTCTGGGGGCGACCGGGGACTCAGTCGCTTGAGGGTCCCACTGTTGCTTTCGGCTCGGGCCATGATCTCCTGGTTCGTGAGTTGGGGCCTCACATCAGGCTCTGTGCTAACAGCCTTGAGCCTGGAGCTGCATCAGATCCTGTGTCTCCCTCTCTCTCTCTGCCCCTCCCCTGCTCATGCTCTGCCTCTCTCGGTCTCTGGAGAATAAATCAACATTTAAAAAAAATTTTTTTAAAAAGAAACACCTCAGAATCGACTTGTTCAAAGAGCCATTTGAAAACAGAGTTTTGCCCGGGGTGTCTCCATGTATTAAGGGTAAATACAAATTAAAATCCAGAGACTTAGTGCCCTTGTTGAAGACGAGAAGAGCTTCCCCCACCCCTTGCCCCTTCTAGGAGCCTTTACTTCAGAAAACTTGTGAGTTGAAATGGGTGTCAATCTTCTCCAGAAGCTGGACAAGCCCCTGGCCGGCTCTAAGACCCGGGGCTGCCCTTCTGAAGGACGGGCCGTCTCTCCCAGATGGCATCACCTGGGCAGCTGGCGCTTGCCTGCCTCCGTTTCTGAGGGCAGGCCCCCCAGGCTGTCCAACCACCTCCAGCCGTCAGACGCGGGAAGTTCGTTTTCCCTTTGGGTCAATCCGATTAGCGAATACAGGTGGTCATCCAAGTAGCAAGTGCTACTGTCTTGTCACGGGAGAGCAGGTGTGCCATCGGGTGACGTGCTCGGCCGGGTAAAGGGGACTCCTGTGCCTGCGGTCTCCTGGCGGACCGCCCGACGTGCACATCACATGCCGCTTTCAGTTATTCAGTAAGAAAATCGTTTTCTTTCTCTTCTACCTTTGTGTGAAGGTGTTCTGGGCTGAGATTTGTTTTTAATTATACTCCCCCAATGCCCACCAGAAACAAACATTTCACTTCTTTTTTTTTTTTAAGTTTGTTTATTTATTTTGAGAGAGAGAGAGTCGGGGGAGGGGGGAGAGAGAGAGAAAGAGAGAGAGAGAATCCCAAGCAGACTGGGCACCATCAGTGCAGAGCCCAACACGGGGCTTGGTCCAACTAACCGTGAGATCACGACCTGAGCCGGAACCAAGAATCGAACGCTTAACTGATTGAGCCACCCAGGTACCCCTTGTCTTCCTTTCTTTCTTTTTTCTTTCTTTAATGCTTACTTATTTATTTTTGAGAGAGACAGCATGAACGCGGGAGAGGCAGACAGAGAGAGGGCACAGAATCCAAAGCAGCTCCAGGCTCCGAGCTGTCAGCACGTAGCCCGACACGGGGCTCGAACCCATGAACCGCGAGATCACGACCTGAGCTGGTCAGACGCCTAACCGACTGAGCCCCCCAGGCGCCCGAGGTGCTTCTAAGCGGGGAGTGGAGGAAGATGTCTCAAGGATGCGGCTTAAGAGCAGGAGGAACCCACTCTCACTGATGTGAAGCCACCTCGTGCAACACAGTTTGCACATTTGTAAGGGGCCTCAAAGGTCAGCGACTGCAACCAACCGCAGTTGCCACGGAAGCAAAGTTCGTGTGGCCCCAACGTAGTTAGGGTGTACATCTGCCGTGGGCCGCAGGGAGCCGTGGCCTCGGGGTGGGGCCGTTCGGGACCAAACGATGGGGCAGGAGTAGGCTGAGTGGACCGTGTGGAAATCAGGGTGTGAGAGTGGAGGTGACCTCGGACCATCCCTGAGTCCGAAATCAGAGAAGCGTAGACAATTAGGTGCACTTGGGTTCCCCCTTTCCAACCTGTCCTTACTGGGGGCTGGACTGGGGCTGGACTGGGGGGCTGGGCAAGGGTGGGACTGGGGGCTGGGCTAGGGCTGGACTGGGTTGGAACGGGAGGAGTGGTCACTGCCCAGAAAGTCAGGGACTTTACACACAGGACCTCCTCCAACGCCTCCAACAGCTCGGCAGGACGCGCCCGGTGGCGCCATCCCGCGTGAGCGCGTGGACGCTGTGCGAGTGGACGAGGCCCGTCCAAGCTCACCGAGGGCCGGGCTCCGGGCTCCCAGCCTCAAAGTGGGAGGCGGCGACGGCGGTGCTGACGCGAGAGAGACTCACAGACCTGTTTCCCTGCAGGAAGGACAGGCTGGTCTCCGCTTAGAGGGAACAGAGTACGCGTCGCTGGTGAGTTTCGGTTCGCCTGATGCAGCGAGCGTCACAGCAGAGGGGACGCCGGAGGCACAGAGGAAAGCGGGGTGAGGACCGTGTCTGTGTATACGCGGTGTCTCCAGGACTCGGGACAGCGCTGGACGCACAGGAGGTCCTCACTGAAAACTGGTGCCGTGGTTGTTGAGTGACCCTCATGACCCAAGGCTGAGGGCAAAGCACGGTGGGGGGTTAGCCACATGGAGGGAGGGTCTCAGCAAGGGCGGGAACAGCACAAGCAAATCCGGAAGAACTAAGATGTTATCCCGCCCACAAGCCACCGAGTCAGCCTATCACAGCCCCGCAGGTGCTCGCCAAGACCAGCGTCCTGGGTCAGAGGCAGAGCGCTCTGTGACTCACAGTGGCCGCCTTTTTTTGTCTCACAGGGTGACGCAAAGAGGTCTAGGTGGCAGGAACAGTGGCAGGTGACACCGTATTTCACGAGCGGAACCCTGAACTTAGGGAGCTGGATCTGTTCTAAATGGAGGGGACAGGCCTGCCCGTTGTTCCCGAGGGAGATGCTCTCTACCCGTCAGGTAGACACGTCACTATGTGGACATGTCAGGAAGAAGTCTGGAACAAAGCGTCTGCTTGTGGCACATGCAGAGATGGCAAAGTCCTGCAGACGGTGGTCTCCCGAGCAGGGCCGGCCGGGGGTCACCCTCTACGATGCCACCGAGGACACCCACGTGCAGGTGAGGTCAGGGGTCACCCACGCCGGAGCCTTCAAGCAGACAGCAGCGCCTTGCCTGGGGTCTGAGCGAGCTCGCGAGGGTGCTGAGTTTTCGTGTCATGACAGTTCATCAGTCAGGTTCCCGTGGGACAAAGGAAGTGACGCCGAAGTGACCCTTAATAAAACGTATCCCAAACATCCTGGGCCCTCCAGCAGGCCCGCCTGTGCTTGCCCGAGGCTCGCAGGAGGTTCGTCTACTGGGAGCTAACCCCGGGGAAGCAAAGGTGAGGGACAGGGAAGCGAAACGGGGAAGGATAACCCAGGGACGGGCCACCAATCTGGCCACCTTTGTGGGGAGCGGCGCTCAACACCAGGGGACTTCTGAGGAGTCAAGTGGGACGCACGCAGAACCGTCCCCCTCCTCGTCCCCTGCCACCCAGAGACCTCCCTCAGCCTCGACCAGCACGCTGATCTATGCTGCCTGCCCAGTGGGGGGACCCAGCTTGTCACCCGAGCCTCCTCCACCGCCTCGTCCTTTTGCGATTCCAGTGGCTAAAACTCCCCACGCACCTTGTCACCGGGAAGGGGAGCAGCACAGAAGTCCAGTGAACCCTCGGGGCTCCAGACATGCTCCTCCTTGTCCCCGCTGTGGAGGATGACCCAGCACCTGGTGGTGATGAGGATAAATCACACACATCCCGCACATGTGCGGCCGTCAGTGCACACAGGTGGCTCGTACCTCCAGGCCTGGAGACCCCCCACCCAAGACCCTCTGGCTGCAGAGAGGTGCTTGGCTCACTCTGAGCCCAGGTCAAGGGTGCTGGGGAGCGGGCACCTGGGGACAGTCTCCAGCTACGCGGCCCCTCCAGTGAGGCCGGGATGGGAGGCTTGCTCCGCGGTCTCCCACTGCCCGCGGTGGGTGGCCTGTGATCACTAACGCACACACTGGACGGGCCCCCTCGCCTGTCTAACTTTCTCACCCCGGCTGCTGGTTCCTGGAATCACCTCCCAACTTAACTATTCACCCTCAAGGTCCAGTCTCCCTGCTTTGCAGGGAACCCAAACTAGAACATCTGGCAACAGAAGTGGCCCTAGGAAGCAGCCCCTTAGGCTGGCGTTCTGGAATTGGGTCCCTCACTGAAGGTGGCAACAGGCACCCAACTTCCATGGTCGCTGCGTGGTGGCTGCCCTAGCTGTGCCCCAGCATCCCAGGTACCGCATGGGGGAGGGGATGCATGGGGGGAGGGGGAACACGGGAGGAGGGGGTGCCTGGGGGGAGGGGGTGCACCGGGCGAGGGGGTGTGCGTTCCGGCACCAGGTACCACATGGGGGGAGGGGGTGCACGGTCCAGCACTAGCTCTGATGCTTGAAAAGCAAGGAGACGATGGTCATTACAAGCATAATACTGCGTCACCAGCCACAGAAGCTGCGAAGAAAGAAACTAACAACCTGGGACCGGCCTGGTGCCAGCTCAGGACGCAGTGTAAAAGCCAGGAGGCTTCCCCGGAACCCCTGCAAGGCCGGTATCCCCCAAAGCTAGCTGGCCAGGCGTGCTGATGATCACACTCAAACACGGAGCCCAGAGAGCTACTATTGTGTCCCCAGGGGCACCTGCTTCCGACACCAGTGCCCCCTGATGCGACAGGGGGGACAGGGGACGGGGGGGCGGGGACAGGAGGGGGACAGGGAGGTCCTCCAGCCTGAGGAGCTTGCTCAGCTCCCATTCAGTGCAGAGTGTGGAGCTAAAGCCCCGGGCCCCGGCCCCTCTTGCAGAGACAGCTCTGAGGTTGGCACCCGAGCCCCCAGGGGTCCCCACAGCAGCAACCTGCCCGATAACACCCTGTGTTGGCTTCCTTCCTGCTTCTGTCTTATGTCCCCGTCCCCTTTGGTATTTTCTGGAATCCCCTCTCAAATAAAGCATCTGCACTCAAACCCTGGGCCAGGGCCAGCTGCTCGGAGACCCCACTGAGGGACACCAGAAAGACACCTCTCTCTGCCTCCTGGTCCGTGGGTGCGAGAAGATTATGGCTTCAAGGTCAGAGTTACTGTGTCCCCTGACAGGAACGTTCTGCACCTGGGAAACGAGCTCTGATCCCACAGTGACTCAGTTCACAGGGAAGGAACACACCTTTCTCAGGTGGGTCCCCAGACCCAAGGGCTCCAGCCACTGGCAGCACAGCGCCAACCATCACTCATCGGGGGGGGGACGGGAGGGGGGTGTGCACACGGCAGCCGGGGCCCCACACACCCCAGGCAGGCGCTGTCCCAGAGCTGCCTCCACTAAGGTGACAACAGGTAACTCCGCTGTTTTATTGGGCTGGCCCCTTCCGGCCGATCGGGACTCAGAAAGCCCCACTGCTGTGTGCCGCCCCCTGCTCCTCCGTGAAATGGGTCCCTCGCGCTGAGGCCACACGCTGGCTCTGTTGTCCGCAGACGGGATCGCTGGCAGACGCGAGGCACACCAGGACGTGCAGGAGACAGAACTCCAGATGGAGACAAAGGGGTCATTCCGTCAACATGTCCCCACGTGGCCAACAGCTCCCCTGCACAGAGGGGCCTTATCCAGGGCTCAGCCCAGCCTCACCTCTGTCCCTGCCGATCTCTGACAGCTCCTGATACACTGATGATACGAGTGATTACCATGCACGCTATGAGCATCCCTCCCCCCTTTTATTTTATTTTGCTTTTAAGTTTTATTTTTAATGGGTCTGAAGATACAGAAGTTATGTAAGTTTCCGTTTGGGTGAAATCTATCAATACTTTTCTCTACGGTTTTTGTCTTTGCTGCTACGATTATAAAGCTTTCCTCATTCTCAGTTTAGATATAATTTTCACCAATATTCTCTAGTCTACCGAGGACTCTCTCTATGAACATTTAGGTATTTCATGTATCTGGTGTGAGGTAGGGATCTAACCATCCCCGGCATGCACACACAAGGATTGGGTGGTACTCCCAGCCTTGGATATAGTATTCCCAGATTCCCCTTCCATCCAGTCGTCTGTCAACCCCTGTGCTGGTCCCAAACGAGTTCAGTTGTCCTCACTTAAAGCACGGTAGTACCTGGTCGAGATCCCTCCCTTCTTTATAACCATCCCTAAAATGTTCTGCTATTCTTGTACATCTTTTTAAAGGAGGCTTCAATAGGAATTGGAGGGGGATGTGGTGAAGCATCACGGACAGAGGAACGAGGGACAGGCTTCCAGGTTCCAGGAATAGCGGGAAGCTGATGAGGGCTGAGACCTGAGGGGATTGTGACCCCAGCACACCAGGCTTGCCTCGTCTAAAACAGGAGACGGCTCGGTGGGGGTGGGGGTCCCCCAGCCCTCAGGCGCACTGCCTCTGACCGTGCACAAGGGTCTCTGCACCCACGTAGAGAGGCGATGACAAAAACCACACCCCCGATTACTCACCTGCCAGCGACTTGGAGGGCTCAAGGGCCTCTGGACGGTGAGCTTTGCCTGGCGCATAACGGCCCTCTCACTGAGTGACCAGGGTATGGCCAGCCTCTCCCAGGCAAGCCAGTCTCCGAGTGGGGAGATGCCAGATCCCAACGGGAATGTGGACTGAGAGCGTCAGGGTCCCATAAAAGAATCCACGGTACGAGCCACGTGCCCCTGCGGATGCATCCGGCTTCTTGCAGGAGTTAGAAGTGGAAGGGGAGGAAAGCACCCCTGCGCGGCGCCTGAGGCCCCCGTGATCCGTTTGCCCTGTGATCTGGGAGCCCTTCCCAAACCCCCAACACTCTGCTTGGCCTGAGAAACACCTCGTGCAGACCTCAGGAGGTCGTCCCGGAGTGCTTGTTTTAACACAACAGATTTGACGGTTTCTAGTGGGGTTTTTTTTCCCCCCTCATGGCTATGTTCTAAATTAGAAACAAATTAGAAAATAATTTGTTTCTAAAATGATTCTGTGTTTTCAAAGTGGCCACGTCAATTGTTTGGGCTCTTTGAACATTTTCATTATTAAAACGAAGTGAGAATTGAAAAAATCTAAATTTGGATAAATCTTCATGGATATGTATTTTTTTTTTTTTTTTTGCACCAAATTTAAAGGCATGGGACATACGCTGTGGTTTGTGAATCACATGCACAGACACTCGTTTCACCAGGTCTGCGAGGAGACGGGAACGAGGGAGTCGAGGACGGTGTGGCCCGGGGAGTGGAGGCCTCGGGAGGTCCATCCTGGGCAGAAGTGACCGACAAGATGCGGAGGCCGCACATCACAGAACAAGGCACCTCAGCTGCCATCCACAGATTAGACGTTCACGTGGCCGCAAAGACAGATCTGAGACACGCGGTGGGATTTATGGCGACACCAAGAACACCAATGAAAAAACGCATCCACACCCCAACAGTGCACACTGACAAGAAGACACTCAAAGCAGCGCCCAGCAGAGACGTCAGAGCACTCTCCTGGAGGGAGGAGGGTAGGGAGAGCGCGGAATGCAGATCGAAAGGAAATAAAAGAAAAAAAAAAAGACTGTTTTAAAATACATTTCCCATTGCTTTTTCTCTCGTGTGTACTTCATATTTAAATCGTGGGGTTTTTTTTCCCCTGCTAAATCAGGAAGAAAGCCTCCCACCCACAATATTCTAGAGAGAGAGATGAATATTCACCATCTAACTTTTGAAATTGACATTTATTTTGTGATTCAAGAAGAAAAGGTGGTGAGAATAAATAATGTAACCAGGGAACTCAATCCATAACCTGGGGGAAACAGATTAGGTTTTATCAATAAAATCCGGACCGGGGACGCTCAACAGCTTGGGGGACTTATCTACTTGGTGATCTTAACCTGGGCGGGGAGAAGTTTTAATTAGTGACTATGGTTGTTTCTATGTATGCTTATCTCTTTCGCCCTGTCGTTGGGGCACACATTCGCCACTGGATGTAAACCCCGGTGGCTCAGACATGGCATTTTCATTAGGTGATGATTTCTGCACACAGACGGCAGCGGGACTCACCAAGAGGCCCTACGGGATGATTGGTCTTTAATACCGCGCTTGTTTCTGTGGTGACGCGGCTCTGGGATTTCGGGGGCACCGGTGGTTTTCCAAGCCGATTCTTAGCAGCCCGGACAAGATTGTTAGCAGCACGGGGGTCTTGCGGCTCCGATGGGCTGGGGAGGGAGCTCCAGCCGGCCTGTGCCTCAGCGCTCCCTGCGGCCTCCCCAGGCCCTGCCCGCGGAGTTGGGCACCCCGTTCTTACCCTTGGGGGAGAAGTCAGAGGTCGCAGCAGGGCGGGGAGCTCCCCCCACCGCTTGGCGTCGGCGGGCAGCTGTGCTGGGCAGCATCATCACACGGGCTTCCAGAAGGCCAGGGGGGCCTTTCGGCAGGGGACAGCTTTCCAGAGGGGAGGCACGTCCCGCTCTGCCATACCCATCAGGCCCAGAAACAGAGGTGGCGCTCACTGCCCGAATTCCCCGCCTCTTGAACTGGGTGTTGAGTGTCTGTGACCTACAGGGGACGCGGCAGGGTGTCGGGGAAATCGGGGAGCCCCATTTGCTTAGGGCCTGTGAGCGCGTGAGGCCTGGGGTGCTGGTTCCGCCCTCTGTTGCTGCAGAACTACCCCAAACAGGGGCTTAACACCAGAACCGTTCTTCTCTGCCGGACGTCCCGAGGGTCAAGAACTCAGCGGATGGCAGGCGGGCCGTTCGGTGCCCCTGTGCTGCCCAGGGGTTCAGCTGGGACTCGGCTCCGCTGGGAGGCCCCGGAAGGCTTCAGTGACCCCTGCGCTGGCTGGGCGCGCCTCCAGGCGGCCGGTCTCTGCCTGTGTGGTTTCCTTCAGGCGACGGCTCTCGGGCAGGAGGCCGTGGGCACGGTGGCGGGCCGCGAGAGGAAAGGCCCGGTGTGCAAGTCCAGCCCCAGAATCCACGCAGAGGGAACCATGTGTCACCCTGGGAAAGTCCGAGGTTGTGTCCACCGCTAAGGAGCCCAGCCTGGGGCTGCATGTGACCCTGGACAATCCACGGTGTGGCCTCCCCCCACCCAGCGACGCACAGTAAGAAGCCTCCAGAGCTGAAGTGAATAAAGGACCCTGAACAAGCCCTGGAAACCGTCCAGCAGGAATTCCAAGCGTCTGCGATGGGGTCTAGGTGCCCCAGTGGGAAGTGGGGGGATGGCCACCATCTTCCCCCACCCCCCTCCCCGGCCCCTCCTAGCAGGGGCCAGTTCGGACACTAAGGGGTGGGGCACCGGAAGACCGCAAGCACCGCCCCCAGGGTCTGACCATGTCCCCCCCCCCCCCCCCCCACCAAGTGTAGACTTGACCTGAGGGCAAGGCCGGTTCTCCCAGCCAGCGCCAATGATCCTGTTACCTGCGGCACAAGCCGCTCCTCCCCTGGGAGACCCTGCCGGCCCCTCTTGTCCTCGACGTGGGCTGGCCCCAGGCCTCGCCCAGACCAGGAGAAAGGAGTCCTCTTCTAGGCCTCAAGGAGCCTGCAGCCAGCACTCCTCCCCCGTCAGAAGCCAGCCCTGCCGCGGACACCCAGGGGCCCAGCCAGTCCCCCCCCCCCCCCCCCCGATTCCTGCCGACCCGCCAGGGGGCTCTGGAGGGCCACTGAGACGCCCAGGTAGAGATGTGCAGGGGGCGGGGACATAGCTCCCCAAGTCTCTCTGAACAAGGACCGGGCCCCCCTTTGTCACCTGGGCCGAGGACCACACTGCGCCATCTCAGGAGTTACCCTATGGGCCGCAGGGCCGTGCGGGGGTACAGGTGTGTGGGGTGGGGCACAGGCGTGCGGGGCGGGCAGTGTGTGCGTGGGGTCACGGGTGTGCGGGGCGGGCATAGGCCTGCGCGGCGGGCAGTGTGTGCGTGGGGTCACGGGTGTGTGCGGGGGCGGGCACGGGTGTGTAGGGGCGGGCATAGGCCTGCGGGGCGGGCAGTGGGGGGGGGGGGGGCTTACGGGTGTGTGCGCACGAGTATGGGTGTGTGCAGGCGGGCACGGGTGTGCGCAGAGGGTCACGAGCATGCGGGGCGGCCACGGATGTGTGCGTGCGTGGCGTGTGGGCTGAGCGCCTGAAACAGCCTGTGCCCGCGCCCCCACGGCCTCCCTGCCGGGAGCCGACCTCGGCCGCCCCTGCCCCTCAAGGCCCAGACGCTGAGTCACCGCCAAGGCCTCCTCTGCCGGCTCCCGGGGCAACACGGCCATCCTGGCCCAGCCGACCTCCGCTTCTGATGCCTCGGGGCGCCCCCGCCTCCTGGCGCACAGACCCCTCCTCCAGGGCCGGAAGGGGACCGCCGCCCTCTGCTGCCCGCCGGCTGTGGGCAGGGGCCTCCCGGCCTCCCGGCCTCTCGCCGGTGGTCGGTGGTCGGCGGTCGGCAGGAGCCAGCACGGGGAGGGAGGGCTTCCTCACTCCCGGGGTGCCCCTAGGGGACGCTGGCCCGGGGCGAGCCCTGCGGCCGCGGTGACCACCTTGCCCTCAGCAGAGCCCACGGCTCACACGGAGCTCAGGCAGTCGCCCGGAAGAAGCCCCGGTGATGTCACTTGGAGCTCTGTTGACCTGAAAGTTCTCCCACCGTGACTCCTGTCACGTGGCATCACTTCTGCTCTCTGTCCTCTCCAGTCAAGGGTAGCCGGGTGGCTGAGGCCCGGGCTCCTGCCGCCTCCTGGGGCCTCTTCCCTGGGACCCTCCCCTGCGCATTCGGGCGCCCGTGTGGGTCCAGAGGGTCAGAGGTCTCTGCAGATGTCACCTGCAGACCAGGTGCAACCTTGACCCTGACATCACCCTCCACTCAAACCTGGTGAGGCCTGCGCTTGCCCCTTTGAAGGGCCTCACAGCCCTGCCTCCAGGCCCCCCTCCAGGGCCCTCCCCAGGCCCTCCTTCAGCGCCCCCCCCACCCAGCCCCTTCTTCACTGCACCTGCTCTGCAGTCCTCCCCAGACCCTTCTGGACCTCTGACACTCACCCAGCATTCTGGGCCCCCGAGAGAACATGGCGGCGACACAGGCGGTCCGAACCCTTCCCTACCACCCCCCCCCCCCCCCAGATAAGAAGTCAACACACAGAGATGCCTAACCTGGGGACCCTGACAGTTATGAAAGCTGCTTTACGATTTTAGCTCTGAATTTCCAGGCGGCCAAAGTTCAGGAGTCTTGATCTGTTACGTAATTCTCCGTCCAATCAACCCAACATCCAAATGTTGATGGCTATCTACTCCCTTCCAGGCACTGTGTCAGGCATGGGGGTCCCCAGCAGCCCAGACCCACCGGCTGAGGTTAGAGATGTACCCACCAGGCTGTCAGTCTACACCAGGGCTATATCTTTGATCTCTGGGGACCCAGGTGACTGACATACAGTCCCAGAGCCCTGGAGTCCCCTCGCCAGGATAATGAACATCTATCTGTCAGTATCACAGGACGCCTGGGGGCCCCTGCAGGTTCTCTGCATTCTGGCCCCTTCCACCCACAAGTGCTTGAGCCACTCACACTCAAACCAGCCACGCAAACAAACCCAAAGGAACAAAGAACCCCGGACAGGATCTGCTGGTGACCTTGCTCCCTCCCTTCCAGTATTCGATCAATCCGTCTTTATTTAGCACCTACTATGCGTCGGGCCCTGTGCTTCCCATGCAGAGAGGATGTGGACACTCAGTCCGGCTTTTCTCCCACCCGAGCTCATCTCTCCACCTGGAGTGGCCACCACCCATCTCCTCTGGACCAAATCCCCCCCTCCTCCAAGAGGCAATGGGCTTCATTTGCTTAGCAACTACTGTGTGCCGGGCGTCCCAGCAAGACTGACACCAAGCAGAGACGCAGGACCTGCCTTCAGGGAGCCTGAAGTCCCTGGAGGAAGGCGTTAAACTCGCCCCTCCAGGAAGGAGTAAGAAACCCCACCTGTGGTGTGGGCACGCAAGAGCACAATGACCGCTGTCAATCGGAGGGAAGCCGGAGGGCAGACGGGGGAGGCAGCACAGCCTTTCTCTGGGGCCAGCATGCTCCGCGTGAAGTTCCCAGACTGGGGGCACCTGGGAGGCTCAGTCATTGAGCGTCTGACTCTTGGTTTCTGCTCAGGTCGGGATCCCAGGGTCGTGGGATCGAGCCCTGCATCGGGCTCTGTGCTGAGCAGGGAGCCTGCTTGCTTAGGACTTTTTTTCTCTCTCTCTGTCTGCCCTTCCCCTGCTGGCACTTGCTTGATCACTCGATAGATGATAGACAGATAGATAGATAGATTATAGATAAATAAATGAAAAATGAATAAAAAGTTCCCACGCTGGATCAACAAATGGAAAAAAAAAAAAAAAAGACAAAAAAGGAGGAAAAACCCAGATCTGCCTCATTAGCTTAGCTTCCGCCCGGCTTGAATTCTGGAGGGCACGGATCCCGCACTGCAGTGACCCTGCCGTCAGCAGCGGGCTCCTGGGTTCTGGTCCTGCTTGTCACCCCATTCCACGCCGTATTGCCCCGGCTGGTCTATTATCCTCTCTGGGCCTCGGTTTCTCGGTCTGTAGAATGGGGGCACCACGTCCCCCGGGGGGGTAGCTGGGAGGACCAACGAGAGACGCTTGTTCCACACGGCGGGGCGGAGCGAAGCGTGGGGACCGCGGCCAGTTCCTCCGGCCAGCCCCCATCCCCGTGACAGCTGCACACGGGTCCCCCGTCATCCGTGGCGGGCGTTCTCCTTCCGACGCTCCCACGGCTGGTGGGTCTGATCGCCCCGCGGACGCGCTGGCACGCGCCGGCTGTCTGACGCGGCCTCACCGAGGTGTGAGGCTCCTGCCCGGGCTCCGTCTCCAGTGCTCTCTCCGCAGTTCCGATGTGACAGCGCTCCGGGAGAATCTGTTTGACACGGTCACCAAAATAGAAGTCTGGCCGCCTGCTACCTGGGTACAGCTTGTCGCCGTCTCTAGAACACAGCCTGGTGATGGCCGGCTTAGAATTCCTTCTAGTAAAGGAAGCTGTCACACAAGCCAGACACCCAGGCCCTTCCTTCATCCAGACGCGCGGCAGAAGGAAGCGTTTTCGCCGCTGCAGCTCGGGCGGAACGTGCCCTCTCGCCACGCAGAACGCTGCTCACGCCCGTGCCACGGTCTGGCTGGAACTCTCAGACGCTGCCCCTGGGGAGCAGTTACTGAGCCCTGTGCCGGGACCTCAGCCCCCCACCGCTAACGCGCACGGCCACCCTGCGGGGCAAGCGTTACCACCTCCGGTCTACGGGCGGGAAGCCGAGCCGCACCGGCTCCAGTCCTGGGGCTGGTTGAGCCCCAATGTCCCACCGCCCCTGCTCGAGCTCTGCCCACGGCCGCACGTGGGCTCCGGCCCAGTCAAGGGCAACTCCCATCCCCGCCCCGGTTCTCGGCCTCTGCGGGTCCTCGCAGGCCCGGCTGATGCATGACCCCCCGCTTTGAGACCCAAGAAAGGCTGTGCCAAGTGTCCCCAGGGCCCCTGTGACCCGTCCCCCCCCACCCCCCCGACTGTGTCCATGCTGACCCAGTCCCGGCTTTGGCGTCTGCTTCTTAGTCTGGCCTTTGTGCTGAAGGAAACTCTGAAGGAGTCTGGAACCCACAAGTTGGAGTCAGCCCCAGGCCCCCTGCAGACCTCTGCACACCCACCACCACTCCCCAGACCTCCAATCACCTGCACCTCCATCACCCTGCCGCCAGAAAGGCCGCCAGCATTGGCCGTGACCTCCTCCACCCTTTGGGCACTGGGGCTCAGGCAGCCCTTCTGTGCTGAGTAAAGTCCGGGACTTTACCCAACATCCAGCCAGCAGGTGTAACAGTCGGAGCCATCGCCCCTAGGGTGCTCTGCAAGAAACCGTGCTCACCTAGGCTGGCACCCGAAGGCCTTTGCTCATCTTGCCCACCTGGACACTGCAGAGAGGAGACTGAGGCCCGGGGAGGGGGAGCAAGCACAGCGTCTCACTGACAGAGAGAAGTCCAGAACCCAGAGCAGGTGGCTGCTGTTGATTATTAGGACATCCATTTGTGATTGGTATCTGGTACAGTTTATTGACTGATGCGGTAAAAATGTGGGGCCACAGCAGAGCTCACCCACGTTTTTCACCACCAGAAAAAGGAACCCCTTCCTCAGACAGGGCAAAGGCTCGGCAAGCAGCTTAATGGCTAGATTTCAGGTCCCTTGTGCCTTCAGCTAAGTGGTTTGTGCAGTGAAGCACCCAGACAACTGTACATGGTGGGCCTGCACACAGAACTTTGAAATTATTTGCTTAAGTGTCTGCTTCTCCAACCAGACTGAAGGCTCTTTGAGAGTGGGAGTCCTGTTTTATTAATCTCTGTACCTCTCCCCATCCTGGCAAAAAGCCTGGCACACAGGGGCTCATTGAAGCCTGTTGAATAAATAAATGGATGAATGCATGATTCACTTCTCCCACTTCACTACTTCCTTTGCATATATTTGCTTCAGCGATCCTTCCTGTCTGCTACTTAATTTTCTTGCAGATATAATAACTGTCCTTCACCTCAGTGTGCCCGTCTGCGGCCTCACTCGGTGGGCCCGTCTACAGCCTGACAGCACTAACTTCTGCCCGGTACCCTCCTCACAGGAGTGCCGAGCAGGAGGCTGGAGGGAACAACAGTCTGCCTACCCCCTTAGAGAGAGATACAAGCGATCACTGGGCTTACAGATGCGATCTGCACGGTTCTCCATAAACCCATGGGTCTGAGCTCCTGTCCCCCTGGTTCTGCGTTGCTGGCTGGCAGCAGTTATTCTGGGCATTTCTTCAAGTGTCACTGGTAACTTAGAACTCACGAGTGACAAGCTGGCAGGTTCACTTACAGAATCAGCTCCTGAAAACTACTAATGATGTCATGAAGAAACAGGAGTATCTGGTCTTCGGTTTAAGGCATAAATATCTGAAAATGAGCAATTCCTCGGAGCCAGCCTCCCAGACGGAACATTTAGTGCTTGGTTCCACAAAGAGACCCAGAAGCCAAGAGGCCGGGCAGCACGACAGCAGGGGAGCGAGGCCTGGGAGGGGGAAGGTGCAGAAAACCAGAGAGAAACCTCCCTTTCTCTGCCCCAGGGCAACCACGACAGGCTCTGGAATGCCAGGAGGAGGCTCAGCAGCCCCTCCCCCAGGGACCCGATTCCCAAGACAGAGCGACAGAGCAGCCGTGGGGTGAGGTGTGCTGGCAGAAGGCAGCCGCCTGCCCGCGGGGCAATGGACACGGTCCTGATTGGCGGTGGGGACTGACCTCTGTGGTGTAGGGATTCCCAGCAGGGCCATCGGCTTTGCGTGAATGGGAAGGTGAGAAGAGGTGCCCACAGCGGGCCTCACAAGCGGGGTGAGCCGGCCTCTGCACCCCCATGACCCGGGAGCGTCACCTACCTCCACGCAACACCTGGGGGGCAGAGGGAGCAGGACCTTCCTTGGGTGGCCCATGGGACCAGGGACGGAGACCATCTCTGAGCCTGGCTCGGCTGGAGGGAGGGGCCGCCTTCCCCGGGGCCGTAGGGGGGTGGGGGGGGGGGGGCTCAAGCCAGCATGAGGCGCGGGACTGAGCTTGCACACAGCAGGACACAAGCTTCGCGGAGGTTCCTGGCCCACGCAAACCCTGCTCGCCCTGAGGAGGGCGCCCCAGGGAACGACGAGCACGAGACGGGCAGCTCTTACCCATTTTCAATGTGACTTACAAAACTAAATACTGGGTCAGTCCTTAAACCGCTACAAAGAGACGGCCGAGCCTTCTGATTTACGGGGCTTCGCTCGAGGTTCCCGGCCCAGGAGGGAAAACGGAAGGTGGTGTGGACCGGTACTGCACACACTTGCACAGAACGTTTGCAAAGCGCTTTCGTTGTCCTCGGGACCTTGCCAAGCTGGCTGGAGTCCCATTTCACAGATTTGGATGCCGAGGGCCAGAGAGGCCCAAGACCATCTGGTCCGTTGGTGCAGGACAGACAGGTGTTCCCCTTCTAATCTTGCGTCGGCCACACTCAGAGTTCTGTCCCCTTTAGGGGGACACACCCACCCGGGTTTGCCAGGAACTGTCTCACGTGTAGCTCTGAAAGTCCCGTGAGCCCTCGGTCTGGGGCAAACAAGAGCAGATGGCCACCCCAGTCCCTCGTCCTACTGTGGCTGCACAAAGTGCTGTGGGACTCAGGAGGCGAGGAAGTACTTTTGGCCTGGACAGAGGAAACCAGGGAAGGAATCCTGGAGGAAGCCCCCATGGGCTAGACCTCTGAGGCCGAACTTGAACACACAGGGAGGTGGGGGGTGTACAAGGGGGATGGGGGTGTAAGCACCTCTCGGGAAAAAATAAGAATGATGTAAACACTGAGGGGTCTCTGAGTCCGTGGGGGGCTGGGCGGCTGCAGTTCTGCCTGGGACTCCGGGAAGGGAGGGGCCACCACACCTGTGCTCTCAGGAGGACATCAGGAGCTGGAGAGTGCTAGAACACGGCCAGTGTTCGTCCTCACCTTCTTCCTTGGCGATAGAAACCTGCTTTTAACAGCAATATCTGCCCTGCCTGATGGCCAGTGACACACACGTGTAGGTCACTTAGTTCTAGGATCAGACACCTTTAAAAAGATCAGGCAGGGGCGCCTGGGTGGCTCAGTCAGTTACGTGTCTGACTTCAGCTCAGGTCACGATCTCACAGTTTGTGGGTTTGAGCCGCGTCAGGCTCTGGGCTGACAGCTCGGAGCCTGGAGCCTGCTCGGATTCTGTGTCTCCCTCTCTCTCTGCCCCTCCCCCACTCATGCTCTGTCTCTCTCTCTCCCTCTCAAAACTAAAGAAACGTAATAAAAATTTTTTTTCTTAAAAAGAAAGATCAGGCAGAGAATGCCCCTTTGCTTCTTCCTATTTTTCTTCCTGCTTGGAACTTGAATGTGATGGCTAGAGTGCCAGCAGCCACCTTGTGACCTCAAAGATGCGTGCAACATGCAAACAAGGTGGGAGCAGACAGACGGAACGAGGCCGGGTCCCGCATGACTGTGAGCCACCAGACCCACCCCAGGCCACCTACTTCCAGCCTTCCTTTACCTGGGAACGAAAGCCCTTACGGATCTAGGCCACGGGAGGGAATTCTCTCTTTATTGGCAGCCAAAGATAGTTCCACCCAGAGAATAGCTCAAGCAAAGTCACTGCGGCCAGAATGCACACAGCCTTTGAAATCTCCAGGTTACTACTCCCCCAGGGTTTAGCCAGATTTCTGTGGATTTTAATTCTCTTTCAGCTCTCCTTCTCTGCCTTCACTCCTGAGCCTTTCACTGACAATCCACAGTAGTATGTAATTCAGTCCTGAGGCCCAGGATCACGTCCTGTTTTGCCCCTTGTGATGTGAGGGTATCTCCTTAGCTTTCCCCAGTTCAGCCCCGGGCACTAAGGACCTCAGGGAATGGGCGTACACAAAACAGGAGTCCAGTCTTAGCTTTTACAAAGTAGACTTTGGGACTCGTTTCAAAGACATCAGAGAAAGCTGTTTTGAATTTCAAAAGCCTGGGTAGTGTGCATTACCGTGGAATTTCAGACCCAAAGAGCTTTCCAAGAGGAAAAAAAAAGAAAGAAACAACAACTCCCAACAGCCAGATGACAGAGGAAGAGCCCAGGGCCCTCAGAGTTCCCAGCAGTAAGCTGCTGGAACACAGCAGAGCGATGCCTTCCAGATGTTGTCAGAAAGTCATCTGCAACCTAAAAGTCTATTCCCAGCCAAATTACCAACCAAGGAATGTCAGATCAAAGACACTTTAGACATCCCAAACCTCTAATATCCTGTTTCCCACACAACCCTTTCTTTGGAAAATCTCAAATGTAAAACAGGAAAGAAAAAGACACAGGATCCAGAGAGCAGGTGGAACCCACAAGTGCAGTGAAGGAAGGGCCAGGAAAGTGTTTACGGTCGGACTGAAGAGGGACCACGAGATGGAGAGAACGGGACGGGCCACAGCCACACACCCCACAGACCGGGAGAAAACCCCAGCCGGTTCTCAAATGCAGGACTCGAGAGGCTGAAGGGCTGGAGCCCTGGGACACTGGCCTGGTTGCCCGGCTGGCTAATGCTATTTGCATATTCATGAGGCGAGAGGCCACTAGAATTGGCCACCCTTGTGGTAGACAGAGCTCCTGGGGGAGGGGTGAAAACGGAAGGGTTAAGTGCACGCCTCCCCAAACCAAGCTCCTGTTTTCTGTACACTCGTCCCCCAGGGTCCTTAGTGGCCGGGGGCTGAACGGGGGGAGGTTCGGAGATACCCTCACATCACAAGATCCTGGGTCTCAGGACTGAAGCACGTACCACTGGGGATCGGCAGCGAGGGACGCCACATCCGTTTAAACCTAATTTTTAGAAACCTGGTAAATGGAGGGGTTGAAGGTAACTGAGGACGTGGGGAGAAGTGGGCCACTACTAACTTTTTCATCTGTGTGCATTCCGCGTATCACTAAAAATAAGCCGCGGCTTCAAGAAACCTATAATAAAAAAGGAGCGTGGGTTCTGTAACATAATACACAACAAATTTTAACTCCCCGGAGAGCGGCAGGTACCACGTCGCTGCATCCGTAATCTGTAATAAGAAAGGGTAATACATTTGAATTTACAAAATAAAATTCTAATCAGTGTTCTGAAAGCCAAGGCCCTAAAGGCATAAACAATAGATGTGGAAACAATTCTGATGATGCACCCGGGCCAGGTTTTTGTTTTTGTTTTGTTTTTTTGTGCATTTGCATACATTTTAAACTCTTTATTCCGAAATCATTATAGACAGGACGCTGCAAAATGTTATCTAAAGTCCTAGCATGTCCTTCACCCAGTTTCCCTCAAGGGTTACATCTCACGCGACTCAAAACCCGGAGCTGACACACTACAGTGTATGCATCACCACCCATCTGCACATCTGTGTAACCACCACTGTGACCAAGAGACGGGACTACGTCCCCACGGCAGAGACCTTTCTCCTGTTTCCCTCCCGCTCCTAAACGCAGGCTGACCCTAAACCGTCTTCTACCTTTGTAGTTTGTCACTCTGAGAACGGTCTAGAATGGAATCGTACAGTACGCGACTTTGAGATCATCTGTGTTCATTCAGCTTGAAGTTCTGGGGTGCTGGGCACTGGATAGTTTGTTACTTCTTACTGCTGACCAGTATTCCGGTAGGAACATGTCACAGCTAATTTGATCGTTGTCACTGAAGGATATTCTGGTCATTTCCTGTTCGGCGTTACCGCAATAAAGCTGCTGTGAGCATCTCTGTGCAGAGTTTAATGTGGACTTAAGTTATCATTTCTCTGGGACAAATGCCCCGAAGTGTGGTTTCTGGGTCATGTGCTGGGCACAGAAATGATTTTGTAAGAAACCGCCAAACTCTTTTCCAGACCAGCCGGACCGTTCTTGGCCCCCACCAGCCGTGCAGGAGACCTCCGGTTTTTCTGCATCCTTGTCAGCATTTGGTATTGTTACTGTTTTTTGTTTTTACTGTTGTAACGGGTGTGTGGCAATACCTCATCGTGGTGTTCCCTCGCATTGCCCCCGCGCCCAGTCACGCCAAGCCACGCCCATCTTTTCAGGTGCTTGTCTGCTGCCCCCAAGTCCTCTTGAGCACCCAGTCCCTTCCTGGCGCCTAGGCATTTCCACTTGTGTTGTCTGTAGCTTGACCACTGAGTGCTGAGAGGTTTTCTTGTAATATTCAAGATAGGAATCGTTTGTCAGCTGTGTGGTTTGCAAATATTTTCTCCCTGCTTGGAACCTATCCCTTTATCCTCTTGACAGAGTAATGTTTAACTGTCATGTCGTCCAATGTATTGATTTTTCTTTAAGAGATTGCCCTTTCGTTGTAGAATCTGAGAACTCTTCACTGAGCTCTGTGCCCTGTTTTCTCCTGAAAGTTGTATGGTTTTACATTTGTATCTATGATCCGTGTTTTGAGTTAATTTCTTTTTTTTTTTTTTCAACGTTTATTTATTTTTGGGACAGAGAGAGACAGAGCATGAATGGGGGAGGGGCAGAGAGAGAGGGAGACACAGAATCGGAAACAGGCTCCAGGCTCCGAGCCATCAGCCCAGAGCCTGACGCGGGGCTCGAACTCACGGACCGTGAGATCATGACCTGGCTGAAGTCGGACGCTTAACCCACTGTGCCACCCAGGCGCCCCTCTTTTTTTTTTTTAATGTTTATGTATTTTTCAGAGGCAGAGAGGGACAGAGTACAAGCAGGGGAGGGGCAGAGAGAGAGGGAGACACAGAATCCGAAGCAGGCGCCAGGCTCCGAGTGGTTAGCACAGAGCCCGACACGGGGCTTGAACCCACCAACCGTGAGATCATGACCTGAGCCGAAGTAGGATGCTTAACCGACTGAGCCTGCCAGGCGCCCCAGGTTAATTTCTGACGCAGACGCGAGGTTAAATCGAGGTTTGCATTCTTGCCCACAGCCATCAACTGCTCCAGCACTCTGTAAAAGAGTCACCTTCTTCTGCTGAATTGCTTTTGCGCTTTTCTCAAAAATCCATTCGCTGAACCTGTTTGGGTGCATTTCTGGATCCTTCTGTCCTGCTGGTCTGTAACTGTCCGTCCACCAACATCACACGGCTGTCCAGTGTCTCGAAATTGGGCAGAACTGATTTCTTCCACTTTCTTCTTCCTCCTGTAAAGGTGTCTTAGCTGGTCTGGGTCCTTTCACGAGTTAGTTTTAGCATCCTCTCGTCTGCACTGCAGGAACCCCAGCTGGAACTCTGGTAGGGATTGCGTCACACCTGCGTGCCAGCCTGGGGGAGAACCGACAGCCGACAAGGTGGAAAGTTCCAGCCCACGCGCAAAGCGCGCCGCGGCCTAAATGCACTTGATGCCTCCCATCATCCTCTGCAGTTTCAGGTATACACATTCTGAACGTATCTCGTTAGACTCGTAACTAACTGACCGTGATTTACAGCTAATTTTATAGGCTTTTGGCTCATTTTCTGTGTCAACGTGACAGGGGCTGAGGGACGCCCGCAGGGCAGGTAAAGCACTGCTTCTGGGTGTGTCTGTGAGGGTGTCTCTGGGAAAGATTAGCATCTGAATCAGCAGAAGGAGTAAAGATGGTCCCCCTCATCGGTGGGGCTGGGCACCACCCAACCCACCAGGGACTAAATAGGACAAAAAGGTAGAGGAAGGGTGAGTGCGTTCTCTGCCAAAGCCAGGGAATCATCTCCTCCTGGCCTCGGACACTGATGCTCCCGGGTCTTGGGCCCTCGGTCGGACTCAGACCGGGATTTACACCACAGACGAATACAATGTTTTCTCTCTCTCCCTCTCCCTCCCTGTTTCTTTCTCTCTCTCTCTCTCTCTCCCTCTCTCTCTTCCTCTCTCTCTCTGTCTCTCCCTCTCTAGCTATTGTGAATGGTATTGTACTTCTGATTCGGGTTTTCACGTATTTAATGCTATTTTATAGAAATACGATTGATTTTTACATGTTGTTTTGGATCCTACAACCTTTACGAACTCACTTCTCACTTCCAGGGCTATTTTTTCTTTGTAGATTCCCTGGGATTTTCTACGTGGGCCTCGTGCCATCTGCAAATAGGTACAGTTTTATGCCTTCCTTTCTGATCTGTATGACTTTTATTTCCTTTTCTGGCTTTATTGAGCTATGTAGAACTTGCAGTACTGTGTTGAATTGCTAAGAATTAACATCAGTGCTACACAATCTGTTCCAGAGAAGAAGGGAGGACACTTTATAAGACCAGTATTACCCTGATAACAAAATCAGACAAATACAGTTCAAAAAGGGAAAACTACAGGCCAATCCCTTTCGTGAACACAGACACAAAAATCCTTAATAAAATACTAACAACTAGAAGTCAGCAATACGTAAAAAGAATCGCACACGAGGACCAAATGGGGCTTCCTCCAGGGATGCAAAGTTGGTTCAATATTTGAAAGCCCATCAACCATATTAACAATGCCCCGTTAATAATGCACCATATTAACAGACTAAGGAGAAAAATCACATTTTATAATCAACCGATACGGAAAAATATTTGAAGAAATTCTCAACACTTTCGGACCGCGTGACAGCATCTCTCAGAAAACCAGGAATAAAGAGGAACTTCCTCAACCTGATAAAGAACATCCATATTTTAAACACACACACACACACGCACACACACACACACACACACACACACACACACATACGGCTAATATTAGACTCACTGGTGAAAGCCTGAATGCTTTCCCCCTGGGACCAGGAACATGGCAACAACAGGTACTCTCACCACTATTATTCAAGCTGGTGTATATTTCTGAATACTTTTTCCTATTACATAATCCCTGGGCTAGAAGACACGGAGAATTCAGTGGCAATCACGAGAGTCAGATGGGGTGGGTCCCCAGACGGTGGGCGTGTGGCCACCACACTCCTGGACAGAGCGCCCTGACAAGAGGAAGTGGCAGAAACACTGTATCTGTTTGAGGGAAATCATAGGGCCCAGGGAGGCCTGTGCCTCTTTTCCAGGGGGAGTCTGGGGCGTCGGCGTCTCCCCAGAGTGTCTGCCCCACGCGGCACGGGGCCAGGGCGGCAGAGCAGAGCTGACCCGGTAGGGTGTCTAGGCAGCCATCTAAGGAAGCTGGGGGGGGGGGGGGGCTCTCCACTCCCCGGAAGCAAAGCAGGGGAGGGGTAAGCGAGACCAAAGTC
This sequence comes from Puma concolor, assembly GCF_028749965.1. Classification (NCBI taxonomy): domain Eukaryota; kingdom Metazoa; phylum Chordata; class Mammalia; order Carnivora; family Felidae; genus Puma; species Puma concolor. The sequence goes on from NC_141672.1 coordinate 148,671,018, forward strand.
TCTTCCCCAAGGTGCACAGAGCTGCTGAGAGAAAGCAGCATCTGAAAAGCCCTGGGGTCAGGGAAGAAGGAGGCACAGTGGTGACCATGTATATTGGCGACCACGGTCCAAACAGGACACAGGGCCCCCCAGTGGATGCTCGGCGGCCTGTCAATGCCGATGACGACACATGGAAGGCCTCCCACCCTCGGGTGCTTGGTCTCCTAAGGCCACCGCCACCCAGAACGTACACGTGATACTGAAGAAAAGGGAAGTGAAGCTGCACACATTGAACACCGGAACCAACTGGATTTACCGTCCTATCAGAATCAGGCTCAAAATCGAAATGAAGTTCCATTCTAGGGAAATACGTGCTTGCGCGTGTACCCCTGTGGCCTGCGAGCTGGGCGGCTCAACTCATTTGGACGCGGATTTGCCACCATCACTTGGCCACCGAGGAAGAAACCTGGAAAGCCCAACGCTGAGATGGCAGAACCCTCGGATCCGGATCCACGGGGGGAGGTGCCCCTGGGCCACGTGGGGGAGGCGAGAGCCCTCGGGCTGAGGGAAAGACGGGGGGCGAGAAGACCCTTACGTTCCAGACGTGATGAGAGCCCAGCGCCTTTCCGGAGAGGACCCCAGGGGCCCACGAAGCCGGGACGACAGTGTGAGCCCCTCAAGGGAGCACAGGGCCCCCTCTGCCTACCCGTCCACGCTCTGCACCCAGAAATGCCAGGATCCAGTCCCCTAAAGGGCAAAGTCCATGCTTTCACTCAAGAGGCCCCGCGGCAGAATCCTCACCAGGAAACAGCGGGAGGATTCAAAGGGGTTTCACAGCCTGAAGCAAAAACCTCTCGCCTCCTGCCTGGATCTGTGACTGACTCTCCCGGTAAGACCCGGAGGGCCCAGGTCTCAGGCAGACATCCACTCACCTCGGCAAGCAAGAGTCTCCTAGGAGATTCAACCTTCTTCCGTGACAGACAGCAGACGGCAGCCAGTGACCCAGAACAAAATACAGATGTACCCAACGCGCACATTTTGTTTTGGCACAACTCTGAGCTCTGTCCTCAGCTTCCTGCACCGGGGCCCTTCGTGTACCGCTGTCATATCCGTCATCAAAGGCCAGACAAAGCGGCCCACCGCCAGGCTCTGAAATCCTTCCCCAGGGGTCAAGGGCGCTTGGTTCCCCACAGCACCTGGCGCAAAGCTCTGTGGACACCCTGAAGTCGCTGAGCCTGGGCGTTCCAGCCATTCCGGGAGTCCCCCCCGTTCCTGGGCCTCCGTTTCTCCACCTGTGAATAAGGTGGGCAGGACAGGGGTCTCCCAGGGCCCACAGCGTCAGCACGTGATGTCCCCAGACTTAGCCACAGACGGCACACCCCGAAGGCAGAGCCATTCTGCACACTTGCTTTCAGCTCTACTAACCAGGGTTCTTCCGGATGCAAGTGCCAGAAAATCCGACTGGTTGAGACAAAAAAGAGAATTCGCTGTGGCGACTTTAACTGAGAGGCAGACTGAGGTCCAGCCGGACCCATGCGGTTAGTCAATACCGTCAAGACCCAGTCTCTTTGCTTCCATCCACCATCTCTGCTTTTCTCACGTCGGCTTCCACCTCACTGAGGGCGGCAAGATCGCGGCCAGCGCCGGCAGGGGCACACCGCGTGGTTCCAGCGTCCCCAGCAGCAAAGACCACGCGGCTCCCGTAGAACGGCCCGAGATTTGAGTTTCTTTGGCTCTGATTGGTCGGGCTTGGATCACATGACCACCGCTGGCCCATTCACGAAGGCCTGAGGGATACAGTGTTCTGATTGGTCGGGCCTGGACCTGGGGGTGGGGTCACTCTTCATCCTACCAAGTGGACGGAGGACTCGGGAAATTCCTGCAAGAGATAGTGTCACCGGAGTAGGGAGTTCGTGTCAGGTGGCGGGGTGGGAGGGAAGACGTGCATTCGTCCATGCCATTGGCCTTTGACCTTCCCTATAGGAGGAAACCCCAGCCTGGACTCCTGCCATCTTAGTCTTCCGAAGCCCCGCAGTGTATGCCACCTGCTCTGGAGGCGAGGGAGCAGGGGTGCAGAGCCCTGCGTCTCCACCCGCAGAGAGGACAAGAGTTTCCAGTGACCCCTCCCCATCCAGCAGCTGGTGAATGGCCAGCTGCCTGCCCGGCCACCGCGGGCATCCTGCAGAGTTATTTCCTAAGTAACCATCCACTTACGGCACCTCAATTATAAGAAAAAATTCCTTCGTTGGTCTTTCTTTCTTTCTTTTTTTCTTTCTTTTTTACTTAAAACACCAAATCAGCCTAATGGTAATAGATTTATTTTAAAATCCCTCTGAATTCCCTTTCTTAGAGGCCTCTCTTATTTTAGACTGCACAACAAGCCCACCCCAAAGAATCAATACAAGGCCTGGGAACAACTACTCTCACCTCCTGATTCAGTAAAGCCTCTCCTCCAGAACATTCTAGAACTCTATAACTTTGCCATTCTGGGGAGGTGAACCCTGCAAATAGCTAAAGATTTGCCTTCTCTCTTAAGCACCAGACATTTCTGATTGCAAGTTTTTCTCAACAGTCTGCACACGCACGCCCCTGTCCTATTTGTTCACGCCAGTAACTTCTCATCACAAAAAGTAGAACATAAAGATAAGAAGAATATTGAATTAAAATGAGATGCAGAGCACATATGCCTACTTCCCTTCCCACTCCCCCTAAAATGACTCAAAAGATCAGATTAGCTGGGCCTGATTCCAGTGAAGGGGGTGGTAAATCTTTGACTTATTTTTTTATATTCTCCCATGTTTATAAGTCAATTCTAGGCTATATATGTAACACAATTTGATCCAAAGAAAGAATAGTGGGGAGGCAAGAATGCAGGGCAAGCCCCCCAGAGACCTGAATTCTGCTTCTAGCCAGCCATGAACTTCCTGTGTGGCCCTGAGTGTATCACTTCCCAAGCAAAAGATGAAGAGGTCGGCCTGACTTATTCCCCAGTTTCCCACCAGCTCTGCATCAGTTAGGATCCAGCAGGAAACAGAGAGAACATTCAAATTGGATCATTCGAGAGAAGCACATAATAAAGGGACGATTTCCAAAGGTCAGGGCTGGGAGTAGGGAAGCCACCAGAGATAACGCTCTTCCCAGGAATGAATACCGCCCTCGGTCCCGAGGAGCAAGGGAGAGGGCAGCCACTGGTCCCTGGAGACAGAGCTGGCAGGAGGGAGGTGCCCCCAACCTACTCTCACTCCCTCCAGACAAACCTGTCTCTTGGGCCAGACCCAATCAGATGCCTTTGAGCTGATACCAGGGACTGCTTCCCACCCCCTCCCCCAGGGCAGGGAGCTGCCAGACAAGAGCTGAGTGGTACCCGGAGGTGCCCCGCACAGACTCGTGCACCTCTGTCTGTAGTGCTGTGCTCTGTGTTCTGTTCGGTGGGGACAGACAGATGCTTCTCCCAACTCACTGTCAACCACATACTTGGCTCCCTCGGCGGGGAACCGTCCGCCCCTCATCCTCGATGGGCCAGGAAGCCAAGTTGACTGGAAGGTAGAATGCAGTGTCCATGTTCAGGGGATGGAAAGGGCGGGGGCAGGTGTGTGTGTGTGTGTGTGTGTGTGTGTGTGTGTGTGTGTGACTCTGGGAAGTCGGAGCGTTGTAGCACGTGGGCACTGGTTTTATATTTGCTTCCAGTGCCACTGGTGCCGATCGTGAGCGAGTCCTGGGGGGTCTGGACTGCCACGGGGACACTGGACTGTGAACACGGCCTTCCTGGGCCTGCTGCTCGCGACCAAACACGTCTGCCGCTTCTGTGCCCAACTGCCCTGAACAGAAACTGGAATTAGAGATTTGTTCCTGGAGAATACAATTTCTAAAGTTGACCTGCTGGACATTCATCAAACTGTAATACATTGTGAACAGAGCACGTGCCCTCTTTCCCAGGGCCCGGGGGGCAGTCACAGAACTGACCACGTACAGGGCACGAGAGAGACAGAAATACATTTCAAATGTAGACAGAGTACAGACCACATATAATTACATTAGGTTTAATGTTTAAACATATGTTATCTATTTTATACAGCATATATGTTTTACGTATAATATATAGAAAACATATTTTATATATGATTGTATAGCAATCTCATTGGGTCTGGAAAAATCTGCACTTAAAAGAAACTGCATGGTCTTAAATACTAACCAGAAATGATAAAAATAAATAAGTTACACACTCAAGAGGTTGAAGGAAACAACAAACAAATCTAAAGAAAGCAGGAGAAAGAGTTTAATAAAGACATGGGTGTATACTAACAAACTAGAAAAACAGAGCTAACAAATATATTTAAAGCCTTCACAACAATAATAATAAAATTAAAGCCTTTTCAGGGAAAGACAGGTAATATAAGACACAAAATCAGTACCTAAGAAAGGGGAAACACAGACGGAGAAAACCAGAATAGCAAGTAAATGTTCAGTTCAGTCTTTGATTTTGGAAATGATAAATCACCAGGATTGACTCAAAAAGAGACAAAATAAAACCGTGATAATGCAAAAATTCACCAGGGTTAAACGGGGGTTTTCTAGGAAATATAAGCATACCTAAATATTGTAAATGTTTTCCAACTGCCAGATTGGCAAACCCAAAGAGATAAATTAAAATTTTACAAACAAGAAGAATTCGGGATAGTGGTGGCTTACAAAATAAATGTATAAATGACAGTAGCTTTCTTAAATATGAATAATGTCCAAGTTTTTAAAATATAGAAAAAATCATATGTTTATTAGAAGCCACAAAATGTAACTCCCAGAAATAAATCAGACAGGAAGTATACAAGACAAATATAACAAAACGTGTACAATTCTATCAGAAAACTTTAAAGGACAAAGATTGGAGTAATAAACTTTTTTCTTGAATAAGAAGGCAAAGCATCGTGGGGCACCTGGGTGGTTCAGTCGGTTGAGCGTCCGACTTCGGCTCAGGTCATGATCTCACAGCTTGTGGGTTCAAGCCCCACGTCGGGCTCTGCGCTGACAGCTCAGAGCCTGGAGCCTGCTTCGGATTCTGTGTCTCCCTCTCTCTCTGCCCCTCCCCTGCTTACGCTCTGTCTCTCAAAAATGAATAAACGTTAAAAAAAAAAACTTTTTTAATTAAAAAAAAAGAAGACAAAGCATAGTAGAAGTATTAATTCTTCCTAAATTAATAAATATTTTCAATGTAATTCCAGTAAAAATCTCAATGAGACTCTTCTAGAATGTGACAAAGGAGAAATTAATTAATCTTTTTTTTTACTCAGATGTAATTGATATGTAATGAATTAATCTTGATGAATAAACGTGAATGGTATTTAGAAACACTTTAAAAATGAAAAGTGAGGGGCACCTGAGTGGCTCAGCCAGTTGAGCGTCTGGCTCTTAATTTCGGCTCAGGTCATGAACCCAGGGTCATGGGATCCAGTCCCCTGTCAAGCTCCACACTGCGTTGAACCTGGAGCCTGTTTGGGATTCTCTCTATTCTCTCCCTCTCCCCTCCCTCTTCTCTTAAAAAAAAAACAAAAAAAAACAAGAAAACAAAAAAAAAACAGTGATGGGGGTCAAGCCCCACATCCGGCTCTGTGCCGACAGCTCGGAGCCTGGAGCCTGCTTCAGATTCTGTGTCTCCATCTCTCTCTCTCTCTCTGCCTCTCCCTGGCTCGTGCTCTGTCTCTCTGTCTCTCAAAAATAAATAAACATTAAAAAATTGTAAGTGGAAAAAATGAAACCATAAAAACAGAAAGTGTGGACAGATATGTTTCAGTGTTGAAGGAATTGGTACAAGGACAGGGGAAGGGGGGCTGCAGACAGGGAGAGTCGAAAGTCAGAAACCATAAGGAAAAATATTTGTCTATACAGTTCAGACTGTAAAATTTCTTACAGCCTGTATAAAGACATACACAATATACAGGCATAGTAGATATACGCAAGATTAAGGACAATCAACAGACTGTGGAAATTATTTGCAACGCGCACTATAGCTGATGGCTAAGCTCCCTCCTATATAAAGGACTGTGGCAAATCAACAAGAAAAATATTAACACATCTGGAAAAAGGTGTTAACAAGAAATTCACAAAAGAAGGAGTGCAAAGGATCATAAACATTTAAAAATGTCTTGGGGCACCTGGGTGTCTCAGTCAGTTAAGCTGACTCAGTCGGACTTCAACTCAGGTCATAATCTCGTGGTTCATTGGTTCGAGCCCCACCTCAGGCTCTGTGCTGACAGCTCAGAGCCTGGAGCCTGCTTCAGATTCTGTGTCTCTCTCTCTGTGCCCCTTCCCCACTTGTACTCTGTTTCTCTCTCTCTCAAAAATAAACATTAAAAAATTACAAAAAAAGTCTAACCTCACAAGCAATAAAAGAAGTAAAAATTAATACAAGAAGGAGATGTCATTTTGCCCTTTCAAAACGGGCAAATTTCAAGAGGTGCATAGCACGGCCATCCAGGAGTGACAGGCGGGTGCTGACGTGGGCCTCCCATCCACCCGGGGTAGCCATGCAGAGGAAGTGACCTCCCTGGAAATCTAGTATAATATGTACCCGTGTTTCAAACGCACGTTCCTTAACCCAGAAATACCACTTTCAGGAATGTGGCCACAGGGAGGGAAATGTATACACAAAGATATTAACTGCAGTGTTATTTCCAAAAACCATGAACGGAAAAACAGCAGAAATGCCTAAGCATGAAGAATCTGTTCATTAAATTCACGGTAATATGAAAACTTGTCCCCACACACTGTGAAGTGAAGGGAGTGAGCGAGATGGAGATTTCAAATAGCTTGTGTTTGCGGAAGCCCATTTCGGCAAATATATTAGCGTAGAAAAAAGTCAAGAGGGGCGCCTGGGTGGCGCAGTCGGTTAAGCGTCCGACTTCAGCCAGGTCATGATCTCGCGCTCCGTGAGTTCGAGCCCCGCGTCGGGCTCTGGGCTGATGGCTCAGAGCCTGGAGCCTGTTTCCGATTCTGTGTCTCCCTCTCTCTCTGCCCCTCCCTCTCTCTCTGCCCCTCCCCCGTTCATGCTCTGTCTCTCTCTGTCCCAAAAATAAAAATAAAAAAAAAAAAGTTGAAAAAAAAAAAGTCAAGAAAATTAGTGAAAAAAAAACCCAAGAAAAAAACCCAAAGAACCGTGGAAGAGTTGTCCTTTTATTTTCCATGTTCACGTTTGACAAAGAGCCTTATTACACCTACCATCAGACAGAATAACACGGTTATTGTCCCCGGCTGGGGAGTGAAGGCGAGAAGCCCTTGTGTCCGCACGCGGGTGCCTGGCAGAACCGACCCGCGGGCCCCGGCGCTAGAGCAGCAAACCCTCCCGGCCAGACCTCCATTGCCAAAAACGCTTCCAAGTTCACATACTGACTTCTGCATTTCCTTTAGGTGACGTGGAAGCTGTGTTTTTTTAACACAGTGCGAGAAGAGCAAAGCTTCTCCAAATGCTACACCTACCCGCTCACCACTCACAGGGCATACGTGTGTGCACACAGACGCACACGTACAGCAGCACCCAGAAGCTCCCACGCACACAGCGGAGGGCGCACGCAGGCCCCAGGAGTCCTCGGGCACCCAGGCCCGAAGCCGGGCGGACCCACAGACCAGCCAGACCCACAGACCACCCATCGCAAGCAACGCGCAAGCTGACTTCGTGCAAAGTGCAGTAGAAAACCTGCCGGGAGGACTTCGCAGGGGTCTGGCCAGGCCGAGGTCCCTGTCATCTGCTAGCCATTTCTATGTGGGGCCATCAAACCCGCCAAAATGCTCCTTAATGCTCCTTCATGCGTCCTCGTCTACAGAGACGTGTCCCCAGACTCAGGGGAAGGTGTCCCCCCCCCCCCCGGGGGCACACTGAGCGCGCTGTGGGAGAGGAGCACTGGAGGCCTGAATGCCAGGGCGCAGGGGCTGTGGTCTGTGGATCCCTGCGTCCCCAGCGGCCCAGGCTGGGGGCTCAGTGCTGGGGGCTCAGTGAGTGCTGCCAGGACAGGCGTGCATGAGGGAATGAACGAATGGATGGGTGGATGAATGAATGAACACCTCCAAAGGCGATCTGCGGTCCAGCCGGGTCACATCACCAACGAGCTCACTCACACGCAGGCTCTCAGACCCTGCCCGCAAGGAGGGCCTGTGTTTTAACAAGACCCCTGGCGATTCCGGTGCCCACGACAGAATCCCTGGGCCCGCCACATGCTGGTGGGTGTCTGACTTTGCTGCACATTAAAACCACCCAGGAGAGCACGTAAACCACTCACAGCCTTTCGTGGCTGCTTGTCACACACCCCAGGTGATTTCTGTGTGCAGTCTCAGGTGCCTTAGGGTCTCTGTCACAGTGGCTGCCCTGCAGGCCCAACCTGGGCTCTGGCCCACCTGAGAGGTCCTGCCCCGTCTTAGGATAAAAGCCCCACCCCGCAACCCAGGGACTACCCCCTCGGCTGTACACAGACCCTGGGGACAGACGACGCAGTTCAAACCCCAGCTCTGCCCTCCGAGCCTCGTTTTCCCCAACTGGACGACAGAGCTGGTGGGGGTGGGGCCACCTACCCCACAGGGTGGCCGAAGGGTTAAACGACTTGACCTATCTGTGGAGTGCCCTGACCAGACTGCCCCTTCCCTGGAGTTTTGTGGGCCTCACTATCAACAGGCCCAACGAAGGAGTTTAGATGAGAGCTGGGGTTAAGAACCTCACTCCTGGAAACTGCTTCCCCAAAGAGGGAGAGAAAGAAGCAAAGGCGGTCACAGCGGAGGGTCCCTCTGGGGAAAATGAAGACTGAACCGTGAGGCTTAGCCATCTCGCCTCTTTTGTTTTTATTATTCGTGAAGAGAACCGGCTCCTTGCAGAGTCCGCGCGCACGGGGAGCGTGGACGCTAAGAGGGCGCATTAAGGTTAACACGGTCTCGCTCCCCAGCGCTTTCCCCGGAGGAGGGCAGGCCGGAGCCTGGTGCCCAGGACCGCGCACGGCGTCTCCTCTGAGCGGAGTCGGCGAGCCTCCTCCCCACGGCTACCTGATTCCTGGGCCCCTTCCCTGCGCCAGCCCAGGGCGGTGTGAGCGTGTGTGTGAGCGTGTGAGCGTGTGCGTGTGTGTATGTGTGTGTGCGCGCGCGCGCGCCGGCGGGGAGGGGTGCTCGCAGGTTCGGTGCTGTAAGATGGTGTTCCTCCCTCCTTCCTTCCCTACCTCCCTCCCTCCTTCCTTCCCTCCCAGTTCGGGGCCGCGCGGCCGCCCTCCGCCGCCGCCAGCGCGCTACGCTGGGCCGGGCGCCCCCCTGGGTCCCTCTGCGGCAGCCGGCGGTGCGCGCTCCCCGCCCCGGCGCCCCTCTCGCCCGGCGGCCCGCGCGCCCTGCCGGTGCAGCATGCGGGCGCGGTGACGTTCCCGGATAAATGCCGTGTAACTGTGTAGGCGAATGGGAGCTAAAAATAAGAACGGAAAATCTATCATTAAGGTATCATTGCGCCAGCGCAGCTATTTGAAGGCTCCCATGGTCCCCGGCGCCTGCGTTTGAAGCCCGCCTTTAGGCTTTGGGGGGGTATTTGCAGAAAACTCCCGGCGGCGGCTCGCCTGCTAGACCTCGGGGGCGCAGGGGAGGGGGGTGGCGCCGGTAATTATGGCAACGCGCAAAATGAAACAAAATAAAATGAGCGCTCACCTAACCCCTCCCCCACCGCACCCCCTGTGCGGTCCTCAGGTCGCTGGGGAAGCCGCCGGGAGTGCGGCTGGACCCTGAAATGAATGTGACCCGGCCGTTTACGCAAAGAATAGGACCGAAAGCTCCTTCAGAGCTATTTCGCCAACCACCACCCTCTTCCATCCACATCGGATTAGAAAAATAAAGTACCGGGAGGGAGCCTTTGGAAGAGAAAATGAAAACTGGAACTTAACCCCGGGTCGCCAGTGCGCCGCGGTGGGGCGCAGAGAGGCACACTCCCAGGATGGCAAGCCTCCGGGGTTCCATGGGGTTAAACGCAAATTGATCTGATTTGGTTTTTAGCACCCGAAGGGGAGCAGGGGAGACCGCGGGGACAGGGGCAGGGTTTGCGCGTGTGCTTGTGTGTGCGTCCGCGTCCGGGGAGGGGGAGGGGGCGCCAAGGTGCAGCCTGCGCGCCGCTCTGCGCCTCGGCGGGCTGCGTGCGTGTCTCTGTCCGCGCTGCTCACACGGGCTCTTCGAGGGATCGGCGTCACATGACTCCGCCTGCCCCTCGCCCGCGCGCAGCTCGCCAGTCCCTCAGTTTGCCCGGCGCCGGGGGAGGGTCGGGCGGCCTCTCCGGGGCCCGGGGGCGCCGCGGGGCGGAGAAGAAGTTCCGGCGGGGAATGGTACATCTCTCTTCCAGAAGCCGCGGCCCGGCGCCAGCTCCCGGAGTGTAGATATTTGGGGGGAGGGGAGAGCGACCAGGAGCGAGCGAGCGAGCGAGCGCCGGAGAGAGGCAGCGCGCCGCGCGCACGGACGGGGGGCCGCGGGGTGTCGCGCGGAGAAGATGTAAGCGCGTGGGGTCTCGCTGGCCTCCGAGCACCATGCAGAAGGGGATCCGGCTGAACGATGGCCACGTCGCGTCCCTGGGACTGCTGGCGCGCAAGGACGGCACGCGCAAAGGCTACCTGAGCAAGCGGAGTTCGGACAACACAAAATGGCAAACCAAGTGGTTCGCGCTGCTGCAGAACCTTCTCTTCTACTTCGAGAGCGACTCGAGCTCGCGGCCCTCGGGGCTCTACCTGCTGGAGGGCTGCGTCTGCGACCGCGCGCCCTCCCCCAAGCCTGCGCTCTCGGCCAAGGAGCCGCTGGAGAAACAGGTGAGGCCGCCGCCGCGTCTGACCTCCCAGCGCCCCCGCCGCGGCCACCCTCGGCACCCCGGGGCCTTCCGCCGGCCCGCGGCGCCCGAACTTTGGTCCCTCCCCTCTGGGCGCCTCCGGTGCGAGCGGAGGCTGGGCCCTGGCGGGCGGGTGACCCCGCGGCGGGCAGAGGGGGCAGGGACTGCGGGCAGGGAGTAGGCGCGGGCTGCGGCTGCCCTTCACCCGGAGAGCTCCGTGGGAGGCAGGGACACAGGGGCCGAGACGCGGAGGCGCTGGGGGGCGACGGGGTGCGGGAGGAGACGGGGTTCCGGAGGACCGGGGATAGACGATGAATGAGGACCGACATCCAGCCAGAAATGGTGCCCCCCACCCCCACTGCCACCCCGCGGCCCCCGACAGCTCCGACAGTCTGCTCCAGGCCTGGAGAGGGCGAGACGGAGGCGTCCGAGCGCCTGGGTCCCCTGCTCCACAGCCGCTCGGAGTGGAGAGCCCGCCCTAGCTCTGCCGAGTTGGGGGGTGCGGGCCGCTGGGGTCGGTTCGGTGCCATCGGGCGCGATGAGCTCCCGGCCGGCCCCAGGCCCGAGCACCAGACCCGGCTGTGCCAGGAACCCCCTCTGGCGCGCGGGGACCAGGGCCAGGGCTGCTGCGGAGGCCGCGGGACAGGCGGGCGCTGCTCTCCTCCCCCTCCCGCTGCGACTCCGCCACCGCCGCAGTCCCGCTGCCCTCGCGTTTCCCGAGCTGCAGGACTACGGGGCCGGGCCTGGATCTGCCCGAGGGCCAGGGCGGGGTGGGGGTGCGCCTCTGGCGTGGAGGGAGGGAGGGAGGAGCAACCGAGAGCGAGGGCAATTTTTAAGCTCGATGCGCTCTCCAGAGGCGACTGCTCCGTTTCCATGCCTCTGGGAAGGGAAAGTCAAAGACAGTGGTTCCTAAAATGTCATCGCTGGAAGGGACCCGAGATCCGTGGGGGCTCCAACCAGCTAGCTGTTGCCTGGAGGAGGATGCTGAGGCCCACAGGGAGAAATTTACTTGTCCAGTGTCATACCACCAGTCGGCCGCTCAGGCTCAGAAAAGAGCACTGGGGTCTCAAAGCCACTGCTGCATGGAGACCAGTGGTGATGGAAGTGGCCCAAGTGTCGGGAATAAAAACCCTGCCCGAACCGGCCCACCGTGTTGTGGGGACGGGTCTGAGCCCGGCGTCTGCAGTACGCCCCTTCCTTCCTTGCCCTTGTCTGCTGGCGTCGGATGATTTCTGGGGACTGGGAAATGTGGACAAGAATATTCGAGGGCCCATCTCTGGGGACGGCAGGCCACACGGCAGGGAGAGGCTCGCCGATGGCAAAGCTGAGCAGAAAGCTGGCAGCTCCTGGGCTCCAAGCACAGACGGGGCCTAGAGGACTCACCTGGGAGAGCCAGACCCAGGCTGGGCCAGAGACACCGCTCTCAGCCCTCGATAGGCTGTCTTCACGGGCCTTCCGGAACATTGCCAACCTTTGCCAGCCCAAGTCCACCTGCGCCTGCCGGCAGCCTGCAGCCCCAGGCCCAGCTGGAGCCCACCTGCATCCCCCACACCAGAGCAGAGTGCTGGATTAGGGGGGTGGAGGAAGCTGGAGGCAGGCCTGAGACTGAATCTCCGCGCCACGACCTCAGCGCACACGCTCAAGTTCTCTGAGCCTCTGTTTTGTAATCTAGATAATGCAGATAATAGCACCTACTTTTCTGAGATTTCTAGAACGCGGGCGAATAACGTATATGAAAGCACGCTCACAACACGTTTTAGCTGGATCTAAGTAAATTGTAGTCGGATCTCCATTACCCACTTGGGCAGGGAATAAAGGCCAGACACAGAATGTTAAAGCTGAAAGGCAGCTCAGAGAGAGTTCACACATAGCCAAACGGGACCAGAGAGTGGGGGTCACCTATCCCCACAGAGTAAGTCAGGGCAGAATCAGACCTAGAATTCATCCAGTGTCTAAGAATTCCTGAAAAGGAGATCTTGTGTTGATCCCAAATCAGTCTTGGCTCAGGTAACGAATCTTGGTAGCAGCAGATTTTGGACGGGACAGGAGTGCAAAACCCAGAGATGATATGCTCACATGTTAAGGGCTGTGTCCCCAGAATGCCACCGATCGGGCATCCCCAGATGTGTTCAGAGAACGGGCTCGTGGTGTGAGAAGATTAGGAGGTGACGATCTGATGCGGCCCAGCTCGGGTGCAGATTCCGTTAGGGACACGTGCTTTGGTCTCAGGCGCTTGCGTTAGATGTCCCTTCTGTCCCGCTCCGGAGCGGGAAAAGTCCACTCACCTTCTCTGGCCTGTGCGTGTGTGTAAGAATTTGTAACGTTTCGGTTCTAAATTTCAGAGTAAAACCGATAGTCTCAGCAGCTGACCTGTATCTCTCATCGGGTTGGGTGCCCCAGCGTGCGAGCCTGGCTCCGAGCCATCCTGTCACCGGGCCTGCCTGGCATATGGGCCCACAGGAAGCCCGGACTCGGAACCGGCTGGGCGTGTGGTGGGGTGCCCTGGTCAGGGCCTCGGAGGTGCCCAGGCTGACCGGACCGGCCGGTATCTGTGAAGCCGCCGTGTTACCAGGATGTCTTTGTGTTGGGTCGAAGCAGGTGGCTTCCCCCCGGACAGGCAGGAATGCGTCAGGAACAGAGCACATAGTAGGTGCACAGGGAGCACCTGTAGAGCCGAACTCGGAGTCTCTCGTGTTAATTCAACGCTTCGTGCCCTGGGGCCTGCCGCGTGCTAGGTCCAGGTCCTGTCACTGTGTCGCGGGCCTAGGAAGCTGGATGGTCACGGCCCCCAGACCCCAAATACGGGCACTCGCCTGGTGCAGATTCTCCAGCAGGACGGAATGCAGGTGCTCTGGGAGCCCAGACCCCAGCACCAGGCTCAGCCTCGGGGGATGCCCTGGCCTCTGGCTGCTTCCGTGCAGGTCTGACCACACCTCATGCAGCCCCGGTGTGCTGGAGCCCTGACCTGGGAGCCCACACCTCATGAAGGCGGACTGGCACGGCTGCGGTCACCTCCTGCCCCTGCTCGCTCAGTGCTGACTTCCTCTCCTCCCAACCCCGGTGCCCTGGACTTCGGGTTTGGATTCAGCCTCCCTACAGGCTGACCCTTGGTGTGGGAGCCCTGCTCTGGCCTTGAGCGCCCCACCCTCGTGCTGAGCCCCCTGAAATACAGCTTCCGGCCTCAGCTTCTCACCAGGCAACCCTGCCCATCCAACCCCAGCCCCTTCCTCGCCCCACCAACCACAGGGGGTCCAGCCGCGGACCCCAGGCTCTTCCCGATTCACTTAGGACAGATGGGAAGGGACACAGGCCCCTTCCACGGGAACCTCAGCACTGATGTGGGTGGAGGCTCCAGAGGCCGGGGGGGTGGGGGAGCCCAGAGCACCGATTGTCCCCCCTCCCCCCAACCGGGTGCCTTTCCCCGGAGATAAGGTGGAGCCCCATTCCCGCTCCTCACGGGACGTGTTCCTGGTCGGCCTGGAGCCTTCACAACAACAACAGTCCTAAAGCTGCAAGCGTGCCCGATTTACAGATGAGGAAACTGGCTGGCGGTGCCACCGGCAAGGCGGGGGCCGAGCTGAGACTCCTCGGGCTCTCCCGGTCCGCGGCTACGGCACCGTCTTCGCCACGAAGCTTGCCCTCCCGTCGCTCTAGCACATTCAGCTTCTCGGCCAATCAGAAAACTGCAAACCTGGAGGGAGGGGGTGAGGTTGTGCCGGAAGCAGCCCCCTGAGACGCAGAACCGGGGCTCGGACTGCGGACGCTGGCACCTGCAGAAGGGCCCACGGCGCGCCCCCACCCCCCCGCGACCCGGCAGGTGCGGGGCCCCAGGGTTAACTGTGTGGGGTGCCCGTTCCATCCCCCCTACGTCTCTAGAGCTGAAACGAGGTTGAAGAGGCTCGGTAATTATACCTTAACTGGGACAAGGAAATGCCAGGTCACTGCTCGTCTGCTCGGTGACAGTGGGGTGATGGGACCGGACCAGAGGACACACAGCTGCACTAGAATACACTACCATTTGTGTAACAAACATTCGGGCTCGAGGCGCCAGACCCGGGTTCAGTCCTGCGGCTACAGAGAAGAATAAAGCTTAATGTTGGTCTTCAAAGAGCTCGCGGTGGGGTGGGGAGCCCTCCCTGGGCTCACTCCCATAGTTACGGCCAAGTGTTGGGAGCTCTCCCTCCCCTGCTTCGTGCCCAGCTGGGGTCACTGAACACCCTCGCTCACGCTGTCCCCCTCATCCCCCCCCACACAGCCCCCACCAGGGTGGTCTAACCGCATGTCAGGTCGCGGCACCAAGCCTGTGAGGCCATCAGTGGCTCCTGTTGCCTTTAGGAAAAAATGCGAACTCCCAGCCATGACCTGGGGCACCCTCGGGACCCAGCCGCTGCCCCCCCCAGCCCTGCCCCACCGTCCACATTTTGCCCCTCCGCACCTTGCACCAGCCTCTGCTTTCCTACCTCAGGGCCTTAGCAGATACTTCCTCCGCCTGGAATGACCTCCCAGCCCAGGCCCTTCAGTGACCAAGTCCTGCCTCCGAGGTCTCAGCGTAGAAGCCACCTCCTTAGGCTTCTCTCACCACACACCGGGGCTTTTCTCCATCCACGCCATTGTCACGGTCTGCAAAGACCGTGTATTTGGCTGGTGGTTTGTGAGTGGACACCACCCCCAGAACGCAGGTGCACGAAATCGGGGGAAACCCCCCCCCAGAACACAGGTGCAAGAGATCGGGGCCAGCCAGGGCAGAGGCCGATGGGGCTGTCGTAGCTAGTAGTTGGGGGGCTTGCTGAACCCCGGGCAGCAGCCGGGTCTTTACAACAGAGACTGTTTACAGACACGGAGGTGCCCCTGGCAGGACCTGCGGTCCAGCTGGACAGGGTGGAACCTGACGTCCGACTGCCGACCTCAGCCTGGGGCAGACGCGGTGCCACCAGCAGAGAGAGACATGGGAGGGGAGCAGACCCGGGGTGGGGGGTGGTGGATGATGGCGAGTCCATCCCAGGAGGTCAAGGGTCAAATGTGAGGTGACCCCAGGTGTGGTGACTGCAGGTGCAGTGACCCCAAGTGTGGGGAGGCTACTCACAGAGACAGGCCGCCAGGCAAGCAAGGTAGGCGCCGACGGGCTGGACTGCCAGAAGGGGGCGCTCGGAGGGTCTGGCTGGACCGACACGTGCCCGGCCTGGCCCGGCCACTGTCCCTGCCCCCTCCGCAAAGGCAGCCAGCACCGTGGACGCCGACTTGCCGGGGTGCCCACACCCACAGCTCGGTTCCTGACGCTTCCAAGAGAGTTCTGTCACTGCACCCTTGTGGAAGGAGGACCGGGGCCCGGAGCGTTTGCCAAGGCCCGAGAGCGCAGGTTGGGTTTGAGCCTCCTGTCCACCCGGTGACTGTGATGCGACACACAGGCCCCTCTCCTCGGCCCCTAACCTAGGGCTTCCCTGCCATCTGAGGATCCCTGGGGCTTCTGCAGGGACCCTCGGTGACCACCATCAGGGCAGTGGAGTGGGGGCCACAGCCCTCATCAGAGGGAGCAGCCCCACTTTTAACCACTGTCCATAGTAGGGGCCCACGTGAAACGTCATCTTTACTAGTGGCTTCAGGAAGTTTCATCTTCACCCAAAGGCAGTACTCTGCGGCCTGAGCTCTCGCGTGGAGTGAACGTGGACTTGGCCGTGGGTGACCTTGTCACCGAGCGCTTCGCGACGCTAGACCAGTGAGCACAGGAGAGTGGGGAACACGGTTCGCGGAGCACCTCCGATCCGTGCCGGGCACCAGGGTGCGGTTTCACGTCCGACCCCTGCTGAGTCCTCTCAGCAGCCACTGCTAACCCATTCTCGAGACGACAAAACTGAGCCTCAGAGACGTCAGGGACTCCCTCGGGATTACAGAGAGCGTGCGGCAGAGCCGGCAGGCGGACCCGGGCCCCTCGCCCGCCTGCCTCCGGGACCTGAGCCCTCCGCCATGCTCAGCACACAGGCCTGGGCCGGGGGCGGTGGTGGAGTTTACCATTCTCTGCCAAGAAAAAGAATCAGCAGCAAGTGAAAATATGTCACTGTCGCTCCGGTGACTTCTACGAAGCAGCTTCTGTTTCTGCTTGGGTGGGAGCCTCGCAATTCGAATCCCATGAGCGTCAAGGCCAAGACAGGCATCCACATCCCACGGTCCGGTCTCCCCGGAACCCGTGGGAGCCCGGAGCCGGCGCCCATGTGCACACAGCCAAGAACAGGACTCAGCCCCCTGAAGTGTATGCGGGAGTGCCGGGGACACGTGGACCCGGGAGGGGCCCAGACGCCTCCACGCGGGCACCTGTGGTGCAGTGGGCATGCCCACCCCCTCCCCAGAGAGGGGCACACGGCCCCTCAGATGCAGAGCCCGGTCGTCAGCTCGCTCACTGAGGACGAGCCACCCCGCCCAGGCAGGGAAGACAGCATTAGGTGGTAGCCACGGGCTTCGAGCCACGCGGACCGGCATTCCTGCGGGTTCTGCCCCCTCGTAGCTGGGGGATGGTCACGCTCCCTGAGCCCTGGCCTGCCTGCTTGTGAGGTGGAGGCCGTGATGGAGCCTCCCTCGGCCCCCTGCTCCGAGGCTTCAACCAGTGGCTCTTTGAAAAGCGCTGGCACAGCCAGTGGGTCTCGTCAGTAAGCGGTGGCTGCTGCGGCTTCGGGTTCCGCCTGCGTGACCAGCCTCTCGCTCAGCGGAGCAGCGACCCCGGGGCCTGGCGGCTCTGACGGGCTTGCAGCCAGGGACAGCAGGCCCTGAGCCCGGATATTAAGATGGGTGGTAATTCTTCACCCGGAGAACCTGGGCGCTTCTGGGAAGGTCTCGGCAAGTCTGTCCCCGGCGCGGGGACGGGGAGCGATGCCCGCAGGAGCCCGTTCCATCCCTGCTGGCCACCCCAGCCCCGTCCGTCTTGCCCCCTGCACGTCTCACACCCACCCACTTGGCGTCTGCCTCCCCCAGCTCTGGTCCAGGCTGCCGTCCCCCCTCACCGGGACGTGGGGGTGGCCTCCGGGCTGTGCACTAGTCAGGATGGGCCGCGCTCAGCTGCCGTAACAACCGCCATCCGCGTGAACGCGGGAACGTGTGTCTCTTGTCGATGTCTCTCCCGCCCCGTGCGCCGGGCGCCGTGATCACTGGGGGCCCAGGCTGATGGAGATTCGCGCTGACACCTGCCTCCGTGGCCACCCCCTCCCCCCAGGAGTGACCCGCTCTGGCCTCAGCTCAGTGGACGAGGCCAGTCACGTGGCTTCAGCCCAGTGGCAGCAGGCAAGCGCCAGCCTCCTGTGCCTGCGGGCGGAGCTCCGGCGTCCCCGCCGGCTGCCTCCAGCCGCTGTGTCCCGCAGGCCATCTGCCTGGGTGTAGCCAGAGCATCCGCGACACACAGTTCCCCCTCACACACATTCCCAGCAGCGGGGGGAAGGCCAGGCGCCTCACGGCGGGCGTCACGGCGGGAGGCGGAAGCCGGGCTCAGCCCGGTGGGTTCACACTTGCAGGGGCAGGTCTGGGCCAGGCCTCCCCTTTTCCTGATGCTCAGTGACCGTCATCCCTAGGCAGGCGCCAGGAGAAGCACTTTGGCCACCGGGTTTCCCCTGAAGTAACGAGGAAGAGACTTCTAGAAGCAGGAGTGGCGTTCTGTTCCGCAGAGTTGCTGGTGCCTCCTGGGAGCCAGGCCCGTGCTGCCCGGGGCCAGGAGGATGGGACAGAAGGAAGGGCCTGCCCTGGAGGGGCTCGCCGTCCAGCGAGGACACCCCCACCCCGCCTCCGGTAGACAGCGGCAGCACAGGGGGGCCAGTGCCGGTGCAGAGCAGAGCCCGGGTCTGTGGGAGCCCAGCCGGGGGGGGCAGCAGGGCAGCTTGGGCAGGAAGGGAGCTGTGGGACATCACGTGGGGGCCGTAGGGGCCCGCGGAGGTCCGTGTGCCTGACTACTGAGCCGGCCCTTCCCCCCAAGAAGTTTCCCACCGGCTTCCTGACAGAGGCCGACTCCACACTGGAGCCTGTTCCTGAATTCGGAAAATGTCCTGAGATCTGGCCGGTGGCAGGGCCAGGCCGGGACGGGTCTGCGGGGGGGTGGCGACGGACTGAAAGATGTTCGTGCCGGACCAGCCACGCAGGACCTCCGTGGCCCTGGCTCCTCGGGCAGGAGTAGCTTCAGACAGAGACCACCCGGCAGTAGAGGCTCGTGGAGGCTGACACGGGTCCCAGGCCTCGGGCTGAGCACCGCCTAGTTCAAGGCTGACTCTGAGGGGGCCGGCCCTGTAGCCACTCATCCCCGTTCTGGCCAGGCCGGCAGTGAGCCGTGAGGTGTCGGCAGCAGCGGGCCTCAGTCCCGGCCGGGGAGGGCCGCAGGGACACGCAGCCCAAGCCCCATGGGAGGCGGGAGCTGGATGGGACCTGAGACAGACACGTGGCCCCGGGGACCGGGCCGAGCCCGGTGTGGTAACCAGGCCCTGGGAGGATTCCAGCTGGAGAGCTCTGAGGCCCCTCGGAGCAGGGGCAGGATCCAGACCCCTCGCGAGCCGTATGGGACGGGGCGGGGCATCAGGAGCGGGACAGCTGGTCGGTCCAAGGAGTGAGGCGGGAGCACCGCCGGCCCGGGGAGGCCAGTCCTGCCAGCGAGCAGGCCCGCTCGGGAAAGCTGTACTAGTGGAGTGCCGTGTGGCGGGCACGAGACCGGCGTGGCTGGGGGAGCGGCCAGCATTTGAGGAGCGAGTTCTTTGCTGCAGAAGCAGTGGGGGTGGGGGGGGAGCCGAGGACACTCCGGGATGACCTGGCCCGGGTGGGACAGGACCCCTCCCTGCAGGGGCCGGGGAACAGGGCGGCTTCCCTGGGAAGTCTGACCATGAGAGGTATGGAAGGGACCTGAGGGGGAGCCTGGATGGACGGCCCTTATGCGGCAGGGGGGGATCTAGGCCAGGGCATGTCCACACACGCACACACATGTGCACGAGAACGCTCGGGGCTCTCCGGAACAGCCCCCTCTGGACCGGGAAAAGCAGCATCCAGCAGAGAGGTCCGGCCGAAGCCCGGGGCCTAGCCCGGGGCCAGCCGGACCACAATCCCGAAGGAGGAGCGGGAAGGATGAGCCAGGACCTGTTGGGGGACAGGGCAGCAGAGTTGAGCAGGAACGGTGCCTCCGTCGCTCAGCTAGAAGCGGGGGGCAAGCGGTGGGTCTGGGCTCTGGCCAAGCAGGATGGAGACCAGGGCCAGGGGGAGCACAGGGGGCCGTTCAGTGGTCCACGTGGGCGGAGCTGAAGCCTCGAAGCAGGGCGTGGCACGGGATGGGGGAAGGCGCAACGTCTGGAGATTCCAGAGTGAGACCCTTGCTGGCCAGCTGAATATCAGGAATGAGAAGAGACGGGAAGTGGAGTGTTGCACGGGCCGCCAGCCATTGCCTGCTCCCCGTGACCCTCGACCTTGGCACAGCTGCGACCCCTGGGTTCGTGACCCCCAAGCCTCTCGAGTACGCACTCGCGCAGGGGGGCTTGGGGTCAGGGTGGGCATTTTTTATTTTGAAACAACCGTTGTGGGCTCTCAGGGCTCTGGGGGCCAGCGGTCTGAAGTTGGGGCAGTGCTCCCTCGGACGTCCCAGGGAAGAACTTCCCTGACCTCCTCCAGCTTCTGATGGCTTCTGGCAACCCCCGGTGCTCCTTGACCCACAGACGCAGCTCTCTGACCTCTGCCCGTCTCTTCACTTGGCTTTCTCCCTGTGTGTCTTTGCCCAGCTGTCAGCGCAGAGCCCTGCGCGGGGCTCGAACTCAAACCGTGAGACCATGACCTGAGCCGAAGTCAGACACTTAACTGACTGAGCCACCCAGGTGCCCCAAGACCTTATTTTCAAATAAGGTCACAGTCACAGATTCCAGGGGGTTTCGGAGGCTGCTATTGCACAGCTCGCGAACGCACACGCGTGTGTGTTTCCTGGGAACTTGCCACCAGTAGTTTGATTAGACCCCCCGCTTAGACTTGCAAAGGATTTGATTGGTTCGAAACCCATTATGAAGCACTTTTATGAACCACGAACTCTCACGTTATCTCTGTGAGGCGGGCGATAACCTTCCCCGTTTTGTGAAAGAGAAAACCATCTGATAGATCTTCAGAATCTGAAAACCAAAGGGTTCCGTGGTGGCGTAGGTTCCAGGAAATATCCTTCGTCGCAGGACTGCACGGGGCCTTCACGATGTGAGTAGGCCTCCGGGAGTCCCCGAGAACCAAGGACTTCTGTCGTGTTAGGCCAGTGCCCCGCCCCTTACGGCCAGCCCCGCCGCCCAAGCCTGGGGAGCACAGTGTCACCTGCCTTGTGGCTTTGCTGTTAATTAATAGGCCTGGCTTCTGTGCCACGGTGACAGATGTGTGACAGATGTGTTCAGTCACCCATTCGGCAAATGGAGGCTGCTCCGTGCCAAGGCCAAGGCACAATGCCGAGCTCCAGGGGCATGTCTCGGTCAGGAATCGTTTAGCGGAAACGGGACCTTAAGCAAAGGGAAGGACTTTGTTGGAAGAGCCGCGGTGGTGACTCATGGAGCCTCGGAGAAAACCTGCGTGCGGCCTCCGTGGCCTGGACCGGGAACACGCCTCTGACCAGCCCCCTCGCTACCCGGTCCCCGTCCCCGCTGCTCTCTGAGACACTTGTTTCCTTCTGTGCCTTCTCTCTGGTTCTTGGCGGTCACCACGCACAGCTCCTCAGCTGCCTCTCCATGTCACCGTTGCAAACACCTGACACCCTGGGTGTGACCGCTGGGGCACCTGCCCCCGGCCGCCCCAGGGCTGCGCTCCCGGTGGGCGAGGGGCGGGCAGCGGGGGAAGTGCTTCTGTCCGGGCATTGCCCCCTCGGGGTTCCCAGCATTGGGTGGACATCGAGACTAGCCGCCCCAAGCCCATCCCCCTGCCCAGACCCTCTGCCCCTGGTCCTGCTTTAACAGGTCTCAGGAGGGGCCTGAGTGTGCGTGGCCCAGAATGAGCCTCTCCGCTCTCCCGGAAAGACCACTACAAAGCCATCACAGGGGCGCCCGGGGGGCTCAGTTGGTTAAGCGGCCAACCTGATTTCAGCTCAAGTCCTGATCTCTTGGTTCGTGAGTTTGAGTCCGGGTCGGGCTCCACGCTGATGGTGCAGAGTCTGCTTGGGATTCCCTCTCTCTCTCTCTTTCTCTGCTCCTGCCCCTCTCTCTCTCTCAAAAATAAACAAACTCAACAAAAAAAGACAAGCCCTCACAGTGCAAGCTGGTAATGGCTTTGCGGGGGGAGAAGAGGGATTGTGGGGGCGCCCGGCAGTGCAGAATGAGCAGGGAAGAGACGAGCTAAGCTCTGGGTCCAAAGAGCAGCAGGCCTTCTGAAGGCCTTTCACGTTTGTCATCGATAGCCGTGAGGTGACCAGTGTGCGGGCCACCGTGGGAACCGAACACACGTGGGTTGGATTCGTGCATGAAGAATCCCCCAGGCAGAGAGTGAACGCGGGAAAACTTTGTTTCCCATGATGGATACCACCTGTGTGCCCCTGTGGCGCCTGCGTCCCATGAGAGAGAAGAGGCTGCCCGGCGTCCCCCGGCTCTGAGCACCGCCAGACGCGCCCGGCCCTGCCATCTGGGGGGGGGGGGGGGTGACCCTCCGTCCTGCTTGGCCCAGGACTCCCGTGGTCAGCACTGGAGGTCTGTCCTTCGGGAGCCCCTTGGTCGGGGGCAGCGTGGGGCAGTGGTCACCCTGCCCGCCAGCTGGGCGTCCTGCTGGGTGTCCTGGACGGCGGAGAAAGCAGGAGGCAGGGGCCCTGCCAGCCACCCCACCCCCAGCTGCCGGGGGCTCCTGTCTGCTCAGCCGCCCTGGATGGTAGAAGCTTGTGACCCGGGCCTGAGGGCCCCAGGAACACCGTGCCTGGGCAGGACGTGCCCGCCACCAGCAAGCAGTGGGAGCCGTTGGGTGGGCAAAGCCCCTGGACGTGGTAAGGCCCCTGAAAGAATCCTGGAGCTGTTGTAACGGTCTGGCTTTGAGGCTCAGAGTGTTTCTGGATCCATCGCAACCTTCAAGTCAGGGTGCCCACCTCTTCAGGTCTAGGGACGCTCTGGTCTGTCCTGGATGTGGAGGCCCCCGCGTGGACTTCTGGGCCCTTCCCTGCAGCCCTGGACGCTCCCGGGGTCGCTCATCGAGCCTGCTTCCATAACAAGGTCAAGTGTGGTCCAGTGGCAGGTTCGCCTCCATGGCACCTGTGGCTCTGTTCCGGCAGCTCCCGTGAGACCTGTTAAGATTCTGTACAGAATCCTCCTCCCAGAGGAGGCCCCAGCTTTGTGTCTGAGTTTATCCCATATCCTCGATGACGTGTAATGTGTGAGTACTGACCCCTCCCCACACGGCGTCCCTGGGAAGCCACACATGTGGCCCCGCATCGCACCGGAAAGCTTTGGGGTGTCCCCACCGCTGATTCCAGAACCATGCTGCTGTTCTGCAGAGGGATCCGTCCCGCGTGGTCACGTTGTCGTGGTAGGTGTGATGCGGGTCCTGCCCTGTGGTCATGCTGAGGCCCACGTATTATTCTGGTTGAGTTCAGACTTTGAGAAGCCCCAGAGTGGTCCTGCTTGGTCGGGCACCATTCTGAGCGTGCCTGACATGTGGTCCTGGTCACGTCCCAGTGGGCCCCTGGCCCCAGTACGTGTGCCGTCCACCCTGCAACTCTGTGGGGCCCACCTCTGGCCTCCGCTCGGCCTTGTCTCTCTGGGGAGGCCCAGGGGTGGTTCGAGCTGTCAGGGCCGACCTGAGGTCTGTCTGAGCTTGGATCCGACACCATCTGAGGCTGTGGGACCATCTTAAGAGCTCCGGTGGTCCCCAGGGTCACTGTTCCTCCCTAGAAAAGGCTGATGTTGGCAGTGTTTATCCAGAACCCCAGAAACACCCAGCTCCCTTCTAGACTGCCAGCCACGTGAGGTCCTCAGGTAGTTGGGGATGGGACATCCTGGTCCTGGAAGACTCCGGTGAGCTGGGCTGGTCCCACTGACGCCGTGGATCCCGGGACCTGAGCCAGAGCAGGTCGGCGGACCCTCCTCCCTCGCCCGGCCCGCGCCCGAACCGCAGACCATACTGCTCCGGGATCCGGAAAGCCTGTCCCAAACCCACCCGAACGAGCCAGAAAGGAGCTGAGGGAGCGGAGAGTGAGGCAGAGGCAGAGCACGTGTGTCCAGACTTCTGCACCAGGAGGCGAGGAACGGGGAGCCCCTGATCTGACTGCAGCCTGTCACCAGCCTGAGAGGGAGGAACTGACCAAGAGGGGGGGCGTGGGGGGTGCTTCTTCCTGCAGCCCCTGCCAGCCGACCTCACCTTCCCTGCGGAAGGAGGCCGAGAGGTGAGGGAGAGGGACCCGGGGAGGGTGGAGACCCAAGGGGCGGGGACCGACCCAGCGAGAAAGGGGCAGAGAGGTGCACGGATAGGACAATAGATAGAGGCGGAGAAACGGAGAGAAGATCACAGAACAGCGGGGAGGTGATGGCTTCCCAGCCCCGCGAGCGACGAGGCGGGCTCCTCCTGGAACATGCCGGCGGGACGCAGCCCGGCTCCCTGTCCAGGCTGCTGCGGTGGAACCGGGATGGGCCCCCAGACCACCCACCCCCACCCCGGGCACCTCTGGTGACCACCAGTCCGTTCTCTGCTTTTCTGGGACTTTGGTTTGGCTTGGTTGGTTTTTTAGGTTCCACTCTTCTTTATCCGTTCATCCTTTGACGGACACCGACGTGGCTTCCGTGTCTTGCCCACCGTACGTGACGTTGCCGTGAATGTGGGGGTGCGGGTGGGTTTTGGAATCAGCGACTTCGTCTCCTTCCGATAACTACTCGGAAGTGCAGTTGCCGGATGGTAGGGTCGTCGTTTTTCCAACCCGAGGACCCTCCACACCGTTCTCCGCGGCGGCTGCACCGGTCTGCGTTCCCACCCACAGTGCGCGAGCGCTCCCTTTCTGCGCGTCCTCGCCAACACCTGTTGTTCCCTGTGTTGTTGACGTTCGCCATTCTGACAGGTGTGAGGTGGTATCCCCTGGTGGTTTTGGTTTGCGTTTCCCTGCTGACGAGTGACATGGAGCGTCTCTTCGTGGATCTGTTGGCCATGTGTGTCTTCTTTGGAGAAATGTCTATTCGGGTTCTCTGCCCATTTTTTAACTGGAATGTTGCGTTTTTTGTTATTGAGTTATATGAACTCTTTCCATACGTTTTATATCAGCTCTGTATCAGATATATGATTTGCAAATATCTGCTCCCGTTCCGTAGGCTCCCTTTTTGTTTTGTTGGTGGTTTCCTTTGCCGTGCAGAAGCTGTTTTGTTTTGTTTTGTTTTGTTTTGTTTTGTTTTGTTTTGTTTTTGAGAAACAGAAAGAGAATGAGCAGGGGAGGGGCAGAGAGAGGGAGAGAGGGAATCTTAAGTAGGGTCTGTGCTGTCGCACAGAGCCTGACACAGGGGACTCGATCCCACAAATGACAAGATCGTGACCTGAGCCGAAATCAAGAGTCTGACGCCTAACGGACGGAGCCCCAGGCGCCCCTGTGCAGAAGCTTTTTATTGTGATGAAGTTCCGTTCGTTTATTTATTTTTGCCTTTATTCCCGTTGCCTTTGGAGTCAGATCCAAAAACACACCGTCGAGAGTGAAGTCAAGAGCTTCATGACTACATTTTCGTCTAGGATTTTTATGGTTTCTGGTCTCCCATGTAGATCTTCAATCCATTTCGAGTTTATTTTTGTGTGCGGTGTAAGAAAGTGGTCCAGTGTCATTCTTTTGCACGTGGCCGTCCGGTTCTCCCAGCACCGTTTGGTGAAGAGGCTTTTTCTCGTTGCACATTCTTGCCTCCTTTGTGGTAGATCAGTTGACCGCGTAAGCATGGGTTTCCTTCTGCTCCCTTCTGTTCCATTGATCCGCGTGTCTGCGTTCATGCCGATGGCGTAGTGTTGGGATCACCACAGCTTTCTAATACAGTTTGGAACCAGCCAGCGTGATGCTCCCAGCTAACTTTTTCTCAAGACCGCTTCGGCTACTTGTGGTCTTTCGTGGTTCCACACGAACTTAAGGATTGGTTGTTCTGTTTCTGCGAAAAATGGCATCGCGGTTTTGAGAGGAATTGCATTGAATCTATAGATTGCTTTGGGTATGTGGACATTTTAACAGTATTAAGTCTCCCATCCGAGAGCGCGGAACGTCTTTCCATTTCCTTGTGTCGCCCTCAGTTTTTTTTTTTTTCAACGTTTTATACTTTCCAGAATATGGGTCTTTGCCTCTTTGGTCAGGTTTATTCCTGGGTATTTTATTATTTTTGGTGCAATTGTAAATGGGGTTGTTTTCTTAATTTCTCTTTCTGCTGTTTTAATATCGCTGTGCAGAAATGCAACAGATTTCTGTACGTTGATTTTGTATCCTACGACTCTGCTGAGTTCATTTATCAGTTCTAGTAATTTTTTGGTGAAGTCTTTAGTGTTTTCTATATATAGTATTAGGTTATCTGCAAATAGCGAATGTTTTATATTTTTCCGTATCAACTCGGATGCCTTTTACTTCTTTTCCTTGTGTGGTTGCTGAGGCTGAGACTTCCAACATCGTGTAGACTAAAAGTGGTGAGTGGACATCTGTCTCATTCCTGACCCTCGGGGAAAGCTGTTTTTCACCACTGAGGATGATGTTAGCTGCGGGTTTTCCACATGTGGCTTGTGTCATGTGGAGATATATTCCCTCCAACCCTGCTTTGTTAAGAGTTTTTATCATAGATGGATATTGAATTTCTTCAAGTGTTTTTTCTACATCTATTGAGATGATCATGTAATTTCTGTTCCTCATTTTGCTAACATGGTCTCTCACACTAATTGACTTGTGGATGTCAAACCATCCTTGCAACCCTAGAATGAATCGCACTCAGTCGCAGTACATGATCCTTTCAATGTGTTGTTCACTCAGCTTGCTAATGTTTTGTGGCGGATTTTTGTATGTATGCTCATCAAGGATATTGCCTGTGACTTTCTTTTTTCGATGGCGTCCTTGTCAGCTTTTGCCATCAGGGCAATAATGCTGGCTTGGGAAAATGAGTTTGGAAGCATTCACACCTCTTCAATTCTTTGGTAAGACTTTGAGAAGGATAGGTGTTAAATCCTCTTTGAGTGTTTGGTGGAATGCACCAGTGAAGCCTTCTGGCCCCAACTTTTGCCTGTTGGGGGGTTTTGATTCCTGATTCAATCTCCTTCCTGTAACTGACCCATTCAGATTTTGTTTCTTCATGATTCAGTCTTAGAAGACTATGTTTCTCGTAATTCACACAATTTTCTAAGTTGTTGATTTGTTGGTGTATAATTGTTCATAGTAGTCTCTTATGATCCCTCGTATTTCTTTGGTATCAGTTGTAACTTCCCTCTTTTGAAAGTTCCTGATTTTATTTGAGTCCTCTCTCCTTTGTTCTTACTGAGTCTAGTTAAATGTTGATCAGTCTTATTTGTCTTTTCAAAGAACCAACTCTTCTTTTCATGGATCTTTGCTATTGTTTTTTTAGTCTCAATTTCGTTTATTTCTGCTCTGATCTTTATTTCCTTCCTCCTACAACTGCTGGGTTTTGTTATTCTTTTTCTAGTTCCTTTGCGTGTAAAGTTAGATTGTTTACTTGAGCTTTTTCTTATTTCTTGCATCGCTACGAACTTCCCTCCCGAAACTGCTTTTGCCGGATCCTGTAGATTCTGTTACGTTGCATTTTCGCTTCTATTCACCTCAAGGTTTTTTGTTTTTTTTTTTTTAATTTCTTCACTGAAACATTTGTCGTTCAGCATTGTGTTTAATCTTCACATGTTTGTGGTTTTTTTCCCGTTTTCTTTTTGCAAGCGATTTCCAGTTTTGTACCATTGTGGTCTGAGAAGATGCTTGACGTGATTTCAGTCTTAAATTCATTGACACTTGTTTTGTGGCCTAACATATGGTCTCTCCTGGAGAACGTTCTATGTGCACTTGACCAGAATGTGTGTTCTGCTGTTTGGGGGACGGAATGTTCTGTGTAGAGCTATCAGAACCATTTGGTCTAATGTGTCCTTTAAGGCCACTGTTTCCTTGTTGATTTTCTGTCTGGATGATGTATCCATTGATGCAAGTGGGGTGTTCATGTCCCCTACTGTTAACTGCATTGCTGTGCATTTCTCTTTTTAAGTCTCTAGTATTTGCTTCATGTGTTTATGAAGCGTATGTTGCATACATAAATATTTAAAATGTTGTCTCTTCTTGCTGGATTGACCCGTTTATCGTCAGTAATGCCCATCTGTGTCTGTAATTATGGGCTTTGTTTCCAAGTTTCTTCTGTCTTAGGTGAGTGTAGCTACCCCAGCTTTCTTTTGGTTTCCATTTGCGTGAAGCATCTCTTTCCATCCCTTCGTTTCCAGTCTGTGTGTCCTTACATCTGTCTGTCCTTACGTGTTGTAGAGAGCACATAGGTGGGTCTTTTTTTTTTTTAATTGATTCAGCCACTCTGTGTCCTCTGATTGGAGAATTTAGTCCATTTTTGTTTGTGGTACTTACAGATAGGTATGTACTTGTTGCCATTTTGCTCATTATTTTCTGCACATCTCCTATTTCCTCTCTGTTCCTTGTGGTCTGATGCCTTTCTATAGTGTTACGCTATGTGGTTACCACGTGACCTACATACATCAGCCTACAGACACACCTTGGAGATACTGCGTGCGCGGTTCCGGACCGTGGCGATAAAGTGAATGTTGCGATAAAGCGAGTCAAATGCATTTTTTGGTTTTCCAGGGCATGTTAAGGTTACGTCCACGCCGTCCTGTAGTTTATTATTTCTTGGGCATGTGCGATAGCACGATGTCTGAGAAAACAATGTACTTACATAAATTTTAAAGTGTTTCTAACCAATGTTAACTCTCTCCTGAGCTTTCAGTGAGTCATAAGCGCAGATCCCCGTAATAAAATTAATAGTAGCGAAAGAACTTGAAATACCGCAAGAATGACTAACAGGTGACACAGAGACCCAAGGTGAGCAAATGCCGTTGGGAGAATGGCACCACCGATGGACTTGTCTGATGTGGCCTTGTCGCAGACCTGTAGTATGCAAAAGTGCAAAGTGCAGTAAGCAGAGCACAGTGAAATGAGGTGTGCCCGTGTGTGTGTGTGTGTGTGCACCCCAGTCTAGTTTAAGTAGCTAGCAATTTAAGTTTGAACACATCCTAAAACTTAACATTTTTACACCCTCTCCCCCACGTGTTAGGCTTTTCATGTCACGTTTCACATCTTTTTTATTTTTACCCCTTCCCTCGTTGTTGTGGTTGTAGTTATTTTTACTGCTTTTGCCTTTAACCTTCATTCCAGCTTTGTAAGGGACTGAGCCGCTGTCTTTACTACACGTCTACCTTTACCGTGAGATTTGTGCTCCCACGTGTGCTCTCATTCCCCGCTAGCGCCCTTGCTTTTCAGCCCAAAGAAGTCCCACGAGTGCCTCTTGCTCGGCCAGTTCCGTGGCGGTGAGCCCCCGTGGCTTCTGCCAGTGTGGAGAACGTTCTCTCCCCTCAGTTCTGAATGACGACCTTGCCGGCTGGCGTGTCCTTGGCGGAAGGTTTTTCCCTCGGCACGTCGACTATACCCCGCCACTCCCGCTGGCCTGTGAAGTTTCTGCTGAAAAATCTGTTCATAGTCTTGTGAGGTTTCCCTTGTACATAAGAAGCTGATTTTTCTTGCTGCTTTGAGGACCCTCTTTCTCTTTAACTTCTGATGTTTCCGTCATAGTGTGTCCCAGTATGGGGCTCCTTTGGTCCCTTCCTTGGGACTCTCTGGGCTTCCCGGACCCGGATGTGTGTTTCCTCCCCCAGGTCAGGGTCGTTCACAGGGTCTTCAAATGACTTTTCTGTCCCTTTCTCTCTTCTTCCGGGCACCTTACTACCCAAACACTGTCCCCCGCGTGTTATCCCCTGGGTCCCTGAGCAATCTTCCTGCTGCTCTTTTCCAGTGTGTGCCTGGCTTCCAGGTGACCGGTCCTGTCTTCTGCTTCGTCCACCATGTTGTTGAACCCCTCGTGTGTTGTCCAGAATTACTGTATCCTTCCCTCCGTGACTCCTGTTTGGTGCCTTCTTGTGTTTTCTCTCTGTCGAGGCTCTCGCTGTGTCCCTCTGCTCTTCCCCAAGATCAGTGAGCCTCTCCGGGACTGTTACTCTGAGCCCTCTATCAGGTAAATTAGCTGTCTTACTCTCACGAAGGTTTTTTTACTGGAGTTTCATCTTGTTCTTTCTTTGGGAACATATTCCCCCATGTCCTCATTTTGCCTGGCTCTCCGGGTTGGTTTCCATGTATTAGGCAAAAGTGCTCTCTCCTCATCCTGAGGGGATGGCCACGGGAAGCCCGGGGTGGGTGTCAGTCTGCTGTCTGCACGGTGCCCCGGGGAGGTGGCCTGCCAGGAACGTCTCTCCGATTGTTTCAGTCCTGTGGGGCCCAGAGCTGCAAGCCCCCCGGCCACCAGAGCCACACGTCCAGGGGACACCCCCGTGGAGACTAGGCACAGATCTGTGGTGGTGGCGTGGGGGCAGAACACGTCGGGGCAGAACACATCAAGCCTACCTGCTGGGTTCAGTGGAGTGGGGGCCACGGTCTCCCCTCCCTTCAGAAACCCCCGGGCATTCCTAACTTCGGCTGTTCTCACCCCATCACCGAGATCTCTTCTCCCAACCTTGCTGCTACCGTGAGGTCTGCTTCCCCTGGAGAAGCGGCCCCGTCCCTCCATGCTGGCAGGGGAGGTGGAGAAGAGTGGCAAGTAGGCGGGCACAGGGACAGTCGTACCACCCACAGTGCCCATCCCGGGGTCTTGCCTTCCCCACCAGGGCCCGGACCCCTGAGAAATGCAGCCACACCAGGCAGAATGGCTGGCACAGAGCAGGTGCTCAGGGGGCATATTGGCGGCATTATCGGGATTAGTTTTTTAAATTTTTTTGATGTTTATTTTTGAGAGGAGAGAGAGAGAGAGAGGGAGAGAGACAGAGCATGAGCAGGGGAGGGGCAGAGAGAGGGAGACACAGAATCTGAAGCAAGCTCCAGGCTCAGAGCTCCAGGCTCTGACGCTGGGCTCAAACTCACGGACTGTGAGATCATGACCTGGGCCGAAGTCGGATGGATGGTCACCCAACTGAACCACCCGGGCGCCCCTGTCGTGAATATTAATAAGAGTAAGGGGACGAGGACCACAGACCGCAGGGTGCCTTGTGGAGACATCATCAGAGCCCTGGAGCGGGATGTCGCTTTCAGGTGTCTGTTCATCCTTTCCTTCCTCAGCCATTCGTCAGCACTTACTCGGTACCAGACTCTGCGTGGGGCTCTGGAGTACCCAGAGGAAGGTAGCCAACCCCGGCCCCGGCCTTGAGCAGCGCACGGCCCGTGAGTCAGTCAGGCGTGAGACCCCCTGGAAGGAGGGGCCTCAGGGGGACGTGATCCTCAGTGACAGAAGGACGGGGGCCTAGCAGACACCCCCACCCCGGCCAGACTGAGATCCAGACAAGTACCTGGAGCTCTGTGTGTGTCCTGGCGGACACGGGGCCACACCTCGGGCCCCAGGCCACACCCGGGCCACACACCTGAGCGGGACAGAAGGGCGCCAGGCCAGAGCCTCCCCAGGGCCTCCCACGGGCTGTACGGGGAGACCGGGAGCCGGCGCAGGCCCGTCCTGAGCTCCAGGAAAGATACAGAGCACTCACCTCCAGCCCGGCCGTGCCCTCCTCCCCCCCACCCAGCAGATGGGCAGGCACACGTCCATGAGGACAGAGACATAGATGGTTCAGGTGTACAGGGAGATCACGGAACTCAGAGACACAGACGGCCCAGCTCGTCCACCCGGCACCCCGCCCCCCATCGCGGACGAGAGCCCGAGCAGGACAGAGGAAGGGGCCCGGCGGCCCCGAGCCGCACGGTGGGTCACGCTCCACGTCCAGTGCCCGTTCTCTCCCAGGAGGCCACTTGTCCCTTCACTTGGGGCGTGCCCCTCCCAGTCCTGGAGAGAACGCCGGATGACGGGGGAGCCCTGGACTGCGGGAGCCACATCGCACCTCCCACCGCAGCCCCTCCGAGAGAGGGCGGTCACCGTGTCGCAGGCGCCTGCACACCCACGGGCCACCCTGGCCGCACCGGCCTGGGACCGGCCGCCTTCCCGGCACCACACGGCCGGCGGTTTCCTGGGTCTGTCTGCGCGCGGCCCAGGCCCTCGTTCAGCCTTGCTCAGTTCTCCAGATTCCTTTCTTACTAGCATCTTCCCGGAACCTGGAGCTCACCAGCATGGGGGCTTCGTTCTTTCCCAGCGGATTTCACTGCCTCTGTCCGCTTTGTGTCTCTGTCCCTGCCTCCCTTCTCCGTCTCCCCCCATCGCTGTCTCCACTCTGTCCCCATCCTTGTCTGTGTCCCCCGCCCCCCAGGCCCCATGTGGAGCACAGTCTGGTTCCTGAGCCGCCCAGAGTCAGGACTGGTGATGACTCAGGTGGCTGGGAGCAAGTTTACCATCCCCTGGTGAGCACTGGCTGCTGGTCACCGGGGCCACGTGGCCGCATAAGCCAATGTCAGGGGGAAGGCTGGCGGGCACACGGGACCGCACTGCTCTCCCGTCCCCTGGGCCACTTACTCTGCAGCCGGGGCCGCAGAAGCATCGCCGGCCGAGAGCAGCCGTGTCCCGGAGGGGGCCTCGGGCAAGCCCCCGCTCCCTGTGACATGGGGGCGGTGTGCTTTACCTCGGGGTCTGTGGTCCAGGGAGGCCCTGCTCTCCGCTGGCTCTCCCTCCTCCAGCTGAGGCTCCCAGGCTGCCCACGCAGCAGGCCCTTCGGCCTCTGCCCTGAAAGCACCCCGGGCCTGCTTGTTAGGAGACACGGTGAAGATTCTGGGCTGTGTCCGCCCCCGGGGCCCCCACGCCCAGCCCTCCACCAGACGCTGCTCGGTCACTCAGGGTCTAGACAGGGTCTCCAAAGACAAGACGCACGGGACCCGTGTTAGGAGACTGGCCACGGCCACGTGGCTTCACCCGGAGCAGGGGTGACAGAGGCGAGGCCTCACAGAGGCGGAGTACATGAGGGGTGCGGTAGACCCTCGCTGTGGAGGTGACGGGACGTGTGGGGAGGAAGTCTCTGGGGACAGACCCTCCTCCGAGGGGCAGAGAGTTGAGCATCCGCATGGCTCCAGAGGCGTCTGTGGTGGCCTGGGTTCAGGCCCGGGAGCTTCCTCGCGGCTGATTCCCTGCTGAGGGGGGTGGCGGGGGTCACGGTACCCAGGCTGGCAAGCGGCTGAGTGTTCTCTAAGCTGGGCCGATCGGGAAGAGGCCTCTGTTAAGGGAGAGGGGCCTCAGCCAAACCCCTCACTGCCCGCAGCTCTGGGGGCCTGGCTCCCGGGGCTTTGCCAACCCGGCCCCTCCCCGGGCAGGTCCACAACCCCCTCTCCCCCCAGCGGCTTGGCGGGGAAGGAGACCACTCTGGCCCTGGGAACAGGGCCTGGTCCCATCGGTGGGCCCATCCAGCTCCAGGACATCCCCCCTGGGGACCCAAGGAGACCCACCCTGTCTGTCCCCTGTTTCTGAGTTAGGACCCGAGTCTCACCCGCCTATAAGCTCCATAGCTTTTCCGTCTCTACACCCAGCGCCAGGCCCCAGCTTATGTGTCCTCCTGGCTTCTCTGCTTTCCAACTGTGTGGACTTGAGCAAGTGGCTTGAGTTCTCTGTGCCTCAGGTTCACCCCCCTTGGTGAGTGTGGGACTCCGCGAGATCGTCGGGGGACAACCTGGGGGTGCTCACCGTCTCTCGAGAACCACCCGCGGCTGCCTTCCTTCTTCACCTGCTTCTCCCTGGGGGCAGGTGGGGGGCGTGCCCACCCTTCCTAATTCAGTTATTCGAGGCTGCAGCTGACAGTTCCTTCCACAGCCCCAGTTGTCTGTTTCCTAGGAAACAAGTGAGAGACACGGAGTGTGCAACAACACACACACACACACACACACGCACGCACGCGCACAGGCACGCACGCACAGGCACACCCTGGCTGCCACCCAGACTGACCCTTAACAGAAATACAGGAAATGTCAGCAGAGGCTAAAAATAGTTTACGCACCGCACCTCGGTTGCGTGTCCCTCCCCCCCCCCACCCCGACCCCCCAAACCTGCCCCTTATCCTGCCCCTCCCCCTCTGTGGCCCCCCCCTCTAGTCACTCCAGCCAAAGACCTGAGTGTCATCCTGGCAACGTCCTCCCAGCCCGTCCCCCTGCTGGGCACCGCCACCCGGAACCCTGCCGCCTGCCCGCCTTGCCTCCGGCATCCCTGTTCCTGCCGCCCCTCCCGCCCCAGCACACCAGGCGCAGACGTCTGTGCCGCCCCCGCACTCCGCGTCTAGCGACTGTCACTCCTGGACCAGAGCCCCAGCGCTGGGCAGTCCTCCTGCTGTCTCTGGACTGATCAGGGGGTGGCTTTCTCTGCCCTGACAGCCCCTTGTCACCTCCACACAGCAGTGAGTGTGGCTGTGACAGTTGTGCTCGCGAGGGTCCCGGGCATTATTCTGGGGGTTCACGCACTTTAGCTTGTCCAACAACATAACAGACATGCGTCCGCTGTTGGTTCCTCCGCTTCCCAGGAGCCCAGGGACGGGCCGCGAGCTTGACCCGCCTCCAAGTCCCCTACACCCGACAGAGGTGCTTCCTGGGGCCACTCCTGTCTGTCCACCGCTGTAACCCCAGCACGAGAAGAGTGCTCGGTACACTTCCGCGCAGTGAATCGAGGCACGCTGCACCCAGCGGGCACCCACTTCCCAGGGGATGCTCTCGTGGGTTTCCTCTGCCGTCCTCCCAGCATACCTGGCTGTTGAAAAGTGGCTTTTCTGCAGTTGTTGGCAAACGGGACTTTGGGGGCCCCGCTTGCTTCTCACAATATCCAAAGCATGGGCTCTGTTAACATCATGAGTCTGGGCCCGGCTGATGTGGCAGCAGGCACTTTGCGAAACAGCTAGACTGATAGCAGCAGACGCGGCTGCTTCTGTGGACACCTGGTAATCAGAGATATCTTCTTCTCGGTGCAGCATTATTTCACGGTCAACTTCAGCCACGAGAACCAGAAAGCCCTGGAGCTGAGGACAGAGGACGCCAAGGATTGTGACGAGTGGGTGGCAGCCATCGCTCATGCCAGGTATGTCTCACCCACCCCACGGTCCTGGCAGAAGAGGCTGAGCCCAGGGACCCCATCCAGAGCAAACCCAGGCCCTGGAGTGGGAGGGCGCGGAAAGGAGGGGAGCGGAGAAGGAGCCGTAAGGGAAGGCCTCTTGGGAGGGGGCGCCCCTCAGAGCCCCGAAGCTCCGGGTCTGTAGCTCCCTCGGGTGCCCCAGGAGCCAGATGGGGACAAAAGCAAAGGGCTCTAGTATATGCTGCAGAGAAAGTGGGGCTCCACGCTGGATTGAATCTTTTGGGTCCTGGAGAGGTGACAGGCTTGTGGTCTGGGGTGTGGCTCCACAGCTGACAGGCCCCTGGCAGAGCTGAGTACTATCCGAGGACAGGGACACCTGGATTCACCCCTCCCAACAGGTGATTTTTGTGGCTCAGTAGAGAGAGGTGTGTTTCTGTGTCTGTCTGCCTATTACATGCAAGGTCCTGAAGGCAGGGACCAAAAGCGATCCAACATCCCTAAGGCTTATAGAGGCCTGAGCAAGTGCTCAGCAAAGTGGATTGGAAGAAGGCAGGGATGAACGAATGGATAGAGGGTGGATGGGAGATTGGATGTTGAGTTTGTGAAAGATGAATGGGGGGTGGATGGGTGATTAGCGGATGTGTTTACAGTATGAGTGATGGTGGATCCATAGACAGCTGTGGGTGGATGGGTGGGTGGTGGGTGGATGGATGGATAGGCGGGTAGATGTAAGGATGATCGGATGGACGGACGGATGGGTGGATGGACGGTGGGTGGGTGGAGGGATGATTGGGTAGGCGGGTGGGTATATGAGTGGGTGGATGGATATGTGGATGGACGGATGGATGGATGGATGGACGGTGGGTGGGTGGAGGGATGATTGGGTAGGTGGGTGGGTATATGAGTGGGTGGATGGATATGTGGATGGACGGATGGATGAATGGACGGACGGTGGGTGGGTGGAGGGGTGATTGGGTAGGTGGGTGGGTGTATGAGTGGGTGGATGGATATGTGGATGGACAGATGGAAGGATGGATGGTGGGTGGGTGGATGGGTGGATGAATAGGTAGGTGGGTGGGTATATGGGTGGGTGGATGGATGGATGGATGGATGGACGGTGGGTGGGTGGAGGGGTGATTGGGTAGGTGGGTGGGTATATGGGTGGATGGATGGATGGTGGTTGGGTGGGTGGATGGATAGGTGGGTAGATGTAAGGATGATTGGATGGATGGATGGATGGACAGACGGTGGGTGGGTGGAGGGATGATTGGGTAGGTGAGTGGGTGGATGGATATGTGGATGGACGGATGGATGGATGGATGGTGGGTGGGTGGATGGGTGGATGAATGGGTAGGTGGGTGGGTATATGGGTGGGTGGATGGATGGATGGTGGGTGGGTGGGTGGATGGATAGGTGGGTAGATGTAAGGATGATTGGATGGATGGATGGATGGATGGATGGACGGACGGTGGGTGGATGGAGGGGTGATTGGGTAGGTGGGTGGGTATATGGGTGGATGGATGGATACCAGGGCCCTTCCTTGAGCTCTGGAACAAGTGAGCTGACCAGAAACCCTTTATTATGGCCACAGCATTGACGTTGACTTTGGGGTCAGGCCATCTCCAGCCCTGTCCTCAAGGAGTGTCCAGCAGTGGAGACCAGGTTCTCACACATGAACTTGTAGAGTCAGGCTCCGAGTGTGGTGCTGGGCAGACAGGTGTCCCCCAGGGATGTCACGGTCCAGTCAGGAAGACATTAGACACATTCACAACTAGCTCTGGTACCTGACAGCTGTGGTAGGGACCAGGCACCACGCAAAAGAGATGTTACTTCTATTTGCAGGGGTTGGAGGAAGCTGGAAATAGGGCGACACGTGACCTGAGCTGGAGGACTAGGGTCGTATCTAATGGGTTTAACTGTGAGGACTTTGGCCCCCAGCCCCATCGCCAAGACACAGATGTAGGAGACTTCCAGAAACAGTAAAGAGACCTAGTGCGGGTGTTGGAAGGTGGACAGTCATACCCAGTCTTGAACACCCAGCCGAAGTTTTTGGCTTTTACTCTGTGAACAGTGGGAGCTATGGGAGGTGTTACACCAGGGGAGTGACATGATTAGAGCTACGGATTTGAGTGGAAATTGCCAGTGTTTGGGAGGACGGATTCACGTGGGAAGAAGCCAAACTCAGAGAGACTCAGGGGGGACGTCAGTCTCCCGACACTGACCTAGAACCAAGAGTGGGATTTCTAAGTGTTGAAGGGTTAGAGAATTCTGATTCGTTGTACATTCTGATGACCAGGATTACGCTGACTTAGAAAATCAATTAATACAGAAGTGTTTTATTTTTTTTTTTCCAACGTTTTTTATTTATTTTTGGGACAGAGAGAGACAGAGCATGAACGGGGGAGGGGCAGAGAGAGAGGGAGACACAGAATCGGAAACAGGCTCCAGGCTCCGAGCCATTAGCCCAGAGCCTGACGCGGGGCTCGAACTCACGGACCGCGAGATCGTGACCTGGCTGAAGTCGGACGCTTAACCGACTGCGCCACCCAGGCGCCCCAATACAGAAGTGTTTTAGAGACAGGGAGACAACTGCTGTGTGTGGAGTCCAGCCTGGAAGAAACGACAGCCTGAGGTGGCAGGTGCCGGACCAGGGTGGAGCCCCATCATTCACACACACGGGCAGGCGTGGGAAATGGCTCAACCACTTGAGAGAATTGGAAGCCCATTGCCTAAAAATTAGCAACTTAGAAATTGTCAGGCCTGTTGTATGACCAGCAATGCCACCTTCTGGTACTTGTCCGGGAGGAACAGAAGTGCCCACGAGAAGTCTCGTGTGCTAATGTCCTTAGCGGCTTTGTGCATCGCGGTCCCCAGACTAGAAATAGCCGGGGTGTCCATCAGCAGACAGACATACAGACACACCCCGGATCATCCATGAGACGGAATACTGCTCCGCGATGGAAAGGAAGCCACCACAAATCCGCGTAACAAAACGGATCAACGTCAAAGTCAAAGGAAACGGAGCCAGACACAAAATAGTACACACCGTGTGATTCCAGTGATGTGAGCTTCTAAATTTTTTTAATGTTTTTATTTATTTTTGAGAGACAGAGAGCTTGAGCAGGGGAGAGGCAGAAAGAGAGGGAGACAGAGAATCGGAAGCAGGCTCCAGGCTCCGAGCCGTCAGCGCAGAGCCCGATGTGGGGCTCAAACTCACAAACCGTGAGATCATGACCTGAGCCGAAGTCGATGCTCAACCAACTGAGCCCCCCAGGCATCCCAAGTTACGTGAACTCCTAAAACGGGCAGAGCTAACGTGTGGTGAAGGAATCTGGACAGTAGTTGGGGGTGGGGGGGGTGGCTGGGAAGGGACGTGAGGGAACTTCCTGGGTGATGGGAACGTTCTTTTATCCCAGGTCAGGCACGGACTGATCAAAACCACTCAGACCTCGCACTTAGGGTCTGCGGTCTCCATTCTATGCATGTTAAACCTCAAATTTTAATTATGCAGTCCCTTGGGGTGCCTGGGTGGCTCAGTCGGTTAAGCGTCCGACTTCAACTCAGGTCACGATCGCACGGTCCGTGAGTTCGAGCCCCGCTTCGGGCTCTGGGCTGATGGCTGGGAGCCTGGAGCCTGCTTCCGATTCTGTGTCTCCCTCTCTCTTTGCCCCTCCCCCGTTCATGCTCTGTCTCTGTTTGTCTCAAAAATAAATAAACGTTTAAAAAAATAATAATAATAATAATAATTATGCAGTCCCAAATCTCTGACCTGCCTTTTCTGTGACCAGCAGAGAAAACTCCCTTTTAAATGGTTCAAGTGATTAGGTCAGGCCCACCTGGACACCCTCCCCATCTTCCCACCAGCTGTGTCGTGTGTCGGTTAACGTGACCGAGGGAGAGGGTAGCAGCCCATCCG
This sequence comes from Puma concolor, assembly GCF_028749965.1. NCBI lineage: Eukaryota > Metazoa > Chordata > Mammalia > Carnivora > Felidae > Puma > Puma concolor. The sequence goes on from NC_141672.1 coordinate 148,709,827, forward strand.
ATTTATGGGCCTGGGGCTTAGGAGGGCTTATGCACCAGGCCCGACTTGCTTCTCTGCTGTGTAACTAGGGGGAGACTACAGACCCTGAGCCGTAGGTTAGCTCCAAGTCTAATACATCGTGTGTGTGCGTGTGTGTGTGTGTGTGTGTGTGTGTGTGTGTGTGTGTAAGAGGGAGCCTGACGGCCTCCCGCAGCTATATCTGGTAGTAAGTGTTTCTGCCGGTATTTTATTTATATTTTATTTGTTTACGTAACAGATACATTGTACACACAAAAATAAGCGCTGGGACATATGAACGGCATGCAGGGACACTGTGTACTCTCCTGCATATGTGACGTCCCAGCGTCGGGGGGGGGGGGCACCTCTGAGCTGTGCGCGAACAGCCGCGTGTGGAACGTTACACCCGCGTGTGCATCACCCACACGTCGGGAGGGGAGCTGTGTGCCGCCGACGGCCGCACGGGCACGTGCAGACCCGCGTGGTCGGGGGCTGCAGACCTCGTCTAGCTCCAGCCTCCACGCTAAGTGACTGTTGTTTGGCGCGAGTCCTGTCCCTTCTCCGGCCTCAGTTTCTTCATTTATAGAATGAGACGGTTGGTCTTTCGTGCTTCCCGAGCCCCCTTGCAGCCCCGAGTCTGGGTCTGTAAGGACGGTGCTGCACAAAGAGATACTCAGTACCTCGTCTCTGGAGAAGGTGGGGTGAGGCGGGAATAAGGGAGGAAGGGAGGCAGAAGCCGCCCAGACTGTCCTGCAGATGAGACCTCGCTTGGCCCCGAAGCGGAATAACTCTTTGGATCGTGTCTCCCTGGAATGAGGAGGCCCCTCCGTGCTCCTGGCCCAGTTCCCCTTGCGAGTAAAGTCGACTGAGCCTCTTGGGAAGTGGGAGAAACATTAAAACTGAATATTCTGGCTAATGTTCATGCTTGGAATGGAGGCACAGAATCATTGGAATCAAATAGTTCTGCAAACCAGAGACGCCCCTCACAGAGCGTTTACCTTTAGACGGGGCGGGCCGGCGAGGGCGCAGCTGTGCTTTCTGGATCAGGGTGTCCCCCAGGCCCGCTGCCCCCTGCCCCCCCACACCCTCCCGCCTTCGGGCTCAGCTGAGGGAGCCTCCTGGGACACCGTCAGGGGACCAGGTGTGCCCCACCACCCCCGACACAGCCCGTTTTGCAGAGCTGTTCCCCACCCACGGCCTCTTGGGGTCCTCCTGTCTCTCGGGGCTTGTGGGGAAGCTGTCATTGTCCCATTTCGGTCTCAGAGCACCTGTGTGTGGCTCCTGAGTCGGTGACAGCAGCCAGCACCCACCCCGCCGAACAGCCACACCCAGGGCAGCCGGAAAGTCACATCAGAAGATGCCAGATGGAAAGGCGTCCCCTCGATTGGGCAAGTGGGAGCCAGCTGGTGACCCCCGAGAGGGACCCAGGTCCTGTGGGCGCTGGTGGCCGACCCAGGCCAGCCTGGGCTCGGAGCGAGGGCAGGAGAGACCGCGGGGACCATGGGGGAGGGCAGGCCACTCTTTCCACAAGCCTGCAGAGGTAGGAGGGGGCTTGGTCTGTGCTCCGTGTGGAGGACAAAGCCCATGGAACAGGGGCCGCTGCTACTACAGAGGGAAAGGCAGGGTCTGGGGCACGGACACTCGGGGGTCCAGATGGGACTTGGGCTTGGGCAGGAATGCCAGGGGAGGGAGGAGCTGGGGACCCAGCACAGGAAGCAGGGAGGGGAAGATGGGGACCCAGCACAGGAAGGGGGAGGGGAAGATGGGGATGGGGCTTGGGAGGGGACCCGAGACCCCAGACCTTCCCTCGGAGTCGACGTCTGGCTTTCCAGTTCCCTGCCCTTCTGCCCTGTGAGGCTGCACCCCTTTCCTGGAATGGGGTTTCTCCCCAGCTCTGACACCTGTAGATGGCCGTGATTGTGCTGTGGGGAGTCAGGGAGAGCTGGCCCAGACGCAGGTGACCTGGCCCATGACCTTGGGTGTTCCAGGCTCCCCACCGCCCCTCCTGCCCCCAGTTGTGATGCTCCGCAGATGTGAGGTGACGCCTGTTAATCTGCACAAATGCTGGGCTGTCTCTTCCGCCCCCTGCTTATCCTTTGGGGGGCCTTCTGACCTGTCCCCACTAACTTTCCGGCTTTGTTGCCAATCACCCCCACACAAGCCTCCCAGCCAAGGCTGCCCTCGGATGGGCGCGTGCCCGGAGCACCGGGTTCGTCATCAGAGGCCTGGGCTGCGGGGACATAGTCCGGGTTGGAGACGGCATTTCAGCTGGGCCCGGGGCTAGCCTAGGAAAGAGGACGGAGCTAGCACAGGGAGGGCAGGGGAGGTGGATTCCAGACAGGAGGTCTGCCCCGTGCAAAGGCCTAGAGCTCCTGGCGGGGGAGCGGGACCCGTCGGACCCAGAGGTTGGAGCGAGAGACGGGGGCTGGGGAGGAGGCGGCCAGGCCGGGGCCCCGGGCGCTGTGTCCAGAGTGTGGGGGGGAGGCCCCCCCCGGGGCTGGATCTCTAGGGGTGCTGGGGGCTAACCTGCGGCGTCCATCTGTCCGTAGCTACCGGACCCTGGCCACGGAGCACGAAGCGCTGATGCAGAAGTACCTGCACCTGCTGCAGATTGTGGAGACGGAGAAGACGGTGGCCACGCAGCTGCGGCGGCAGATCGAGGATGGGGAGGTTGAGATCGAGCGGCTGAAGGCAGAGGTGACCGCTGGCTGGGCGCGGAGGGGGCCGGCGGGGGTCCGGGCCCCAGACCGGCACCTCAGAGCACCCTGGGCTCCTGCAGGTGGGGCGGGGAGGGGGGCGGCGGGCCGGCCTCCAGATGTAGACGCAGCAATGCAGGCGGCGCGGGAGGGGCGCGTGGCCGGATCGGGGTTCGGATCCCACCTCTGCCACTGAAGACGGGCAACTGGAGCAGGCGCCCTAGGCTCTGTGCCTCAGTGTCTTCATCTGTAAGGTGGGCTTTTCGCCAGCACCCGGCGAGGTTGTGCGGATGGTGCGAGGTCACGAGTGCGTTGGGGGTACTATGCCGAGGACCACGCCGAGCACTCGGCGGGGGCGCGGGCCCGGTCATCGGAGCGTGCGCTCCCGTGTCGGCACCACAGCAGCCCCTTCCCCTGTCCGTTGCGGGGAGCACTCTCACGGGGTCGTCGGGCAGCCGTCTGGAGGCAGCGCCGCTGCTGGACTGAGCCCACTAGGCTTGGATCCCGAGCGTCGTCTGCGAAGCAGTTTCTCGTCAGAAACGCGGAACCGGGGCCTCCAGCATCGGAACCTGCACTCCCACAGCCTCCCAACCAAGCCCCTCTTGCGTGAAAGCGTGGGAGACGCTCTCGGCCCTTAGACACCCTGCCAGCCGTCTGCCCACCCCAGAAGGATCTGATCCCTCACCCCACAGCACACTTGGAACCGTCTGGCCCCGTCGCACAAGAGCCGCGGACTCGGAGCGGAGGAGGGGACGTGAACACACAGACTCTCGCAGCCAGAATCCGCTACATAATTTCCAGGGCCCAGTGCAAAGGAAATAAGCAAGGCCGTGGCTAGGGCTGGGGGAGTCCGCCCCCGTCCCACGGCCCACCACCCCAACCCAGGTGACCCCCAACTTCAGCCTCCACCTCCCCCAGCCTCTGCACCGTGATGCACTATGTTCCCAGATTAGGGGGTCACCCACCTGGTGCACTGGCTGCTGTCTCCCTGAGACACCATGGGCCACGCCCTCTGCACCTGCACCCAGGCCCCTGCAGGTGGCACAGGGTCTCCAGTCTCCCCTGCTCCTGCCACCCATTGCCTCCAGGGCACAGGGTAGCCATGGTCATGGGTCCCAGGGTGCCAGGCTGTGGGGAGGGGGCAGCTGAGAACCCGTCCCGGGGAGGCAGGAACACACGTGAGCCGAGGCCCCAAGCACCTGGGGTGTGCTGCACTGTCCCATCTGATGTCACCATAAAGCACAGATTCCAGAAGGAAATTACTAAGAATTTCAAGATGGCAGCTGCACGGGTCCCACCGTGTGCCCGCGAAGCCAGCTCTGCCTGGGAAGTTCACAGGCTGAAGGTCACCACTTCCGCCTTGGTGCTCGGCGGCCAAGCTGTCCGGTGCCCTTGGAAGTTGAAATTCAACGAAGTTTCAGGTTCAGTATTCCTCTTCCCATCCTGCACCAGGCACCTGCAGAGGCGCCTTCTCAGTCCCTCCGTGACCAGCCACTCAAGGAACCAGGTGCAGAGAGAAGTCACGTGCCTGAGCTCACATAGCTGGGACCAGGGCCCAGGGCCGCCTGTCCACTTGCCAGTGTGTCCACCCTACCCAGAGCCCCTTCCCACATGGCTCTGGGATAGGAGCTGGTCCTGTGTCTCAGCACCTGGTTCGATCTGGGATTGGCTGCACCCTGGAGGCCACTCCCGGGAGCTCCCCAGCCTGGCACACATCCCCGAATTGGGGCTTCACCCTGTGAGGAACCAGAGGCCTGGCCCCAGTCCAATGTCACTAGATTCACAAGCAGGGGTGTCCAGGTGCCACTCACTCACTCACTGAAATGTGCCTGCAGCCACCTGACCACGGCTGTGGCCTCGGCTCTTCCCCCAGGCCCCCTTTCCGGTCAACCAGGACTCTGGCACCTCTTGGCCACGGCACATGCTGGTGCTCCTGTTGGAATGGCCCTGTCATCCCACCTGCCCTGCCTCATGGAACCCTACCCAGTCCAGCACCCCCTCCCAGGGAACACCCCCTAGTCCAGCACCCCCTCCCAGGGAACACCCCCTGTCCAGCACCGCTTCCCAGGGATCACTCCCAGTCCAGCACCCCCTCCCAGGGAACACCCCCAGTCCAGCACCCCCTCCCAGGGAACACCCCCTAGTCCAGCACCCCCTCCCAGGGAACTCCCCCAGTCCAGCACCCCCTCCCAGGGAACACCCCCTGTCCAGCACCACCTCCCAGGGATCACTCCCAGTCCAGCACCCCCTCCCAGGGAATACCCCCAGTCCAGCACCCCCTTCAAGGGAACCCCCCAGTCCAGCACCCCCTCCCAGGAACCCCACAGTCCAGCACCCCCCGGGGTCACCCCCAGTCCAGCACCCCCTCCCAGGGAACACCCCCTAGTCCAGCACCCCCTCCCAGGGAACACCCCCAGTCCAGCACCCCCTCCCAGGGAACTCCCCCAGTCCAGCACCCCCTTCCAGGGAACCCCCCAGTCCAGCACCCCTCCCAGGGAACTCCCCCAGTCCAGCACCCCCTCCCAGGGAACACCCCCAGTCCAGCACCCCCTCCCAGGGAACACCCCCTAGTCCAGCACCCCCTCCCAGGGAACTCCCCCAGTCCAGCACCCCCTTCCAGGGAACCCCCCAGTCCAGCACCCCTCCCAGGGAACACCCCCAGTCCAGCACCCCCTCCCAGGGAACTCCCCCAGTCCAGCACCCCCTTCCAGGGAACCCCCCAGTCCAGCACCCCTCCCAGGGAACTCCCCCAGTCCAGCACCCCCTTCCAGGGAACACCCCCTAGTCCAGCACCCCCTCCCAGGGAACTCCCCCAGTCCAGCACCCCCTCCCAGGGATCACTCCCAGTCCAGCACCACCTCCCAGGGATCACTCCCAGTCCAGCACCACCTCCCAGGGATCACTCCCAGTCCAGCACCCCCTCCCAGGGAACACCCCCAGTCCAGCACCCCCTTCAAGGGAACCCCCCAGTCCAGCACCCCTCCCAGGGAACACTCCAGTCCAGCACCCCCTCCCAGGGAACTCCCCCAGTCCAGCACCCCTCCCAGGGAACACCCCCAGTCCAGCACCCCCTCCCAGGGAACTCCCCTAGTCCAGCACCCCCTTCCAGGGAACACCCCCAGTCCAGCACCCCCTCCCAGGGATCACTCCCAGTCCAGCACCACCTCCCAGGGATCACTCCCAGTCCAGCACCCCCTCCCAGGGAACACCCCCAGTCCAGCACCCCCTCCCAGGGAACACCCCCAGGCCAGCACCCCCTCCCAGGGAACACCCCCAGTCCAGCACCCCCTCCCAGGGAACACCCCCAGTCCAGCACCCCCTCCCAGGGAACACCCCCAGTCCAGCACCTCCTCCCAGGGACCCCCTGGCTCACCACCCCTGCTCCCCGACATCCCCACACCCAACCTACTGGGGACTTGTAGGGCCAGGCTGTCTTTTGTCACTCTCCCTCACACCTGGCACATAGTAGGTGCTCAGCGAAAAAATGTGCGTCACACTCTGCTGGGCCCTGGAGGTATGGAAGTGTCCACCCCTGAGGTCTAACTGTGGTACCATGAAATCGGCATTGTGATAGAGCTTGCGGTGTGAACCAGGCAGAAAGTGAGTTATTTTACATCTAGAGAGAGTATGGGTCCATGTTTCATATGGTGTTAGAAGGATTTGCACACCAGAGAAGGCGAGGGTGCAAAGGGCGGGGTCCCCTCTGTGGCTGGGGAGCAGCAAGCAGGTCAGTTGTGTGTGCGTGTGTGTGTGTGTGTGTGTGTGTGTGTGTGTGTGTGTGTGTGTCAGAGGCAGCAGAGGCCCCACATGGTGCGAATTTGGAGCAGAGCTTCCTTTGCCCCCTAGTTTTCTGGGGCAGAACATTCTTCTGAAGGGACTTTGAAAGAAAGGCCGTCCTGGTAAAGCTCTCAGGCTGTGGTCTCTCTGTGTCTCACGCACACGTCCTGCAGGCCAGGGGGATGCAGCCTGTTTGCAGGAAGTAGGCCGTGAGGGAGGCCGGAGGCACCGAGAAGCCGAGCGAGTGATGAGTGACCCCCCGGGGAGGAAGACAGACCTCGGAACTTGAGAGCTGGAGGGATCTGAAGACGCTGAGCCCACAGAAGAGGAAGGGACTTGGCCAAGGTGGCTCCAAGGTCACCCGAGTGATGGAGTCCCGGCTCGGACTTGGCTCTTCCTGGTTCCGGACCCCTGGCCTGCGTCTGCCGGGAACTTCCTCCTCCTGAGGAGCCGGGCCTGCAGGAAGGGTGTACGTTCGCCCACCACGGTGTCGCCGGCGTGGCCCCAAGCCTCCACGGTCCCCCTGACCTCCCACGGCCAAACAAACCCCGGCGCCCTGTCTCGCACGTCCCGAGGGCCTGCAGGGCCTCGCCTTCTCCTGGCCACCTCTTGGTTCCAGCCGGCTCCCCTGCCCACAGCAGCGGCCCGAAGGCAGCCCTCAGTGGCCGCCACGCACCCCTGTCGGGGTGGCCCCAGTACCTCGGCGGCCACAACCCCTCATCGCGGGGGCTTCAAGCGGCGAGCACTGCTCCCTCACGCACCCAGGGTCCAGCGTGGGCCCTGCTCCCGCGCTCTCACCAGAGTCGGGGCCACGGCCCACGGGCCCCGGGCTCACGCGTGCGAAGGGGAACACCTCACACTTCCAGGGACAGAGGCGCATCACAGGACCACGCCCGCCGTCGGGTGGCAGAGGACCGAGAAGCCCAGTCCTGCGCCGTCGAGCAGGAGACCCAGAGTCTAACGACTGCCCGACTGCTTCCCCCTTCGGTCCCCAAACCCTGATGCAGCTGGTGTGCAAAATACGGAACAGACTGTGCAAAAGGTTGGACACAGCGGCGGGGCGGGGGGGGGGCTTCCACGGCCATCGAAAACCGCTCCCAAACAGGTAGAAGACACGGCTGCCCTCACAACCTCTGCCCTTCCGGTCACGGGGGTCTCTCACCCACCTCTCCCCTGCAGCTACCAAGCCCGTCGCCCGCCCCATGGCGCGTGTGCACTCCCCCCTCCAGCCCCGCAGCCGTGTTTCCCTGCAGATCAGGCCCAGACAGAGCTGTGCGCCGTGCTGTGTACCTCTGCTGGGTCTCTGGGCTCCCCGGAGCACCTGTCAGGCCACAGAGCTCTGAGGACCTTCTACGACAGAGGGGCATCTCTGGGATGCTCAGCTTGGCTCCGTTTCCTTGCTTCGGTAGCTGTCTTCCCTCCATTTATGGTTGGAAGTGAATTTGGAGCGCTAACGTAGGGCCTACAGGGCAGGGTAGGAGTTTGGAGGCTGTCGCCATATTTTACTAGCCTGGAGCACTCAGTTATAGGCCCGGAGCACTCAGGATCCTGGAGTCTGACTCTGGAAGAAACCGCTGAGATCTTTGGTTCAGGGGTTCGTTCGGAACCAGTCTTGCAAACAGACTTTGAGGTGGACCCCCACCACGTGAGACGGGTCGGCGAGGACACCGCTCTGGGGGAGAAGGACAGTGCCGTGTGACCCCTCCCCGCACAGGGCCCACCTCCCTGCCTGCAGGCTCGCTCCTCGCCTCCCCTGCTGCCCCGTGCCCTTGTTCACACCGCCCCCTCTGCTGGACGGGCTCCGTCCCATCGCCCTCCTGTCGGACTTCGATTTGTCCTTCAAAACCTCTTTTGGATGGCCCCTTGCTATTTCCCTGGTGAGACCCCCCCCCCCCGACTGCAGGAGCTGCACGCCTCCATTCTCACCTTGTCTTGTCGGACAGTGAGTGACCTCTGGGGGCGTCTGACCCCCTTGTTAGGCTGGGAGCCCCCAGGGGGATCTGACTCATCCACTTCCAGCTGTGTCTCACCAGAGCCCAGCACAGAGACGTCCCCAGGATGTGCTGATGGGCTTGGCCCGGGAGGACCAAGATGGATGCCTGTGTGGCTTAGAAGAGGCCAGAGGGAGTCGAGAGGGGAAGAGAGCTGGGCTGTGCGGCAGCTGTTTGAAAAGCAAGAAATACAGAAATCGTTAGCAAAACCTTGGCTGTTTAGCAAAAAGCAACACCGTGGGCCAATTCCGCCGTCAGTTGCCGCGCTAAGTGCCTTCTGCACCAAAGACCCCGTCTTGGGGGCGCGGTGGGGCGGGCGCCGATGCTCAGGGCCCCAGAGTGTGTGGCAAGCGAGGGATTGCCCCCGATGGGCCGAGCAAGCCAGGCTGCAGGGTCGCAAGTGGGCAGGGCGAGCGAGACGCCCTGGGAGCGTGAGCCCGGCCGGGCCAGAGCGGGGTGCGAGCCAGCAGGTTGGGGTAGGAGCCAAGGTGCCAGCTCTCTGTGGCCATCGCTGACGAGGGTCAGCCGAGCAGGCCCTGGGTGCCCACCAAGCCATCCCCAGAGGGACCTGCCCGGTGGGGAGAAAGGCTGCCTCTGTGGGCCCACTGGGGCCGCCAGCTCCTGGCAGGGAGAAGCCACCGCCCAAGACCTCTGTGGGGTCCCTGGGCTCGTGGCTCCCCAGAGTCCGCCCCCCAGGGCTTTCCAGTGCCGCCTGTGCAGCGACACAGCGCCTGACCTAATTGCGTCCATTTTTCACCCTGGCCCCTGCCGAGGAGCCGTCCTGGAAAGCGTCTCTCCCAGAAGAGCACCATCAGTTTTAAGAACAGGCTACTTACACGCGTGCGTGCAGACACGCAGACGCACGTCACCACTGTACAGAGAAAAGGGTACCGTGTGCAGACGGCCGCTGAGAAGCGATAATGTCGGGCCAGAGGTGGGGGTGTTGACCGGGCATCCCCACGTTTCTGAGCTAAGAGCCTGTGGGTGCGTGCGTGTGCGCGTGCGTGTGTCCTCAGCCCTCTGGCGTATGGATCAAAGAGTCCGCCTCTGCCAACGTGCAGATGTTTGCAGAGAGCTGAAAACAAGCCGGGAGGGCTGGGGGGAGGGGGAACGAGAGGAAGAAGGGTCCGCGCCGGCCGGAATGCTCCTCGGATATTTTCAGCCACTCCGCAAGCAGAGGCTGGGGTAATTTTAGCAACCGGGGCGTGGAGAGGGGGTGACTGCTCCGTTTTGCTCCAAAAGTGCTCAGTTGTGAGAGCCCATTCATCCCGCGGCGCGGCTTGCGGCCTCGACGGGACAGAGCCACACGCCCTGCAGAGGGCGCTGTGGCCCGGAGCGTTTGTAGGTTCCCCTGCGCGGCTGCCCTGCGTTCCTGTGCCTGCGGTTTGTTTGGTGGCTGCCGGTCCGATTCCCTCGTGTGGACGTAGCCCGCAGGCGTGTGCTGAGCGCCGGGAGCGCTCTGATGAGAGTGGCAGGCAGACACGGGGGATGCCAGCTCTTGAATGGGGGTCCACAGCCCCCGTGAAAGGCGCCCCGGAGTGGCGGGAAGGAGGCTGGAGGGGCTGGGTCCCCGAGGCACCCCCTGTCCCGGGCCCCGCCCCTCGGTTCTGTTCTTGCAGCTCTGCTGACATCGGCCGGCCGGATGGAGGTGCTGACGCACGATCCCCAAATCGGCCGGATGGAGGCTTTTAGGGCAGCTCAGACGTTCCTTCCGCGGGGCTGTCCTGTGTTTCCAGGCCGGCAGTTTCCACAGAGGCTTCCGGTTGGAGAAGTGCTTCAGGGCTGCCCAGGGGAGGGGACAGCCAGCGGCTTTGCCTCCGCCACCTGCTTTTCTCTGACGGCAGCAGGGTTTTGTCGGAAAAACTAAGGGGACCACCCAAGCGTCCGCTTACGCGTGAGTGCATTGCCAAGTGCGGTGTGCAGACAGCACGGAACCCTATCCAGCCTTAAAGAGGAAGGAGAAGGAGAAGGAAGGGGTCTGCTGACCCCTGCTGCAGCGCGGACGAACCCTGACGACGTCGCAGCAGGCGGACTAAGCCAGACACAAAAGTTCTGTAGGGTTCCACTTCCACTCGTGACAGGAGGTCCCTAGAGGAGTCAAGTTCACGGAAGACAGGACCTAGACGGTGGGGCCAGAGGAGAGGGAAACATGGTTTAATAGGGTCAGGGTTTCAGTGTGGGAAGGTGGAAAGTCCTGCAGATGGGCGGTGGGGACGGCGGCACACTGTGCTTCGTGCCAGTGACCTCTGCACCTGAAACTGGTTTAAATAGTTGTTCTATGCTGTTTTGCCACAACAAAAATGCAGAAATGAAGGGGCTGGTGGGGAGGAGAATCACAGATTGAGGCCAAAGCTGCCACATTGCACTGGGGTACCCGCCGTCCGGAGAGCGCGGGGGCCTCTCACCAGGAGCTGGGGCCTGGGTGTGCGGGTGGGCAGCCGCACCCAGAGCCGGGGACAGGAGCCCTTGGTGGGGCGGGGCCCCCACTCACCACCGCGCCCTCGTCTCTACAGATCGCGACTCTGCTCAGGGACAACGAGCGCGTCCAGTCCACCCAGACTGTCACCCCCAACGACGAGGACAGTGACATCAAGAAGATTAAGAAGGTGTGTGCTGTCCTCTTTTGAGAGCTTCCCGGCCCTGCCCGGGGTGGGCACTGTCACCGACTGTCTTTCCACCCCCGGGGCCGGCCACCCCCTGCTCGGCCCCGGCCTTGGACTGGATGCACTCTATTTATAGGTGGGGAGGGCAGGTTCCAGAGCGGAGGGAGTGGGTGGGGGGCCGGGACGGGAACCCAGGCCTAGAGGCTGTCGGCCAGGAGCTTCTCCCACAACGCGGGACAGCCTCCTAAGGCCACAGTCCCCTCCCCATGCAGAGCCTTCTCCTCATGGCTTTGGTCCCCGGCGCACCCCAGATTGGAAGTCCACGGGGCCCCAAAGCTGACCCTGCTGCTGTGATCTGTGGGAGCCCAGATGGCATGGGGACCCGCCCAGTGGCTCTGGGTACTGACCCAGCAGCCTGGGGCAGCCATGGGAGCAGGTGCAGGGGGCAGGGTGCCAACCAACAGCCTGGGGCAGCAGTGGGGGCAGGTGCAGGGGGAAGTGTGTGTGTTTGGGGTCTTCAACCCACACGGCGTGGGGGTCTTTTTTCTTTTTAGTTTGTTGCCAGTGCTTTAGAAGCTAAACGATCTGGATTTTGTTTCTCAAAAATAGAAGTGGCCAACATTCATTAAGCATTTTCTATGCGTCAGACCCTTCACGCAGAGCCCTCTAGGGTTTTGCCATCATCCGCATTTCACATGGGGGGCAGCTGAGGCGCAGAGAGGCAAAGCCACTTGCCCAAGTTACACAGCTGCTTGCGGGTGACATTGAAACCCCAGCCTCCAAGCTCCAGAGCCACCTCCTCTGTCCCCGGGACACACTGCTGCCCACACAAGCCCCATTAGTCCCCACCAGCTGGCCTCCTGCGTCGTCGGCGGGACCTGCCAGGCCCCCTCAGGCACTGGGCTTTGCCACCAGGTCTGAGCCGAGCCCCACCAGGCAGGGCTCCCCTTTGCTGGGGCTCCCCTGGGTTTCTCTGCCCGTTTGGAGAAGCATTCTGGGTGGAACATCTCTCTGTGCCTGCTGAAATCCCCCTCCCTCCCTCTATCTATCTCCACCCTCCTGGAGCCTCAGGCGGGCCCCTCCCTCGTGGAGAGAGCCTCCGAGTCTAGAAGGGGGCGGTCCAGACTCAGGGCCGGCTGCCTCTCCAGGGCAGACGCCCCCCAGCCACACATCCACATCCTGACTGTCCGCACACCTTTCCACTGAGGTTCTGATGAGCACCTGTGCCCGGCCCCCAGCAGGCGGTCCCCAGGTCCCCAACCCTGCGGCAGGAGCCGGGTGGTGCCTGGCCTGGAGGCAGGTGCGTCGGAAAACAGTGGTCTCCGTGGCCATGAGTCAAGGTCCTCTCCCAAGCTCTTGCCAAAGCGGCTGCGCCCAGTGGCCCAACTACACGCCCGCCAAGTATCTGTGCCAGTCTCGCCGCAGAGGCCAGAGGAGGGCTCCAGGCAGGCCCTGCTGAGGCCCCAAGCACCAGATTAACCAATTTGCCACATTCTGTTCAATTTGCCAATCGCCCTCTATCCCAATGAGCGTTAATTGAGGCTTCTAGGCTTCTAGGCCAGTTGTTGGACAAGGTGAGGAATGAGGGAGGCCCAGCACGGCCTGGCAGGCATCTACCCCCAGCCCCTCCCGTGACAGAGACTCAGGGCCACACGTCCCCCACCTCTGAGGCGAGCTGGGGGTCTGGGGAACATGCAGAGGTCGGGGCGGGGCCTGGCACCTACATTTCCAGCAAAGCTGGTGGGGCAACAGGTGGAGTCCAGGCGCCCCCTCCTTAGCCCCTTCACGCGGATGGGAAAGCAGCTTACGGGACCCGGAGACTCACCCAGGGTCTCGCGGGCAGGCCAGGCCCTGGTCCCAGCTTACCTCCCTGCACACTCCACCGCGGAGGAGGCAGCGAGAGGAGGCACCGACCCTGCCTTGCCCCCCCCTGGAGCCCCCCTGCCCTGGGGCCCTCGCGGTCGAGCCCCCCCCCCCCCGACGGACCCCAACACCGCCCCCCCCCCGGACCCTCGCGGAAGAGCCTCCCCCCACGCCGGGTCCCTGGCGGCAAAGCACCCCCAACCCCCCCCACCGGGGCCCTCGCGGCTGACCCCCCCTGACGCCCCCCCCCCACCCCCGCCGCTCCCCAGGTCCAGAGCTTCCTGCGCGGCTGGCTGTGCAGGCGCAAGTGGAAGACCATCATCCAGGACTACATCCGCTCGCCGCACGCCGACAGCATGCGAAAGCGGAACCAGGTGGTGTTCAGCATGCTGGAGGCCGAGGCCGAGTACGTTCAGCAGCTGCACATCCTGGTCAACAACTTCCTGCGGCCTCTGCGCATGGCCGCCAGCTCCAAGAAGCCGCCCATCACGCACGACGACGTCAGCAGCATCTTCCTGAACAGGTGAGGCGGCCCGGAGGCGGAGGTCCCCTGAGCCGCCGTCAGCCCGTCACCGTCACCGGGGGCGGAAGTTGCCCCGAAAAGCGTGGGCGCGGGCGGGCGGGTGCGCGCCGCCGGGACGTCGCGTCCGGAGACGCCTCTGATCGACAGAGCCTGGGGGCGGGGTGCTGTCGGCATCGAGCGGGCACCTGCCGGGGCGCCGGACGCCTCCCCACGGCGCCCGCCGGGCCCTCGGCTAAGAATCGTCCCGCGCAGACGTCGGCAGAGCGGCCACCGAGCGCGTTTCGAATCGGCCTCCAGACGCGGCCGTAACCGCCTGGAGGCCGGGCTCCGTGCCAGCGGCCGTCTCTCCCGGAAGGGGACTCTGGCGCCCGCGTGGGGCTGGCGGCGCCCGGGGGCGAGCCAGCAGCGGCTCTTCTGCCGTCAACCGCGTGGTCGGGGGAGTTTCTCGAGAAATGGTTTAGATGCGCTTCTCAGTGGGTAGTAAAGTTGAGTAAACGGGATAAAAACGGGAAAAAAAACAGACCGCAGTTTATAAGTGATTACCGCCCCCCCCCCCCAGGAATTACAGCGGGTCACCGTGTGGCCCCTAGATGTTCATACAGCTGTGACCCGCCCGAAATATGCCCGGCGCAGCCGTGTCACTGGCCGAAACCGGCCCTCCACGGGAGGTCAGGACCCGGGGTCCCCGGGGGCACAGGGCCCGTGGGGCGGCCACGGTTGACAGAGAGACGCAGATAGGGGTCAGAGGTCCAGCTGGAGAGGCCCAGAGTCACTGGAGTGGGTGGGCCTGAGGCCGAGGATGTGGCCGCAGCACCACAGCGGGGGCGGGAAAGAGACCATCCGGGAGGGGAACAGACTTCAGCCTCCTAAGACCTTCCAGAAACCGAGCCACTGGGCCTCACGAGGTTGCTTTTGAACCTGGTAATGTTGAACACGAGTTTTAAGCATTGCGCAAATGCTTCTATTCGTTTCTTGAGACAGAGAAAATCAGTTACTATCTTTTTGTGAAATCGGTAACGCTGCAGAAACTACAGCTGGATCTTTCAGGCGCGGTGGCTTGCCAGGTGTCCCGGGCAGCACGGCACGGTCCGTGGACACGCGCCTTGAGCGCCTGCGCGTCTCCATCTCGAGGTCTGGGGTGGAGCCCAGGGAGCTGCCTCTCCAGCAGGGTGACAGGTGCCGTGGGTCACGGGCCACGCTGCGGCGGGGAGCTTCATGTAACTGCGGGTGGCTCGCTGTCCTGGAGGCTCTGGGAGGCCCCAGGTGACCTCCCCGAACAACTCGGGGGGGTTGGGGCGCACACCTCGAAATCCTCATATGACTTTGGACTCCCCGAATCTTAACTACTAGGAGGCTGCCATTGACCCGAATTCTTGCTGGAAAAGTAGTCTATCTACGTGTATTTTGTACTCCACACGTATCACATATCGTATTCTCACAACGAACAAGCTAGAGAAAAGACGACAGTGTTGGGAACGTCACCAGGAAGAGAAAATACCTTTGTGGCCGGACCGTGTTTATCAGAGAAGTCGCACAAAGTGGGTCTGCAGCCCACGGGTCAGCCGGGCCTGGAGGCGTCGTTACATCCGTGTCTCTCGCGGTTTTGGCCCAGATTGCAAGTCTTTGGTGAGCGTTCATCACAATCACTGAGAGAAGGGTGTGCTTTGGTACTTCCTTCACCTTCCCGTGATTTTGTCACACTTCCCCTGTCTTTAACGGCGCCCGTTTAGCCTGGAATCTTCCGTCAAGAGTATTGGCATCAGCTCGCAACCTTTGTTCAGAAGTTGTTTGAAAAAAGTATCCTATGGTTTTATATTTTTATCATTTAATGACTGCACGGATCAGGCCGGGTGCCTTTACCTGAGAACAGACGGGAAGGAAGGAGCCCCCTCCTCTCCCGGTGCCAGAAGGTCCCTGCAGGCCCTGTGCCCCCCGGTCGGCAGCGGGCACCAGGCTGACAGGCACTCGCCTTCCAGGTCTCACTGATCTGCTCCGAACAGCAGCAGCCTGATCAATTCCTAAGGCCTCCAGAGCGCCGACCTGATCGTCAGCAGGGGCCGGCGGAGGAGCATACAGGTGTCGGGGGGTCCAGTGAGAGGTCCGTACGGGGCACCCAGCACAGAGCCCCGCTCACGTTGCTCAGTGGGAGTTAGACGCTGAGGTCACAGTAAAGCCCCCCCATGACGCCCCTGCGGAGAATGGAACCCACGTCGAACGGGGAGGGGGCATGTCCCCCCTCCTCCTGGAGGCCAGTGTCATTCTAGCACCCAAAACAGGCAAAGCATCTCTCCCACCAGATCTCATAGATACAGAACATTCCAGATTGAATCCAGAATTACATAAAAAGAACGGTACGTCATTACGCTGAGAAGGCAGGGCTGGTTCAGTATTGAGTCGGTCAACGTACTCTGTATTTCTGTACTGTTTTCAGTAGGAAAAACCAGTGAGCCTCGGGCCCCTGCCTCCCACCACAGCGCAGAGGTCGGTGTCTCACAGGCCAAAGGCAGAGGCCGCCCACTTACCAGAAGACATTTTGCACATCACTTTCTGCTGGAGTTTCAGGCTTAAATGCACAGCCCCGTTAGAACCCCGCTGCTGACTGGGTAGCGTCGTCGGCCGGAGCTTGGGAAGAGAGCGCCCCTGGGCACGCAGGTCGGCGATCGGGAGGATGCCGCAGAGCGGGGAGGGGCTCGCTGTGCCTCTCCGCCAGGGAGGAGAGATCTTTCACATAAAGTGTGTGGCAGGTTTGTTCAGCCAGACCACAAGCTTGCAGACTGGCGCTGTTTCTCCGTGGTGAAAGCCACGCCCGGCCTCCGGTGCCGGGCACCACGGGCGATGCCGGTGAGCAGGGGCATCCCGCCAGGTGACAGATGGCTTGTCACCGAGGCCGCTGTGACTGGGGAGCAGGGCTGCCTGCAGTCCCGGGTCGAGGAGATTGGGGGGTCGGGGCGTGTGCACCATCGATGAGCCACGTCTGCGCGGGAGGGATGTGCTGAACAGAGGCAGCTAACTGGCCATGAATGGGCAGAGGGCAGGGTGGGAATGCAGGGGCCAGGCCCCGCCCACTTACCTCGCATTGGCCTTGGGTGAGTCACGCCTTCTGGGCTCCGGTGGGGCGCCGGGTACCAGGAGCTCTTCCCAGGTGTATCCTGCAGACAGGTCACTGCCTCTTCCTTGAACACGCCTCCCACCCTGTGTCCTGGACGGGTGTCTCCACTCTGCCTCCATGTCTTTCCTTGGCTCGCGTCCCCGTATCCCTTGCCACCATCGGCTTGTGTCCCTGCTTATGTGTCCCCAGGGTCCTGTGCTGCCCTCGGTGGCAGCCATCACACTTAAATAATGACTTACTCCGTGTCTGAGTCCCGCTTGCTGTGGGTGAGTTCAGGGCCATAGCGTACAGCTGTACCAGCTACGCACTGCACAGCTCAGGGACACTATTCACGTGGACCAGGGATCAGCACACCTTTTCTGTAGAGGACCAGACAGATAGTTTAGACCGTGTGGGCCATGCGGTCTGTGCTGAAACTAAGCAGTCATGGGCGATCCACGAATGAATGGACGTGGCTGTGTTCCCCTAAGTCTCCGTTTATGGACACTAAACTGAGTGTCACGTATGTTCCCATACTGTGAAATACTATTTGGTTCTTTCCAGACCACTTAAAAATCTAAAAATCCTCCTAAGCTTGAAGGCTATACAACAGAGAGTGGGCCACCCTTGGATGGAAAGGTTTTGTGTCGTAAAGTTGCCGCGTTCATCCAAGATACTCTGTAAATGCAACGTAATTCCAGTCAGTGCAGGATAGCAAGCCAGTCTTCAAGTTCAAATGAAGACGTACACACATATAAGTAACAGCATTTTAAAATAAGAACATTGAGGGGCGCCTGGGTGGCTCAGTCAGTTACGCGTCCGACTTCGGCTCTGGTCGCGCTCTCGCGGTCAGTGAGTTCAAGCCCCGTGTCGGGCTCTCTGCTGACAGCCTGGAGCCTGTTTCCGATTCTGTGTCTCCCTCTCTCTCTGCCCCTCCCCCGTTCATGCTCTGTCTCTCTCTGTCTCAAAAATAAATAAACGTTAAAAAAAATTAGTAAGAGGAAAGAGTCATTGGACACGGCTAGGCCATTCCCAAAAGAAGGAATTCAGATGGCCGATACACAGGAGAAGTGTTTGCTGAACGTAACAAGGCTTTTTTTAAAAGCAAATCAAAGCACAATGAGATAATTTTGTTTTCCTGTCAGGTGGGAAACGATGGTAATTTCTAGGTAGTAAGATTACAGGTGAAATTCTCACAGTGTATACTTTTAAAATGGATGCTTTGTCAGCTATATTTTTATAGTCCCAGCTTATGACGTTCCCAGCATGCTACTACAGAGGTCTGTGCAGTACTGGACTTTCAGAAGGTGCGTTTCCTTTTCGGTGCAGCCTGAGCAGTTGTCGGCTGGAGGTGCCTGGGGGTGGCTCCCCTGAGGGTTGCTGTGGCAACTCCAGGTAGTCCAGAGCCCCCAGGCTCCCTCAAGATCCCCTGAAAGTCCCCTAACACCCACTCTTCTGTCTCAAATCAGACAGTCTTCCCTTCGTGCATTCTCACACACCCTTGGGTCAGTCTCTTGATTTTGAACTGCCCGAAGGGTCTTCACATGTGGCCTGAAGGTTCTCGGAATTGGTATTTGTACACTCAACAGACTAGTTCAGGGGCCACAAAGAGACAGAAACCAGCCCTGTCAAAAGTCACTGTAGGCATTTGCCTAAAAATAAAAAATGACTTCAGACCAGGGTGTGGCCCCTGGCCGGAGATCCATGTGTTCCCACAGCTGGGGGTGTCTCTCATCGGGGGTTCAGGTGTCCACACACATTGGGGATGTCCCTGGTCGGGGATCCGTGTGTCCATACCTGAGGGTGTCTCTGGTCGGGGATCCGTGTGTCCCTACACCTGGGGGACCATTCTCGTGGGACTTCAGGGAGATGACAGTCAGGTCTCCCTAATGACCACGCTCAGAATGAGAACTCAGGTGTCCTCTACGTGGATTCTTGATATGTTCCCCCGGTGCCACGTTTCCCTTCCAGTCTGTGTGTCTCGGGGGAATAATGGGGTCATGGGCTTTGCTGTTCAGCCTGAAGGCAGTGTCTGTCTCTGTCCCCGACTCCCCCACCCCACCTGCCCCCGCTGTCTCTGCACTTCCCTCCCAGCCCTCCTTCTCCCCCCGGGGTCACAGAGCCCCCTGCCTATCAGAGCCCCTCTATACATGAGGGGTACCCCACGTCCTGCTCCCCACATCCCTGCGCCCCTCAGCACCCTCCACCCCGGAGCGAGACCCCAGGGCACGTGGTGCTGGGAGAGGGGACAGCTCCTGCACCAGCCCCCCCTGGGGGAAAATACCCGGTGCCTGGAACAGCAGAACAAGGGGGCGGGGGCGAGAAGAGAGCACAGACACAGAGAACATTCCGGGCAGAGGGAAAGCGGGGCTCAGAGGCTCCGGCTGCCCCAACTCTTCCTCTCTGGGCCTCTGTTTTCCAGTCCAAGAATCGGGTGTACGACCTTAGCATCCTACGGGACTCCCCATCTGGTTCAGGACAAGCCCCAGATGCTCTGGGGAGACCCTGCGCATCTCCCGGGGGGAGGGGGAGGGGAGCAATGGTTGGGGGGAGGGCCTCTAGGAGGAGGCAGGAGTCTGTCCCCGAGGAGACAAGCTGTGAGGACAGACTGGGCTGTGTTCTGGGGCCAGCTGCCTGCAGAGCCGTGGGCGGGGAGGGGGTGCCGGAGGGAAGCCAGGGCCAGTGTGGCTGCCTGGAGAGCACCAAGCTGCCAGCACAGCGCACATCCCCCGGCACGTCAGGGGGCGACGGAGCTGGTGCTTGGGGACACTGGGTCTTTTGCTCCCTTAACTTTGCCCCAAAGGGTGGTGGAGAGTGAGCGGTGACTGAGTGCCCCCCCCACACCGAAATAGTCCCGTTAGTGGCAGGTGCGTCCCGTCGCACCTCCACGTTTTGTGTGAAAGACCTGAGGATCAGAGACGTTCGGCGTCTGGCTCGAGGTCACACAGCCAGGGAAGGGGCCTAGGCAGAGTGCAGCCGTGCTTCCTGTGGGTCTGAGGCCACAGCCTGTTCTGTACATCCCTCGATGGCCTTTACTCCACCAGAGCCCCCGTGTGACCCTGGGCTCTTCCAGGGGTCCCCAGGGGGCTCTCCCAGCAGGTGAGAACTTGCGGGCACAGGGAGGCCGGGAGCCAGTGCAGCGTTCAGGCTCCCGGGGCGCGGCCCCCACTTGAGGCCGAAATTCTCGATTGCTTTTTAACAAGGGTCCTGGTGTTCGTCCCACACCAGGCCCCACAGGTGACGCTGCCCGTGCTGACGGTGTTTGCGCTGAGGTCTCAGGGGAGAAAGGGGCTCGCTCCCAGAGCCCCGCAGGGTCCTCGGGGGGCTGGCTTGGGGCGGGGGCGCGGCGCCCTGGAGGGGCAGGGACCCCCCGCCCCGGGGCGGGGCTCACCCCGCGCTTTCCCCTTTCAGCGAGACCATCATGTTCCTGCACCAGATTTTCTACCAGGGCCTGAAGGCCCGCATCTCCAGCTGGCCCACGCTGGTCCTGGGTGAGTAGCTGGCCCTCGCAGGGCCCCCGGCCGCCCACCTCCCCCCAGGGCCCTCGCCGGGGCCACTGTCCGGGCCGGTGGTGCTTCCGTCCTGGAGCAGCCCCCCCAGAAACCCACCGAAGCCCCCAGAGGGAGAAGAGAACACACGTGTTGGCAAAAACTGCATTTCTAGGAGGAAACGGCGTATTTTTAGGTACTTCTGTACTTTTCCCTTTTAAAAATAATATCTATGTACCCATTTGAGAAAATTTGAGAATCTAGAAAAGTAGAAAAGGTTTAAAAATATCAATCATCGTTCTCCTTCCAAAGATAAGTGCTATAAACATTTCAGTGTGTTTTCTTCCAATTTTTTTTCTATGCAGAGATCTTGGGTTTTTTTCCCCCATTTTACATAATTGCAAACATACTGAATTTAGATTCTGAATCTTGCCGTTTTATTTATTTTTATTTTTATTTATTGATTTATTTTGCCTAACTTCACAGCACCAGTGTTTTCTTACTCTGGAAGCATCCTTTTTGCTGGGTGCGTAATGCTTCGGTGCCCATTGCTGGCTCAGAAATAATGATCTCTGCCACTGACGACTTCTCCTTACTATCAGTTTCCGAAAGTAGCATTACTGACCCAAAGCTTCCCCGCCCTCGGGCCATGGACGCCTCTGACCGGGCAGGCGCTTTCTCTTGTGTTCTCAAGTCAGAGACCCCCACTGTTCCCAAGGTCAAAATCAGAGCAGCCTGGACAGACGGGGGCCACCCCTCCCGTCCTTCCCAGTCGAGGATGCCGTCCACTGGGCAGAGGAATGCCCCGTCCAGCAGCCCCTGCCCAGAGTTTATGACCAGGACGCATGCTTTTCTTTCTTAACGGGGTTCAGCAGCGGTTTCGGCAGGTCTATCCCACCCGGCAAGTGTTGAGATCTAGGGAGAGTGGTTGGGCTTTAGAGGGCTGGGAGGGCAGGAGGCCGGCGGGGGACCCACCTCACCGAAGCGGGTCTGGAAAGACGGGAACGGAGGGACACGTGGGGGATGGGACGGGCTCGGGTGGGTGTGTGGTGTGGCAGGAAGCCGTGGAACATGCGGTCAGGAGACCTGCTTCCACGTCTGCCACAGAGTCCCCGCGCGACCTCGGCCATCACTTGTGTCACAGGTGGGACAGGCTAGGAGGGAGGCCTCCTGGGAGCCCTCGTGTGACATGGTGAGGGAGCCAGGGCAGGGGGCAGTTACAGCGGAGGCTTCGGCCGACCCCACAGAAACTCCAGAGCTGGGGTGATTCAGAGATGTCACAGACTGAGGCGGGGGCCCCCCCCTTCACACCCCACCCGGGCCCGCCGTCGGGTCGAGCATGACTTGGGCGAGGCCGCGTCCCTCCGCAGAGAGCACTTCCAGGCAGGCCTCCCAGCTGGGAGCCGTCAGGGTGTGCGGCGTCCCAAAGGGGTGGGGTCCCCCGCTGCAGCCCGCTGCTGGCCCTCTGGCCCACGGGGGCCACGCCAGATGGGCCGTCTCCACGAGTCTGCGGTTCGGAGGTGGCCCCGGCGCCCCTCCGTCCGGCCCTGGATAGGGCGGTGGCACCCCGAGGCGGGACCCCCGGGCTTGGGGTCTGAGCCGGGCCCCGGCCCCCCGCCCCCCGCTGAGCCCGCCTTCCCCGCAGCCGACCTGTTCGACATCCTGCTGCCCATGCTGAACATCTACCAGGAGTTCGTGCGGAACCACCAGTATAGCCTGCAGATCCTGGCGCACTGCAAACAGAACCGGGACTTCGACAAGCTGCTGAAGCACTACGAGGCCAAGCCAGACTGCGAGGAGAGGACGCTGGAGACCTTCCTCACCTACCCCATGTTCCAGGTGCCGGACGCCTTCCCCTCCTCCCCCGTGTTCCAGGTCACCTCCCCCGTGTTCCAGGTGCTGGATACCTTCCTCACCTACCTCATGGTCCAAGTGGTGCTTGGGGGATGTGGCCGAGTGCGGCCACAGTGAGGAGGGGGCCTGGCCCTGCAGGGCGTGGGGGCTGCCCGGGGCAGGCGATGGGGAGCTGGCCCCTGACCCTGGCCGCACCCCCCATCCAGCGCCGCAGAGCGGGCTCTCTGGGCGGGTGCAGGCCCTGCCACGGGGCCCGAGCCCACCAGCCTCCGTGGGACGCTGCAAGGGACAGAGTGCATGCAGCCAGTTCCCTCCCCAGCCCTGCTCCTGGGAGTCCTCCCGGCTGAGGGCCCTTCTTTCCTCCTCTCTCTGTCCTTCTGTGCTACTGCTCTGTGTCTCCCTGTCCCTGTCTCCCCATCCCTGCCTCTGCCCCCTGCCCCTTCCCGCCACAGATTCCCAGGTACATCCTGACGCTGCACGAGCTCCTGGCCCACACCCCTCATGAGCACGTGGAGCGGAACAGCCTGGACTATGCCAAATCCAAGCTGGAGGAGCTGTCCAGGTGAGCCTGGCCCTGGGCGCCCCCAGCAGGAACTTCCAGCCCCAGGTGGTAAAAGCTGGGGGTCAGGGTCAGGGTCAGGGTCAGGTCAGGGTTGGGAGGAAGGGGCTCAGCCTACGCCAGCGGGAGGCAGAGCCCCTCGAGCAGACTGACGGTTCGACGCTCGCGCCTGAGCGGGCACCGGGCAGGATGGCGTGGCCCGTGTGTGCCCGGTGTGGATGGTCCGGGGAAGGGCACCTACAGGGGCCATTGGCTCTGTCCTCCAGCGTAAATGTGTCAGCCCCGTGGCTTCATGTGCCCGAGACTCTGGTCAGCGACCCCACACCTGGCCCTCCCCGCCCCCCCCCCCGCGCCCCATCTCCAAAGCCGGGGAGCCCGCCTTCTGCACGGGCAGAAGCCAAGGGGCCAGTGTGGAGGAGCGGGCTGACCCCTCTCCCGGGACCCTGGGCATCGGTCTCAGGCCAAACGCCTTGGCTCCCGTATGTCCCCTGCACCCAGGCAGGAGATAGATGATGGTGGCCGGTGGCAGATGGTGGCCGTGGGGGTGGGGGTGGGGGGTGAGGCTCAGATTCCAGGTGCATTTTGAAGGCGGAACCAACAGGTGTCTCTGGCGAGTTAGGCGCAGCCGCAGGGACTGGAGGCCGGGGCTGCCGGTGGCCAGGACGGAGACTGCGGAGGGCGGTTTGAGGGGGAGTCCTTCCTGTTCCTTGGAATCTCCCTGGGGCTGGGCTGGACCTGAGACAGACGGATGGCACAGAGGCAGGCACAGGAGGGGGCAGGGCACTTGTGTCTGGGGGTCAGAGGTCGCCAGCTCAGAGACGGGCCTGTCAGGAGGCTGGTGAGACCACCAGGGATGAGGGCTGAGCCCCAGGGGCTGCACCACCTGGAGCCCAGACCGAAGGGGCCCTGAACCCTGCAAAGGAGGCTCGGCCCGCAGGGTGTGGAGCCCCCGTCCTGCCTGGGCCCCATCAACCACTCGTGCCCTGAGAGGCTTCCCCAGGCTGACGAGGGGCTGCCGGCCGGGCCACAGCTCCCACCTGGGCAGAGGGAGGACGGGCTGGTCCAGGGCGGGGTGAGGGTGTCCTCAGGGCGTGATTTCAGACAGACAAAACCACTGGGGAGTGGGCACCTCGTCCTATCAAGTCCCAGGGAGCTGTCCCTGCACGTTCCTCCCCCAGGAGAAGCCTTGGGGCCCCCGTGAGGCAGCGAGGCTCCTTGTCACTGCTGGGCACCCCGGCCTGTGCAGGCAGGGGTCCAGGGGGCACATGCAGGTCGAGGTGTTTGGCCGAGACCCCGACTCCCTTCCCCCGTCGTCCTGAGCACTTGGCCGTCTCTTCCTCTGTCCCAGCCAGTGACCTGCCCCTGGGCCCTGAGCGAGGCCCTAACCGCACAGGAGGGAGCTTTCCTGTCTCCATGGCAACAGCCCTGTCACCCCCCCACCCTGCCTGGGGCCCTGAGGAGAGCTTCCAGCCCCCCTGAGCTGTGCTCACAGACCCCTCCCCAGGACTGGCCCTGCCCTCACTGGCTGGGCTCACAGAGAAGCAGGCACCACCTCCAGCCGTGTGCAGCCTGCGCCCGGAAGCAGACCCCGGCCCCGGGCTGGCACGGTCCGATCAGCTGCACCTCGCGTTTATCTGACGACAAGACCAGTTTCGCTACTTGGTTATCACCCCTTATTTTTCACTAAATACAGCCCTCTCCCAGGAGAATCCGCACCCTCAACAAAAAAAAAAAAAAAAAAAAAAAAAAGGTTCCTGTTACCCTTGGCTGCTGAATCCCTTCCGGGGCGCCAGCACAGCCCCACTGGTCCCTCCCGGAGGAGGGCTGGGGCCTGGGCTCTGAGGACAGCATCGCGGGGACACCAAGGCCCAGGCCACATGCCCCGTCTGATAACCAGAAGATGCAACGGATAGAAATACGCGTTCAGTGACCTGTGGTCAGTGACTGCTGCCCTTTGCTGAAGTGCGGGCCGTGCGCCAGACGCAGGGTCAGCGCGTGGAGTGCATCATCCCCCGTCCTCGCCCCAGGGTCCTCCCCTCCGGCCAGCTCAGGACAGAGGCGTGGACTCACCGCTCAGTACCGTGCAGCTTCCACGGGCCGCCCCTCCCGCTGTCTTGGGTTCGGACTTTGTAAACCACACGCACTGACCTTCTCTCTTGGCTTCCTAGTTGTGGAATCAGACAAAATGGGGCTTTGTGCCTCTCGTGGAGTACGTGGGTGCTTTTTCCAGACCCCTCTCCAAACTTACCCGTCACCTTCCTGACCCCCCAGAAACTCACGGCCCCCTTTTCTGCAAAGCTTATTTAAAAGCAGGTAAATGGCGCCACCTCCTGGAGAGGATGGGTGCCACCGCGGTCAGAACAGGACAAAGGAGAGACGCCCAGAGTCTCAGAATAATGGCCGGCTTGTCCTGCTTCCCTCCCTGATGGGCCGGAGCCTGTGGACTCAAGTCAGGCTTCCCCTGAGCCAGCTGGGTTGCTGGCACCCCAAAACTAAGTCCAGAACCCAAACAACATTAAGGAAACAACCATATAAAGAGCATTAAAGGAAAGCCTAGCAAGTGCAAAGGCCCTGAGGCAGAGGTGAACATGGTTTGTCCTGTGGATGGAAATAAGGCCAGCAGGGGCACATGGGCCGGAACAGTGAACAAGGGACGTTTGCTATGCTCCCATCTGCCTCCACAGTCTGCCATCTGTTCCACGTGGGTCAGACTTTTAGATCAGACACACTTGCTTCCTAATTGTTAATCTCCATTTCCTTTTCTCTGAAATAAGAACATTTGCCTCCTTGGGTTTCCAGAAGAATAAAATGAGATCGTGCCTGTCAAGCATCCTGCACACAGCGGGCACTCGATAAATGCATGCCCTCTCCCCCTTCGTGACTGCAGGCTCAGAGAATCCAGGGGCCGGCCTTTCCTGCTAGGACTGCCAAAGGCCTGGCCGTTCCCTCCTTGTGCCTCTGACTTATTTCCTGTCCCTGCAGGATAATGCATGACGAAGTGAGCGAGACAGAGAACATCCGGAAAAATCTAGCCATCGAGCGCATGATTATCGAAGGCTGTGAAATCCTGCTGGACACCAGCCAGACTTTCGTGAGACAAGGTACGTCCCCCGGGCCCTGCCCTCCCCCGCCCCCGGCAGCCCCAGGGACACCTCCAAATGGCATGTCTGCTGAGCGTCTCGGGGCCGCTGGAGGCCTGTGGACGTCGTACCCACACCTGCAGACACAGACACCGTTGGCCTCCGGGTTCCTTTTCCCCAGAGGGGAACGCACTCCTTCCCAGGCGGCCCGGTCTGTCGTGTGTCCCCGTGAACACGGACGCCACGTTCTGGGGACAGAGTAGGGAGCAGAGGACAGGGGCAGGTGCGGACAGGCCTGAATCTAGCGCTCCCAGCCCCGAGGAAGGCGGTGCGGCTCAGTGCCCGTGTCCTCGGCCTCTCGGGGACGGTCACGTTCACAGTGGCTCCCTTTCCTCGCCTGGGAGGTGCAGCCCCACGGAGGGCCAGCGGGGCGGGGGGCTGGCTGCTGGTGCCAGGACGTCGGGGCCTCGGTGCTTCTGAGGGTTGTCCCATCCAGAGCCCACGTCCCGTGGGGACCGGCTCGTGCTCGCCCGCGTCAGAGGTCCCTCCGTCCGGCCCTGGGCTTCTCTGGCCAGAGGGAGAGCTGCCCACGCCTCCTGCAGCCTGGGCAGCTGGCCCTGCAGGTGTCCTCGGCTTGGAGTTTTACTCTAAGGCCCCGTGTGACCCCCGTGCCCTTCCCCCGTCCACCCTGCCTGAGTTGGGCGGCACCGGGCCCACGCTGCGGTGGCCAAAGAACGGCCCCTCCTGGCACGGGCAGCGTCCCCGCAGACCAGGAACCTGCTCTGTTCCCCGAGCAAAGTGCTTCCTCCTCTCCCGTGGGGCTGTGCTGGACCTGGAACCAGGCAGGGGGAGTAGGCCGGTCCCCCCTCCAGGAGCGGACGGTGCAGGGGATCCTGAGGAGACAGACGCAGGACAGGGCTCCAGGCAGCGCCGGACGGGGCGGGAGGCAGGGTGAGGGGAGTCGGGCAGGCCTTCCTGGGAGGGAAGCACAAATAGGAGTTCACGAGGTGGAAAGCAGGGGCTTTCCCGCCGAGGAGCGGCACTCGGAGCCACAGGGAACGAGCTGAGCGAGGAGGGAGCGCAGAGGAGGGCCCAGGGGGAGGAGGGGGAGGAGGGACGTGTGGGGCGGGAGCAGGGGCAGCAGGTGGCTTCTTCCCCCGGATGGCCCTGCCCGGGAGTGGCCTCCCGCGCGCGGTGTCAGGGACGGGGCCGGCGTGCTGTGCCTGAGCAGTCGTGTCTGCTGTGGCCGCGGGGCCGTGCCTGGTGCTGACCCTTCTGCTCTAGAGCCGGCTCCCCACGTGTGCTGCCCCCACCCCCACCCAGCCCTGCATTCCCGCCACGGGGGACCTGTCCTGGAGGCTCCTCCACTTGCCGGGGCCCCGGCAGGGGGCCGAGGGGTCCTGCAGGGACTGGCTGACGGGGCTGAGAGAACGTCCGGGGTGCACCTGCTACCAGGACCCGGGACTCCCCCCTCCCGGCATCGTGACCCACCTGAGAGCTGGCCGGCGGCGGGCGTGGCTCTGGGAGGTGGGCTCAGGGTCTGCCCTCCACCCACAGGCTCCCTCATCCAGGTGCCCATGTCTGAGAAGGGCAAGATCACCAGGGGCCGCCTGGGGTCTCTGTCCCTGAAGAAAGAGGGCGAGCGACAGTGTTTCCTGTTCTCCAAGCATCTCATCATCTGCACCAGGGGCTCTGGCGGGAAACTGCACCTGACCAAGGTGAGGGCTGCGGGGGCTGCGGAGGCTCGTGGCGGGCACCACCACGGGGGCCCGGCTGACCCTGACCTGGGGCCCAGACGGCGGGCCGGGGATCAGACACACGAGAGTGCACACGTGTGTGCTGGTCTGACGGGCGGGTCAGAGAGAGCTGGACACAGCCGGGTTTTCTGCTGGAGAAATCATGGGGAACACGGGAGCGCGTGTCAGGACCCCCAGAGGAGCCCCCGACCGCTGGTGCCAGGGCAGAGGGCCCGGGGGTCTAGACAAACCGCTGAGAGGCGCACGTGTGTGTGCGCGTGTGTGCATGTGAGGGGCCAGGTGGAGGACGGCACCTGCTGAGGCCGGAGCAGCGCCCAGAGCCTCCGCTCGGGAGGAGCTCGCGCAGCGGCTCGCGGGGCATCCCAGGCACGACGTGCCAGCAGGAGAGCAGACACGAAGGGCCGTCCTCGGGACCCCGCGGCCCTGCAGGAGACCCCACACAGTCTGCTGATTGGCCTGTCCCCAAAGCAAGGGGGAACGCTCGCTGGCAGGGGGATGCCGTGATCGCGGAGGTGGTTTTCCCAGGGGGAGACTTACCCCCCACACGGATGTGCTGACCCTGCAATTTCCCCAAACGAGGGGAACTCGACAGTGTGGTCGTGGGGGACTGCACTCCGCCTCCCTGGGACAATTAAGTAGTCACAGAGGGCAAAGGTGACGGGGAATCAGCACCTCAAACGCCTCCTGCTCCTTCACAGACCACAGGGCCTTGGCTCATACTGTCCCCTTCTTTCTCCCCTGGAAGACCGCCTTCCTGTCCTTCGTGGCTACTCAGGTGCCACCTGCTGTCAGCCTGCACCCAGCTTGGCACATTGCTTATCTCACTGCCCCGAGTTCAGGACCTGGCCCCGACTCAGTCTCTCACACGCACGGGAGCCTGGAACAGCCCAGAACTGCCCCTGCCCGTCTCTCCCTAAGTTCCCTGTCTGCAAAGCAGAGGTGACCATCCTCACCAGAGGCCCTGCAGAGGCGCAAGCAGCTGGCGGTGGGGGCACATCTTTCCTGTCGAGGCAGAGCACCTGTGAACCGCGGTCTCCCAGGGAAGCGCGCTTCGGAGGGTCTCGGGTCCGAACACGCGGCGGCGGCCTAGAAAAGGCCAGAAGGTGCCCTCGATTAAGCCAGAGCCTCGGACAAGCCACTCTTCCAGACCCGGGATGCCTGGCCCAGAACGCACAGAGACGCTATGAGATGCTGTGGCTGCGGGGAACGCACCGCTTATGTTGACACGTG
Source organism: Puma concolor (assembly GCF_028749965.1). Taxonomy (NCBI): domain Eukaryota; kingdom Metazoa; phylum Chordata; class Mammalia; order Carnivora; family Felidae; genus Puma; species Puma concolor. Next base: position 148,738,333 of record NC_141672.1, read on the forward strand.
CACAAATCGGCCGTTTGGCTGCACGAGGGGAAGTCAGCTTACGGCGAACGCTCCAGTTTCGACCGAATTCCGGGTCAGGGAGAGCTCTCTGTATTCATTAGCTCCAGAGTCTCGGTTGAGGATCTCTGTCGGGCTGGGGGGACGTTTCCTGCAGGCGGGGGTCAGCGGGGCAGGTCGAACTGGAGACGCTGCCTGAAAGCACGTGTCTTTCCCTTTGTCGTATTTTGGTTGGGGGTGTTTGTTCGGGCTTTTAAAGTTTTTCTCATAAGGAACACGGAGATGCTCGTCAAGTCCCAGCACCCGCTCCTGCCAGCAGGTGCCTCACCAGGCCTCGGTTAATCCATCTGCGTGATGGGGGTGAAAACGTGTCCCTCGGGGATGCCGTGAGCGTGAAGCAAGGGCGTGTCGTGGTGCCTGGGACGCAGTACCTGCTCGGCGTGTAACCGTCGTCGTCACTTTCAGTTACGTGGTCGTGAACTTGTAACGATACTGGCGGTAGCGAGCCCTTGCGTAAGCGTTACCGTGGGCCAGACGCTCCCCCAAGTGCGCACACTCAACTCCTGGAACGACCTGCCGAAGCCGATACGGTTACTTCCCCGTTTTACGGATAAAGGACCTGAGGCCTCTGGAAGCCCGCAAACGGCAGAGCGGGGATTTGGTCCCGGGCCGGCAGTCTGGCTCCAGAGTCTGTGTCCTTGAACTACAGGCTCAAGGTCAAGCTGTAAAACTACCCTAAGGTCTTCCAGAAGGAAGAGCGCGTCAGAGCTAGATGGGGCTTTACAGATGGTCAAGCCCGGGGCTCGCCCGAGGCCACCGAGCAGCAAATCGAGAAGCAGAACCCAGGATTGGGGACACCCCGATGCCCCCTCCGGTCCCCCTGCCCCCCGGGCTGCCGTCCCTGCAAACACCTGTGTAGAGATTGAATGTGTGGCCAGCGTCTCTGTCGCCATCAGTTATTACGTTACTTACCCACTTATCCGCCCCGTGGGACAAATTACCCACATCCAAGGTCTCAGCTTCTGAGTGAGGAAGCTTGGAGCCCCCGGCTGGGCCGGTGGGGCCCGGGGTCTCTCGAGCTGGAGTCCAGGCTGAGCTCTCCCACCGTACCAGCCTTCCTGCTGTGGCTCCCCCAGAACACGTGGTCCCAGGGACCCCCGCAGAGCAAGCAGGGGGCTGTGGCTCCCACAGGCGCACAGCATCTGAGACACAGGTGACCGAGTCCGGCCCGCGCTTGGCAGGGAGGGGAGTGGACCTCAGCTCTGTTGGGGGCGGGGAGGGGCGTCGGCATCCTGCACCCGCGGCTGTGGTCCCTGTTCACCACGGTGCCGGGGCATCCGATGCGCGGAGGTGCTCCCACTCTCAGATGCCCCAGATGCCCCCGATAACGGGCAACCAGTAGGTTGCGACCCCAGCTCTAAGGGTCCAGGTGACCTCAGGCGTGATCCCCGTCTCCGATCTCGTCTCCTCATCTGTAAAATCAGAACGAGACGTGTGCGGAGTCCGATAAACCCGTGTCCAAGCTGCAGACGTGGAGTCTCAGCCCAGAATCGGGGATTCCGCAGCCCCCGCCCCACCCACCCTTGACCCTCGTCCCTGGAAAGCCCCCGAGACAGTCCCGCCTGATCTGCTTCGTGGGGGCCCCGATGCGAAGAGCACGTCCTTCCACGTGGGAACCAGAGTGCCCGCGCGGAACGTGACGCACACAGCCTCGCGCTTGTATGGCCGTGCCACGCCCCTGTCCCGGGGCCCTTCACCGGCCCGTGTCCTGGTGACTCGAGGTGGCCCTGCTGTCTTTCAGAACGGGGTCATCTCCCTCATCGACTGCACCTTGCTGGAGGACCCAGAGAGCACGGAGGAAGAAGGTAGGGCTGGGGGCCGCACGCTCTTGGACCCAGGGAAGCCGGGCCCGCAGTGGGAGGGCCTTGGTCCGCTTCCCGTTCCTCCCACACTCTTCGGGCCCCCTGAGTGGTTGGCACCGTTCAGTCTGGGGTCACTGCACTCCACCGAGCACGTCCACAGGTGCCACGCACGGGTCTGCCGAGCACCCCCACGCACAGGTCCGTGGGCGCCACGCACGAGAGGCCGGAGAGGCCCTGGGCCTGCTCTGTCCTCCAGTGGGAAGTGTGGGGACATGTGACACCAGCAGGGGGGGACACAAGGGGGGTTGCCCAGCTGTGGGGGAAGGGCTCTGTGGGATTTCCCTCCCCGGCTCCCTGGGGGACGGGGTCATTGTTTTCGGTTACAGGGTGGGGTCACTAGTGTCACTTGATTGGGCTAAGGTTGGTCCTCGTGTCCCTTCTTCACTGCCCCCCCCGGGGCACAGGACCCTGTGTCTTCACCCTTCCCCAGACTGGGGTGCCCCGGAACAGGGCTGAGCCACCTTGGATCCTGGTCCGGGCCCGGGGCTTGGGCTAGGGGTCTGCCAGGCGCCAGGAGCCTCGTCCACACACACTCAGGCCTGTGCCCCCGGTCAGCCCCGGTGGCAGGGCTCTGTGCCTTCCCTGCACGTCCACTGGAGCCGAGCCAGGCAACCCCCACGGGAAGCATAGGCTCAGTCTGTCTGGAGCGTCCTTTGCCGCGGAACCTTCTCCAGTCGTGGCCTCGGCTGGGCCACGGGAAAGCCCAGGCTTCAGTGCAGTGGTCAGGCCCCAAAGCCACTTTCCCTCCGGGGCCAAGGGAGGTAGAGGCCCTGCGCTGTGCAGCCCCCCCTCAGCACCCTTGCTCACAGGCGGTCACCCCGCTTCTCAGAGGACCCACCAGCATCCCCTCCCCGCGTCACCACACGGAACAGGCTCCCCTGTGCCCAGCAGGAAACCCTGAAATCCTGGAGGGTCCCAACTGGAAGGGACGGGGGCCCCGACGCCACATGGTCTCTGGACGTGCACGGGGGCGTCCGCGTCTGGGGCGGGAAGGGCGCCCCCCACGGCCGCGCAGCGACCGCAGGACAGAGCCGGGCTTCTGCGTCGTTCCACCAAGTGGTTCCCCAGTTCACGAGGGCACAGTGAAGGCATCCTAAACTGTGAGCTCGGTCTTCCAGCTCCCAAGACTTGAAGGAAGCTCCCAGGTGGAGAACAGTAACGAAAATGCAGAGAAGGCGCTTTGCTCTTGGGGAGGCCCACACTGAGCTCGGTGTCTGGTCGGGGCCGCGAAAGTGCGAGATCTGAAGTTCCCCATCCAGCCCCGCCTGGTACCACCCTGGGATGGCGGGAGGGCCCGGCCCCGAGGCCGTTCTCGTCCTGGCCTCGCTGCCGCCCTGCGGGGGGTCTCCAGGACATTATCACTCGTGACCTCAGCTACCCCGAGATGTGACAAGGGCAGGGGGGTGCCCACAGCTCTGTTGCCGGACCGCCCACGTGTTGTAAGCTGCTTCTCAGCCCAGGTCCTTGCTTTGTCCGTCTCGAGGGGGCTCCCCTCCCCCCGGGAGTGCAGGGGAGAATGTCTGATACAGCGAGTGGCCAGGTGCCCACTCCCTCCACCACCGTCCTCCAGGGGGTAAGACAGACAGGGCCTTGTCAGAGGTTCCCCGACTCAGAGAGACCCCGCTCATGCTAACTCTGTGTTTTGCCAACCGGAAGCCAAAGGGTCCAGCCAAGACATAGACCACTTGGATTTTAAGATCGGGGTGGAGCCCAAGGATTCCCCGCCTTTCACAGTCATCCTGGTGGCCTCGTCCAGACAGGAGAAGGCGGCGTGGACCAGTGACATCAGCCAGGTGAGCAGGGTCACCTGTTCCTAGGAGTGGCAGGGGAGGAGAGTGGGGGGGACGGGCTCCATGTGCTCCAGGAAAAGACACGAGTTCCCTCCAAGTGCTGCCCTCACGTTGGCAGAGTGGGAGGAGGACCCTTGGCACCTGGGTCTCGTGCTACAGTGATTTTTAAAAGTCCAGGTTTTTGAGCTGCCCCCAGGCCCCAGCAGACTTACCGGATGCAAGTGCATTTTAGCACATGCCGCGGGCCATTGGTAAGCACAGAAAAGTCTGAGCATCCTAAGCCCAGGGGTGCTGGAGACCAAAGGCCCCACACGGCCTCGGGTCAGCTACACAGAGCGCCTTGGCCTCCATCGGGCCTGCCCAAGCGTTAGGGCCGTGAGCACAGCAGGCAGGGAAAGCGCAGGCTTTCCAGGGAGGGGTGAGCAGAGCCGGCAAGCCACGGACTCCCGTGAGACCAGGCAGAGTCTGTCTGGAAGTCAGACAGGGAGTCTGGGACATGGGAGTCTGGAAGAGGCTGTCGGCGCACTGGGCTCCAGGACAGGCGGTGGGTTAGTACAGCCCCTCCCTGCAGCCAGGAACCCCTCCCCGGCCGTCTGCCTGCGGCCTGCCCTCCGCGGGGTGAGGGAGCAGCGGACGGCAAAGCTGGGGATCCGCTCTTTTTAATGCCGGGCCCCCCGCCCCCGACCGCCCGCTCCCCCAGCTCCCTGGCCTGCTGCCCGTCCGGAAACGCCGGAAGAACGAGGCAGGATGGTACCGTGTGGTAGATGTGTGCTCTTTCTGGGAGCCCAGTGTGCCCCAGAGAAACCCGGAAAACCAGACACTAGGAAAGAGTGCTGATCCCAGCAGGCGTCAGGGCCCCCAGCCCATCCCCGGGACCCCTCATGCCTCTGGGGAACTCTGTCCACAGCCAGGTGCCCTGAGTTTTGGTGTTGCTGGTAGAGGCAGAGCTGAAGACAGCCTAAGAGCAGCGGGGTGGAGACACTGGGCTGGGCAGTGCAGGGAACAGGAACCTTCCTCTGAAAGTCCCGCCCCCCCCCACCTCCCGGGGCACAATTAGTTCGGCTCAGGTCCTCAGGCGCGCGAGGACCCCGCGTCAGGCTGGGCACGCCGGCTACCCCCTTGGCGGCGGCCGGGCTCTGACCCTGGGCCTCCCTGATTCCAGTGTGTGGACAACATCCGCTGCAACGGCCTCATGATGAACGCGTTTGAGGAGAATTCCAAGGTCACCGTGCCGCAGATGATCAAGTGAGTGCCCGCCGGAGCCTGCTCGCGGCCCGGGCAGCAGCAGGGGCACCGGGCCGGCCGGCCGCTGGGCCTCCCCGGGGTGCTGGGCCGCGTCTGTGCGGTTTGGGGGTGTCTGCCTGCTTGTTGGTGTTGACTTAACGTCTGTTTGGACGATGGCTTTGGCTTAGTTTCTGTTTCATAAAATGTGGATTTTCGCGGCAGGCTGTTTAAACGACGGCACAGGTGAAGCTTCGTGCTGCCTTTTTTTTCCTCAAGTGGCTATTTTTCTTCTTCTAATTACGAAACGAGAACACTGCAGAAACACGGGCCTCGGGAGCCGCGGTGTTTGTCTCAGCAGGTGCAGGGGCGAGGGGGCCGCAGGTCACACCGTCCGACCTCCCTGGCCACCGGGCCTGCTCCTCCCCCGGCCCCTGGCCTCACCCTCCTCCTGCCCTGTCCTGGCGGCGGCCCGCGGGTCCCTGACGCCCCGGGGGCCTCAGGCGCGTGCTTCAGCCCCGGCGTGAAGGCGCCTCTGTGCGCACAGGGCCGGGGAAGCCCAGGCAGGGTCGTGCGCGCGAGGTCTGCTGAGCGTTCGGGCGACCCCGGGAGGTGGCGTTCAGCTCCGTGACGGCACAGCGGGGGCCGGCGGAGCCCGAGGAAGGTGTGAACGTGAGGGCAGCATCCCGGTCCCCAGCCCCGGCTCCGTGTGTCACGACGGACGGTGACGTCACGTTTCCGAGCTCAGGCTTCTCGCAAGCGGGAGATGGCGATACCTCCTGGATTTGTGTTGCTGGGGGTCCGAGGACGTGCGTGTTTATCCTTTACATGCAGAGAGCTGGTGGTGGTCCTGCAGTGAGTGTAGACGCCTCCCACGGCCCGCTCGGGAAAGCTCAGGTGTGCCTGAGCCTGCGTCCTGAGCCGCGTTCCCCGTCAGCCCGCTCTCGGAGGGCCCAGCGCAGCAGCTTGCTGACCCAACCTGTGCTCTCTGATGCAACGAGTCAAAAGGGAGGGCTGTTTTCACGAGCAAATTAAAATCACGCGGGATTAAGGCTGAACGTAGAGCGGAAGCCCACTCGTCTGCCCAGGACGCCTCTTGAGGCTGCAGAAGCGAGCGAGGTGTCGCCTGTGAAGGTGAAAATAGTGACAGAGTGAAGGGAACGTCCAAACGGAAGGGACGTGCCGAGGACACACAGCCCCCAGGCTCCATGGGGAGCGGCCACGGTGGGCGGTCCTGCGAGAACGTGGGAGCCGCGGCGATCAGACGCGCTCTGTGCTCACCCTGCAGTGAGAGACGCGCGCGGGAAGTGATGAAACACCGCCGTGAGTCAGAGACAGAGTCGGGGGGGCGCTGGAGGGGCCAGACGTCTAGTGCGATGTCACCTGGTGCAGTGGGCAAGACGCCCCTGAGAGGGGACATCAGAGCTGACCGTGAGGGTGGTGGCGGGGAAGGGCGCTCTGGGAGGAGGGAACAGCATGAGCGAAGGTGCAGAGGCAGGAAGGCCCGTGTGTGTTGGTGACGATGGATCGCCCCGTGGGGCTGAGTGGGGGGGAGAGGGCGCGTCGTGGAGGTGGCAGCCTGCACGGGAGTGGCAGCTGCGTTCACAGCCAGTCGAACGGTGCAGCGCGTCTGTTCTAAGCCCAGTGAGACACGGGGGCACCTGGGGTCTCCGTCAGTGAAGCGTCCGACTTCGGCTCAAGTCACGATCTCGAGGCTCATGGGTTCGAGCCCCACGTCGGGCTCTGTGCTGACGGCTCGGAGCCAGGAGCTGCCTCGGATGCTGCGTCTCCTTCTCTCTCCGACCCTCCTTTGCTCACGCTCTGTCTCTAAACATTTACTTTTAATTTTCTAAATGAAAAAACACATGAACACAGTGAGCCACTGGTGTGGCACCTGGTTTACAGGGTGTCACCGTCCTGCCCTGGCCCCAGCAGCCTTCCCTGCCGACGGGTCGGCGACAAGCCGGCCCAGGTGGCCCCACAGCGGGGTCCTGGGCCAGCAGAGTGCGAGCTGCGTCCGGCACCCTGTGTTTCCAGGCCGGGGGGCGGGGATGGGGGGAAAGAGCCAGAGTGGGCGTGGCCAGGCGTTCACACTGAGTGTTCCTGTGCCTCGTGCCGACTGTGCCGCGAGCGTCTGGTGCCTGCTCGGTCCTTCCATCCTCGGCGAGCGTATGTCCACCGTGTTGCACGCTGTTTGCTCGTTCACCTGCTCTCCTCGTGTGTTTTCTCATGTTTTCTAGCACAGGTGGGCTTTCGTAAACAACACGGTGCCGTGCGCCGTGAATGGGGGGCGAGGTGACAGGCGGAGTCGGGATTTCCTCTGTGGCTCTCAGGGCTGCCCCGGGTGGGGACGGGCTCCCCCAGCTGCCGCTCTGGCAGGAAGCGAGTGGGGATCCGTGGCGGCCAGGGGACAGTCCCCGTGTATGTCCCACACAAGCCTGAGTTTCTGGCACGGTCCCCACATCGGACTGTGAGTCAGGAGGGTCCTGACTTGGGGTCTGCGGGACAAAGAGGCAGGAAGTTCGGGCCCTCTGGTGTGTGGCTGCTGGTGGACACGGGAGAGGGGGGTCCACAGCCACGCAGAGAGCTGAGAGGTCCCACTGCTTCGGCCCCGACTCCCGGGCACTACGGCTCGGCCCCAGCAGGTGGCCTCCAGGACAGGTGGACTCAAGGTGAGCGCCCCCCCGGGAAGGGGGGTGATGCACTGGGGTCTCACCAAGAAGTGTGGGGTGCGAGGTCAGGACGTGCTCACGCTGGGAGGGGCTGAAGACCCCTTCTCACAGGGGCAGACATCTGGCACATGGCCTGCGAGGGAATCATCAGAATCGGTGCGTCTTTACTGGACTCGCCCACTTTACAGATGGGGAGCTGAAGTCAGGGTGAATGGAGACCCTGTAACCAGCAGTGATGGCCAGTTTCAGAGGAGAAGGGGGAAGGGAGGGGGCTTCTAGCCTTCTCTACCCATCCAGTGGCAGAAGGAGCCCAGAAAGAAAATGCTAGAAGCAAACAGCTGCCCGAGGGGCCCGGCAGCCCCCGTTAGGGTGCCAGGCCTGTGCTAGGCACTCCGGGACGCGTGAGGTGTCGGCCAGCCGTGCGGGAGCCCCCCAGCCCCAGGCTGAGCCCTTCCCACCTGCAGACACGGTCTCCTGTCCGCGTCTTCCCTCCTTCCGAGCCGGGTGCCTCTCTGTCCCCTCGTGTGCCTGACACCCTCTCTCTCCGCTTTAGCCCTTAGCAGCGGTCTGAGCCGGGAGAGACCGAGCGCATCGCTCGGCTGATTTCCGAGCACCCGGTCTGCTCTCTCCTTGGACTCAGCAGTCTTCTCTCTTGCTTCCAGGAAATCTTTCTCATCTTAGATTATCACGCATTTTCCTGAGTCGTGGCAAAACCCCACCCAAGATTTTATAAAGCGTCTGCCTTTCGGCAAAGTTTCCTTGGAGGGTCCCCTTCCTGCGTCTTCAGGAAGGTCTCCAAACCACGTTGCCTTTCCAGGCTCCGTGGGTTTCCAATGTTTTCTCGTCCTGAGAAGCAATCCCCACTCGATAAAGGTGGTTTGCTTAGCCGTGGATATTTCCAACCCCAGGGGCATTTCCAAAGAAGGCCCTTAAAGGACAGCGTCTGCACCCCTGACAGAAAGGCCCCCGGGAGTGCCCGTGACATCCATGGGGGGAACGCGCGATTACCTCCCGAATGAGCTGGGCACCGCACAGCATTCTGGGCCCATGAGGCACGGACTTCATTAAATATTTGCAAAAGCGCTGTGAGGTGAATCTTGATATTTCCATTTTACAGCTGATGAGACCGAGTACCTGGTCTGATGCCACACAGGAAACAGGCTGACAGGTGTCATTTGATTCCAAGCCTCGTGTCCTGCCCTGTTGTGTGACGTGTTCTGGCCGTGACAACCTCTATGAGCTGCATTCGTATTTCCTTAGATTTTTTTTTTTCGTGGAAGCCCATCTCGATGATTCCCAGGCTTATCCTTTTAGCAACGTCACGTATGAATTTGCTCGTTCAGGTACCCTTCTGATCATATCCCACCAGAACACAGGCCACTTAGGCAGCCTGCTCCCCGTGTATAAGAGCGACCAGAGAAGATACGGTCACCAGCGCGGAAGGACTTGGGGCAAACAAAACGTGAGGAAGGAAACCTAGGAGGCCCGGCGGTAAATGCACTTGCTGTGTCCCTGCTGGAGCAAGCCGTACACCTGATCCCAGGCGTCTCGCGGCCTTGACAGAAAGGAAAGTGTGGGTACAGAGGTTCGCGGTGTCCAGAAATGGAAACCACCGCTGCCCCGGGGCGGTCATGATGGAAATGCACTGCAAGAGCGAGAGAGCGCCCTCCTGTGGCCTCGGCACCCAAGGGCGCTGCTGGCTCCCACCGCCCCGGGAGAGGCCGCTGACCTCCAGCCCCCGCTGCCCCAACCTCAGGTCCCTGCCCTCAGGCCCCCGCGGCCTGGTCGGCTGCACCTGACACCTGCCCGAGGACTGAGCCGTGCTGCCTCCAGATCCAATGCGGAAGGTCCCAGAAGAAGAGTGGAATCGCTTCAACTCAGATTCCCTGCCAAGCAGAAATCACTTCAGCCGGGGGTGCAGGACTCCGGAAGGTCTGGTCCAGGACACCTCCCCAGCCCTGCGGGTCGTACTTTTGGGGAAGTACCTGAAGTCCAGCCATCTGCTGCTGGCTAGGGACTGACCTTGATGCTTTAATAGGCAGCCGGGTGGGAAGTCAGGGAGGGTGTGAGCTGCCCTGAGAGACAGAGCTGCTAAGAAGCCCCCAGGCTGGGGTTCAGGCTTCATCCTTCCTGGCTCTCAGGAGCCAAGGGAGGGGAGAGCGCCTGTGCCTGCTGCCGGGAGAGATGACTGGTAGGAAAAGTAGGACTTTCAGACAAAACAATCAGACTCTTGGGGACATAATCAGTGGTTTGTTTACGTGTGTGGACTCTGGCTCACGGGGGCTCATTAGGGGCCGTACGGTCCCTGATTTTGATTTGTGAGTTCATTTTCTGGAGGCAGGTATCTGTGAAGATCTCGTAGGGCCTGGTGGAGAACCACAGCCTGTGACAGCTCTGTATCCCCTGTCTGGGGTCCCCAGACCACAGCGGTGGCACTTGCTTGCGTTCCGGAGCCCCTCGGAGAGCAAGCAGTGTGTTCTCGGGGGTGCTGAGCTCCCCTCCCGCAGAGCCTGGGTTAAAACGGGGAACCACCCTTCGACAGATTTTGGGTAGATTTTTCGAGGCCACCTTCCAGGGTCTCAGCCTTCGTGGGGGTCTCACTCCGGCTCCCTTCCCCACAGAAACCCAAGACGCTCGGTATCTACGAGCAGCCGATGCCCCAAAGGCACATAAACCATCAGCTGGTTTCCAGATTTCTCTGCAGTTTTGACCTCTGGGAATCCCCCTTCTAGCTTTTTTGTGCTTATTTGGTTTTTACTGAGATGTAATTCACGTAACACACAAGTCAGCATCTCCGCCCTGCAGTTTAGCGGGTTTTGGCGCATTCACTAAGTTGCGTGAGCTTCAGTACCGCCTCATCGCAGAATGTGCCCGTCACCCCTCAGCAAACCCCGCGCGTGCTGAGGGCCGCTCCGGTCTCTGCCACCCCCACCCCTGGCGGCCAGCAACCTGTGCTCCGTGTCTGGACGTGGCCATCTGGCACACTTCCCATAAACGAAGCCCTACAACACGCGGACTTTGTTTCTGGATCCGTGCACTCGGCCTGTCCCGACCCCGCCGCACAGGAGCACCTGTCAGGACGCCAGTCCTTCTCGCAGCCGAGGGATGCTCCGTGCGGACAGACTCCACTGGCTTGTTCCGTCACCGGCTGGCAGACCACGTGTTGTTTCCCCTCCGGGGCGGTTTGAAGAGCGGAGCCGTGAACGCTGGTGGACAGGTTTCTGTGTGAACAGACTTCCCTTTTATCTTGTGAGCTCAGCGACACGTGCTTTGTAAGCTGGCCACGGGTCGTCCAGTGCGTCTGGGGGTTTTCTGACGTCGGGCATGTGGGATGCCGTCCGGAGGAGGCAGCATCTTGCAGGGGGTCGTCCTCCGCACAGGAGGCCCGCGGCCCTTCGGCGCCCCGTCTGTCCGTCCGCCCTCGGCCGTTGCACGTCGGGGAGACGGTGCCGGGTGGGCTCCTGAGCTCAGACCCCGTCTCCCCGCGGTCCTCCCTCGCCCCGCAGGTCGGACGCCTCCCTGTACTGCGATGACGTGGACATCCGCTTCAGCAAAACCATGAACTCCTGCAAAGTGCTGCAGATCCGCTACGCCAGCGTGGGCCGGCTGCTCGAGAGGCTGACGGACCTGCGTTTCCTGAGCATCGACTTCCTCAACACCTTCCTGCACTCCTACCGCGTCTTCACCACCGCCGTCGTGGTCCTGGACAAGCTCATCACCATCTACAGAAAGCCCATCAGCGCCATCCCCGCCAGGTGCGTAGGCCGCCCCCGGGGACGTCGGGGGGACCGCAGACGTGACATGTTGAGTGCACGTGGGCACCTCCCGGGGCCGGGGGGCTGTCTCTTCCCCACCCTGGGGGGCTGACCGCCCCCCCCAGCTGTCTCTCCCCCGCCCTGGGGGGCTGACCGGCCCCCCCAGCTGTCTCTCCCCCGAACTGGGGGGCTGACCGGCCCCCCAGCTGTCTCTCCCCGGCCCTGGGGGGCTGACCGCCCCCCCAGCTGTCTCTCCCCCGCCCTGGGGGGCTGACCGGCCCCCCCCAGCTGTCTCTCCCCCGCCCTGGGGGGCTGACCGGCCCCCCCAGCTGTCTCTCCCCCGCCCTGGGGGGCTGACCGGCCCCCCCAGCTGTCTCTCCCCCGAACTGGGGGGCTGACCGGCCCCCCCAGCTGTCTCTCCCCCGCCCTGGGGGGCTGACCGCCCCCCCAGCTGTCTCTCCCCCGCCCTGGGGGGCTGACCGGCCCCCCCCAGCTGTCTCTCCCCCGCCCTGGGGGGCCGACCGCCCCCCCCCAGCTGTCTCTCCCCCGCCCTGGGGAGACTCAAGGGCACACGTTGCTCTCTGCTCCCTGCCCGCACCTCTGCACTGCCCTCCTGGAAGCACAGGGCCGCCTCTCTGGAAAAGCCGGTGCTCCCCACCTTCCCGTGTCAGAAAGAAGGGGAACGGGAAGAGTAACGAGGGTCAGGGCAGCGGAAGGAGGCGGACAGGCAGAGACTCCCGGCCCGTCCCTGCCAGGACCTGCTCTGGAGGGCGGGGGCACACTTGGGCTGGCGCAGCACGCGGAAGGCAGGCCACCCTCCCGCCCCCAGCTCAGCCCGCCGGGACCCAGAGAGGCCAGGAAACTCTCCCCAGAGCCCCTAGAAGTGCAGGCCTGAGTGGGGGCCCGAACCCAGGGCCCTGGGCTTGTCGGGGACGCCCGTGACCGTGTCTGTGTGAGTCTGTGTAGCAGGCAGGGGGCCTGCCTTTCCCTCCTCTGCCCTGCCCTGCCCTGCTCCACCCGCTGGCACCGTGAGCCCCGGGTCCCTGCCGGGGGAGGACCCTGAGGGCAGGCACAGCCCGGGTCACAGGGTCAGCACTTGCCGGAAGAGCCGGCCTCGGAACCGCGGTCACGGGGCCCACCTCAGGGCTGGGCTCGCCTCTCCGCTCTGAACTTCCGGAACCCCAGCAGTCAGCTTCCAGGGGCCCCGGGAAAGCCGGACAAGCCACCCCGTCCAGGCTGGGACACGTCCTCGAGCTGAGGAGGTCATTCCTGGGGGCCCGGAGGTCTGTCCTGTGCAGAGCACAGAGCAGATACGTCCCACGCGTGTGTCACCCGCTTCCAGCCTGGCCCTGAGCCGTAGAGGCACGACCAGGGTTGCTGGGAGACCCGCTTTCCACGTCCTGCCCCGGGTTTGCCCCAAGGCTGGCCGAACGCCCTGGTGGGGCACAGAGGACACGGGGTTTGGAGCCTCATCCTGTCTCTGAGTCTCAGCCTCTCCATCCCTAACCCCCTCAGGACCTGTGTGAGGGTGAGGTCAGAGCACGAGGGGTCACCAGGCCCGGGTGGACAGCGCCTCACCTCAGACCCTGCTGCTGACCAGAGGGAAGGCGCGAGGGGCGCCCGTAGACCCGCCGTGCCATGGAAGGGCACACCCCTGCCCAGACCGCGAGACGGGACGCTTGCACACGCACATACCTGTTCACAGCCCGTTTCGTCACACCGCCCCTTGGCCCGTGTCCGTGCAAGTGCACCTGCTCGGGGGATTGGCCCGGGTGTCAGGGGTCCCGAGGGTGTCTCCCGAAACTGGCTTCGCCTCTGGGGGCCTGAGCCAAAGGACACACGCAGCCAAGGAGTGGGAAAAGGAAGGGTTTTCCTCAGAACAAGGAGCGAGAACAGCAAGGGTGTGTCCCAACGCTGTGTGCCCCCCACAAAAATACTGGGAAGTTTTAGGCTGAGGGCACACGCACGTTCACGGGGTGGGGCTCGCCCGGGCAGACTTGAGCACCGAATCGGGGCAAAGTTGTTGGGAGCCACCAGAGCCCAGGCCAGAGCTGAGAGACGTCCCAAGGCCGGCAGGGTCTGGCACCCTCGATTCCGCTCCTGGTGATCCTGGCGTGGGTGCTCCCGGGGGCTTAAATCCTGCAAACACGAGTCAGGAGCGTGCGTCAGGCCCGTCCCTCCGTCCAAACGAGCACCAGGAGTTGTACCAGCGACTTATCATCCCTGAGACGACACCGTCCCCGGCCCGGCGGCATCTATCTGTCCCTCCCTTCTCCTCCCTTGAAATCGTGACGTCCCAGGGCGTGTCCCGCCATCGCGGTGCCTCGCAGGTGGTTCTGGGAGGAGCGTCCCCAGAAGAGAGGTGCCGGGCGCCCCGGAGGCCGGGAGACCCCAGGCCTGGGAAGGCGGCCGGGCCCGCTCTGACCGTCTGCTTCCGTCCCCCGCCCGCCCAGGTCCCTGGAGCTCTTGTTTGCCAGCGGCCAGAACAGCAAGCTTCTGTACGGCGACCCCCCCAAGTCCCCGCGCGCCACGCGCAAGTTCTCCTCGCCGCCCCCCCTGTCCATCGCCAAGACGTCGTCGCCCGGCCGCCGGCGGAAGCTGTCCCTGAACATCCCCATCATCACGGGTGGCAAGGCCCTGGACCTGGCCGCCCTCAGCTGCAACTCCAATGGCTACAGCAGCCTGTACTCGGCCGTGTCGCCCTTCAGCAAGGCCTCGCTGGACACCAGCAAGCTCTACGTGTCCAGCGGCTTCGCCAACAAGATTCCGGACGAAGGCGACCCGGCCGCTGAGAAGCCCGAAGAGCCCTCGGCTCTCAGCAAGCAGAGTGAGTGGGCGTGCGGGCTCCCCCAGGGCGGGAGGGACTCGGGGGTCCCGGCCAGATGCTGGAGGCGGGCAGAGTCTGGGCAGGAGGAAGCCGGCAGACAGGCAGGCAGAGACCCCCAGGGCGTGGCTTCATCCTGCGTCTGTCTGTCTGAGGGCGGGTCCCGGATCCCGGACCTCTGTCAGGGCCCAGGAAGGAAGGGGTCACCGGACCCGGCTCCCGTCCCCTGGGGTCCACAGCGAGCTGAGGAACAGGACCCCACACGGAGATGTGTGCACCTGATGTGTTGTGCTGGAGAGATATCCGAGGGGCACAGGGAGTGGGCTGGGGACGCCGTCTGGAGAGTCAGAGAAGGCTTTCTGGAAGGCCCACGATGTCTGGACTTTGGCCAGGAGGAGGGGGCACGGTCTAGGCAAGGGAATGCAGTGGACAGGACTAAACGAGGAAAAGCATTGTTTGCTCAGGAGCAGCCTGAGCCCAGCACAGCTGGAATGCTGGTTGTGGGGCAGCACAGAGACCAGGGGCACAGGCCGGCAGCCCCCTCCTCTTAGAGCCCTCCGGACCATTCTGGAAGGCATCTGTTTGGGTGGCTGGTCCGGTTCAGCTCGGCGCCCCCAGCGCTGTCTTGGTTAGCACGTTTGTGCCTGTCACATTTGGAAATTTGACATAAAACAGGCATGCATGCGCACACCCCTGGGCCGGCCGGTCCCTAGGCCCTGAGGAAGGGGCCTTCGAGAAAGACTTTGAGGGTGGTCCGGATTCCTCTCCTGTGCATCAAGACGGGGGAGGCAGGGAGCGGCCCCGGCAGGGACAGGCCCCGGCAGGGACACAGCTGGGAAGGGAAGCTCCCAGAAGGCTCTGTCACCAAGTGACATTTACCGTGATACATACAGTAAATGGCTCATGGGTGCGTCCGAAGGTCTGTAACCGAGGGACAGCCCGCTAGAAAGCCCCAGATGCCATCCTGTGGGGGCAGAGGACAGGGTGACCATCTGACATCAACCCTCAGTGAGTCCGGGCCTCCCGCATTTGGAAACTTAACATAAAACAGTCCTGAAAGGTGATCTCGTTCCTGACCAGTGACAGAGGGGCCCCAGAACCTAAGTGTGTACCAAAGTGTGTGTGTGTGTGTGTGGACATTTTCTTAGGGTCTGTAGCTGACTTGGTGTCTCCGGGGCCTCCCCTCCCTTCTAAGGTCTCGCTCACTGCAGCTGGGGAGACCGAGGACCAGAGAGGCGAGGGTACTTACCACGATGGCTGTTCCTCAGCTGGACTTTAATACGCTTCATCCCTTTTCCCCAAAGTGTGTAACCCTGGAACGTCTTGAGTCTTGGGAGACGAACTTTGCACCAAAACGGGACGCTTTGATAGTGAACAAAGGCGTGGGACTACAGGGGCCAAGCAGGGCTTTCTGGGCAACGCAGGGCGGATGATGTCCCCAACATGCTTCACACGCACACACGTGTGCTCACACACATGCACACACACGCACACGCAGAAGGCTGGGACACGGCACCTCGATGCTCGGCGTGGTCCGTGACCAGCCACGGGGCATCCCCCTGGAGCATGTTAACGGGGCGACCCTCCGGGCCCACCCTGACCTCCGGGTCAGCACCGGCACCGTCGTGAGGCCCCCGGGCGTGGGTGTCAGGGTCTGAGAAGCCCACTCGGAAGGCCATGGTGGAGACCCGCGACCCCGCTGGCGCAGGGAAAGGTCCTCAGCGGGTAAATGCAGACCTGCACAGCTCCGCTTTGGTGCCTGGAGGCCCAAAGCTGATGGTGGACGACTGGTGGAGAAACGCAGCCTCGTCCCCCCTCTCCCCAGGCTCAGAAGTCTCCGTGAGGGAAGAGTCGGATAATGACGAGGACCAGAGTGAGGACGGGGACACGGAGGCGTCGCCGACCAAATCCCCAACGACGCCAAAGTCGGTCAAAAGCAAAAATCCCTCAGGTACAGTTGAGCATTCCGGAGCCACGGACGGCTTCCGGGGGACGAGCGGCCCAGGTGGGGAGGGGACGGCAGGTCATGCCGGGCACAGCGAGCGGGCCTCCTCTCCACGAGACACATGACCCGAGTGTCTGCCGCTGTGTTGCAGCCCCCGGGGCCACTGCAGGGCGGGGACAGGGGCTGCTCCTCCCTGTCTGCACGGTCACCCTGACACGGGCAGGCAGGAGGGGCCGGCACTGGTGCGTTCACGGGGGACCCAGGTTCGGGTGTCGGCCAAGCCGTGGGCCGGGTCCTGTCGCGGTCGGGCAGCCTCGTGCATCAAGGTCGTGCCCAGTTACCGGACGAGGGAGCAGAGTCCCCGCAGGTGTGACCGCCCCCGCCCGAGCCTCAAGGACCCACGATCCCGAGGGCCTCCCGTCCCCTGAGGCACTGCCCACGAGGCACTCCCGCCTCGCCTCCCCTCCCACCTCCAGCCCCGCTATGGGGTGAGCCTGAGCCCCGAGCACCCCAACCGTCCGGGCCTCCCCCGAGTCTCGGAGCCGCCGGGTCGTGGATGCCACGGCCCCAGCAGATTCGCCAGAGCGCACATCTCAGAAATAAGCTTTTTGAGTTTTCGAGATAGAGCACGTGCCCCGCAGGGCAGGAGCTCCGTGCTCTGTCCCGAAGACGGGGTGCTGTCCCGAGACCTGGAGGAGTTTCCAGAGTCACGGTTGCTGCTGTCACGGCTAAAACCTGAGCGCCAAGTTTCGCTGGCACACACATAGCATTTCACCCGAAACCACGGACTTGCACACGTTCTCTCCTCTACCCTTGACCGCTGTTTGAAGTAG
This sequence comes from Puma concolor, assembly GCF_028749965.1. Classification (NCBI taxonomy): domain Eukaryota; kingdom Metazoa; phylum Chordata; class Mammalia; order Carnivora; family Felidae; genus Puma; species Puma concolor. Next base: position 148,755,292 of record NC_141672.1, read on the forward strand.
GGACTATTGGCCTTATTGTCCAGAGATCACTGAGACCCAGAGAGGTTAAGCAGTTCACCGAGGCCACACAGCTGGCAGGGCAAGGACTCAGAGCACGGGGCTCGCCACACCCCACCAGTGAGCCCGTCAGTATGAACGACTGATGTCAGACTTGGGATGGGTGACGCGTTCATCCCAAATAGCCTGCGGTGGTGAGAACGCTCACGACACAGTCCTCCAGCGGCCTGGGCCCTGCTGAGCCTAAGAGGTGACAGAGCAGCAGAGAGGAGGGCCGGGCAGCCGGCGGGGCCTTTCCCATCCCAAGCCGGCCCTGAGGGTGGCCTGCCCCCTCCTCCGGGGATGTCAGCAGCCGGACCCCCACCAGCACCTGCTCGGGGGCAGTGAAGGCAGCCCGCCCATCCCGAGGCTGCTCCAGCTGGGGACCCTGGTTTTCCAACCGCCGAGAGCCGGACCGGCAAAGGCTGAGGACTGGCCTTCTTCCCTCCACAGAGTTCCCCCTCTTTTCCTACAACAACGGGGTGGTCATGACCTCGTGTCGGGAACTGGACAACAGCCGCAGTGCCCTGTCCGCGGCCTCTGCCTTTGCCATAGCAACGGCGGGAGCCAACGAGGGCGCCCCAAGCAAGGACAAGTACCGCAGGATGTCCCTGGCCAGCACAGGTGCGTGGGGGCGGCTCTGGGGGCAGCAGTGGCCACCACAGCCCCGGGAGCTGTCCCCCTTTGCCTGTGCGCGGCTCACCGCCCCGGGACCTTGGCTGGTGCCGACCCTCCTGGCTCCCGGCTCCGACGGCCCTGGCTCCGCCCATCTGGCCCCGCCCCCTGGGAGACTTGGCCCCAGTAAAGCCGATGACCGTGGGAACCTGCCCCCCCCACCCTCACGGCACTGCTCCCGTGGCAGAGGTGGAGCGCAGCCGGGAGATCAGAGCTTCCAGCAGCCCAGGCAGAGGTGGGTGTGTGCCCTGTATCCACTGAGACTGCGTGGGCTCCAGTCTAGCTGGCCACAAACCCGGGCGGGTTGTTCGGTGTCTTCCTGCCCCTGCCCCCACACCGTCCACCCACCAGCCACGGAGTGGCCGGCTTAGCCACACGTGGCTGTTGAACCCAGACGAGAGCCAAGCTGTGCATCTCGTCCTCCCGTCCCCTCTGACCCTCCGCCACGCCTGCCACCAGGGTTTCCCCCTGACCAGCGGAACGGAGACAAGGAGTTTGTGATCCGCAGAGCGGCCACCAACCGGGTCCTGAACGTGCTCCGCCACTGGGTCTCCAAACACTCTCAGGTGGGGGAGGGGGGCCCCGGCACTGGCCTCTGCGAGCAGCGGGGAGGGCAGCAAGGACACCAGGGGACGGGGACCTGGGTCGCCCCACCTCTGTCTGCAGCAGGGATACCAAGTGGGTCTGCACCCCAGGGTCCCGGCCCCGGGGTGCAGCCGCCAGGGAAAACGGAGACGGGGCAGAAACACAGCTCGGGCTGGTCAGGGGCCACGACAGGGCAGCGCTAGAGCAGTGGCCAGCGCCGTGGCCCGTCTCCCCCCACAGGACTTTGAGACCAACAATGAGCTCAGAGGCAAGGTGATCAGCTTCCTGGAGGAGGTCATGCACGACCCCGAGCTCCTGACCCAGGAGAGGAAGGCCGCGGCCAACATCATCAGGTAGGGCGGTCGCAGCCCCGGCCGAGCACCGCATGCACGCGGAGGCAGGGGGATGGGGGGCTGGGCGGGCCCTTCCCGGGCGCGGTGGCCTCCGTCCGGTGTGCAGGGGAGCATCCTTGGGCTGCCGGGGGGAGGCACCCGGCTTCTGCATCCAGGCCCCCCGGGGTCCGTGTGTCCTTGCCCCCCTCTCCCGCCAGGCCCGGGATGCCCTTGTGGCAGGAGCCAGGCCGCTCTGCATCCACACCTGCCAAGTCCTGTCTGGTCTGAGCTCCCTTTTACGGCAGCCCCTGGGGGCACCGGGCTGTGAAGTCTTAGTCAAGGTCAAACAGAGTTTTGCCCTCGCCACCCCCCCCCCCCACCCCCCGCCTCTCCTGCTGGGCAGTCAGGAGTCAGGCAGCCTGTCTGAGCCGGCGAAGCCGGTGACTCGCTGTGGCCTCGGACGGACCCCTCCCTCGGCCTCGTTTCCTTCCCGTAAAATGGGTGAGCAGCACGCACTCCGAGGGCTGTGGTGAGGCAGGGGTGAGGTCACGCTATCACTTCTGCAGATCACCGGTGGGTGTCATGCTGCTCTTCTGGCTGACCTGGTCCACCCCCAGCCCTGCCCGGGGGCCAGGGCTCAGGGCTCAGGGTCAGGTTCCCCCTCCCCACTTCCTGCCTTCTCTGCCTGAGGCCTCGGTCTCTGATCCCCACTTGCAGCCACTTGCCTGTGGCCGGAGTCCCCTGCCCTCCTCCTCCCACACCATCCACCTTGCTTGCCCGGGGCCGTGCCTTCGCTTCCCGGGGTTTGAAGTGCCACAGTGTCTTTCAGGCTTCTCTCACCCTCAGCAGCCCCTGTACCCGCATCCGCACCTACACCACACCTGCACCCGTGTCACCCACACCCGCGCAGTCGGCCCCCAGGCTCTTGGTCTCTCTTCTGCACGGGAGTGCGCTGGGCCCCTGAGCCCGCTGACCAGAGCCCCCTCTGCCTCGGGTGCAGCGAGAAGACCTGGCCGGCGTCGGGCGGCCCTGCTGGGAATGGCACGTGCACAGGCCACACGTTCTCCGTGCGATGGCCTCCCGGGCTAGAAGTTTACGTAAAATGCCTTCTGTGGGGCGGACATCCAGTCGGTCCGAGTCTGTCTGCCCACGGCCCGCGGGTCCCTGGCGTCATCCTCTGCCCCCGGCGGTCACGATGCCGTCACGGTGGGAACAAAGCACTTAGGCCTGACTCGATCCACCCTGGCTCCCCACCAGGGCCCGGTGCCCACTCCACCATCCCGGGCCGCCTCTGTCCCTCCGTCCGAAGGGCTCCGCAGCTCTCCTGCCCGCTCTGTCCTCGGGGCCTGGAGCTCCTTCCCCGCGTTCATCTGTCATTCCACGGCTCTCCGCGAGAGCCTGGCTGCAGGCCCGCCCTGGGCCGGGGCCGGGGCCAGGGCTGCGGGGTGGACACATCAGACATCACCCCGCCCTCGGGCTCCTGGCCGGGGGTGGCCCGCAGCCTTCCCAACACCAGGACACCGGGGGCTGAGAGCACAGGGGCCTGGGGCTGACGGAGGCCGGGAGGGTCAGACAACGGAGTCCTGGAGGACAGGCCATCGGGGAGGTTGTGATATGGGAACGGGCGGTGGGCTCACGGCACAGGAACCACAGAGCAGAAGCGGGGGGGGGGGGGCGGGGGTAAAGTGGGGGATCTAGGGGGTGCTCACCCCGTGGGGATGGGGTGGGGCGCCCCAGAGGTGAGGGGGGTAGGGGCCGCACAGGGCTCACGATGCTGTCTCGCCCCCTAGGACTCTGACCCAGGACGACCCGGGTGACAACCAGGTCACGCTGGAGGAGATCACACAGATGGTGAGCCGGGCCCCCTGATGGTGCCCAGTCCCGTCCTGTGCCGGCTCCCCAGGGCAGGCGTCCCAGAGCACACAGGCAGATGACTCGGGGCAGCAAAGACCAGTTCTCAGAGTTCTGGGGGCCAGGAGCCCGCGAGGAAGGTGGCGGCTGGGGCCCGGGGGACGGTCCTGCCCGCCTCTTCCAGCTCCTGGTAGCCCCACAGTCCTCGGCTTGTGGCCGTGAGTCTCTGATGTCTGCCTCCTCCCTGTCTTTCCTCCACACGACTGTCCCTGTGTCCACACTGCTCCTTCTTACAGATGCCAGTGCTGTTGCATCAGTCCCCCACCCCATGTCCTCATCTCACCCAGGCACATCTACGAAGACCTTGTGTCCAAATGAGGTCGCGTCCCAGATGCCAGGGGTTAGCAGCACCTCTGTTTCGGAGGGAGGAAATTCGGCCCGTGACACTCCCGCCCCTCCTCTCTTCACCTCTGCCCCCACCCCAGCCCCTCAGCTCCTTCTCTGCTCACCTGTCCCTGGAGGGGGCAGGTCAGAGGGCAGGCAGTGGTCGCTGCGTGCTAGACTGAGACGCGAGGTGCTCTTCCCTACGGCAGCGAGTTCACATCCTCACCGTGTTCACGACGAGGCGGCTGAGGGTGGGGGAGGTGACGGGCCTCACCTGAGGTCACAGTGTCAGCTCAGGGGAACTCCAAAGTGGGCGCTGGTTCACACACCTCACCGCCTCATCCCTGAGAGGCAGGTGCAACTCGCCCTGCCCGGAAACGGGGGAGCCCAGGGGAGCTCGGTGCTTCCCACAAGGAATAGGGGGCTGACGGTGTTCCACGCCGTGCAGGGGAATGATGGTCTCGCGTGCTCCCAGGGCCTGGCCGGACCCACTGCCTTCTCCGGGTCAGAGATGTGCCCCGTGTGCCCCCCAGCATGCCACCGTGAGCCACCCCAGAGTCCCAGGCCCCTGCCACCACGGTGGCCAAGGAAGCTCAAGGCAGACTGGTTTTGACCCCCCCTCAGGTAGAGGCGCCCCCCCCCCCATGCTCCCTCACCTCTCAAACCGGCTGAGTGGCCTCCTGTGCCTTCTGCACTCAGTGTGGGGACTCAGGACTCGGGGCTCTGGGCCCACTGCTCCCCCCCCCCCGACTCCAGGCCCTGGGCATGGGTGAGGCCCCCCATGGGGGAGCACCTGCCTATATGGGGCCCACGTCCTGCCCCCCGAGCGCACTCCGGCTGGTGCCCCCGGGCAGGGAAGTTGTTCATGTACAGTCACCAGATCGACCCTTGGGGCCAGGATGCTGGGTGAACCCTGGGAGACACTGGCTCCTTCCTGGCGCCTCTCTGCAGGGGCTAGACCACTCGTCCTGTTTCCCACCCGACCAGAATGTTTGCCTTCGGGAGCGGGAGAGCCCTTGTCCCCGGCGAGCAGCCTGCAGCTCTTGGGAACAGAGCACGGCTGAGCCGCCCTCAGCCCCGCCCTGACTTGTTCCCAGTGCCCTGAGAGCCTGTGGGGGCACAGCCTGTGTGGACGAGGCCCCCGTGGCCTCACCAGAGAGCCCAAGGACTTTTGCAGTGAAACTTCGACAGGCCCCGTGACAGGTGGAGGAAGGTGGAGGTCTGAGCTCTGGTTCAATGTCCCCTTCTTTCCTAAGTGACCAAGAGGGAGCAGGGTCCACTTGCTGAGCAAATCTTCTGGCCAAGTCTCTCTGCCCTTGGGCCGACCCCCACAGGCCTCTCCCCAGCCGAGGCCAGCCACTGGCCCTCAGCCCTGACAGATCAGCTATCCTGGGCCCTCGGAAGTGGGCTGGGCTGCCCACCTGCCTGCCGGGGGCTCCCCCCCATGAGGGTCCTTACCCCAAAACACCCCACCCTGGGTGGCATCTACGGCTGCTGTCCCCGAGTCCCCACCGCCTTCCTGAGGACTTGTCATCCCTGATGGTTTCATGTCCCCACACTCCTGCACACAGGCTTCTGGCCTGGGGTGACTGTGCCAGGGGGACGCGTGGCTACCCCAGCACGCACACGTGCACACGCACACACACGTGCACACGCAGACAAGAGAGTGAGTTCCTCTGCCTCCCTGCATTCTGTCTCTGCCTGGTCCTGTGTCTCTGGTCCTTCTGTCCCAGTGTCTGGCAAGGACCTGGCAGTATGACCCTCAGTGACGCTGCTCAGGGAGTGGGAAAGAGGGAGCGAGGGAGACCGTCTCGCAGGGATGGCTTCCCCCCTTGAAACGGGATGGACCCCGTGCCCTTGTGATGAGTGCAGCTCTGGGGGGCTCAGCCCAGCCCCGGGGGCCCCTGGGGAGAGTAGCTGGCCCCTTCGTCCCACGCGGCCTAGTTGGAGGTCGGGGTGATCCTTGTTGCTGGTTCTTCTGCCAGTGGACACAGGCCCCTCCCAAGGCCAGCAGACTCCCTCCCCTCCCTTCCACTGCCACCGTGCCCCCGGAGCCAGCACACCTTCCATGAGGCCTCCCCATGTCCACCTCTTATCAAATCCCTGCCACGGGGTCCTTGGACCCCTCACGAGTGTTTCCTGTGGCCAAGGGGCCCAGGTGGTGGCACCTGTGAGGGTAGTGTCCATGGAAGCCCCCAGAGACGTGAGAACCCCAAGACGAAGGCCAGACAGCCACCATCTGGGCCCAGGACAGGAACACCGCCCCAGGAGGCGGTCACACCTGTGAGCCCACACCTGCTAATGAGTTTTAAAAGGAACTTTACAGAGGCGGGTACGGGTCCAGACAGAATCTGAAGGAGGAGACGGGTCGCTGGGAGGTCACAGGCCCCAGGCCCAGCCAGTGACCCAGTCGTGATCCTCGGGAGCCTCTCTTGTGTCATTCATGCTCTGGGGCAAGGTGGACCCGTTGCAGGGGAAGCGGTGACTCAGGAGCACGGGTGCACACTCGGGGCACCGCAAGGTCCCGGCTCCCTTTGCCCTTTCCTCCTCTCCCTCCCTGCACACGCCAGCCACCCGCTCACCAGGGGTCACAGTGGGGAAGTGTCCAGAAATCGGGAAGGGCCTGACTCAGGACTTGCTCCCTCAGGCAGAAGGCGTGAAGGCAGAGCCCTTTGAAAACCACTCAGCCCTGGAGATCGCCGAGCAGCTGACCTTGCTGGACCACCTCGTCTTCAAGAAGATCCCTTACGAGTGAGTGGGTGCGGGTGCGGGCCCTCCCTCCTCCTCCCTGGGAGTCGGCTTTGGCTGTGCCCCGGGAACACGTGCAGGAGGCTCCCAGAGCCACGTGAATTCTCCGCAGGAGGAACAGAAATGTGTAAATGCGCGTGTCTGTCGGCAGGCACGAGGGAGGGTCCTCTTTGCCGGCCCCAAGGGCCCACCTGACTGTGAGCTGCACACGCACACACGTGCGTGCTTTTCCAGAAGCATCTCCAACTCCGCGTTCCTACTCTGCAGGTCTGGGAAAGGCGTATGTGTGTGCTCCCCCCCCCGGGAGCAGAGCGTGGGGACAGCCCGTGGTCTGGTGCACCTGCCCTGGTTCTGTTTTCACATTTACGTCTGAACTGGGGGCAAACCTCCTTGTGAGTCACTGTTGCCGTGAGTTCCTGCCAAGGGCCTGAGAAGAGCTTCTCGAGATTGGTGTCTCTGGGTCAGAGGCTTCTGGTCCCTGCTCTCCAGAAAGGCGGCCCCGCCTGAAACTCCCCAAGGCCCTCGCTCACGAGCATGGAGGGTGGAAACCCGCCTCTTCCCCCAGATGCGAAGCAGGTGTCACTCCCGACAGGCTCCCTGTGGGAGGAGAAGCAGATTTCTGAAACACAGCTCACTCCCCTCCTGCCCACGGCGCCCTGCCCGGGTCCCCCACGGTCACAGCCAAGCCCGGAGCTTCCCTGGGAGGCTCGGGCCGTGGGGGGTGGGGGGCCCGTGAGGTCGCCGTACTGGAACACACAGCCGGCTTGGCCTGCAGGCCCCTCTGTCCTTCCACTCGGCCCGTGTTGCGCCTCTGTCCCTGTCCTGCAGACAGCTTCTGCACAGGCACGCGGAGATACGAGTTCTCCGTCACAAGCAGGGTGCAGAGCGGACTCAGCCGTGACCGCGCACTCACTCCCACTTCTCGTGTCGGCCTCACGACAGCCCCGGGAACAAAATAGTCACTGATCCCATTTCACAGATGAGGGAACTGAGGCCGCGAGCCCAGGGTCCTGTCCTCTCCGGGGCTCTACAGAAAGTTACTCCCTGAGAAATTAGAGCCTCCAAAGGCAGAAAACGCAACGCCATCATCCGTGCAAACCTCACCCGCCGGGTGCCCTTCCTTCCCGCAGGGAGTTCTTCGGACAAGGCTGGATGAAGCTGGAGAAGAATGAGCGGACCCCTTATATCATGAGAACCACGAAGCATTTCAACGACGTGAGTACGGTGGAGGGGGGTGGGGGGGAGGCGGTGCCCTTCTGTCCCGGGCTTTCCTTCCACAGGCCCCTCAGGGTGCCAGGTGGAGGACAGGTTCCCCGCGAGGCTAGCGCCTGACCGTCTGCGGTTTGTGTGCACCGTGACCTCACGAGCCCTGAAGGATGGGGGCTGTTACCCCACGTTGGTCTAAGGAAAGCCGGGCTCTCAGGGCCCTAGCCCCGGGGGCTCCTGAGTCATGTCCGGGAGGCAAGGAAAAGTCCTCCCCCGGCACGAAGCCCGGCCCCAGCCCCTGGACCACAGGCCCTCGCGCCCAGCCTGGAAAGAGCCCCGAGGGCACCTGCGCTGGCCTCTAAGTTCCCCTGAGCTGAGTCATCCCCCCCAAGGGAAGGCCCTTGAGGAAGGAGCTGCACACTATTCCACTTGTCCTGACCTCCTGGCCAGGCTCCCTGGTCAACACCCACATCGGGGAGGGTCTGAGGCAGCGGGAGGAGAAGAGAGACACGGCCACACTGCAGCTTGGGGTCCGGACCCCCGTAGGGCACCCAGCAACAGACAGAACCCAGGCCACGTGTCCAGTTAGAGACAGTGCGCGAAGCCGGTGGGCAGGTCCTGGGAACGCGCAGCAGCCCCGGGCGGCAAAACCCGGTCCCCCGCCATCCCCCCGACTCCCGTGTGTGCCCAGGACTGAAGTGAGCCAAGGGCGGGGCATGAAACCGGTGTTTGCTGCCCGTGTGCGGCATGCCAGGCACTGTGCCCAGGGCTTTGCAAGCATGGTCTCATTTACCCCTGTTATTCCCACTTTGTGAATGGGGAAACTGAGGCCCAAGGGGGGTCAGTTTCATCCCCAACATCACACGGCAAGACAGCCTGCCTCCGAGGGCCGCCCTCATCACCACCTGGCGTCTGGCCTTCTCTCTTAGAATCCGCCCTGTCCCTCAGACACAGAATGTGCACCTCCGTGGTGGTGACCATCACGGCCCGTGGCTGTTTCTAGATCTCTCCCCGGCTGGGTCTGCAGCTTCCCATGCCGTTGTCTCACTGAGCGGCACTGACCAGGCTCTCCGGGATCAGGGCGAGGGCAGAGTGGGGGGGCACCCCTGCTGCCCACGGCCCCCGTGCGGCAGACTTGAGTGCAAACATCGATGGTGAATCTTGGTGTTGGTTCCGAAGAGAAAGCTTCTCATCTTTCCCCGTCGAGGATAATGTTTGTTTCTTTATCAAGTTAAAGAAATTCCTTTCTCTTCTTGTTTGCTGACGGTATTTGCCACAGATCGGTACTGAATGTTATCAAAATTGTGCGCATCTATTGAGATGGTCACGGCTTACCTCCTTTAAGCTGTTGATGTGGTGAACGACGGTTACAGATTTTTCTCTAATGTTCACCCTTCCTTTCGTTCCGGGGACAGACCTAACCTGGTCGTGGCACGGCAGACAGGTGGATGTGTGATTTGCCTTCTCGTGCATCTGCTTTTGGTATCAAGGTTATACTGGCTTCATAGAGTACGTTGTAAGATACTCCCTTTCTATTTTCTGGAAGGTTTCACAGAGATATTCCTTTAAAAAATTAGTATAACTTGGGGCACCTGGGCAGCTCAGTTGGTTAAGCGTCCGACTTCGGCTCAGGTCATGATCTCGGGGTTCATGAGTTTGAGCCCCGCGTCGGGCTCTGTGCTGACAGCTCAGAGCCTGGAACCTGCTTCGGATTCTGTGTCTCCCTCTCTCTCTGCCCCTCCCCCGCTCTCTCTTTCTATCTCTATCCCTCTCTCTTTCTCTTTCTCTCTCAAAATGAGTAAATTTTAGAATTGTTTTCAAAAGCTACAACATATGTACTATTTCATGTTTTCGTTCCTCCCTAATTCTCTTCAGTGGTTTTGCATTCTTAAATAGTTTTACAAGCCATCCTTTGGACATACATCCTTCAGAAATTATGTTTGAGAAGATATCTTGGCAGTAAAGGCCTACAGTTTTCATTCACCTGCACATGTCCTTTTCTTAATTGTTTATAACAAGTAGTCTTCTTTTTTACTTTTTTTTTAATAATTATAAATTCATAGGAGGTTTCAGAGAAAAGCACAGGGTGAGTCAGCCGCTGCCCCAGCTCTGTGTGTTTCTTGCTCCCTGACTCCCCAGGTCCCGCCCACATCTGATTTGTACGTGTGTGTGTGTGTGTGTGTGTGTGTGTGTGTTCACTGAGGGCAGGGGGACCTCTGCCACTTTATATGTGAGCCCAGTGATGACACAAGGTATGGGTCCCCTCCAAGCCCCAGCTGTGTGGGGGAGATGGTCTCGGAGCTGGGCTCCTCCTGATTCTTCCAGGCGAACCGTGGGATCAGTTTGTCAAGCCCTCAAGAGAGCTCTCATTGTGTTTTATTGAGTCACGTTGAAGTCACGTATTAGTTTAGAAAAATGGCATATTTATATTCTCCTTTGGGAATTGGATCTTGTTCTTCGTAATCCAAACCTTTTATAACCTTTTGTCAATTGTTTTCATGCAGCGTCTTCGGAAATCCTCAGATATTTAAGTTCTTAGGTAGTTTACACATTCCCATTGGAATTTTGAGAATATTTTCCATGGTGTTTTCTAGTTGGTATTGCCAGTGTATAGGAAAACTCGTTATTACGTGTCGAATGTTTAACCAGCCACCCTCATGAGCTCTATTAGTCGTCCTGGTAGTTTTCCAGTGTATCCTTTTGCGATTTTCAAACGGGCAGTCATATCATCTGCAAGCAATGGTGATTTATCATCTCTGCAATACTTAGCCTCTTATTTTTTCTTGTCTCATTGCATGGGCTTAAAGATCAGTAACTTGATTGCTTCAGAGATCATCCGCAACGAGGACATCAATGCGAGAGTGAGCGCCATCGAGAAGTGGGTGGCCGTGGCCGACATATGCCGCTGTCTGCACAACTACAACGCCGTCCTGGAGATCACCTCGTCCATGAACCGCAGCGCAATATTCCGGCTGAAAAAGACGTGGCTCAAAGTCTCCAAGCAGGTGCGGCGGGAAGCCGGCGCCATCGCCTGCCTGGGGCCGGGCTGGGGCCGGGGCGCCAGAGTGCTGGCCTCCGGACATCCAGAGGTGGGCAGAGGACAGGGTGGAGGCCAGCGCTTCCTTGTAAGCCCTCTTCCGGGAGAACCTCTTCTCCTGTATCACCTGAGACCAGGTATCAGGCCCGCATATGTGGTGCTGGGACCCATGAGACTTTAATTCCCACTTGAGAATTAATACTCCAAAGACGAAGGTGGAAGAGTGATCACTGGTCCCGATACTCTTGTCCTTGGGTTGGGACAGAAGGGTGGATGCCACTCTGGATCTGCAGGGTCGCCGGGACGGGGCCGGACGAACTTGTAGATCCCTTCCCAGGTCTCTGATTTCTCTGGCCCTTCTGGCCGCCAGGGAGTCCGCTGGTCCCTGTTACCCATGGGTAGTTGGTGACCTTAAATGGGGGCTTGATCTTTATTCACTCAGAACATGATTCTTCCCTGGGAATGAAGTTCCCTACACTGAGGTCACGAGGAGGTCACCGAGGCCCTAAGAGGAGGGTCAGTGGGGCACTTGGGCCGCCTCCTTGGTGCACATGGTGTATGCCCGGACCCCAGCCTGCACGTGTGCAGGAGGCTGGATGGGTGCCACCGAGGGCAGGGTAAGCCTCTAAAGATACCAGTGACTTGGCCACAGCATCTGGTCCTACGACTGGGTGGGCTGTGTGGGGCCCAGGGTCTCCAGGGCACCTGTCTCCTCTGGATTTACATACGGTGCCCGCCTCGCTGTCCTCTTTATTGCCTGCCCCCTTACCATCCTCACACCAACGACAGGTCATGATTCCGCCCCCACGAGCAGGCATCAGGTCCATACATCCCTCCTCCCTAGAAAAGCAGCCAAACTCAGGAAGCCCTGGGATGCTGCCCTCCCTGCAGTGTGGTCACTCTGGCCCCAGATGACGGCATGACTGCAGGGTGCCTCCTGCCCCCCGTGACGCCAGGCTTCTTGCCTCCTAACACACAGAGATGCCAGGGCTGGGACAGGGGCAGCGGAAGGTGCCAGCTTGCTAGTGGGCTCCTGGAAAGAACAGAGCCTGGACGCACGGGGACTGAGGCCACAGGCACATCTGGCCGCTCATGGCCACAGTGCTGTGAATTCCTGAGCGGGCCGCTGCAGAACCCCCAACTCATCCGAGCCGACTCGGCCTGTCAGGGAGCAGACTGGTCTGTCGGCGGGTCTGATGGCCATTCCAGGCCCGTGTCTTTCTTCTGCCCTGGGGCTGTCAGAACGGTGCTGTCTTCTCCGGAGGCTCCCACCACAGTGGGGGCTCTGTAACTCTTGGCCTCATTCTTCAGCATCACCCTTATTGTAGAGTTGGGAGGGAACCGCCTTAACCATCCCGAAGTCTCCCGCTCTCTCAAGAGGGTGCACAGGGAGGGCAGTTAGAGATCGAGACTAACGGCCAGGCCTGCGTTCTCGGATGTCATTCAGGACCCGGGCATCGGCGATGCCTCGGAAAGCACATCGGGCCCACACGCCCTGTGGCGGCCTCGCCCAGCCCTCAGCTTGCACGTCTGCGCGGCGCCTGGCCCGCACCGGCCCGGGAAGGATTGCTGCGTCTCTGCAGGTATCCCGTGGATACTTGTGACCCCCCCACCCCAGGCCCCTGGAACGGCCACGTGTCTTAGAGGCGTGAGGTGCAGCCCCAACAGATAGTTGTTATCATTTGCTCGAATGTGCCCGAAGCAGAAAAGCATTCTGTCCAGTCCAGGCCAGCCCTTGGCTGGAGCCGAGCAGTCAGGCTCAGTCAGGGACTTCTGGCTCCGTTTCCCTGTTCTCCCCTTCCCTCCCCCAGCCTCTCTGAAAGGGTGTCCCCCTCCAGGAGAGGACGGATGGCACCCCTCCATGGGGCGGCGCAGGTGACTGCCGGATCTGCGTGTCTCCTCTCTGGAGGACAGTTGAGTCTCAGTAGGGACAGAAATCTCTCCTCGGCTGACAGTACTCTGGGGCTCCTCTGGGAGGGAGCAGCCTTGGCCGTCAGGAAGCATTCTGTTTGGTGAAGAGGGAAGATGGGATCTTCCTTCAGGAGGTTCTGTGACCACCTTCCTTCTCAACACAACAAGGCCGGCCCCTTGCTCGGTCTCTGGTTTCAGTGACATGTTCCAAGGGCTCCCTTGTTTCCACCCTCCCGGCAGAGATGCCCAGAATCCCAGGGGCCTGGGTCCCATTGAGCACCAAAGGGCGGAAACTCCTGGCCCGGCCGCTTCAAGCTGGAACTCACTTTGTAAGCGGCGGCGGCGGGAATATCCAGGGGCCTCCCAGGCTGCAAAGCTCCTTCCTGGACAGAAGGACACCCCAGAGGAGCACAGATGTGGAAGGAGTCTAAGCGTGCCCATCTCAGAGCCACAGATCGGTCCCAAGTGTCTACCCAGCCCCCCACACACATCAGAATATCCCCCATGTATCCTCAGGACTGCTAGCATGGTGATACTTCATCCGGAGCTAAGTGGCCAGCGGGGCCTACCCTCCCATTTTCCAGATGTGAAAGTGGAGGCCAGCCATGGAACAGGAGTGGTGTGTGTGGGCTTGCGGAGGGTGTGTGCAGAGCTGCTGAGGCCCCAGGGCCAGGACACTGGGCCCCCACATCTGGTCTCCGGCTGCCTCGGGGCCATTCCTCTGCAGGCGAGTGGGGAGGAGGAGGGGGCGGGCCCAGCTCTGGAGAGAGAAGTCTAGAAAGTACGGGAGAAGCGGAGGCCCGGGGCCGCGGTTGGCGTCGGCACCAGGCTGCGGGCCGGTACCTGAGGGCGGCTGCGTCAGGGGCACAGAATCACGGCCCGTGGCTGTGTCTCCGCCACCAGGTCCCCACGCATTTCTGCTTTGAGCAGGGCTGGTCAGGACCAGGTGACGGCCCCCCATCCAGGAGGAAGCAGACTGGATGGGCCCCTCGAGGACCGCACCCCGGTCTCTTCTCCCATCTGAATCAAGTCTCAGTGTCGCTTTCTGCAGGCAGATTTCTCAGGAACATCTGGCCCAAAGCTGAGGGGTGTGCTCGGCCCGTGTGACCAGCGTCCCCTCCAGGCCACATGTGCACAGCTGGCCCCCAGCGCCCGTTCTCCGCCACGGCCTGGATTTTGAGGGCAGGAGCTGGAGAGGTGGGGTCACTAAGCCCCGTCGCTGTTGCATAAGGGAGGGACCCGGGGACTGCCAAGGCCAAGGGGCCCCCAGCCGGCAGGGAAAGGACCGCAAAGCCAGACCCTGGGCAGCCTCCGTGGCTCCCGTCTGCCCCCTGCAGACAAACGGGACCCTCAGCTGGGGGCTCAGTCTTCCCCATCACGGTCTTTTCTTCTAGGTGATCAGTTCACCTGCCATCTTTTCTCCTGATTCTTACGTTAGTGCGGCCTCCTGAGATACACAGGTGTGGTTCTGGGCCCGCACCCTTGGCCGCATCCCTGGGGTTCAGGGTGCAGGAAAGGCCACGGAAGTGAAGCCATGGCCATGGCCACGCTCTGCTCCGGAGGCCCCCTTGCAGTTACCCGGTCCCACCCCCACCCTGGTGTCCGGGTGTCCGTGTTTGCAGGGGTGAGACCGGCACTCAGATCCCCCGCATCGCCACCCCCGTGCTTCTGAAGGGTGAGAGGACAAGGGTCCGTGGCTGACTCTTCAGGAGTTGGGGGGGCGGTCCCCGGAAACGCCCTGCCCTGCGAGGAGGCAGAGCAGGGGCGGCCCCGGAGCCCGAGGGCGGCCCGTGGACCGTGGGCCGGTGCCTCGGGCCCCTGCGAGCCGCGCGTTAGTAAATGCTTCTGATTCTTTCTAGACAAAAGCTTTGATTGACAAGCTCCAAAAGCTTGTGTCATCAGAGGGCAGATTTAAGAATCTCAGAGAAGCTCTGAAAAAGTAAGTGTGTGCCATTTTGTCACCGTTATTTTTCAAATCGTAGAACCGCATTGCGGAGGCCTCCACGCGCCCCGTCTGGCTGGAGCAGGAGGTCCATGTGTCTGTCTGTCCGTCCGTCTACCCACGCGGCCCCTGGGCTCCCCAGACCTCTAGGGTGGGTCGGCTCTGTCCTCCACTGTCTGCTAAAGCCATCCCAGTCTCCGCGGCAGTTCCCGGCGAGGGGAGGGGCAGCACACCCGAGTCCCAGCACGCGGGACGGCCGTGGCCCCAGACGCCTCGACGCTGACGCACACACATCCCCACAGTTCAGTGTTTCTGACATCAGAGAAGGTCGTGAGGTCAAGGTGTTTACTTAACGGGATCGCGTTTTCTCATTTTTGTTGAGAATTAGTCATGGGAACAGGTACGGTTTGCACAAACGGCATCTGGCAATCGGAGAACACAGATTTGCCGATGTCGCACCTGACCGCTGGCAAGGCGGGCAGGTCGTCACTAGAGCAGGACCACGCCACGCTGAGGGCCGTCTCGTGCCACGTGGGCTGTTCAGCGGCAGCCCCGGCCCCTGCCCACCAGATGCCAGTGCCTTCCCCAAGTCGTGACGACCAGAGATGCCCCCAGACGTTGCCAAGCCCCCGGGAGAGGCAGTCGCCCCGAGGAGGCCCACCACCGTGAGGCGGGTCCTCCCGTCCCGTTCCTCCACACAAGGACACTGAGGCGCTAGTGGCCGTCGCAGAGCCGTGTGGCCGCGGTGACAGAGCCAGACCCTGGCCCAGGCGGCCTGCAAGGCCAGCGCTCTGCGGTTCGCCCGAGGGTCCAGGCCCTCCCAGCGCGTCGGCCTCAGCCCCTTGGGGCGCACGGTGGCCACAGGGGGCTCTGGGGTCACCCCCGCTCGCTCGCTCGCTGTGTGCCCGCGGCCTCTGCGTGACTCCCTGCCATCCTTGGCGAGACCCCGGGGCCGCCCCCAGTCCCGGCTCCCTGCAGAACGCCTCTCCCGCCTGCTGTGCGGAATCACGCGGCCACTGCCCCTGGGGCCCGGGGACCGCGTCCAGCCCTTGGCACACCCGCGCCCCGCCCGTGTGCCCTCATTCCCTCCCGCCGCACGTGGGCCGTCCTCCGCCACCTCCGTGTGCCATTGCTGCGTTCATCTCCACCGTGTTCGTCCTCGGACAGATGCCCCGCCATCTGTGCCGTCTCTGTCACGCCTGGGCCCCCCGGAGCCCGTGGGCTGTGCTTGTGGAGGCCGCCTCACCGCGCATTCACCCACCTGTCTGTCTGCCGGGCGCCCTTCCATCCGCCTCCCGCCCATGGCTTCCTTGTCTGCCGTCGCCTCCGTGGCCTGGGTCTGTCTCGGTAACCGCCCCCCCCCCTCGTCTTCCCTCTTTCCCGGGGGCTCCGGTCAGCGTGTCCCAGACGCCTCTGCTCCGGGCTGCAAGGGGGTGGGGGACCTCGGGCATTCAGGAGCTGAGACCTTTATGCAAACCGGGTGCTCGCTTTATGCACACGGAGGCCACGCCCTGGAGGGGAAGGAGAGACGGGGGACGTGGGGCGAATGTGTCCTGCACCCCCTTCTCCAGAGGCACCGTAGAGCTGTGCTGTGTGAACCCCGGGGTCCTGTCTCAGCAGGGGGGGGACGGTGGTCACAGGAAGGAAGGGAGAGGTCAGTCTTGAGCACAGCCGGTGGCCTGCCCGGACGGGGCCTCCTGTGTAGCCCGTCACCGAAAAGGTTTCGTGACCGCACGCAGGCTAGTGAATGGCCTTTCCCGGCCGAGACTTCACCCCTACGTCCTACTCCCCTCCCCTCAGCCACACTCTTAATCCCCCCGGGGCCCACCGACAGCGTGTGCCCTGTGCACCCCCAGTCCCCTGCCCAGGGCCCCCGAGCGTGCCCCCGTCTGCCCTCCTCCTTCCCCGAGCCCAGAGACCACCCTTCCGGTTCCGTGCAGCAAAACGTGGCCAGGAAGTCAAGTCCTCAGTAGCATTTGGTCACCAGCCCCGCTGGGGTCAATTCTGGGATTGCCCACCCGCCTGATCTGAACCCAGCACATGTTGGCAAATCTGCACTCGGGCTCTGCCTCGATGGGAAGCCCTCGTTTGGAAGAACGCGGGGCCACGCTCCCCGCGGGCTGTGGCCGCCCTGAGCAGAGGGCTGTGGGGGACCCAGGCGGCTTGCTGACCACCAGCCCGTCGCCACCCGCCCTTCACAGGGGACAAAACCCATCCGTGTGGATGCGAGGGGCCCAGGGGTGCCACCAGGCCACACACTCATTTCCACCTGTATTTTCTGCTCCTGACCACACAGCAGAGCCTAGTCTCCGGCCGAGACCACAGAGCAGTGGGTGCCCTGGTGGCAAAACGAAAGTGGACTGCGACCCCCACCCCCACTCCTGGCCCCACTGCAATTTTTCCCCCAAAATCTGAGCACCTTATTTCTCGCACCGCATGCCAAAACTGGGGACCCTGAGCCCGGGGGCTCCAGCCCACGTGGCCCAGCCCGAGTGCCCCTCACACCCTCTTGGGAGGGAGAGGAGATCCCTCAGCAGGGGCAGCGAGGCGTGAGAGAGAGAAGGCCACTCCCCAGGCTGGGGCAGGGCGGAGGAGGAAGGGCTGACCCCTTGGTGGCCAGCCCGTCAGGCAGCCACACGGAGCTTTCAGCCGCTGGGGCCACGTGATCTCCCCTCCCACATGACGTCATCAAGAATTTCTTGGAAGATGGCGGGGGACCCCAGACAATCCCAGGCGAGGCCTAGATGCCAGTGTCACCAGGAGGCGGCTTCCTGCATCCAGGCGCTGCCTGGAAAACCAGAGGCCGTGCTTAGAATGGAAAGCGGGGCGCTTTTGTCTCTTCCCTAAAACAGCAGGTTACAGGCGGGCGAGGGGTCTGTGAGGAGAGGAAGCCGCCCCGCATCCGCCCGGAGCCAGGGCAAGTCCGGACCCGCCCGAGGGAGATGAAAATGCCCACACGGGGAGTTCAGAGCCGGCCAGGGGTCACAGGGGCGTGGCCTACAAGGAGCCCTCCGCGTGCATCCCTTTCGTTCAGGCGCTCCCGCCGGGTCCCCACACGGTGGCAGCCTTCGGGGACCCTCCACAGCCCCGTGCTCCCCACGCCTGCCCCCAGCGCCACGTCGGCAGCCCCACACGCTGACCAGCACGGCTCTGGGTCCGGGCCGGCTGTTTGGTTACACGGATGGACTTGCCGTGTGCACGCGCGTGCACACGTGACTGGACTAACCGTGTGTGCGCTTCCCTGGGCCCCTCCTTCCAGGCGCCTCACCCGGAAGGCGGTGACCAGGGACAGAGCGGTAATGGGGGCCGTGACTCCACGTGCCCACCCGCCACCGTCCTACAGCGGGCTCCTGAGCCCGGTAAACGCATCAGGGGAATACACGTCCACAATCAGAGGACCCCCTGACTTCCCACCGCTCTGGGCAGTCGGAGACCCTGTACGGCCTTCGGGAGCACTCTGCGCGTTCCTTCCCTGCGGCCCCGGTCCCCCCTCCCCTCCCCCCAAGATGGGGGGTCCTTCCGGCCCTCTGCGTTCCTAGTCACCGTCAACAGCAGAAATAGCGGGCGAGCTGGGAAGCCCCTCTCAGAAGCCGCTGGCCAGCGAACCCCCCTCCCCCCCCCACCCAGTGCTGGCTACAGAGTTGCTTCTCCGTCTCCCGACTAAGTCCCACCTGCCGCCCAGACTTGGAGGATGATGGGCGGGGTCGGAGAGCCTGCCTGACCTGTGACAGTCACAGACCGTGTGGTCCCGCAGGACCCGTGAGTCTTGTTTGTTTGTTTTTTTAAATCACAACCCAGTAAGAACACTTTTTTTTCCCCACAAATACATACACGCAAACAGCAACAAAAGTTTCACGAAACAACGTGTGCTTTTGGCCCGTGCAACCAACTCAGATATTTTCTTTTATCCTACTTCTGGGTTGTTGTTGTTGTTGTTTTCGTTCTTTAAAAAGCTGATCAACGCTTAACGTATTTCCACCACCCAAGAAAGAGTCAAGACCCACAGGTCAGAAGACAACTCTGGCCACGGTCTCCCTCACCCCCAGGGCCCACCTCCTTCCCGGCTTTGCTGCCCGTGTGCCGGCGGGATCCGCTCTCCGTAGCTTCCTTATAATTAACTCACGTTTTCCCCGAGGTAAATTGAAGTAGGAAGGAAAAGCGTGTCAGAACAGTAAACGGGGAACCACGAGTACAAGGTCGCCACGATAAACAGACCCGGTGAAAACAAAGCGGTTTCTCGCTTCTAGCAGGGATCCTGGTGTTTGCCAACACCCGTCCTGAGACCTGTTGCCGTTTGTCCAAAAAAGAAAGCAACAGGGAAGGACAGTGGCCAGTGTCAGAAGGCGTCAGGGCCGTACGATCGCCGGACGAAAACCGGATGTGTTTTTCCCCGCGTGCATCCATGCCGCTTCATGTAGCGTGGGCGCATCACCTAACCTGACCTCCTAGACCTGTCTGGGCAATCAGCCCCGTCGTGTGAGGGCGGCCTTGGCCCTCGGGTCAAGGGGCACACGCCTAGCGGGCGAGGGGCAGAGGCTGGGTTTCTGTTCTTGCCCCACCGACCTCCCTGCCTCCCCTTCTTCCAGAGTGGAGGGTTGCCGCGTGGCCTCAAGGAGACAAGGTCAGAGGTCGAGGAGCGGGGTCACCTGCCCCCGCAAGTGCGTGCGGCCAGAATGGCCGTGTCTGCGTGCTGCGCTGCGCTGAGAGGAGGCTGCGGGGCACCATCAGGGGTCCCCTGAGGGCACGACCCGGAGCTCTGCCAGAGCACGGTGGCTGCCGGACCCACACAAAATCGGCCCCTTTCTGGGGCCCCTCCCAGAGGCTCCAGGGCGATACCCTGTGATGAAGATGTAACAGCAGCCCCCCAAGTCGGAGCGGCGTGGTCTACCACTGCTGGGTCCTGTCTCCCAAAACGCTCCCTCCCCAAGACGTCACTTGTTAGGGACGCTGTCCCCCAGCCCCCTGCTTAGAAGCCACTTGTAGGAGGGGACCTCAAGGGCCAGGGTTTCCTGCTCCGGGACCCCAGTGCTCAGGTGGGCAGGAGATCCCGTGGGGCAAGC
Source organism: Puma concolor (assembly GCF_028749965.1). Lineage (NCBI taxonomy): Eukaryota > Metazoa > Chordata > Mammalia > Carnivora > Felidae > Puma > Puma concolor. The sequence goes on from NC_141672.1 coordinate 148,775,059, forward strand.
GGCCGGTCGAGGCAGAGGAGGAGTGTCAAGGAGCAGAACGACACCGGGGGGCTGGGTAGCATGGCTGGCAGAATGGGGTGGGGGCTGGCAGGTCCCCTGGGGGGTGGGTCCAGAGCAGGGCTGGGTGGAGAGTTTCACGGGGGAGTCAGGCGAGGGGGCTGGGAGGGGGCCGGCCGTGGAGCCCAAAGCCTGCATCCGGGACGGAGAGCGGACGGGTGGGGGAGGGCTTTCTGTCCCGCTGGTCCGTGGCCCGTGCCCCAGAGGACCGACCCTGAGGCGGCTGGCAACCCCAGGCCTCCAGCACGTGCATGCAGGGTGTTCTGGTTCCGTAGACGCTCGTGTTTTCAAATGAAAAACGTTTGTCTCATGCCGTTTGCTTCGAAGTTGTGACCCGCCCTGTGTCCCTTACCTGGGGATGTACCTCACCGACCTGGCCTTTATCGAAGAGGGGACACCCAATTACACGGAGGACGGCCTGGTCAACTTCTCCAAGATGAGGATGGTACGTGTCCCGGGGCAGGGCCGGGGGGCGTCAAAACCCGGGGCCGAGTCCCGGGACCGCCTGGCCTGCGATCGAGCACGCGCACCCGGCAGCCTGGAGCCGGCTTCTCCGACGAGAGCCGCCGCGGGTCCCCGAGAGGCAGAGAGGCAGACAGCATCAGCGGGCCCCCAGCCAGCCTCACCGCGCTCCCTCGGACGGAGCCCGCTGAGGGGTCGCCCCCGCTCACAGAGGAGCAGCCTGGGGCTCGCGGGGCTCCGTGGCCCACCCGAGGTCACCCCGCGGGGGAGGGGCAGAGCTGGCCACGTGAAGCCAGTGGCAGACGGAATCCATAGGCAGCCCCCCCCGAGTGGAAGGAGAGAGCCGGGCCGGTGTCGTGGTTCCCCCGCCCTTTCTCACGACACCCTCGCATGGGTTCTGTGTGATGCGGTTTCCAGTCAACACGGGGCTCCCTAGGAGGGCTTCTCTGTCACCCGCAAGCCAGAAGCACCGTCCTGGTGACAGGACGGGGCCCCGGCACCCACGCACAGTGGGCACGCAGAACGTGGCAGGTGCCCGGCTTTTGCTGAGACGTGGGCACCGTTTTGGGATGTTGGACAGCCTGCCCTCTCCGACCGAATGATGCTTTTTCTGTCACGTAATCGACCTGTAGACTTTTTACTAGTGTCCCCCTGGACACAGATCGCTGGGGCGAAGGAGGCCACGTGCCTCCGTGGGGGCTCTCAGGAGGCGGTGTGTGTGTGAGCTAAGAGACCGACTTCGGGTTCGGCTGTCGGTGCCCCGTCCGTGCCGTGGAGCGGAGGGGCTGGGGGAGCCCGCGAGAGCGAACTGTCTTCTTAAACTGTCCTCGTCCTCGCAGATATCTCACATCATCCGAGAGATTCGCCAGTTCCAGCAAACTGCCTATAAGATAGAACACCAGGTGAAGGTAAGCCGGAGGCACTTTCCCCGTCACCCAGGCTGTCACGCGGGCACGCACTCCGTCCGTCAGTCCCCCTCCCTGCACGCCCAGCCCCTCTCATCCCCTGACCCCCCGGGGCCCCGCTCAAACGCCAGCTTTTCCAAGAAGCCTTCCCTCTGCCCCGACCAGCGGTGAGTTCTCCCCGCTCCACGGCTGGGGCTAACCTTGCTGCTCCCGTCTGATTTTCACCTGCCCTGGGACGGCTGGAGGTCACGTCTGGGCCCCCTCCCAGCCAAGAGAGGCAGCGTTTACAACATCTTTTTGGAAAGTGACGCCCCCTAGTTACAAAGTTCAGAGCTGGGAAGGGCGCACGGTGGAAAGTCCCCCGGCCGAGTGCAGCCGTTTGTGGTGTGGTTTTCCTTCTGCCCTGGGTTTCGGAGCAAAGTAATAATAATAATAATAATGAAGCTTTGGTTCCAAGCAAGCGACAACTGAAAGAGCCTTGAGGAGAACTTGGCGAAGCGGGGCTGCCCGTGCGGCTTGGGCGCTGCCCCTCGAAGCACCTTTACTTGTAGGAATCCAGCAGGTGACGCGGGAGGGCGGACAGAAGGGTGATTCTGTCCAGTCCGCGATCTCGCCCCGGAGCGAGCCGTGCGAGGCCGGAAGCGCGGCCTCGGTTTCCCCTTTCTCCTCTCGGGGTGAATGTCGCTCAGCCTGATGCGTATTCGGCATAAACGCTGAAAGAACACGTGACCCACTCGCCACCTAGGTTCTACGACTGACATCTTAGGGGGATTTTTCCAAAGTACGAGCCCAAAATGCTTCACCTAGAGTTCAGCCAAGGGTGACGTTGGCCACACATGACTTCATATCCCCGTCAGGCGGCAGTCAGTAATAATAGCCGGCCCACGTGAAGACGGAGCGCTGGCTCAGACGCGTTCGCCCCACCCCCGCGGGGGCCCCGTGTCCCCACCGCCTGCCACTTGCCCCGCGCCTTCCTCTCGCCAGGTGACCCAGTACCTGCTGGACCAGTCCTTCGTCATGGACGAGGAGAGCCTCTATGAGTCTTCCCTGCGAATGGAGCCCAAACTCCCCACCTGAAGCCGGCCCGGCCCGGCCCCGGCGCCCCACGGACACACGCGGTGTGATGTGTACATAATTGTCTGGTTCCTGGATTCTCCTCTCTAGTATGTGCTTCTCCGAGAATACAGATCCGTTCTCGTTCTTAGATCCCCGTAGAACCGGAACAGGAGCCTCCGCTCCGTGTGAGACTTCGCCCCCCACCCAGCCCCCGCCCCCCGCAGCACCTGTTTCTTTCCAGCCGCGTCCGTAGCCTTCCCAGCCCCCCACTCTCTCGGACGGGGAGACGGAGCCCGTGCAGACGCCAGCCTGGGCGCCACCCCGCTTCTGTCCTTCCGCGGCCCAGGCCTCCCCCCCACCCACCGGGCTGAGGCGGCCCCCCCCCCCGGGCGCCCTCCCAGCATGTTCCATGTAGTCGTCGTAACGGGGGGGTGGGGGGGTGGGGGGAGGCGGGCGGGGACCGCACCCTGAAGTCCAGTCATCCACGGATCTTCCCGCTGACGGCGATGCCAGTTTCCAAAGCAGCTTTTTCAGCCAAAATCACAGGGGTCAGAACTCTCCGTCTCCCGGTAACCTGGACGGAGGGGGTCCTCTCCGCTGAGAACCACGCCCCGCGACACCAGCGCACCACCCTGTGCAGGCCCCACGTGCTCGCTGCTCTGGGAACCACACCAGGGTCTCCGTGAACCCGGACGAGGCCCCGGAGCGTCCCCAGGGCAACCGAGTCACGACACAGAGTCGCATCGACTTCTGCCGGCCGCTGCCCGGCATCCGCCGCAAGTCGGGGACCCAGAGAATGTCACTCGTCTCGTAGCCGCCTAACGGTCACCGCCAGCTTACGTTGAGATGCTCCGAGTCTGTTCGCTTTGTGAAAATAGTGCCACGCCGTAGAGCTAGGAAATCAGTGAGTGTCTGTGTTGCACACACCGCAGTCCCGTCCGAGCGCCTTCCAGCAGGAGTCCGGCAGCGCCCGTTCCGCGAATACCCCCACGTGCTGTGACGCCGTGCGGTGGGGAGAGCACAGTCAGCTCCGCGCGGCTGGCATGCCCCAGGACGGCACGCAGGCTGCTCCTGCTGTAAGCAATACCTTAGTGGTATGAGAATTCTATTCCTAGTCCTAAAATATTTCCACTTACAGCTTGTTTGGAAAAGAGAAATTTCCATTTTTGTAAAAATATATGTTTCCTGATTACCTCTTGCTAATAAATTTCTTCTATCTCAGGGTGAACAGTGAGTCTCGACGGGTTTCATTCGTGCACTCAAGGGGAATCTGAGGAGCGCTCGGTCCTCACTGGAGCCCGGGCAGGGACCGGAGGGACAGGGACACAAGCCCTGCCCTCGGGGACACGCGGTCTGCAGTCCAGTTATCCGCCGCCCTGGAACAATCGCGCCGAAACTTAATGGCTTGAAACAGTTTCTGTTACATTTCAGAGTCTGGGGGGCCGACGGGGTCCAGCTGGAGTCTCTCTCGTGAGGTCACGGTCACGGCAGCTGGGGCTGGGGGGGGGTCATCTGAAGGCTCGACTGGACGCGGGGTCCGGGACGGTGCTCTCCGTGGCGGGAAGGTGGTGCTGGCTGGGGGCCGAGCTGGGCTGTACCCCTGCGCCCGCCACCCACACCGGGCCTCTGCGTGTGGCTGGGTTCCTCCCGGTCCCAGAGCCACCTTCCAGGAGGCTGGGAAAAAGCTGAAGGGCTACTTGCGACCCAGCCTCAGAGCTCCCGCAGTGTTCTATTGATCCCACGCGTCCCCAAGGCCCGCTGGGTCACCAGGGGATCGAGCTGCGGGAGCAGAGGATTTGCAGCTTCTTAAGTCACTAGAGAGACAGGCCACTTGAGCCATCACAGGAGGGGACAGGAAGGGCCTCGGCCTCGGGGATAGCAGAGGAGAGGACGTGGGGGAGGGTTCAGAGAAGCCCCGCAGAGATGGAGGGGGCGGCGAGCAGGGGCGACCCGCCAGGCAGGCCGGGAGGGAGCGCACCCCAGGCAGGGAGGTTATCGAACGCCCAGAAGCGTGAGCCCGTGTCCTCGTCCGGGCAGCGGCTGGCATGAGGGGCAGCACAGAGGTGGAGCTGATGCGGAGGAAAGCAGAGGGTGGGAAGCCGGGAGAAAAGAATTCCCGGAGGGGAGGGCAGCTCCGGGTGGGGCCAGTTGAGGCCTAGGACCTGCCCTGTGGCTGGGACATGACCCCGCCCCCCCACCAGCGCCTCCAAGGGCGACAGGAAGGTGAGAGGGAGTGCACCCCGCCCCGGGTCCACCCCCGATGCCTCCTCACGGTCACTCGTGGAACCTGGGCTCAGAACGCTGCCCTCAGGTACAGGCATGGAGCCTGAGGTAAGGCGGGACCCACTTCCGGAACCTCCCAGGGCCATGGCCTCTGGGACCTGCTCTCCAGGTCCCCCAGACCCTTTTTATCCCACTAATACTGTGACCCAGGCAGGGGCACCTCTACAGGGACAGGGCCTGGTTTGGACAGCCAGCTTCACCACTCGCCTGCAGGGGGCCCAGCAAGTGACTGAACCACAGGGGTGGGGATACTTCATCACAGAATAGAATTAAATGAGCTAATACAGCTAAAGCGCTCGGCACGGAAGCAACGGCTGATGGTGGGGGCAGCACATGACGGGGTCCCAGAAAGATCTCTCGTGGTAAGCCATGGCAGCAGCTGTTACCGTCTGGTGTAAAGGCCGAGCTGGGGCTCCGCGGGCCCGGCCCACCAGCCCAAGGCCCCGAGGCCCAGGCGTGTGCTGAATGCTGTCCCCTCCTCTGAGGTCCTGGAGGGAAGGAGGAGACCACAACTGGGTGTCCGCGTCCTTCAGGATGGGGACCCCCGCGCCCTTTTCCCCACCGCGAGCAGACCCCGAGGCGGCAGGTGCACCAGACCGGAGCTCAACGTGTTTCTTCCTCTGTTCCCGACGGGAGGCAGCATTGCGGCTACTTTGCTCCCCAGGGGACGTCTGCGGGTCATCACGATTGGTCAGGGAGACAGGTGGACGTGGGACAGCAGCTAAGAGTGCACGGGCTGGCCCCAAATGTCCCGCTCTGAGCCAGGCGGCCCAGCGTCCGCTCCCCGCTTCGCCGCTCACCTGCTGTAGGGCCTTAGGCAACTTCTACGTCTGCCCTTTGGCTCAGTGTCCCCTTCTGTGAAACGGGGTCTACAACGACAGTGAAGGTTCCCGTGAAGATCGGCTGGGGGACTGGCGCACGGCGAGCACTAGACGACCGCCGGCTGTTGTTCCTTCATGACACATTTACAGGAGGCTCAGCGTCAGGCCACCCCGGCCACTGCGGACTCGGTTACGAGCCACGCCGTCAGGGTCCCTGTCCCCACAAAGCCGCCTTCTGCTGGACGGCGGGCGGCGGGCAATTTTTGCAAATACCGGGGGCAGGGTCGTGGTGTGCAGGCCACCTGAGGCTGGCACGTCTGAGCTGAAACCCAGAGAATGCAAAACCGTGATGTCACCATTACAGAAGCCACGAGGCCACCAGTCACCTGAACGCGGGCACACGTGCTGCAGATCGGGTGAGGTGCCAGGCAGCTCTCGGGCTTTTCCAGGACAGGAAAGGCGAGGCCAGAGAAACACACGCCACCCCCATGTCAAAGTTAAGAGGCTGCCGAAAGATGTCTGTCATTCAGGTGACATTCTAATGCTTTTAAAAACCCAAAATTGGGGGCACCTGGGTGGCTCAGTTAGCTAAGGGTCCAACTTTGGCTCAGGTCGTGATCTCACCGTCAGAGCCCCACGTCGGGCTCTGTGCTGACAGCTCGGAGCCTGGAGCCTGGAGCCTGCTTCGGGGTCTGTGTCTCCTTCTCTCTCTGCCCCTCCCCCACTCACGCTCTCTCTCTCTCTCTCTCTCTCTCTCTCTCAAAAGTAAATAAACTTAATTTATTTTATTTTATGTTTAATTAATATTTTGTATTTATAAAATAAAAAGTAAAAATTCAAAATTAACGGAAGCATGCATGGTGACCAAAACATGAGCATTCGCGGTACAGACAGGGTCAGTGATACTGACTTTTCCTTCGGCCTCGGGCTCGTGTGCGGCTGGGCGCGGCTTCTGGCTCCTTTTGTAGGTAGGTGACAGCGGAGCTGGCTCAAGAGGGCACACCGCTTTGCCTCGGGTGGGTTGCAGGTGGGCTCGAGGAGCTGTGGGGGCGGGTTGCCGGGGAGCCCGTGGGCCGTGGGCGGGGCCATGGGCGGGCTGTGGGCGGGGCTGTGGCGGAGCTGTAAGCGGTCTCCTGGGGCTGTGCGCCCCCAAGCCCATGAGCTTGTTAAGGTCAGTAGGCGCGAGGAAGGCTGCCCTGGTCCTTGAGGGTCCTGTGCTGTAAGTGGGTCTCACCAAGGCGAACAGAGCTGCCCGGGCGCCTGGCCGCCCCAGCAGCCACTCCCACCAGCCTGTGCTTCACGACCGTGGCCTCCTTCCCAACAGAGGCCGGTTGTTGCCCCAAGGTTATGGCGGTGTCACCCGGACCCACACGCCCTCCGGGTATTGATGGGGCTCCCGCCTGTGCAGGTAATGTGCATCCCACCCCGTCCCTGGCCTCCTGGAACTCCAGACCCAGCTGGGGACAGGAGACCCACCCAGCTAATGACCCCTGAGTTTCTAGCTACAGCCACCCCTCCTTCTAGGCTCCCGACCCTACGGCCAAACATCTAGAAGCCGTCTCCATGGGGGTGCCCCACGGCCACCTCGACTCCACTGGACCAGACCGATCTCCGCACCCCACCCGATTGTGACAGCCAGAAACCAGGGGTCACCCCTGACCCACCTGCAGGGGGGTGTGGGTCCGTGTCAACCTCCTGAGTCCGTTCCCAGGCAGGTGGCAGCTTCTCACCTGGGGCCAACCGTTCCCCGAGTACAGGTGCCCTCTGCATGCTTGCAAGCTGTTGAGGACTCCCCCAAAAACCCACATAAGTGTGTTAGATCAGCCACTATAATGGTACTTACTGATGAGTGTATTCAAAAGTAAAACTTCGGGGAAGTGTTCAAACAATTACGTCCATTCTTTTAAAAACAGCAGTAACATCAGCATCCTACTTCCGGCCACGCACCCAGGGAGCAGAGAGCAGATTCCCCAAGGGTTAGCTGTGCACCGATGTTCACAGCAGCATTCTTCACACAGCCAGAAGGAGCAGGCCACCCGAGTGCCCACTGATGGACGGACAGATAGACGTGTGCCGTCTGCACACACAATTCAGCCTTAAAGAGGAAGTGTAGGGGCGCCCGGCTGGATCCATCGGCGGACTGGGGGGACTTTGGTGCGTGGGGGTGGGCCGGGGGCTGAGGTGGGGAGGCTGGGGACGGGGGTGGGGGGTGGCGGGGACTGGGGGGGTTCGGTGCCTGGGGGCTGGGCCGGGGGTGGGAGCGGGGGAGCTGGTGTTCGGTGGGGACAGAGCCTCAGCATCACAAGATGAGGAGAGTCCACGGGACAGACAGCAGGGCCGGCTACAGACGGCGTGCGTGTACTTAAACCACTGAGCTCTCGAGAGTTAGGATGGCAAATTCTGCGTTTGTACATGTCTTACCACAGTTTATAAGACCTCATCAGACAGCAACAGACGTATTACGTGCGGACGTGTTAAAACAGAAACAAGCCCAGATCATCACCCCCGAGGCTTGACTGCCTTCCATCCTTTCACGAGAACTTCACCTTGGTTTTGACTTGAACAACAGAAAGGGACTGGCCCACACATTAACCCTGGAGCCCGAGCCCCAGGCAAGTCTGTTGGGTTCCAGGGACCAGGCCCTGGTGTCTTTTGGGGACCGTGACCCCGCCCCCTGCGACGTCTGTCTCCCTGGATCACTCAAGGCGCGTGGGACCGTGCTCCCGACATATGGATGCGCCCTTGTCTTTGCTCCAGACAGATGAGCCTTATTCTAAAAAGTATGTGTCCTCATAACCTAACAACACGGCCATGCTGTTCGGACTCCTGTAACAAAGGAGCGGCTCTGATGGGACAGGCTCTCACTAGGTGGTAACACCATCTCACGGAGTGACGTCGTATGAGCCCCAGGCCAAGCGAGCGTTGGTCATCTTGTTTAGACTCAAAGGCTCTCTGTGCCGTGGTAATAAGCATCACTGAGCTTGCCATCTCGCTAACACGGCGGTGCCCTTGTACTCTAAGTCACACGGCCTGATCACACGGAACTCGAAATTTGACCTGAAACACCGTTGAGGTACAAGCCTGACCTTCACCGGCACTCGGTGCTGTTTTGTCCGAACGATGTACACTCAGGAACATTTCCCCCAACCTTCTGTTTCTACCTGGCTAAAGGAACTGAGAAATGAACAACCCGGGGTCTAACGCTCACGTGGCACCTGGCGGGCTGCGAAACCCAGGGCGAGACGCTGGGGGTGGGGGGGCAGAGAGACAGAGGCGGGGAGACATGGGTGTCCCCAGACTGTCACCAGAGCCACTGGGGGTGGGGGGACAGAGAGACAGAAGCAGGCAGACATGGGTGTCCCCAGACTGTCACCAGAGCCACTGGGGGTGGGGGGACAGAGAGACAGAGGCGGGCAGACATGGGTGTCCCCAGACTGTCACCAGAGCCACTGGGGAGATGGAGAGACAGAAACCGACTGCAGCACAGTGACAACCAGCTTTCTGTCAAGGGGATGCAGGCCACCTGTGGGGTGAGGTTCTGGGAACACGAAATGAGGGCCAGTTTACCAGTGGGGGCAGTGGTGCCCAAAATCACCTCTGTGTCCAGGCAGGGCGGGGCCTTTCAGCGTTTCTGTCCCCTCGACTCGCTTTCTTAACGGGCTCACTGCTTACTTCTCAGACAAGAATGTCACCTTACAAGCAGCTGAAATTCCCAGACCAGCGCTGCGGGGGTCATGTGGGTGACCCCCTGCCAGGCCCTGGACATTCGTCCCTCCCTTGGGGACTTCCCGCCTCCTTCTTGTAAAACCTCCCACTGGGGACCACACTTTGCTTGCGGCCCTATCCGTGAATCGTTTCGTAAAACCAATTCCATCTCCACATTTACTCGGTTGACTGTCGTTTCTCAACAGACATAAAGAGCTCGTTTGTTAATGAAAACTCACTGAATCCCCCCCCAAAAATAATTCAGTGAGAAAAATGGCATTGTTTTACCTTTTTGCAAATCTCTTTCGTGTCTGGCCGAAGCAAGAACGGCTGAATTCCCGCGTCTGCTTCCGCGTTCGATCCGTCACACGCGATGTGGCGTCTGGAAAACTCTACGCTCGTGAAAACCAGAGAACGGCCAGTGCGCCAGCGTTCGTCTGATAGTCGTCTCCCTTCATTACACAGTTGTCAGTGTGCAAGAGGGTGGAAACGCGGTCCTGCATCAGCCACCGCCCAGCGCGGTCCGCAGGGCTGCTTGCTGAGTAAATGGGCCGCGTCCTGCCATTCAAAACGTGCCCCCTAAACCCGCAACGTCAGCATCGCCTGGGACCTGGTCACGAACGCGGGATCTGGGTCCGCCCCGGGCCTCCTGAATCAGGGTCGAGTTTCAACACCTCCAGGAGGGTTGTTTCAGAAGCCGGGCCCGGGGAATAACGCGCCCAAGCCTCACCAGGCACACGTGAGCAGAGGTCCACCCGGCCCCTGGACACGGCCACGTTCACTTCCGTGACCTCATCACCCCCTAGCCCCGCATGTGCCAAGCGGGCCGCGCCGTGGGCTGGCCTCAGTTATGGGACGGTGGCGGGCAGATGTGCCCCCGAAGGTGTCCACGCCCCAACCCCTGGATCCTGTGAAAATAGTATGTTGGCCAGAGGGGCTTTGCAGACTTAATTAAGGTTGTAGGCTTTAAAATAGGAAGATTAGCCTTATCACGTGGCCCGGTCTAATCCCACACGTCCCTAAAGGTAGAGCACTTTCGGGGACACCCGGGTGGCTCAGTCAGTTGAACGCCCAACTCTGGATTTCGACTCAGGCCATGATCTCACAGTGTGGGGTCCAGCCCTGCGTCAGGCTCCTGGGGATGCTCTCTCTCCCTCTCTGTCTGCCCCTCCCCAGCTCCTGCTGTCTTGCTCTCTCAGAATAAAAAGAAAACAAGTAGAGAGCTTTCTCCAGCTGGAGGCAGAGAGACGGTGCAGAGGTGAGGTCAGAGAGTTGTAAGTGTGAGAAGGAGGACTCCCCGCCCCCACTGGCTGGAAGACGGTGACGGAGACACAGGTGGCTTTGTGCTGACGGCCAGCAAGGACCCGGGGCCCTCGGCCCCACAAATGCAGGAAGTAAATTCTGCCCGAGTCTGAATGAGTTGGGGGAAGATTCTCCCCCAGAACCTCTCGATAAAAGCCCAGGCCCACGGACCCCCGACTCTGGTCTTGAGACCTGCCCAGGGGGATCGGCCACGTCCCCCAGAGCCACGGACCTCCAGACACGTTTATGTTGTTTTGAGCCCCTAAGGGCGTGATAAGTTGCTACGGCAGCGACGGGAAGCTTCTACAAGCACCCACCACGCCCGGCCCGCTGTGCCAGTCCCAGGGGCGCCATCACCCCCGCTGCACAGGGAAGGAACCCCGACTGTCCCACGGCAGTGTGCCCCGGGTATACAGTGACTGCCAGCGCGGGGTCTGATGTCAGCTCTGCAGCCCTCGGCCCTGGGCCGCCTCCCGGCCCCCGTCACGCTGTCCCCTCCTCCTGGAGCACCACCCTTGCCGTCCCCTTCCTGCCTCCCCAGACCCCACCCTCTGGCAATGCCCTTCTCTCCGGGAAATCTTCCTTAATTCTCTCCAGTCCCGGGCTTCATCTGTCCCATCTCGGGGTGACCTCTTTGTCATGCCGCAGACCTGTGTCACCACCTCCCACGAGACCCCACCCGGGGTCCCCACCCAGAACCCGCTTGGGATTCTCCCTCTCCCTCTCTCTCTGCCCCTCCCCGCCCTCAAATAAAATTAAAAAAAAAAAAAAAAAAAGCCAGACGGACGGCCACCGAGCACCTGAGACAATGCTCAACAGACCGAGTCGTGAAGGAAATGCAAATCACAACCGCCACGCGACTTCACGCCCACTGCGAGGTCTGCGGTCACATCCCAAACCCCCAGAAAATCACGAGTCCCTGCGAGACAAGGGCAGACCCGCGTTCACCGCTGGTGGGACTGAAACATGACACACAGCCTCTGTGGGGAAAACGGTCTGGCGGGTCCTCGGGGAGTCAGACAGCACTACCCCGTGATGCCCCTGCCGGGGCCCCACCCCCGGGGGAAAAAAAACACGTGTTCGCGCAGAAACCTGTGCGCGGACGTCTCCAGCAGCAGCCTCCACGATAACGCCGAAGCGAGGACCACACACGTGTCCACGGGCGGACGGTGGAACAGACGAAGCGTGGCGTCTCCACACAGGGACCATCCCTCGGCCTTAAACAAACACTGGGGCCCCCGGCCGGCTCTTGATCTCAGGGTGGGGAGTTCCAGCCCCGCGCTGGGGGTAGAGGTGACCCGAAAAGGCATCGATCGATACGTGCTACGGTTCGGATGGACCTCGAGACCATGATGCTAAGCCAAAGAAGGCAATTACGAAACGTCACCCGGTAAAGGTCACACGGCATAGAATTCCTTTTATGCCAAGTGTCCAGAGCAGGCAAATGTTTGCAGGCAGAAAACAGGTTAGTGGCTGCTGGGGAATTTGGGGTGGAGGAAGCCGGGAGTGGTTACTTAATGGGCGTGGGCTGTTCCGTGGAGATAACAAAGTTTTGAAACTCGGCCCACGTGGTGGTTGCATAACCCTGTGAACTCCCAAGTGCCACCGAAATGGCTCACTTCATTTTATTTGAATTTCGGTCCAAACAAAAGAGAGAGAGACACAAAGAAACCGAGCGCCGGTGTCGGGAGAAAAGCCCTGCGGCCGAGGTCAGAAGCGGTTTAGATCTGTTCGTGGCCTGCCTCTGCGTGGTCACTCGAAAACGGTGGGTCGTGTGCTGCACAGACCTCACGGTGGTTAGAAAACGGAGCAAGAGGAAGGGGTCGGGCCAGAGAGAGCTCTCGGGGGGGCTGTGTCTCCCACGGGACCTCCAAGGGGTAGAAACCCCAGGTTTCTGGCTGAGAGAAGAAGAGGGGCCGGGTGTCAGAGGAGGAAGGGTCTGAGCGACCGCTGGCGGGACGGGGACCAGGCAGGGGCAGGAGAGGCGCCTGGCCCCCCCCACCCCGTGAGGCTGGCCAGGGGTCGCCCGGGTGCACCAAGCACGGCTACCGTCTCGCCGGTCCCGGCACCCAGCTGGCTCCCTGTCGGCCCTCATCTCGCCACCTGTGACCGCGAGTGTTTGCCGCGTAACTGTCGCCCACGCTCAGGCCCAGTGACTCACGCCCCCCACGAGGCAAGGCCACTCCTCCTTGCCGGGAAGGGAGGTCAGGAATGTCCCGCTCGCACAGCCGGGGCAGGGCAAAGCTACTGGTCCTCTTCTGGGTCGGGGGCCCCCGCACGGCCCCGCCTGCGGCTTCCTGCCCCCTGGTTCCTGATGAGCCTCGCGCCCGACCACAAACCCTGACGTCCGCGCTTGTTCCTCTCACGGCAAGGGCAAGCCGCATCGGGGGGTGGGCACAGCACCTCCAAACCCCCCTCAGCCAGACACCCCTCAGGTGTCACCTGTAACGCCCGAGCCTGTCACCATCTGACCCCGAATAAATGAGGTCAACTCTTTCTACTGCTGCATTCGTGCTCTGCTTGCTGTATGCTGTGCTTGCTGTATGCCAGTGAAATCTTCATTTCACCGTGGAGGGCAAGATACAGGAAACCCGACTTTCAAAATATTTAGCCACCAGGACGGCTTGGGCACTGACCCTTCAGACTAACAGCCAAACAGGTGCAAACCGGCTGAAAATCGCTCAGTTCCGCAAGGCGCTCTCACGAACGGTGAAGGATGCAGACTATTAATTGGGGGGTTCTGGAAGGGGAAGTTTCTGTAGGGGAGAGAGGACAAGCCAGGAGAGTAGGGAGGGAGCTGGGGGACGTGCGGGACGGGGAGCTCGCCTGTGCATGGTGCAGAGTGCGGTGTGGGCGGAGGGACGTATCACAGGAGGTCTTGCATGACAGGGTCGACGGTGAGAATCTGTGCACAACAGGAGACTGAAGGGGGCTCTGGAGGAGAGATGAGTGGAGGCAGACATGCTCTGGGCTCTGGCCCCCCAGCTCCTGCCTCCCCCAGACGCAAGAGCAAAACGAACTAAGCAGGAGTAAGTTGCACAGAAGTGTGGGGGCTTGCGGAAGATTCCAGAAACTGCTGGTTCCCTCAAGGGGCCAAGACGAGGGTGAATGAAGCGACACATACCCCTCAGGCACAAAATGTAACCGAGCACCAAAAATTGGAGTAACCAAGATAAATAATATTTTAGGGCAATGTTTTTAAAAATCAAATATTAATGCAAAAAGAAAAAAAAACCCGTGAACAAAGTGTCAAATTTTAATAACTAAAATAATGACGGATTCTAACTCTTTCCTTATACATGACATACTTCCTTCATCCCAGTCCTGGCGGCCTTGATGAAACGCGGCTTCCTGACTTTTCTGGAAGCCTTCGCCCTTCTGGCTGCAGATGCAGCATCTTCACCAAGGGTGCTCGCCAACTTCTCGGGACACTAACTTGTGGCCTCTCTCGTAGTTGGAGGACATCTCCAGGACAACTTCTCTGATCCACAGCACAGGAAGGGACCAAGTTGACAGAGTGTCTCCTGGTGGATGACAGAGCCAGTACAAGACCCGAGTTCCTATGAATCTCCCGGATGCAGACTTACTCCCTCCTGAATTCCTTACCTTTCCCATTTGACAAGCTCTTCAGTCACTCACCTCTGTATCTACCCACCATCCACCCATCTCCTTCCTCCCTCCCTCCCTCCCTCCCTCCCATCCATCCATCGATCCATCCTTCCTTCCTTCTATCCATTCATCTATCCATCCATTCATCCATCCATCTATCCATCCATCCATCCTTCCTTCCTTCCATCCACTCATCTATCCATCCATCCAACCATCCATCCATCCAACCATCCGTCCATCTCCTCCCTCCCTCCCATCCATCCATCCATCCATCCATCTTTCCTTCCTTCCATCCACTCATCTATCCATCCATCCAACCGTCCATCCATCCAACCATCCATCCATCTCCTCCCTCCCTCCCATCCATCCATTCATCCACCCATCCATCCATCTATCTATCCACTCATCTATCCATCCATCCATCCATTCATCCACCCATCCATCCATCCACCCATCCATCCATCCATCCATCCTTCCTTCCTTCCTTCCTTTCATCCACTCATCTATCCATCCATCCAATCAACCATCCATCCATCCATCCATCCATCCTTCCTTCCTTCCTTTCATCCACTCATCTATCCATCCATCCAATCAACCATCCATCCATTCATCCATCCAACCATCCATCCATCTCCTCCCTCCCATCCATCCATCCATCCTTCCTTCCTTCCTTTCATCCACTCATCTATCCATCCATCCAGTCAACCATCCATCCATTCATCCATCCATCCAACCATCCATGCATCCTTCCATACTTCCATCCCCTCCCTCCCTCCTTTCCTTCCCTCCTTCCCTCCCTCCAGCCAGCCATTGCTCCTTCTATCCACTCTACCATACAGGACCCTCTACAGACAGTCGTCCACCCGACCACTTAACCAACGCCCTATCTTCCCGCTACACAAAGTCAGCACGTAGCTGTGGAAAAAGCTCCATCACTTGCCAGCAGGCCTACTGAACTTCCCCACGTCTCAGCTGCTTTATCTGGGAAGTGGGTACCTGTATGCTCCTACAAACCTCACAGGGTTTATGGGCATTAAATAAGCAAATCCACATCGGTGGCAGTTACTATGTCATATTACATTGTTAATGCAGTTCCTACTATCACAAGATGCCAGAGGCGGGGTGCAAAAATGAATCTGGTGAGCCCTCAGCTTGTCTGCTAAGAGGTGGACTCTGACAGGTGACCGCAGCCGGGGAGGTGGGGCAGGCTGCGGGTGATCCCCGAGGAATCAGGAGCTGTGGTTTGGTTGGTGCTCGACCCCTGCTGATGGCTAATTAGAAAGAAGGGCAGGCCTGGGGCTCGCTGTCATTGACCTGCTCCCGAGGGAGAATTGTGGGTTCGTAGAATTGTGGGTTCAGCCGGCCAGCAGTTCGAACCCCAGCTCCATCACTTATCTGTGTGGCCTTAGGCGATCGCTTAAGTGCCTCGATCATTTCATCTGTAAAATGGGGATCAATAGCGAGGATGAGAAAGTTTGTTCACGTAAAGCCCTCGGAACTGGGTCTAACACATCCATAAAGGAGGTAACGACTCCTCTCTTAGCCCCCAGACCCCAGAAGCGCAAACGAGTGCCAGCCTCTGCATGCCTGGGAACCTGAGAACGTGCCCACCACCTGCCACCAGAGGCACCAGTTAATCTGAACGTCTCACCTGCTGGGTGAGTTTCCTCCTGCTGCGTGACGAATCGCCGCACAGGTAGGGGCTCAGGACAACACAGACATCATCTCATAGTTCTCAAGGTCAGAAGTCCGTGTGGAGGTGACGGGCTCCCCTGTTCCCCATCCCACATGGCCAACATCAAGGGGTCACCCACACGGTCTTCCTTTCTGGAGGCCCTGAGAATGAACCTGCCCCCCCCCCCCACCCAACTCAGGAGCCCCATGGGGTGGCTGTCGGCTGGGGCATTCGCACTTTCTGGAGTCCGCCACTCAAAGCCAGCGACGGTGGGCCGTCTCTCTTGGGATTCAAGCTCTCTGACCTCCTCGGGCGCATCTCTCTGCCTCTTCCTCTTCTGCTTTGAAGGGCCCACGTGATTGTCCTGGGGCCCTTGGCCAATCCGTTAACGTCAGCTGGCTGAAAGCCTTGATTTCATCTGCAAAGTCCCTTCACAGCAGTGCCTGGACTGTGTCTGAACAAATAACCCAGGACGGAACTTTCTGGCCGCCGCCCGAGGGCCCAGCAGGGCTGTGCTGCCAGTGCCACCTCTGTAGAGGTACAGAGGACCGGAAGCACGGAGAGGCCGTCCCAGAGGTGATTCCCAGCGGGAGCCAGACGTGCAGACAAACCCGCCATGAAAACGAGTGCAGGCAGCAAAGGACACAGGGCACACGACTGAGCCCATATCTGGGGCGAGTCACTTTTATGGTGCAAGCCACTTGCCCGGGTCACACCGTGATTCCTCAGTGGGACCAGACCCAGACACCGGTCTCCAGCTGACCAAGCCACCGCCTTCCTCACTGCATCTCACGCCCTCCTGATCCACACCACAGGGTCACCGGGGCCCCAGCCCAGGGGGCAGGTCTGGGGTCAGAGGTCAGAGGCGCCTGGGATGGGCAGGTGCGGTGTTTCCTGCTGCGGGAGAGGCCAGCCGTGCGTCCTCCCGAGGCCGGGGACTTACCAAACCTCACTGCAGGGCATTATCCGAGATCTTTGCCTCAAAGTGCACCAGAGGGACATCCAGACGGGAGCAAAGTCACAAACTGACAAAGATCCACTTTATCTGCCAGGACAGTCTGCGGGCACCGATGCCGGTTCTCCTGCAGAGTCGGTGTCCACACGCCGCAAGAGAGCACCCTTAGGCCCCTTCCGTGCACGTTCCTGGGCCCCTACCCACCAGCCAGATCCTAGGAGACAACCCTCATCCCCCCCCTCCCCCGCCCCAACATGCTCCCCTGGGGCCTCAGAGCACAGCCCGGGCTGAGAACTTTGGGAGAGAAAAGCCCTGGGGAGAGCGGTGGGAGCTGAGACAGAACGGCCCCACAGGCCCTGACCGCACCCCAAATTGCCTCTGGCTGCAAAAATGGAGAATGACAGACTGCGGTAGATCAAACCTGGGTTCGGATTCCCAACACGCGCTTCCTGGGACAGTTAGCACAAACTCTGGGGCCTCAGTTTCCCCATCCATAAAATGGGAGTGTGGGTGGGGGGTGAACAACCTGTGGCGAGTACAAAGGTGAAGAACATGGCCCCCAACGTGGGCGGGGGCGGGGGGAGCCCCACAAAACAAGTCCTATTAGCAGCTTCAGGGCCATTTTCTGTATTTGGGAAATCTGCAGAAAGAGGGAAGACTATATATGACTTGTAAGTTCATTCCAACGTGGTTAATGAGGACCAGAGATGGGAGTTCAGGGGGCGGGGGCGGGCGGGAGAGATGGGGGGCTGCGGGGCGGGCAGGGGAGAGGAGGGGCTGCGGGACAGGGGGGCAGGCAAGGAGATGAGGGGCTGCGGGGGATGGGGGCGGACGGTGGAGATAGGGGCATCCGGGGGTGGGGGCGGGCAGGGAGACGAGGTCACGCTGTGACTGCCCCGCAGCAACCCCTGCCCGCGAAGGCCTTCCTTGCAGCGTAGGAGGAAGAGGCGGCAGAGCGCGCACCTCAGGTGCGTCTCCTCATCGGGCGCAGGGGTGTCCCGGAGCCCCGCCCCCGGTGCCCCGCCCCCGTCTGGAGCCCCGCCCCGCCGCCCCGCCCCATCCCCGGTGCCCCTCCCCCATGGAGCCCCGCCCCCCGGTGCCCCCGCCCCCGTCCCCGCCTGGAGCCCCGCCCCGCCCCCCGGAGCCCCGCCCCATCCCGGTGCCCCCGCCCCCGCCCCGGAGCCGCCTCCGCCGCGCTCCTGGGCCCTCGGAGCCAGTCCGCGGGTCAAGCCGCTACGATGTGGGCCGTGTTGTCGCTGCTCTGCGCGGGCGCGGGGCTCCTGGGACCCCCGGCCTGCGGCGCCGCCGACCTCTACGTGAGCTCCTTAGGTACGGGGAGGGGGCGCCGCAGGGGAGGGCCCAGGCCGGGCCGGCTCGGGCGGGGGTGGGGAGCACCTGGCTGGGGGCGGTGAGGCAGGGCCTCTCCCCGGCCCCAGGACCCGGGAGGGGTGAACTGCGTTAGGGGAGGGGGCCGGGAGGAGGGGGAGGCTGAGAGGGCGTCTTGCGTGACCAGAGGAGCGGGTGGGCTGGGCGTCCAAGGCCCCACTGGCCCAGGCGCCTGCAGGGCCTGGAGCCCCGGAGGAGCCGCTGCCTCCACGCCCCGCGGGGGGACGTAGAGGATTGGCTGTGCCCCTGCGGGGAAGAGCAGGGACTTTCCAGCCTTTCTGGCAACTTCCTGGGGATCTCCACAGTTGCCCTGAGAGTCCTGTAGAGTGGGCTTTGCAGGAGCGACCTATTCTAGCCCTTGAAGCCTGAGGGCGCTGCTCCAAGCGCTTTGGTGGACGGTCAGGCCCCAGGGCTGCCCTTTAGGCGGGGGGCACTCTGTTCTTGCACCCCTTCTGCTGCTGCTGCGGCCCTGGGCACCTCCCCAGGCTGAGGGCCCTTCCCTGCGAGCCTGCCGCCCTCCCTGCTGCTGCCCTACCTGCCCTGCACCCAGAGGATTGCCAAGGGACAGCCTTGGGACGGGACAGAGATCACGGAGGCTGAATCTTGTTGGCTCAGAATCTTGCCTCGTTCCTCTGTACACATTTGTGCTAGAAAGCCCCCCCCCGGTCTTGCAAACCTGGGTGGGGGCGAGGGGGCCAGCTGCAGGTCAGCCCCAGGCTGAGGAGAACCCAGTTACCCCCGGGGGCCAGGGCTGTGCTCTGCCCCGGCTGTGTGGCCGTGTGGACTGTCGCACAGGCACCCGTACTAACTCCAGAGCCGGGCCCCGCAAGCTCTTTCTGTAAGGGCCAGATGGGAAATATTTTAGGCTTTGTGGGTCACACCGTGTGTAGCGACTACATAACTCTGCTGGTGAGGGTAACCGTAGACGGTGTGTACGTGAGTGAGCGGGGCTGTGTTCCCATAAACCTTTATTTCTGGACTCTGAAATTCGAACTCAGATGATTCTCAGGTCTTACAAAATGTTGTGTATGTTTTTCAATCCTTCGAAAGTGTAAAACAAACATTTTCCAGCTTGCCATAGTCTGCTGACCCCTGCTCTTGCTGTCCCGTGCACAGTCTCCCAGACAGGGCAGACGTGAAGATGCCCCCTCCAGAAGTCACAGTGGGTTTGAAATGGGTGTGTCCGAGGCTGGGACTCTGGGCTCACCAGCAGGTCCTTCCGGCCCAGCCCCAAGAGCATCTCTGGCTTTTTCTCCCACTGACCTCCAGCGAATGAGGAATAGGCCAGGCTCGTCACACCTGCTTGCTGATTTTGAAATCACCCAGAGGCAAAGAGGCCAGTCAGTTGTCCTAAACTGCATCTGGCCTCAAACCCTGGTCCTGAGTTGAGGTCTGTCTTCTTCTGAAACCACCTGCTGCA
Organism: Puma concolor; assembly: GCF_028749965.1. NCBI lineage: Eukaryota > Metazoa > Chordata > Mammalia > Carnivora > Felidae > Puma > Puma concolor. Next base: position 148,794,695 of record NC_141672.1, read on the forward strand.
CAGGGCCCTAAAACCAGGACTGGGAACCCTCTGAAACCTTTCACCGGATTGTACTGGAGAAACGGGCATTTCTTTCCCAGGGAAAGTGGCAACAACTTGGTTTCTGAATAGACGTGTGACCCACACAGGGAAGCCAGAATGCTGAGAAGCAGTGCTCTTTAACCGGGGGAATTTCAAGGTGGGGGTGAGGGGCGGGGAGGGACGGGGAGGGATGGCAGTCCCTGGAGGAACACAGAGAAATTCCCAGTGACTTGGGCACAGATAAGGGGTCAGCGTCCAGCCCCTTTACTTCCAAACATCCTCTTTGCTAACACTGATCTTCCGGGAGAGAGCGCCTCTCACTTGTCCTAAGTCTGGGCCTTGTGGTCATAAACACCTCAGAGGCAGCAGACAGATGGTAACAAATCCTTCTTCAAGGCTGTTGCTGGTTCTTCAAAGAAACAGAGATGGAAGAGAGGGCCTCACAGAGGTATCAGCTGATGGGGTTGTAGAGCATCATGTGATTAGGAACAGAGGAATTGAGAGCCTTTGCTCTAAAAATTGCCTTCCATTCCCAGAAGCAATCGGCAGTTAAGATCTGCTTACTTAGCAGGATTTCTTAGTCCTTTGATTTATTCCTAGAATTAATGCTGACCCGTTCAAAAAAAATAGGAAATATTCACTCATGAATCTATAAATCCACGAGCGGGTGTTGTTAGTAAAGTCCTGTTTATCTCATGAGGGGGTGCACTTCTGATACAAGTTTGTTTTTCATGTTTAACGATTATTTTTCATAGCCTATATTTGGAATACTTTTAAATCTTTTTTAATGCTTATTTATTTTTGAGAGCGAGAGAGAGACAGAGTGCAAGCAGGGGAGGGTCAGAGAGAGAGGGAGACACAGAATCCGAAGCAGGCTCCAGGCTCTGAGCTGTCGGCACAGAGCCCGACACGGGGCTTGAACTCGTGGACCACGAGATCACGACCTGAGCCGAAGTCAGACACTTAACCGACTGAGCCGCCCAGGCGCCCCTGAAATAGTTTAATCAGTTGGGCTGTTAATGACGATTATTCAATCCAGAATACATCTGTATAATGTTCAGGGATGTGTGAGTCACAGGAAGTAAAAATAACTTAAATGCATACTTTCCGTCCTCGTCGCCTGAAAGGACGATCGGGCCTCGAGTGTGAACACGTGCCCCGCTCCCTTCTGTTGCGGATGGCGACCTTCCCACCGCGGTGTTGTACATGGACTCCCTGGCTAACTCTGAGAGAATGACGTGGCCGTCTCATTTTAAAATGCCAGTATTGGGGCGCCTGGGTGGCACAGTCGGTTAAGCGTCCGACTTCAGCCAGGTCACGATCTCACGGTCCGTGAGTTCGAGCCCCGCGTCAGGCTCTGGGCTGATGGCTCGGAGCCTGGAGCCTGTTTCCGATTCTGTGTCTCCCTCTCTCTCTGCCCCTCCCCCGTTCATGCTCTGTCTCTCTCTGTCCCAAAAATAAATAAATGTTGAAAAAAAAATTTAAAAAAAAATAAATATATTAAAAAAATAATAAATAAATAAAAAAAAATAAAATGCCAGTATTTACAATAAGCTGGAACGCGTCCTTCGCAGCCACTGAAATGTAACGCGAAATTGCAGACAACACAAAACCCCGCGTACGGGCACTGCGGGGCAGCGTTTGTGACTCACGTTTTACCGGAGCGTGGTCACATGGCAGGGGCAGAGCAGGGTGGCGGTGACGGAGACCACGGGACCCTGCAGAGACCGAGATATCTGTTATCTGCCCCTTGAAGAAGAAATCTGTTGGCCCTTGGGGTCCACATAAACACAGATGCACAGCCGGCACCCACATGGGGTAAAAGAGTACCGGGGACCCCGTCTGTCGTCTGGGCGCCGCCCCGAGGACACCCACCGGCCGTTTCTGCTCCCACAGCCGCGGCAGCAGTGAGAGTTTGAGGGCTCTTTGGCATGCTGTGCGACACAACACCATTTTCGGTGCTTTGAATGTAGCCTAGTTTCCTGAGATGCAAATCAGTTCTAAAGTGCCCTGCCTGGCTGCGGGCCAGCATCATGGCCAGGAACCCGGGGCCTAATCTGGTTGTTTGGTTTTTTTTTTTCCTTTCTACAGAGAAAGTTCACTTTAAGTCATGGATGGTCCAGGTCAGTGCCCAGCTTCTTTCTGCCGCTCTTCCCCTCTCTGTTGCCTGTTCTCACGCCCTGCTGTGCCCGACTTGAGGCGACGGGGAGGGATTTGCCAGCCCCCTGCCCCTGGGGCCTTCCGGACAGGGAGCTGGCCAAAGCGGGAAAGATTCAGCGACGCGAGCGCGTTCACCTCCGAGGTGTGTGTTCCGTTCCAATCGCCGTGCGACGCCTGCCGGCCGCGGGGCAGTTTGGGGGACACGAGTGCAGGTGCTTCCGAGAGACGGTGATGTCTGACAGGCACCTGACCCGGCAGCGGCTGTGCGTCCGCGGAGGACCTGCACGTGGCCCGTCTCTCCCGGGGCCTCCGGGACTCGGCCCCTCGCCTTCGCTCCGGCCACAGGTCCCCGGAGGCAGGGCCGCGCTTGGCCACCTCCTGGCTTCCTCAGCAGACGCCTCAGCGGCGCCCGCCCACTAGCACGGCTCCCTCGAGGGTCGAGGCGGAAAGGAAAGCTCCAGCCCTCCTCTTAGGAAACGAACCGTCTCCTTCTGGCGAGCCGCCGCTCGTCTCCGTGACTTACGCCTGATGTGTTTTGTTTTAGCACCAAAAGAGATACAGCTCAGAGGAGTACCAGCGCAGGCTGCAGACCTTTGTCGGCAACCGGAGGAGGATAAGCGCCCACAACGCTGGGAACCACACCTTCAAAAGTACCGCGGGGCCGCCTTCCCGCCAGGCTCCCGGGGCCGCGTCTCAGGGCCGGACACGCGCGCGCTAGGGGCGCCCGAGGGTGGAAGGCGCGCCGGGAGTTAGGGTGCGGGCACGTCCCGAGCCCGGCTCTGCAGCTGTATTTAGCGGACCCCGGATTCCGGCTCTGCTGGGCTCCGAGAGTCTCTGTGATGCAGGACGGTACCGGGCCCCCCCGCGGGTCGTGAGGTCTATAGGAGACCGTGTCGGAGCCCTGCCCTCCCTTGCCCGCTCCTGCCCGCCGAGGGTCCGTCCCGATGCTGAGCCCTGCCCTTGGAGTGCTGGCCAGCGGCCCCCCCTTCGGTGCTCTGCACTCAGGAGCAGCCTCTAGGGACGTCCGCCTTCCCTCCGGGGTGGCGTCACGAGAAGTCACTAGAAGCACGTGCACACGGCATATCCAGGGCCTCAGAAACCACGGCAGGGCCAGCTGACCGTAGTGTGGGCAGCAGGCGTAATGCGGGAAAGCTGGGCGTGGCTCTGGTTTCTGCCCACACTGGCCGTGCTGTCCTGGGGGAGCTCGTCGATGCCTCTGATGCTTCACTGGGCTGTGGGGGAGATGGGAGTGCTCCCCGCCCCGTGCGGCGGTGACGGCCGGTGAAAGGCTCTTCGCCTGGACGGCCATCGGGCTCTCCGGCCGGGTGTCAGGCGCTGGGTGCCCAGGCCCCCCCCCCACACACACACACACTAACCGCACCCACATCCCTGCCACGCAGCCCACGCGCGCACAGCTGAGACGCTCCCCGGGCGGTTCGGAGGCACAGGCACGCCTGACCTTGGCGTGTTAGGTCACGTCACGTTCAGAACACGTGAGGGCACCGGCTGCTGCAGACTTGGGACGCAGGTTAACGTGGTTCTCTTTGTCTTTTCTGTTTCTTAGTGGCTTAGGAGCCCCTCTTTCTTTGGGTTTTTTGTTTTTCCTTCTCTTTTTCAGTGGGACTGAACCAGTTTTCGGACATGAGCTTTGCCGAAATAAAACACAAGTATCTTTGGTCGGAGCCTCAGGTAGGTGTTGTGTGTTGTCACCAGATGGGACTCCTTCCGCTCAGACCTTTGCCCTCCTTTCCCAGCAGAGCCCGCCCCACCCCCTCACCGGGGTTCTCGGGGAGTCAGAGAGGCCGCTCGGAGCAGTTCCTCCGTCCACACCTGTGGCCTCAGCCTTGTGGACCCCAGACTTAGGGTTGCCCCAGAAAATACAGATGCGCAGTTAAAACTCAATTTCATGCAAACGGCACGTAACTTTTTGGTGTAAATATGGCATAAACGTGCACGGGGCGTACTTAGGCTGAATAACAGACTTATTCACCGTTCACGTCAGGTTCAAATTTAACTGCAGGAACTGCATTTTTATTTGCCGGACCTGGTTCTCCAGCCGGGGCTCTGAAAGGCACGCGTCTGTTAGCGTTTGGACCCAGTCGCTGGGGGCGGGATGTTTCTTTCTCCTTCTCTGTCGGTGATTCTGTTTTAACTGCACGCTTTTCCCCTGAAAACATTGTGTTTGGCTGTTGCAGAACTGCTCAGCCACCAGAGGTAACTACCTGCGGGGCACTGGTCCCTACCCACCGTTTGTGGACTGGCGCACAAAGGGGAAATATGTCTCGCCAGTGAAAAATCAGGTATGCGCGGCACCCCCCCCCTTCCCCTCCAAATCGCCACATTCGCAGACAGTATTCCCAGAAGAACCCAGAGCATGGCAGGTGTCCCCAGATCTGTGTGTGTCCCCCGTCCCCCCGCCTCTGGGAGGCTGTGAGGTGATGCTGGGGGCTGCTCTGGAGGGAGACAAAGTCCCTCCTTGTTAGACTGAAGCTCGGCTGTGCCCCCCACGCCCAGGGTTCCCCATGCGTCCCAGGTCTCCTATAAAGTCCCTCTGAACATCGTATTCTCTGCGCCCTTCGGAGACGGGACCCCGGGACCCCGTTCCTGCCACCCCATGTTGTTTCTTCCCACCCTCCATCCGCCCAGCGAGGCCTGGCCGGCCTCTCCCGCTGGGTGGCTGCTGGCGGTCAGTTCGCGGCGTGGAGCCCGCCCACCAGGCACGCTCTGGCCGGCCGCCCCCTGCAGTGGCCTGGCCTCCTGCCCTCACAAAGCTGTGAGGCAGCCGGCCGTGTTCCGGGGAGTCTGCCCCTGCCCCCTGCTGTCCCCTCTGCCCACGATGTCCCTCCCTCGGAAGTCACAGTGCAGCGGCCTCCGCTGGCCTTCTCCAGAACGACACCATCCCCTCACCTCCAGAGAGTATGAGGGGAAGTCCCCACCCCCCGAGGAACACTGGCCTTCCATCGAGACTCTCACTGAGAAACATTTTCTCCTTGTCCGTGATAAGGTCTTCTTGACCGGACGGGGTCCTCCCCGAACGGAGGGAGGAAGAGGCCAGCAGGAAGGCCCTCTGCGGGACGGCGGGGCCGGAGGACTGACCCCTGGGCGGTGAGGGGTGATGAGAGGGGCGCTCAGGGGCCGACCAGTCAGGGAGGAAGGGGCATGAGGCCTGAGCCACAGGACCCTGTCTGCGCCTCTAACAGCCCCGCGAGGCAGGCGCACCGGCCCCGTTATACAGTTGACGGGATGGAGGTGACCCCCGGCTGGCACGGCGGTGACACACAGGCAGCCAAGCTGTGGCGCCTGACCCGCATGGCGCCCCGAGGCGGGCCGTGACTGTGGCAGGTGGGCGAGGTGGGGTGGGACCATCTGGGCCCCGATGGAGGTCAGGGCCGACACAGGGTTTGGGGAGTTGTTAGTTTGCTCGTGAGGACAGTGGGTGGAGTGAGGTCGGAGGTGGAGAGGTGACAGAGAAGGTTCTGGAAACAAGACCTGGGCGAGTCCTGCTGAGAAACCATGGGGAGTGGAGGAGGAGCGTAAGATTCAGAAGGAGGAGGAAATCCAGAGACGGGGGCTCCGGCCCTCGCGGGGCTGTGGGGCCTGGTCAGCGAGGGGCCGGGGCTACGAGGCACCCACGGCTGGCAGCCGCTCCTGCTCCTCTGCAGGCCTCGGGCACCCCACCTGGAACAGGAGGGACCCCGCAAGGGTCCGAGGGCACGGGAGCCTGCCTCCTGGGGTCCCTGTGACTGACCCCCGCCCCGGCCTCTCTAGGGCGGCTGCGGCAGTTGCTGGACCTTCTCCACCACGGGGGCCCTGGAGTCCGCCATCGCCATCAAAACCGGGAAACTGCTGTCTTTGGTAAGCAGCCCGCCCCTGGGGCCACCCACGGAGGTCGTGGCTTGGCCCCAGGGCCTGGCAGGAGGGCCAGGTGGGCCTTCAGGCTCCTTCGGGGCTCGGTGGCGATGCTGCCCCAGCTGGCACCGGGCCCCCAGCCTTGTGGACGTTCGGCCTGGGAGTCTCCACGGACATTTTGCCGGAAAGCAATGAGGTTTCCCCGGGACACAGCCAAGGGCCCGTTCCGGGTGGTGCCCAGGCGGCGCTGGTCTTGGCGGCCTGAGGGGACTTCGGGAAGCGGCGCCTGCGGGGTGGGGCACGTCTGGGGGCCCTGCTCTTCCGACTGCCGCGGCTGTCAACAGGAGGCAAGAGCGGGGCCCGTGTGTGCGACTGCTGACCCCGTGACCCCAGGGCAAGGGGGGCGAGGGGCAGGGCCCGGAGGGCGGAGCAGGGTCTCCAGTGGGGCCTGCCACCGTGGGCACACGAGCCTCGCCGTGCACACCCACGGGCAGCACCCAGCGGCCACCCGCCCTCGCCCGCCGGCCCTGGCCTGCCCCCGCACACCTGCTGTCCCCACCCTGGGTGCTTGTAACCGGCCTTGACACAGTGCCGATGAGGCCACAGGGGTGTGCGCCAGCCCTCGCTCACCGCGCTCGCTCACCGCGCTCGCCCCTTCCTGCAGGCGGAACAGCAGCTGGTCGACTGTGCCCAGAACTTCAACAATCATGGCTGCCAAGGGTGCGTCCCTGCCCGGGGGCCCAGAGCCCCCCTCGTTTCCCACGACCGCTTCTGTTGGGTCAGCGGTGGGAGGAGAGTCGTCCCGGCTTCATGGAGGGGACGGTCCTATGCCCGAGGTCCCTTAGCCGGAATTCGGCAGAGCTGGGATCCAAGCCCAGGCCTGTCTGGTTCTACCGTCCGCCCTCTTTCCGTGGCTGTGGCTGAGGGGTCCCTGGGAGGTTGTTCAGCGTCTTTGAGCCCCAAGAGATAACGGTATGGGCCACACGGGGTTCACGGGAGGAGCTGGGCGGTCATGTTTGCAAAGCGCCTTGCGCTTGGGGGCCCAGCGGGCATGGCGGCGGCCAGAGCAGGCCGTTGGCGGGTCCCTTCTGCCGTCCGGTGGGACTGCTTGCTCTTCCTGGCAGAAGGGCCTGGGCCCGGGGTCCCTGAGACTCCCGAGGGCTCTCTGTGCCCCTGACACATGTTTGACCGTCCTCGGACTCCGGGGGTCTGTCCCGGGGCCAGGGAGCTGGGGCGGCCCTGCCAGCCCCTCCCGCGCCCAGAGAGCTCCCCTGTGGCTGGGTCCTGCCCCGGTCGAGGTCCAGCGCCTGCAGGGGCCGCCGGTGGCGGGGCCGGTTCAGGTAGACACCTCCGCTCGTGCTTCTCACAGGGGCCTCCCCAGCCAGGCGTTCGAGTACATCCGGTACAACAAAGGCATCATGGGTGAAGACACCTACCCCTACAAGGGCCAGGTAACCCTGGGTGGCACGGCCTCGTGGCCTGGGCTGCGCACCGCCGACCCCTCAGCCTCGGGGAGTGCCTCGTCCTCCCCCCCAGGCTGCAGCACTGCCCTCCCGCCGCTTCGGGTCCCCCCCCCCCCCACCCTGCCCCGGCGCCAGCCTCGGCTGCTCCCCCCGTCTGCCGTGGGTGCCAGAGCACGCCCTCCAGCACCCGCACCCTCTTTCCCAAGGCCTGCTGAACACGCCACGGGTCACCAGGCCACGTCCTCCCCGTCCACAGCCCTGCCCTTCCCCCAGACCTGTGGCTCCGCCTGCATGTCCCCGCACCGATGAGCGGCACCAGCCCCCTGAAAACCTGCCGGCCACCGGTGGGCTGTCTGGGGACCGTCCCCACCCTAGACCCTCACTCGAGTCTGCCTTTCAGCCGTCGGAGGTGACACAGCTGCTCCTTCGGTCCACCCGCTGAGTCGTCCCTCCCTTCCCCGGCCGGGCAGGCTCGCACTCACCTCCGTCCCGCCGAGTGCCCGTGAGCCCACCTCTGCCGAAGCCAGTGCCAGGCCGTCCCGCCCGCCCCTGTGAGCTCCTTGAAAACAAGGATGCCTCTGACTCCCTTTTAAGTGACCCCATCACCCGGCCCCGGCGCACGGGGCATTGGCTCCGCAGACGTCATCAGCCGGCTCGGGGGAGGCCTGAAGTCCCAGCCTGGGGCCGAGCCTCCCTCACCCGTGTTCCACACCGTTTGCCTGAACAGGACGGGGACTGCAAATTCCAGCCCAGCAAGGCCATTGCCTTCGTGAAGGACGTAGCCAACATCACAATCGTGAGTACCGGATCCTTCCCTCCGACGGGGACTGTGTTCTCACGAGGGGGCCGGGGCACAGCGCACAGCCTCCTCTCCTAGCACTTTGACTAGAAGGTCTTATCGTTGTGCCCAGTCACCGCGGCGGCAGAGGGTGGGAGGGAGGCGGGAGGGGCAGAGCGTGGGACTAGCATCAGGCGCGGGGGCTCTGACCTTTGTCTGTGCAGGGCTCCAGCCTTGTCTCCGTGTCCTCCTCCGTAAGTTGCAGGCAGCGACTCCCATCCCGCAACACGGGGTGTGTGTGTGTGAGTGCCATCAGCGTGTGCGCGAGAGAGCGAATGCAGATTCACCGAGTATGAATGTGCATCAGTCAGGATAAGCCAGGTTATGCTGCCGTAACAAACAACCCCACAACGTGAAGTGCCCGCGGCTGGCTTCACGCCAGGACACAGGCAGAGGGAGAGGTGGTTGATTTTGCTGGCTTTGTGAGGGCAGGCGTCCCGTGGGCAGGGAAGGGGGAGTCATGGAGGGACTGTAGGGGGACCGCAGTGACAGAACGAGCCGGCCTGCCTGCACCCATGGCCCCCACCCTGAGGGTTTCCTTATTAGGAAGAGAGATCGCCAGCAGACCAGCCCAGCGAAGGGAAGGAGGGTCACAGGGGAGCCGAGGTTTCAGGGGAGCAGCCCATAAGCCAAATAAAAAAGGGCAGGAACCGGGCCATTCAGGCAAAACCCCCACCGTCTGCTGGGTGGAGGGTGCAGCCTCCGCCCCTTAGTGGCTTTTTGGCCCAACGCAGTCTTCTCTTCCTTCCTCGTGCACCCACCCAGCCCCCAGCCTCCGTCCCTACCCTGGGACGAAGGAGCACGTTTTGAACGGGGTCAGAGGTGACAGAGACTGTGTGTCCACAGAATGACGAGGAGGCGATGGTGGAGGCGGTGGCCCTGTACAACCCCGTGAGCTTTGCCTTCGAGGTCACCGACGACTTCATGATGTACAGAAAGGGCGTCTACTCCAGGTGAGCGGGCCCACAGCCACAGGGCCGGGGCCGGGCGGGCGTCCCCGACTCCTGGCCAGGCCGTTGCTTGAGGGCGCCGCGGGCTTGGCATTTCCCGCGGCCCACTCGGGCCCCGCGGCTCCGGGCGTGGAGTCTGGTGTGGCGAGGAGCGGGGAGGAGGACAGACCGGGCCGCTCGGCGACAGTGCTTGCTCTGCGTCGGTGGAAGAATTGCCCGCGGCCGAAAACACCCGCGTTCAGGGTGGGAAGCTGCGAGAGAGGGGGGAGAAAGCGGCCGCTCTCGGGACCCCGCGCCGGGAGTCTCCCCACACCGCTCTTCAGAAAACTGAGCGTTTCTGGGACGGGGCCCACCTCACCCTTGCCTCTGGCCACCCGCCTGTCCCACGTCATGAGCAGGCCCACGGGACCCACGGCCGTCCGGCCAGCTCAAGCGGGTGGCCCGTGGGGACCTCAGATCCGACACGTCTCCTCCCCACCCTCATAACGCTGCCCAGAAATGTGCTCTGACCCACGTGTCCTTGTGCCCCACCGGCGGGCCGCCCTCCGCGCAGAGCCAGAGTCCGCCTTGTGGAGCGCTCTCCAGCCACGCCAGCCTCTGCCTCCTCAGTGTACCCGTCCATGGTCCAGGGTCGGCTGGGCTGGGGGACCCCGGCGATCTGGCCCTTCTTTCTCTGAGCTCATCTGCCGCGTGGTCCCCATTCGGCCCTCGCGCCCCACCCCAGCCACACTGAGGGTTTGTGGTTTCAGGCCTGCCTTTCTCGGGCTCCTCAGCCCTGGGTCGCCATCCGGCAGGGGCCTCCTGCCAAGCGAAGCTTCCCTGGGACGGGAGCAGAGCCGCGGGCCCTGCAGGTGCACCGCCACCTGCCCTGGCCTGTCCCAGAGCAGGAACCCAGTCAGGCGTCAGCCCAGTGTCGAGTCAGCACCGCCTCTTGTCCTCTTGAGTTTCTTAGGATTTCCTTGTGGAAACTGGTTCCCCGTTGTCCACGGAAAACCTGTGCGTTTGCCCCAAGTACAGGTAGTCTTAAAAATGAATTCAATGGCAACAAAGCAACACCCCAGATACTGTTGCGTGCACGGGTGTGGGAGGTGCACAGGTGCGCAGGTGCGGGAGCGGGGCGGGTGCACAGGTGTGCGGTATGGGAGGAGGTAAGGCAAGTGCACAGGTGCACAGGTGCAGTAGAAACGACAGGTGCAGCTGGAGGGTGGTCTCTCCTTGCTGTGAATTAGGCGTCAGAGAGCGTCCGGGCTTGTAGCTGGGCCAGCGCCCCTCGTGCGCTCCTTTGTGTGAACGGAACCGAGAGGACTGGAGGGACTACGTGTCTCGCGCCGTGAGCGGAGTTAGTTCTCCTTACGTGGCTCCGGTGCCCGCATTGAGAAACACTGCTTTGGAGCCTCCGAGGACCGCCGTGGGACGGGGGCTGAGCCGTCGGATGCTTTCGTCCTTCCTGTGTGTTCAAACCTTTTTTATTTTCGTTCTCCAGCACTTCCTGTCATAAAACTCCAGATAAAGTAAACCACGCGGTACTGGCTGTTGGGTATGGAGAAAAAGATGGGATTCCCTACTGGATCGTGAAAAACTCTTGGGGTCCCCAGTGGGGGATGAAAGGGTAAGCAGCTGGGAAGGGCGTGATTGCTCGGGTCTGGGGGCCCTGGAGGGGTCGCCGCCCCGTCGAGTGTGTGGCTTCTGAGCAGGGGCCAGTTGGCCGAGACCCCGTGCAGGCCCCTGGGGAGGGGCCCGAGACTGTGAGCTACGCACCCCGGAGACGTCCCTGGCAGCCCCCGCCTGCCCTGAGCCCCAGATCTTAACAGTCGTGTGTCAGGAACGGCAACATTGTCTCAGGGGGATCTGTGGCCGGAACCAGAACCAGCATAGAGCCCTGCTGGGAGGGAACCGGGCTGGGTGGGCAGGTTACCAAGGCAACGAGCTTATCCCTGACCGTTAACAGCCAGGGGCTGGCACCAGGTGCCCTGGGTACATGCCCTGAGGGGACTCTGTCCTGTCCCCCACCAGAGTCTGCGTCCTAGGGCAGGGTGGGGCGGGGACAGAGACCATACATAACTATGTGAGGGCCTAGGTCAGGGCTGAGAAGGAGCCCCGGAAAATTCTGGGGAAGGTGGGGTGTGGACACAATATGTCAGCCGAAGAGAGACAAGGAAAAGGTCTTCGCAAAGTCAGGTCGGGTTTTCTGACCATAAAGTAAGCCCAGCGCTCCTGTTTTATGAGTAAATTCAGACGCCCTCACCCCCGGAGCCAGATCTTGGTGAGCGGTAAAACCTTCCAGAAAGGTCTGTGGTGAGGAAGCTCCAGCCAGGCCCCCGCCCACCCTGTCTGCCCAGGTACTTCCTCATCGAGCGCGGAAAGAACATGTGTGGGCTGGCGGCCTGTGCCTCCTACCCTATCCCGCTGGTGTGAACCTGGACGGACGGACAGACGGACTGACGGAGGGAGTCCTGCCCTGGGCGAGGTGGCAGGGACACCGCCTGGGGCCTCGCCCCCGGGCCCTGCCTGCAGGCCTGAGGAGGAGGAGTCCCACCCGTGTCCTCTGACGCAAAGGTGGCCGCCAGCCCTGTGCCTGTAACGGACTCCAACCCACGCGGCCGCGAACACTCTTTATCTCCCACAGGGCCGCTTCTCACGTGTGGAGAGCGCCCGTGACGGTCTTCCCTGCGGTCTTTGTTCAATAAACACTTGGCGAAGCCTCCCCGTGCGGGCTTGTGCTGTGTGCTGGGGCCACACACGGCGTGGCCCCGGTCTGTCCTCCAGGCACACGTCCCCCCAGAGGGAGGCCCCGAGGGGCTGCCTGGCCGGGAGGACAGTGAGGGAGGGCACTGGTGTCACCGTCACAGGCTGGCTTTGAGACAGGTTGTCCCCGGCGGGGAGGTGCGAAAACGTGCTGGGCTTGGCAGAGTCGGCGCTCGGATCCCCGCTGTTGGCCCGGAAGCCTGCCTGTCTCTCTCAGTGGCTTCTCTCTCTCAGTGGCCTCCCTCCCCAGCCACTGGCCTCCCCCCAGGACTGTCCCACCCCCCCCACCCCCAGCCCTGCCGCTCAACCTGCCTGACGCTCCTGCCAGCCCCACACCACCCCTTCCCCGTTGAGAGCTCCTGGTCTCCGTTCAGAAGGCAGCCACGGACTCACTGCTGTGGCCCTTGGCCTCAGGGGGCCGGGTCCACGGGAGGAGCCGGGGCTCTGCTCTCTGTCCTGCAGTTTATGGTTTCCTTACCGTGAAGCCTTTCGCGTCATTTGGGCCTCCTGGAGAGCTAAAGGCTTGAGGATATTTGGGGGGAAGTGGGAGGGGGGTTGACAACAAGGCTTATTTAGAAGATACCAGTATGGGGGCACCTGGGTGGCTCAGTGGGTTAAGCATCCGACGTCGGCTCAGGTCATGAGGTCAGGGTTTGTGGGTTCGAGCCCCGCGTCCGGCTCCGTGCTGACGGCTCAGAGCCTGGAGCCCGCTTCGGATTCCGTGTCTCCCTCTCTCCCTCTCAAAAATAAAGATTAAAAAAAAGTAACAGAAGTTCTAGATACAAGAAAATGACAAAATTATTAGAAGCAAAAGTAGGGCTTGGGTAAACTGAGCAGTAACCACCTTCTCCATCAACATAAATGAGCGAACTCTTGCCCAAAATAAAAACACGGATTTGGTACGTTTCCAACTAAACTTTCAATAAAGCTGCTTGACACTTTTCTATTCACCTGAAGGGAAACAAGGCCGAGATGTGCTAAGATTTTATGAATGAGTGAAGGGAATGCACGTCAACACTGGAAGGTGCACCAGCCAAGAACAAACAGATGTACCACCCAGAGTCTCCAGAAGGAGAATTCGGTCCGTGAGTAGCATATGGACACGTTAATTTTTACTACTCGATAAAAGGTGGTAGATTGGACACCTAGTTGGAAAAACAATTTAACCTAAATCTTCACCCAGAACGTAGTCTTTTTTAATAAACCTTTTTTTAAACGTTTATTATTGAAACAGAGCACAGGCAGGGGAGGGGCAGAGAGAGGGAGAGAGAGAATCCCGCACAGGCTCCACACTGTCAGCGTAGAGCCCGATGCGGGGCTCAAACTCACAAACCGTGAGATCACGACCTGAGCTGAAATCAAGAGTCGGACGCTTAACCCACTGAGCCCGCCAGGCGCCCCTGCGTGGTACACTTTGAAAGTGGGACTTTTACGGTATGTGAATTGTACCTAAAAAAAAAAAAAAAAAAGTCCAGGGTGAGCCCCTTGCGGGTTCGTGCGGGACGCCACCGGGCTCTGTGCCCAGGAGACGGGGCCCCGCAGGTGGAGGCCGTTGGAGCTGAGCTCTGAGGGACGAGTGGGCCTCGCTAAAGGACAGTTAAGGGAGAGGCGTGTTGGAAGGCGCGGGGGGCGCCGCGACGTCCGCAGAGGAAGCTGAGGCTGGGGGCCCGTGGTCCCAGCGGGTGGTCGCGGGAGAGGAACCAGGGTGATGCACCCACTCTGCCCGCCGGGCGCCGTGGGAAGGGCCGCACCCGCCAGCCCAGAAACGTCCCCTTCAGGCCAAGTGCCCCCTGCACGAGCGCTCGGGCTCCTGGGCGAAGACACCCCTCCTCCAGAGTGGGGGGGGTGCCCCTCCTCTGGGTCCAGCCACCCCCGGAGAGCAGCATCCACGCACACAAGCCACCCTTCTGGGGACAGGCATGAAGCCCTTCGGCAGCCCCCAAACCCGAAAACGTCAAGCCTCTCCCCTACTCAGATGCGGTGTGCATGGGCAGGAAAGGGCAGGCTCCTGTTCTGTGAAGTGTCACAAACGTGCGTGTGCACAGAAGTACAAGCAGCTTCCCACCTGCGACACCGAAGAACTCGGGCCGGGCTTGCCCTGCCCCGCCCGGCACTCGGGCTCCTCCCGAGACCGGGGATGTTTAGTGCTGAAGTTGCGGCATTCCCCGGAGAACCGGCGGGCGGGTCTGGCTTGCCGAGCGTGTGATCGGGGAGACCCCGAGTCCCCATGCTTTGCGAGTGCCCCGAATTCCAGCCCGGCCACTGTTTACCTGACGCCTCGGGCGGGAAGGGACGCCTACAGCTGTGTGCCGCGCTGGACGGAGCTGCGTCACACTTGTGGCCCGACGCTCACAGCCGCCCCGCGAGGGCGGCAGGTGAGGCCGAGCTCCCAAGGCCTACTGGGGCAGCAGAGTGTAAGTGCCCCCACGAGTTTCGGCTGGAGGCTGCGTCTGTCGCAGGGACTGATGGAGCAGCTCAGGGGGGCCAGGGGCCCCTGGGGAACGGCCACTGAGGGGGACCGGCAGGGAGGGAGTCCACTACCGCGGGCGAGTCCTGGTGGAGCCCCTGGCCCCGCACGTCCGGCGGGAGGACGAGTGACCCTGCCCCTATAGCCCCTGCGGGGCCCTGAGGGCCGTGCCAAGGGTGGGGGGCTCCCTTCCGGGGACGGGCAGCTTAGCTCGACGCCCTGGCACGCTCTGCTGCCACTGTCACCGGCCAGACTGCCCCTCCCAACAAAGGGCACCCCGTGAGCTGGACGTGGTTATGACCCCATTTTCAGAGGAGGAAACTGAGGAGCCGCCTGGTTGAGCAACACGCCCCAAATGACAGAGTCCGAAGGCAACACAGCGCGGCTGTCACGCCAGCTCTCAGTGCCCCCCCTCCCCCACCTCCACAGACCATCCTCGGGAATCTCCCAACCTTGGGGAGGAATCCGGAGCGATGGAAGGTGCCCTCGGGGCCGGACGGTCAGTCGGTCGCGGGCACCACCGACCCGGCTCCTCCCCTTGTCTGCGGTTCTGGACCCGCGTGTCCTTCCCCTGCTGGGTCCCTGGCTGCCACTGGGGCGTGGCTGGGGGGAACGTTAGCGGGTGCCTATTTTGCCCAGTCCCTGGCGTGTTTTGAAGAAGTGGAGAACTTACGGTGGGTCTGGGGACAAAGAACAGACAGACGGTGGACAGTCAGGGAAAGGCCCTGGGGCAGCCTCCCACGCTTTCTGCGCTGGGGCCGCGGGTAGACGAGACTTGCCGTGTGTGGGCCTCGAAGGGCCTCGCCAGGTGACGGTGGGCCAGAGGACGGAGGCAGGGATGGCCATTGAGGTGGCCCGGCTGGCCCTGAGGCAGGCTCACAGGGGAAAGCAGGGCCCCCCCCAGGGGAAGGGAAGAGGTGCTGGCAGCTGACCCAAGTTCAAAGTCTAAGGGCTCCCGGGACAGTCCCCACACCAGGAAAGACTGACTGATGAGGGCTGAACACATGGTAGCCGAGAAGGAGCCATTCAGGCAAGTTGGGGTGCAGGCGTCCCCAGAGTGGGCCCGGCCCCATGCTCCGCGGGGACCTGTGGTTGCCACAACCTGTCAGCGCACACGCTGACTTTGGGGCCCTGCAGTCCGGCCTCGGAGGGAGGACGGACCTCTGGAATTCTTGGATGGCCCGGAGGCTGGTCTCGGGAAAACACCCCTCCCTCGTGGGAGTAGAGGCGGGAGCGACCACTGGGACAGCAGGCCCCACGCTGGCGACACGGGCCAGCCTCCCCCAGGGGCTTCCCTCCTTCCCTCGCACCCTCGGAGGCTTGTCCCCCGGCGCCCACGCCCGCCCGCTCAGGGCTGCCTTGCAAAGCTGATCCGCTCTCCTGAAACCATCCGCCCCATGTCTCACATCTTCTTTCTCATTTTCAATTCCCTTTTCCTTCTTAAGATTTTATTTTTTGTCACCTCACAACCCGAGGTCGAGAGCCGCACGCTCCGCCGACCGAGCCATCCAGGTGCCTGGGTTCCTGTTTTTCTCACTCTGCCAGCATCCTCAGGGTCACGATGCAGACGGGCCACAGAGCCACACGCACAAGGGCCGCTTGACTCTGGTTTCCTTTCCGCAGCCGCCCCACCCCCACCGTCCCAGAGGCGCCGGGACCCAGGGGCGCGGGTCCCTGCCCTGCACACAACCGGGCGCGCCCGCGCCACAGCACCCGTCCGTGCTCGCGCGCACGCCCTGGCTGTGCTCCGGCTCTGGGCTCTCCCTTGCCCGGCCCCAGTGGGACTCCAGCGGCGGCGTCCGCTGGAAAGTTCTGGAAGGACCTGCGCCACCACTGGCAGTAACTGGAGCGGGTGCGAGGAAGAGGAGCTAACAGACTTGCGGGCTCGCTCTCTCCGTGGCTGCCGCTCGCTACCCGCCCGCCCCCTGCGCGCGGAGCCCCTGGACTCCCACATGGGTCACAGGACACAGGACCTGCCCCCGAAGGCCCTGTCGGTCCGAGTGGGCACCGGGAACACGCAGGCGTCTTGGGGATGCCTCCTGCCGCACACGGCGGGGGGGGGGGGGGTCGGGGGGGGTGCAGAGGGGCAGACACCTCCTTCTGGCTAAGTGCAACTGCCCGCCTGCTCCCGGCCGGCTCGGCGGGAGGGGAGGACGGAAACTTCCAGAGCTGTTGTCTCATCACATTACACATGTCGTCCCTGTGTGACACTCCTCCTGCGGCCCTCGCTCCTCCGACGGGGAGACTGAGGCTCACAGGGGTGAAGCCGCGGCCGGGGAAGGGCCGAGCCCAGCTCTCCAGGCCTCGTGGCCCAGGGCGTGCCCCTACACCCCTTCCTGAGACCGCGGTCGGCCAGGGGAGCCACACGGGAGCCACAGCGGACCTCACGGAGCCCCGCCGGCCAGTCCCCCTGGGCCTCTGAGGCCCCTTCCAGCAGAGGGCGCCACGACCTCGGCTGACAAGGGTCTGGACCCCTGTTACCCCGCACCGATGCCCCTGTCCCCACACCCACACCTCCAGACCAGCACACACCCCTCCCCTCCTTCTTCCCCAAGCTGACATGTGCCACTGCTGGACCCCCCACGTCCCTCCCCACGCACCCCTTCAACCACCACCCCTCCTCCAGGCCCACTGCTCACCCTGCCGGCAGAGGAAGCTGCTCAGGGTATGAGTCCGATCACGCGTCCTCCCTGCCTCCGCTCACCTGAGTCGCCCGGTCCTCCCCAGCTCCTGGAATGAACAGAACACAAGGTCCCGCACTCCCCTCCCAGCCGGGCCCCTCGGTCCTCTCCGCGCCCACCGGGTTCTGAGACCCCAGATGCCCGCACTCCCTCCTGCTCTGGAGCCTGTGCTGTGCGTGCTCAGACACCGCTGCGCTTTAGACCAGGGTGGGGATGTCCTCCGGGCAGCCTGTTTCTCCCACCTGCCTCCGGTTTCCGTCGGAGGGGCCACACCTGCGTTTGTGTCCACAACCCCTGCCTAACGCCTGGCACGCAGCGGCCTGCCACAGACGTTCTGAAATCAACCAACACCCAGTAAGCGAGCTCATTTCTCAGCCTGGGACCAGGAACCCGGCCTACACCGACTCCCTGTTGACAGGCCTGAGGGCTTCTTTGCTGTCACTGGGCCCCGCTTTTGCCGAGCCCACGGTTCAGATTCGGACAGAAAGGTCACTGCCGTGGGTCAGCCTCGAGGCACGAACGGTCCCACGCCTGCTCAGAGACGGCACCAACGGGAGCCACGCACCTGTCCGGCTCCAGCCTCCCACAGCGCGGGCGCTCACGCATCACACGCTCTGGATAAAGTTCCCCAAATCAGCAGGACCCAGGGCTGTGGGAATGGGGGGCTCAGACACCGGGCACGTGGTGTGAGAGGCCCCTTGGCTCCCACGGCGGAGACCCAGGCCCGGGCAGGCCGCGAGCATGCGGTGCTTAACGCAGGGACAGGAGACTCAGGTCTCTGAGTCCATCGGCTACACGCTGGCAAAAGGGCGGCAGGGAAGGCCAGCCCAGGTCTCGGTATCCAGCACGGACAGACTGGTCTCCCCTCGATGACGGGAGGGACCCAGGTCGGTCACCAGGTGCCCAGACGACACCTGGGAATGCGGTCTCGGCAGGGGGCAGGCGCCACGATCAGCGGCGGCAAGTAGCCAGGTGCCCAGGGCACCTGTCCTCGCACACCACGCTGGCACAGAGTGGCGGGAGTCTTTTGTGAACCTGTCCTCCCCTCA
Organism: Puma concolor; assembly: GCF_028749965.1. Taxonomy (NCBI): domain Eukaryota; kingdom Metazoa; phylum Chordata; class Mammalia; order Carnivora; family Felidae; genus Puma; species Puma concolor. The sequence continues at coordinate 148,812,918 of NC_141672.1, forward strand.
CAACCTGCAATTGGGGCAGGAGCATGTGCAAGGGACAGCTCGGCTGGGAAGGCTCGAGGGCAGGGAGGACCTTTGCTGGGACGGTGGCCAGGGCACCACGCTCCGTCTCCACGTGGCCGGGACGGCACGGAGGAGCCTCGTCTGTCAGGGAAGCCCCCTGCCACCTCCACAGACGCAAACACCTTCGCTCCGGGCCTATTCAGAGGTGTGTCTACATAACTCACTTCCACGTTGTGGAAAGAGCTGCTTAACATCGGGAAAACTTGCGTAAACTCAGTGAAACAATGCTTTCCAAACGACCGGCGCCCACTGATAAAAAAACTATGCAGGAGCACAGTATCTGTTCAAAGACGAAAGGATTTAAAATCAAAAACAAGAGGGGCGCCTGGGTGGCTCAGTCGGTTGAGCATCCGACTTCGGCTCAGGTCACGATCTTGCGGTCAGTGAGTTCGAGCCCCGCGTTGGGCTCTGTGCTGACAGCTGAGAGCCTGGAGCCTGCTTCTGACTCTGTGTCTCCCTCTCTCTGCCCCTCCCCTGCTCATGCTCTGTCTCTCTCTGTCAAAAATAAATAAACATTAAAAAAAATTTAAAAATAAATTAAATAAAATCAAAAACATGAAACAAAGACTAAAGGGTTTTAATGTAGTAAAAGTAAAAAAAAAATCTTATATAGTTTCACATTCCACTTTGAAATTAACCTTTAGAAGGGCGCCTGGGTGGCGCAGTCGGTTAAGCGTCCGACTTCAGCCAGGTCACGATCTCGCGGTCCGTGAGTTCGAGCCCTGCGTCAGGCTCTGGGCTGACGGCTCAGAGCCTGGAGCCTGTTTCTGATTCTGTGTCTCCCTCTCTCTCTGCCCCTCCCCCGTTCATGCTCTGTCTCTCTCTGTCCCAAAAATAAATAAACGTTGAAAGAAAAAAAAAAAAGAAATTAACCTTTAGAAAAGTACCACTGCTTCTTTTCACAGACCTAGAAGAATAAATAATCATGAAGTGTGTACGGAACCACAAAAGACCTCAAAATAGCCAAAGCAGTCCCAAGAAAGAATGAGACGAGAGGTGTCACCAGCCCGGACTCCAAGGTGGACCAAGCTGTAGCGGTCAAGACAGTATGGTTCCGGCACAAAAAGACACGTAGATCAGCAGAACCGAACAGGGCGCCGGCCCAGAAATAAACCCACATTCATAGTCAATTACTCTATGACACAGCAGGAAGGAACATCCAGTGGGGAACAGTCTCTTCAAGAAATGGTGCTGGGAAAACTGGACAGCCACATGCAAAAAACAAGCAAAACAAGATCACTTTCTTACACAAAAATAGATTCAAGACGGACTGAAGACCTACACGGGAGTCCTGAAACCATAAAAATCCTAAGAGAACACTGGCGGTCGTCTCTTGGACGTCGGCCTTAGCGACATATTTGTAAGTACGTCTCCTCGGGCGAGAGAATAAAAGCAAAAACAAATTGCTGGGACTGCATCAAAGTAAACGGCTTTTGCACAGGGAGGGGAGCCATCAATAAAACGAAAAGGCAACCTACAAGTAGAAGGTTTTTACAAACGACTTACCAGAGGTTAATATCCAGAATCTATTCAGAACTCGTACACCTCAACACCAAAAACGCGATACGTTTAAAAACCGGGCAGAAGAGCCGAATACACATTTCTCCAAAGACATCCAGATGCCAACAGACATGTGAAAAGGCGCTCGACGTCGCTCGTCATCAGGGAAGCGCAAATCAGAACCACGAGATACCACCTCACACCTGTCAGAACGGCTAAAACCAACACCACAAGAAGTAAGCGTTGGCGAGGCTGTGGAGAAAGGGGAACGTTCATGCGCTGTTGGTGGGAACGCAGGCTGGCCAGCCACCCTGGAGAAGAGGGTGGAGGGTCCTCAAAAAGTGAAAAAGGAGGGGTGCCTAGGTGGCTCTGCCGGTTGAGCATCTGACTCTTGGTCTCAGCTCAGGTTATGATCTCAGTTGGTGGGTTCAAGTCCCGCATCGGGCTCGGGCACTAAAAGCGTGGAGTCTGCTTGGGATTCTTTCTCTCCCTTTCTCTCTGCCCCTCCTTCACTCACGCGCTCTCCCTCAAAACAAACAAACAAACTTTAAAAAATAATTAAAAATAGAAACATCCTATCATCCAGTAATCCCACTACTGTGTATTTACCTAAATAAAATGGAGACCCTAATTAGAAAAGATATACGCACCCTTGTGTTTATTGCAGTATTATTAACAACAGCCAAGGTATGGAGAGAGAGTGTCCGTCGACAGAAGAATGGACCAAGAACATGTGCTATATATATATATTTCATTCTTTTCGATGGTTGAGTAATATTCTACTCCATATGTGTATATATACCATCGAAAAGAATGAAATCTCATCATTTGTGACACGGATGGACCTGGAGGGAATCAGGCCAAGTGAAATCAGACAGAGAGAGACAAATACTATAATTTCAGGTATAGGAATCTAAAGAACAAAATAAGTGAGCAAACAGATTCTTAAATACAGAGGAGGAACGGGCGGTTGCCAGAGATGGGGGGTGTGCTGGAGACAGACGAAGCAGGTGGAGGGGAGTAAGGGGCACAAACTTCCAGTTACACGGTAAGTGTAAGGGGAGGAAAGCACTGCTGGGCCCCGCCAGACTGCTGTGCCCGACGCCTGAACAGGACACTGCATGTTAGCTATACTTCAGTAATAAAATAGAAAAGAAATTCAAATGGCCGATTACAAAGACAACCATCTGTCGAGCTTGGTATTGTCTCAGAAAATACCCACAATTCTCTGAAACAACTATTAAAACACTCCCTTTGCTGTGTGAGATTGGATTTTCTTCATGGACCTCAAGCAGAACAAGGCACACAGACCGAATGCAGGACGTCTGAGAACGGGCTATTATTTGCAAAACTGTAAAACAGTGCCATTTTTCTCACATTTCTTTTGGAGAATAATTAATTAGAAATATGGTAACAATGTTTTCTCATGAGTAATTTTTGAAGTTCTCAACTTAATTTCTAAGATGGTAGATAGCAGTACATATACTCCACATAAACAAGCCTTCTGGAACCCTCCACGAGAACAAGAGGGGCACCCGTGTTTCTGGGTTGCTCCCTAACCGCGTGAGCACAGGACCTTCAGATGCGGTCCGGGGCTCCAAACACACAGGCCCGCGGCCAGCGCCTCCTGCACCAGGCGCCTCGGTGGGCAGTGCAAGGTGCAAGTAAGGTGTGAGTTGGCCTTCACCTTGACCGTGACATTCCAACACGGCCCGCACCACCGCACCCCCAAACACATCGCCGAAGTGGCCGCCGGCCCCTGAATTTCCATGGGGTGATCTCCCCTCTGGCTCAAGTGACCCCAGCCGAGCCCAGCAAGGCCCGAGGCACGAGGAGACATCACTCCCGTCACAACCTACGGTGGGAAACCCACAACCTACCTCCTTCTCGAGTGCCACCTGGCGTGTCAGCTGCATCCCTTGGGACAGCAGAGTCAGGTCTGTTCCTTTAACCACTGCCACGATCTTTTAAGAAGTGTTTAGCCATTTGCAATTATTGATATATTAAGGTCTGAAAATACCTTACTATTTATTCTCCCTTACATTTAAAAAATTAACTCATCTTCTGTCTGTATTCCACTGTGTGCCTTGTTCCTTGACAACAGGAAAACTTGTAGGCCCTGGTCGCCACGGGATGGGATTTCACGTGTGGACAGGACGGCGTGGTGGTGGCAATGCCCCCGTTGTCATCTCCTTCACTGGCCTTCGCTGCTCCACGCAAGTCCCACTTCCCGTACTAAACACGGAAATTTTGTCTCCCGTTTGGGTTGCTGGTAAATTTTGACGTAGTTTTCTGGTTTTGTCTGAAATTTTTGTTTCTTTAATCTTTATTTTTGAGAGCGGGTTGGGGGGAGGGACAGGCAAAGAGGACACAGGATCTGAAGCCGACTTCCAATTCGCTTGGCATCATCACCTGTGTCTAGTCTGAGACCCCCCCCCCCCACCCCCGCCCATTAAGCCCCTGCTTCAGCTACTGCAAGCCTCAGTTCTTGAACTCTCATCTAGTTATTTTAGGTCCTCTGCTGGACTCAACCGAAACCCCCCTCTGAAGATGGCAACTCCTCTCTCTCTGAAGATATAGTTCAAGTGTCTTGGTGACTCCCACGTCTCCAGGAGTCTTGTGCATCGGCCTCAGGGTGCTTGTTCTTTGTGAAAAGGAAACTGAATCCAAGAGCTCATACCCTGAGTTTTCTCAATTTTTTTTTTTTTTTTTAATATTTATCTTCGGGAGCACACACGTGGGGGAGGGGCAGAGAGAGGGGGACAGAGAATCCGAAGCAGGCTCTGTGCTGACAGGCCAACAGCAGTGAGACCAATGCGGGGCTCGAACTCACGAACCGTGAGATCATGACCCGAACCGAAGTCGGATGCTCAACCGACTGAGCCACCCCAGGCGCCCCACGATGCTTTTTTTTTATTCTTCGTTCTCTCAGGTAATGATGCATTGCACGTGCTATTTACAAGAAACAGTTATGTCTCCTCCCAGAACCTTAAGGTATAACCTTGAGGGGCCCTGATTCTTGGCAGGCCCAGACTACAAGTCACATTCCTCGGCCCAAGACTGTCAAGCCCACCCCGCCCCCCGCCCCGGACAAGCACCTGCAGGACAAGAGCAGGCCTTCACTCGGGCTTCCAAGCACCCGCCGGACCGTCCCCCTCAGGGGCCTGGCCCCTCGAGTCCCCCCCACCCCCCACCCCGCCTGCTGGGCCCAGGCCCTCAAGCAGAGGTGGTTTCCAAGAACGCCCAGCGGGAGACTGCCTCCGTCACCAACTGTGTCGCTTTCTACTGGGCTCTTTAAACGTCTACCTTGTTCCTTTTCTCGTGTTCACAACTGTTTCTCTAACTATTACTAAAGGTATTTCCTACGTGGTTTCTCTGTGCTAACTACACTGGGGGCAAACTCTGGGGACACTCGGCTTTGTGTCTCTCCTTTTTGTGCTCACCTATGATTTTTAGAGTTTTATTTCACCTTGCGTTTCTAGGGACCTGCGGGGTCTGCGGCGAGAGCAATTTCAGATCGCCGTCTACTGCACTGCAACACCCGCTGATCTGCCGTGATACTCTTCTCCACTCGCTCTTTTATTCAGCTGCCGAACGTCACAGCAAGGTCAGAAGAACTTTCGAAGTGGCTGAAGCAGAGCACGGCAAGGGAAGGGGTTGTCTCCAGAGCTTGGCCCTTAACCCAACCTGACCGCACGTCGGAAACTCAATCACTACCGAACAGGAGAACATTAGTGCTAAGGAAGGAAGCGGCAGCAGACGGGACCCGTGCAGGGGCAGAGACTGGTGGCGGGTTAAGGCCAGGACACCATGGAAAACACGCTCTGTGACCGACGGCAAAGAGGCCCGGGGGAAAGGCACACGGTGTGTGGGGAGCATGTGGTAACCGATGCCATCGGCCAACAGAGGCATGCCTGGTGGGGGAGTGGGGGGTGGCCTGGGGGTGGGGGGTGTTGGGCAAGTTCCTTCCCCTGCAGAACCTTCACTTCCTGTTTGTAACAGACACTAAAAACGGGAGCAGCTATTATGAACGAATGCCCAGGAGACACGGCAGGACGGGGCTGCACAAAAATCATGCTCCGTAAAGGCAAAGACGGGGTGGGGGGTGGTAAGAAGGAGCAAAGTTTCTCCATTCTGAGGAAACAATGTCAAAACCTGGGCAATCCCACCACGAGAAGACAGATACAAGTCAAAGCGCGAACCCGTGAACAAGGTGCCGCCAACACTGCTGCACTGGGTGCCGGGGACGCGGTCACAGCCAGACGACGCAGCCCCGGGGCCGGCACACGACCGGAGCCCATTGCTCCACGGGCGCGGTCTTACACACACACGTCCGTCAGGTCCGAAGACCGTGCCAATGCAGGACCAAAACCTGCCGTTTCACCAACGACTTGGAAACTGCTGCCTTTAAGAAGTGATGCGCTACTTATAAAGGGTCCCGAACACCGAAGTCACTGCAGGAACGAGGGAGAGGAAGTGAAAGCGACAAGGCCTGCTCCTGTCCCTCCAGTGGGTTCAGTTCCTAGTTCAAGGAACACACTTAAGACTAAGGGATTCTAGACTGCCGTGCGAGGGAAGCTGGTCCAGAAGTCTCCACGGCGGGGGCACACAGACATTTGGAAACAAAGACCTAGGTTTAAAAAATTAGAACAAAATGTTTTTAAAAAGTTTGTATAAACACGTATGGTGGATGTTAACTAGACCTAACTGTGGTGATCACTTCACAACGTATACAAATACAAAATCACTGTGTTGTACATGTAAAACCAACAGGTCAATTGTATCTCAACTAAAAAAAAAGATTTTACCATTAAAACTTTTTTCGGTAAGCATCAATTACTAAGTATCAGTTCAGGATCATCTTGATTAGATTTTATTTGAGCTCTTCTGACCACTGCACATCATGTTCTGGAACCACCTTAAGAATTACTAGCATATGGGGGCACCTGGGTGACTCAGTCAGTTGAGCCTCTGACTTTTGGTCTCAGCTCAGGTCATGATCTCAGGGTGGTGAGTTCAAGCCCCACCTTGGGCTCCTGTGCTGGGCGTGAGTGAAGCCTCCTTTACAAAAAAAAAACAAAAAACAACAACTAGTAAATGAAAACCTACTCAAAATGCTTAATAGAGTTAATGTCCAGGCAAGATTACTGCCTCTAGTATCACCAGGTAGACCTATCAATGCTCTGCTCTTTTTTAAGTTTATTTTGGGAGAAAGAGCACAAGCAGGGGAGGGGCCGGGGAGAAAGGATCCCAGCACGGAACCCGGAGCCTGAAGCAGGACTCAAACTCACAAATGGGGAGATCGTGATCCATGCCGGACCCAGAGGTACCCAGGCACCCTTTGCTACTCTGTTCTTCCGCTCCATTTACATGGGTGGGGAGAAGTTAATGTCTGATAAGGAAAACCCTGGATTTTAGGCCCTGTGAATGTCAGTGAACATCTTAAAATAATGAGAAAGCAAGAGGTCACAGTGGTAAAACTTCCCTCACTGCTCAAAATTAACAACAGTCTACGAAAAGCAGAGAAACGGTCCTGTGGCTCTCTAACTCCTTAGCGAGAACTCGAGAGCAAACTGCCAAAGCTTCCGTGGATTAGAGGGAGATGCTGCAGCCAACCACCTCCTTCCATAAAGGGCCAAACAAGAAAATCGAACACCTCCCTGCTCCTACCTACCACTGCCTAGACGTGAAAAGGGATACACAGTACAGAGGTCTCAAAACGTACCCACACAAGCACATTGCTCTTTGAAATTTAAAGAAAAAATTTATTGAAGATCTGAAAAACAATTCCTAAAAGATTGGCTTTTCCAGAAAACTGTAGCTACACAACGCATTGCGTCTATCATGTTAACACGTGCATTAGACACAAATACAAAACCATGAAACAAGCCACCATTCTTCAACAATCGGAGCAAAGGGACGATGCCTAAGGAACAGCATGGACGGCCTGTAGGATGGGCTCTTTACTTTAAGCACCATAAAAAAAGGAGCACAGACGGATGAGCGTGTTCAGGTATATACACTGAATCGAACCTTTGGCACTAGGAATCAGAGCAGTTTGTCATACAGCATTAACACATATTATAAAAGTGCGGAGTGTCAAAGGGATAGAACCACCAGCATTCAAAAGCAGCTTTGTCGACTAGGCAATAAAACACTCTACAGTATGTCTCTCGTCGTCCATCACTGAATACACTGGTAGCGACTTTGAAATGAAAAAAAAAGAAAAGAAAAAAGGAGCTATAACCCCTTTTATTTTCTCTGTTTAAGATCAAACAGAAAACAAACATCAATTCTGTTATACACTAACATTTGCAAAGTACGTCATTTGTACAAGAGGAGGACTAAACAAAACTGTGTTTACAGAAATCCAAACAGCGTCAGCGCCTCGCCTCACACAGCTTTCCGATGGTACTCAGGCGGGGCGACTTCATAATCGCTGGCACTAAACAAGGTTGCAGAATTCTTTGCCAGGTATCTAAAAATAAAACATTATTCATTACGGAGACGAAAAAGAATCGTACACCTTGATCCAAATCAAGGCACAGAGCTGCACAAAACAATTTCTCTTAAAATACACTAAAATAATGGCAACCTCACAGTGAAACCAGAGTTACAACTCAGTCAGGGTTATGGACCAAACAACAATGCATAAAGGTCCAGAGTTGCTCCCCCATTTCAAAACAGGAATAGCTGGCTGTCTTCAGAATACCAACTCGACAGCTTGGACATCTTCTCAAAACAAATGTTGTATCCTTTTTTTTAAAGTTTATTTATTGAAAGTGAGAAGTGAGCGTGGGGGGGGGGGGGGCCAGGGGGAAAGGGAGAGAGAGAAAGAGAGAGAGAGAGAGAGAGAGAGAGAGAGAGAGAGAGAGAGAGAGAGAAAATCCCAAGCAGGCTCCGTGCCGTCAGCACAAAGCCTGATGTGGGGCTCAAACTCCTGAATCGGGAGATCAAGACCTGAGCTAAAATCAAGAGTCAGATGCTTAACCCACTGAGCCACCCAGGCGCCCCACAAATGTATCCTAAAATAACATCTAGGGGCGCCTGGGTGGCTCAGTGGGTTAAGTGTCTGACTTCTGCTCAGATCATGATCTCACAGTTCGTGAGTTCGAGCCCTACGTTGGGCTCTGTGCGGACAGCTCAGAGCCCGGAGTTGCTGCAGACTGTGCCCCCCCCCCCCCGCCCCTCCTCCACCCTACCGCCTCCAAAACGAAACATTGAAAGAAAAAAGAACATCTAGATGTTTTCCTTAGCTCTTTGAAATTCATTACATTAAATACAGATTCAGAAAGTGACACTTTCGGGTTTAAATTTGAAATGAACACCATAAAAATCAAAGGGACCTGAAATGAAGTATCAAGTAAATAGTACATTTATTTCACAAAGAAACCGAGGCAAAGAGAGGACTCTACGGCACGTCTCACTAGTAGAGCAAGGACTATAGATTTGCAAGCATGTGCTGCGGTTTTAGAATTACAAAATACATGGTATCATTTTAAGAAAATTCAAATACAGAAATACATGACCTTCCCTCCCAAAACTACGCCCAAGAAATAACCCACTTTTTGGTATGATCCACACTTTTCTTCTAGGTCTTTTCCAAACACTAAAGATTTTCTCCATGAACGAGAATCGTACCACACATATACTCTTCAGAGCAACTTGATTTTCTAAGTGGACACGACATGGGAATCTTCCCTGATCGGACCGACATGCCTTCAACAGCAGTTTGGCTGTTTAGAATTCTTCGTTATTATACACACAGAGTCTAGGGGCGCCTGGGTGGCTCAATCAGTTAAGCATCTGACTCTTGATCTCAGCTCAGGTCACGCATGATGTCATGGTTCCTGGCTTTGACCCCTTCATCGGGTTCCGCACCTGCAGTCCAGAGCCCGCTTGGGATTCTCTCTCCCTCTCTCTCTCTGCCCCTCCACTGCTCACGTGCTCTCAAAATAAGCAAACATTTAAAAATTTTTGTTATACACATACATTTTAAATCCTCATGTATTTGAAAATTTTTGTGCACTTAAGCCTTTCTACCAGCTAAGTTCCCACTTGAACTTTCAACAGGCACTGCCAAAATGCCCTCTAAAAAGGTGAAGAAACCACGACGGCCCTTTTCCTCATACATTCAACTGTAGCCACTGAGACACAGCTATTTGGATCGTCGGACACTGAACGCATTTCTGACAGCCCCCCGTACTGCCAGTTCTGTGAAACCCCAATGTCCTATTTTTCACTCGTCTGATCATCTTTATTAAAAATTCTTGGGGCGCCTGGGTGGCGCAGTCGGTTAAGCGTCCGACTTCAGCCAGGTCACGATCTCGCGGTCCGTGAGTTCGAGCCCCGCGTCGGGCTCTGGGCTGATGGCTCAGAGCCTGGAGCCTGTTTCCGATTCTGTGTCTCCCTCTCTTTCTGCCCCTCCCCCGTTCATGCTCTGTCTCTCTCTGTCCCAAAAATAAATAAACGTTGAAAAAAAAAAAAAATTAAAAAAAAAAAATTCTTCGTGTGTTACTACTTTATCACAGAATTTTAACTTTTTACATAAATTATTTCCTATATGGAGTTAAAAGAAAATTTTTTTTAATCTTTATTTATCCTTGAGAGACAGACAGAGTGTGAGCAGGGGGGGAACAGAGAGAGAGGGAGACACAGAATCCGAAGCAGGCTCCAGGCCCCAGGCTGTCAGCACAGAGCCCGACGCAGGGTTCGAACTCATGAACTATGAGATCATGACCTGAACTGAAGTCGGATGCTCAACCAACTGAGCCACCCAGGTGCCCCTCCTATATAGAGTTTAATATCTGTTTTGTTTTGTTAAAGTTTATTTCTTTTGAGAGAGAGAGACAGAAGTGGGGGAGAGAGGGAGAGCGAGAATCTCAAGCAGGCTCCACACTGTCAGCACAGAGCCCAATGACGCGGGGCTCCAACTCCCAACCCTGGATGACCCTGGGATCATGACCTGAGCTGAGATCAAGCGTCAGACACTTAACCGACTGAGCCAGCCAAACCCCCTGATTTTACTATTTACAAAGACTTTTCTCACTATAAAAATAACAAAAATATTACCACTCTTCTTGATCTTAGTAGTTTCACTGTTAGACTTAAACTTGTGATTCATCTAGAATTTCACTGCCTGACAGAAAGTGTGGATCTGATGGTTTCCTTCCAGAACACTAGCCAGCGGTCCCCGTCTTTCCCCAACGGCTCCAAGGCGCTGCTCCACCTCGCGCAGTGGTCCACATCGCATTCGTGTCCCACTGACATCTCCACTCACTCCTGTACCGCTCTGTCCCATTTACTCGCGTCTTCCCACGTGCTATGATCTACAGTGCTGACAGGTCAGAGCCAGTTTCAGGGCACTGTACTAATTCATGTTTCCAATTTCAGGCATACTGTTACACTTACTTTAGGAAATCATGAAGATAATTCAGCAACAATGCAAGACTCTTCTCGTCCAGAGGAGTATAGGCCAACATGGCTCCAATTCGTACTGTGGAGATAAAATGTAGTAGTCAAGATTACATCCAAGGGAGCACCACGGGCATTACATGACCAAACACAATCATCACAGATTCCTTTAAATTTTTTTTGTAACATTTATTTTGAGAGACAGAGCACGAGTAGGGGAGGGGCAGAGAGAGAGAGGGAGACACAGAATCGGAAGCAGGTTCCAGGCCCCGAGCTGTCAGCACAGAGCCCGACGCGGGGCCCAAACCCACGAACCGCGAGATCATGACTTGAGCCAAAGTCGGACGCTCAACCGACTGAGCCCCCCAGGCGCCCCCATCACAGATTCTTTTAAAATACATGGTCTCAGAGATGCTAACTTTCAAACAAATTTAGATAACATTTTCAACAGAAAGCTCAAATTGGAATGGAGTATTTTAGAATGTTATTTTCTGTAACCCCTTCAGATTAATTAGGAAAGACAAAAATATCAAAAACCCAAAGAAAAAAGTTTTTTTCTCAATGGCACATTACCAAACAATCTCAGTAGATGTGGCGCCCCGTACACCTGGGACATGGGCGCGTCCGGGTGGTCTGCGAGAATCTCCGCGTACTGCGGCCTCTCAAATTTGTAGAGCAGCTGAGTCCCCAGCATCACATTGAAGTACTCCTTTATGCCGGCCACCACCTCATTCACAGCGTACTCCCTGACAAAGACAGAAATGTGTACTTGCAAAGCAGGTCACGGACAACTGAGAAATGGGGATTAATTCAACCCATACGAGAGCAAGGGACCAGAGTTGAAGGCTGAACTAATGACGATGAATTTTTACCCAACAGGTTTTTTTAAACAAGAGATTTAAACAAAAGGACAAGAGAAATCAATTCCAAAAATAAACCAGTGCTAAGTAAACCACAGCCTTCAGGCTGAGAATGGCTTTTACATTTTCAAACAACTGTATTTTAAATGGTTATATTATGCACTTAACACATAATAGCTTCACTTTTACCTAAATGTTTACCATCTGCCCTTTAAGGAAAAAGTTTGCCAACCAAACTCCAGGTCAAATCAATGATATTCTATTTTGCTAGTTTCTGATGGCATTTAGAGGAAGTGGACATTTCAAAAGATTAAGATTTGGAAAGAAGAATACTTAAAATATCTTCCTATGCACTTGAAAGATTTGTATATTCTTACTTATTATCTGTGTTTCCTCGAGATTTCTTGTAATTTGCATAATCCTCTAGAATGGAATCCACATTCTTCTTGGCAGGAAGATAAAACAGCTGTGAAAAAAAATACACCTGAACACTAGTGTTCTTTTTACAGGAAAATTACAACAGAAAAGTCTTAAGGCAATAAAAGACCACCAACAGTATTACAAAACAGGAAATGGCACTCTCCAGCACTTAAAACATGGGTAATGTGGCTAAGGAACTAAAAATTTTTATTAATTTCAAGGAAGGAGCCAAATGTGACCAGCAGCTGCCGTACTGGACACCACAGCTCTAAAGACTGGCATCTGTCAGATACACACACACTGTTCACTACGGAGGGAATGCACCACGCAGAAATGCACCTCCAAGACACCGTCATTATGTACCCTGTGTGTACCATGTGCCACACCCCACTTGAAGCATACGTGAACTCTGAGGTCGTGCTCACATCTTTAGTGTGAGGCAGAGACCTACCGAGGCCAAGTAACTTGTCCAAACTCTAAGTGGTAAAGCCAAGGTTTGAACGCAGTAGTTCAGCTCCAGAACCGAATCAAGAACCAAACGGAGTCCACATTTGTATACGATGGAGGTCTCGTAGGTCTCCTTATCGCCAAATCTTCACATCCCCACTCCCGCCCATGCTGTTCATTCTAAGTACTTGGTGCATCTGTCCTATAAAGTTCTCCACTTGAGGTCTAGGACCGCACTCTTGCAATGTCACACACGTACCTCACAAAGCCCCGATTTCCTTTCCACTAGTAACCACACGTCTCGGCCAGAACACTCAGGTTGTCTGGGAGGCCAAGAATACTTGGCAGAGAACTGTGTGCTTCCTACAGCCCAGCAGCAGCAACACCACGTGAGGACACCCCATTTTCAGTGACAGAACAGAAACCACCTGCTACTTCATCTTTACCAGTTTTCAGGGCTTCCTATCCTAGAAAGCTCCAAAACCGAGTTATTGCCACCTTTTCTCGCTAAAAACTCATGGATTTCTTCTATCCTTTCCAAGACATGCCTTCTGATGATCAAACTATTCAGTCTCTGAATTAAAATAATATTCATCAATCACACCCCTTCAAGAGCCAAGTCTATACAATTTTTTCCTTAAAATTTGTTTCCACATCAGCAAGAACGTACCCTACAGGTTACAATCTGTGTAGCTTTCAAGGTACCTGTTTTTGCCGGGTAATTAAGTCCCAATCATCAACAAGCCACGGTTTTAATTCTTCAGGAATCTTTACTTTCACTTCAACTCTGTTCATGAATGTTTCCTCCTGAACAGAAAAGGGAAGGGCATTAAAAATCTGTCTTTTCTCGCTCAATAGCAACACCAAAATTCAGGGTTTTTCTCAATATTTAGAGGCACCAAGTACATACGTATATGCTATATTTTTTAATTTTACAGAGAGAGCAAGTAAGCGCACACAGAAGGGGCAGGAGGAGAGGAAGGGAACAAGGGAGGGAGGGAGGGAAGGGGAGGGAGGGAGGGAGGGAGGGAATCCCAAGCAGGGCGGCCTCTGCACTGTCAGCTTGGAGCCTAATCTGAAGCCCAGCTTGGGCCTTGATCCCACAACCCTGGGCTGGGATCATGACCTGAGTGAGCTGAAATCAAGAGTTGGACGCTCAACCAACTGAGCCCGCCCAGGCTCCCCTGAATTAATTCAAGTACTCAAATGGACTGCCAGAGTTGGCATTTCAAAAATCGTAAATGAAAAATCCCTATAGCTAAGCTGCTGGGAGAAAAGAAGCTTCTCTTAATAGCTAAGGACTATCCTATACAGATTAAAGTTACTTCTTTATACATAAAATTAAGTGTCCTGACTTCTAATGAAGTCTTCAATAACTGCCTGAAGTTGCCTATTTTCAAAACATACACTCTTTAGGAGTATACCATTGCTTCCTAACCTCAGCTTCAGAAATGTAACTGTCAGTTGAAAACTAAAACCACACTTCCAAATTCCTAATTTTGGAAATCAGAAACAAGACATTTTATCACTTAAGAATTCTAAACTCATATTCACACACACATATATGCAGGCTAGATAAAGCTTCTGTGGCATTTTTTATGGGTTTATTAAATCATCTTGGGACATACTAAACCATTTAACGTGAGCTCTTAAGTCTATACAGTCGAATACCAATGAAATATTTAGTCCTGTATGTGAACATAGAGCTTACAGACGAATATTTGATGATGAGCTGGGGAGGACATACACAGCAGGGACACATGCAGAGCTACATGTAAAACAGAAGATGTATAAAAAAAAAAAATCCTTAATCCAAAAAAGAGGAATGTTTTCATCGCAGTAGTTAACCATGTTAACAATGTTTTCAAGACTGAAGTTCTATTTTATTGCACAGACTAGAAACACTAACGTGCTATTCGTAATGTTAAAAACTCACATTCTCAACAGTAGGATCCACTCGGGCCCTTTTCTTGCGAGGAGGCTGAGGTGTCTCGCTGGTACTGCCACCATCTCCATTTCCAGGTGCTAGACACATGCAGGACAAGGACAGGAGGTTCTCGGCTTAATACAGGAGACACTCTTAAGGAAAATACTTTCCCGATAAACCCTCTTTCTTATTTTTCCATTACACAGGTGTTACCTGAATCTAAAGAATCGTAGTCCTACCAAAAATACAACTTTTATAAATTGTCCTATCATTTAGCATTAAGTAACATTTAGTGGGGCGTCTGGGTGGCTCAGTCGGTTGAGCGTCCGACTTTGGGTCAAGTCATGATCTCACAGCTCGTGAGTTTGAGCCCCGCGTCAGGCTCTGTGCTGACAGCTCGGAGCCCGCAGCCTGCTTCAGATTCTGTGCCGCCCTCTCTCCCTGCCCCAACTCACTCGCATTCTGTCTCTGTCTCTCTCAAAAATAAACATCAAAAAAAAAAAAAAAAAAAAAAATTAAGTAACATTTAGCAACATTATCTTACATTTATTAAAAAATACTATCTTCTTAATGACTAAGACTAAAGAACATGAAAATAATAAACGCTTACAAGGTTTTTCCATTGTAAAAAGAATTCTCAAAGTTGGCTCTCTACTACTATGTACCTAACTATGTACAGGGTTGTGACTCATCTTTGAGATCACCAAACATAAGCTTACTCTCAAAACTTTGTAACTCTTAAAGCTTAACACTGATTTCAAAATGTAAATGTTACGAAGGTAAAATAATTATTTTTAACCAAGTTAATATTCTTACTTTTCTGTTTGTTCTTTTTGGTTTTCCTAAAAGGAGAAGGAAAAAAAAAGAAAAATATGTGATTACTGCTAGTACACCCGCCCCCATACATTCCCTTTTACCAGGGTTAAGTTCATAGAGAAACACTGCCTTGGATGAGAAGATCAGGCTGTAAATATAGTTGCCCTGCTCAGACATTAAGAATTTTCACTGACAGTTGGCTAAATTCACACCTCCCTCCATATAATAGAAAAATAAACCAAAACCACATCGGGAGACTTCTAGGATTATACTCTTAATTTACAAGCTCACAGCATGTAAATTATAACCATACTGTAGTTTATGTTACCCTACTAGTTCCACAAAATCCAAGTTCCAAAAGACAGCATTCGCCGTTACTTCAGTAAACTGGTGAATGTGTATGTTCAGTGAACTGGTAAATGTGTACGTTCCACCCTCTTTCTCCCTAGTACATAGTCCTTCCTTTTAGACACCTCATAAGCTCTTTCCTTCTGAAACCAATGTCTCCTTCCTCTTAGTCATCATCTCCAATAGCAACTTCACTCGTTCATTTACCAACCGGCAAACAGTAAACGACTCATTTTAATTCCACATCCAACTACTTACAGAATGCAAGGAAATGGGTTTGCAAAAAGCCCAAGATTATGGACTCTTATCTGGTGAGACCCAACCATCACACTGGAGTGTGCTGACCCTTCTACAGCTTTAGAAAGTATTTATAGGGCACCTGGGTGGCTCAGTTGGTTAAGCAACCGACTTTGGCTCAGGTCATGACCTCGCAGTTCATGAGTTTGAGCCCCGCGTCCGGCTCTGTGCTGACCGCTCGGAGCCTGGAGCCTGCTTCCTGCTTCAGATTCTGTGTCTCCCTCTCTCTCTGCCCCTCCCCTACTTGTGCTCTCTCTCTCTCTAAAATAAACATTAAAAAAAATTTTTTTTAAAGTATTTATAAGTTATTAACTGTACTCATCTAATTTAGAGCAAAAGGTTCATTTTACAACTCAAATTAACTTATGTTCCGTTACAAATACAAAAAGCTGGCCATCTATCTGAAAGTACAGGTTTTTTCCTGTTTCTCTAAGTTTAACTTCTGGAACACAAGTATCTGTGTTCAGTCTGAACAGTATTTCCGAGTCAGACTAAACTAGGAACTTTTACTTAATTGATGTCAAGAACGTGTGAGGACCGGGGCGCCTGGGTGGCTCAGGAGGTTAAGCATCGACTTTGGCTCAGGTCATGATCTCGCGGTCAGTGGGTTCGAACCCCGCGTCAGGCTCTGTGCTGACAGCTCGGAGCCTGGAGCCTGCTTCGGATTCTGTGTCTCCCTCTCTCTCTCTGCCCCTCCCCTGATCGCACTCTCTCTCTCTCTCAAAAATAAGCATAAAATAAAAAAAAAAAGAACATGTGAGGACCAAGAGCAACCAAGAGCTTTTACACACACATTCCTGACCCACTCATTCTACCATAAAAACAACGAAAAAACACGGACAACTAACCCTAACTCGTAACATCTATAAACTACACTTGAATGAATCCCAACAACAGACTGACATTCTTGTTTCAACTTTCTTGCTTATGTTAATAAGCAAGCTAATTTCTCAACCTATGCAACAGATTTCACATAATAAACTGCTGCTGTTGTTTGCAATCCTTTCTCTAAGCTCTTCTCTGCCAAAAAGGTAACTGAGAAGACTGTCGAAGCAAAAAGCACTGTTCCAGCCTCGGATGACACCTATCCTGAAATAGAAAAATTCTTTCCCTTCAATCCTTTAGATTTTGAGAGTTCTGACCTGCTTGCAGAGCACCAGATTGCACACCTCCCCTTGAATGGAGTGCCTCTCATGATCCTTGATGAGGAGAGGGAACTTGAAAAGCTGTTACACCTGCCCCCCCCCCCCTTCACCTCTGAAGATGCCCTCTCAACTATGGGAGTCTAATCTGTGGCAGTCTCCAAGCGCTCTGTCGACCCTGGATGTTGAATTGCCACCTGTTTTGCTATGAGTTAGATATCTGAATTTCTTAGCACTTAATAGTTCGTACGTTTTGTATTAATAAAGCAATTCTTTAATAGACCCTTAAAAAAAAAAAAAAGTGAGTGTATTCAATGCTGCTGCATTATACACCTAAAAATGAGTTAGAGGTAAACTTTATGTTACGTACATTTCACCATAAAACAAAGGGGGTGGAGGGTAGAAAACCTGCTAAGGGAAATTAAGGGATATGTAATTATTATGTATTTTCAAACAACTGAACGCTTGAGAAAGGAGTGCTCATTGGCATTTTTCAAGTTGAAATGTTCCAGGTTCCATTTTCAGTGAACTCTAATACAGGACGATGGGTATATGGAGCTTGAAGCTCACTTCTAGAACGATCACTTCTGGAACGATCACTTCCATAACGATACGCCAAATTAAAACAGGTCTGCTTACACTTCAACACTTTTCTGCTGCAGGCCGGCGGTCTTCTTCCCTGGGGCAGCGCCTCTCATCTTCCCCTCTGCATACTGCTCCCTTCAAAGAGAATTCCAATGAAGTCATCAAACGAGTACTTACGTGGAAAAATAATTGTGCCAGCTTGATCCCACTTTGAAATTTATATTCAAACTGAGATCCCCTGTGCCCTTCCCAAGTAGAACTCCCACAGAGTCCGGGAGCCAACAAGATCACGGTGCATTTCCAACTACAGAAACTTCCGACATCCTGCTGCTTCCTACCTAACTCTCTGGACAGACCAGAAATGACTGGTCTGCTACCCCTTCCTTTTTTCTAGGAAAGGCTTCTCTGACTGAAGTCAAAGCCGCAACACGGCAGCTGACAGATACCAAGAATCATTTTTCTGGCAGGCAGGCCACAGGATTTCTCCTGTTCATTCCACTTCCCAGAACTAATAGACAGACATTTCTCTTCCTACTCGTGTTGCCAAAACAAACTTACTGATTGGCTTTTTGAAGTTCTCGCTGTTTCTGCAGATTGGTGTCCACGTACTTGAGTACTCTGCTTTCTGGAACCCATTCGTCCCAACTGTAAAAGACAAAAGTTAAATTATCATTCAAAGACATTTTTACTACTATTCAGACCCTGCCTCCAATTACTTGTAGAGATCCAAGAGGCAAGACTCTGGATTTCTCTGAGATTTAATTAATTGGGACTACAAATCCGTTCTCAACTGAAATGAAAATCCAGTGAAAATCTGTGCTGTGAGAGAAAGAAACTACATCCTCAAAAGCAGCACCCTAAACCTTAACTGCCAGATTCCAAAAACAGATTATTCAAATCCTTTCTTAAAATGAGTACAGTATGGCACTAACATTAAGAGTCCCTAAGCAGAGAGGCCTGGGTGGCTCAGGCGGTTAAGCATCTGACTTCTGCTCAGGTCATGATCTCACAGTTCATGAGCTCGAGCCCCGCTTCAGGTGACCTCGAATCCCACTTTGGGTGAGCCCCACTTCTCTCTCTGATCCTTCTCTCTGCCCCTGGCTTACTTGTGCCCTGCGCCCTCTCTCTCTAAAGAGGGGGAAAAAAAAAAAAAAAAAAAAAAGAGCCCTTAAGTAATTATCCTTACAGAATAAAGAGATCTTAAGAATTTTAACTTCCAAAAAAAAGTGAAGCATGGGAGTCCACAAGAAGCTGCCATCTTAAAGAAGGAAAACTGATCAGCTAGTTAGCTAACTATGTAACAGCAAAGTTACAGAACTAGCTGTGCCTCACTTTCATCACCTATAAAATGGGAGATAACAGTGCCTACCCTTACAGTATCGTTACGAGAAATAATACATGTCAAACAGTTCAGAGTCCGAACCATAAAAAGTACTCAAGGTCTGTCAGAAATCTATCAGGTCTATCACAAATATCATCCACACCAACTCAGCAAATACTGTAAATCAAATGATTACAATGGTTTATCAGACTACATCATCCTCAACCTTCACTCACTCATGAACGCACAGAACCAGAGATGGCTTCCTAAACATCAAAAGGAAGAACCGACCACTCTTTAAATAAGCATTCTGGCAATTAGAAAAGCTCCTTCCTTCAAGATGTCCGAGTGTCGGGGCACCTGGGGGGCTCAGTCACTTGAGTGTCCGACGTCGGCTCAGGTCACGGTCTTGAGGTTGTTGAGTTCGAGCCTCACATCAGGCTCACTGCTGTCCATGCAAAGCCTGCTTCTGATCCTCTGTCCCCCCACCACCCGCCCCTTCCCCGCTTGCACGCATGTGTGCTCTCTTTCGCTCTCTCAAAAATAAACATTAAAAAAAACTTTTTAACCACAAAAAAAGATTTCTGATGTGTTTTTTTCCAAAGGGGAAAACAAAAGCAAGGTATTTTTTAGGGAATGCTTAACTATTCATGCAAAGTGCTTTTCTCCTGCTGAGGGAGCTCCTTTAGTGACACAAATAGATGTATCCAAAGCAAATGATTTCCCACCTCTGACCTCTTACATAAGATAACCAAAAGAAGAATAAATAATTAAAAAGCAATCCTCAACATGATTTCCTAGAGAAAACTTTAAAACATGCATTTACCTAGAGGTCAGGAGGGGGTGGTGTACTGAGGGAGCTCCTTCAGGAACAGGAAAAAGGGCTACAATATCCTCACGTGTCTTCAAAGTTTTTTCAGAGCGCCTGGGCCTCACAGCACTTCTGATACAGACAGCATAGTACAAAGTAATCTCAGTAACTAGGTGCAGAATTTAGCTTAAGCTTTATTAAGATTTATTTACCGATGGAATATTTAAATGTCTGTGTCAACGAGTTCCGGTAAGGTTTTTGAAAATTTAGAAATATGTTATCTACTGTGAAAGAAGTATGTACTTAACTAAAATTTTAAAAATTCCAATTTGCAGATTGGGCTTTTGTTGTATGACTTTCTAAAAGAATCTTACAAACCATTTTCAAAACGAGAATCTGATTTTTATTTATACATCTACTTCTATCTATTCCAACTCTCTCTGAATTAGGCAGAGCTGGAAAATTTTTATTTACCACCTAACTCCATTGTAGTTCCCGTCAAATCCCTTCCCCCTCTGATAAAAAAATGCATCTAAAATAACTTTGATCTAAAAACCAAATCAAGGGGCCCCTGGCAGGCTCAGTAGGTAAAGCATGCGACTCCTGATCTCAGGTTTGTGAGTCTGAGCCCCATGGTAGGGTTTACTTAAAAAAACAGGGTTTTTTACTTAAAAAAACAGGGTTTACTTAAAAAAAAAAAAAAAATTTAATGAAAAAGTAAAGACCAAATCAATCCTCATTTCCTTTATGTGTCAGAAGCTAAAACCCTTGCTGAACCACAGGAAAATTAAATGACATTTTTTGTTCTGAGGAACATCACTACTAGGATAGTAACTGAAAGCCAAACACTCAGAAATTTTTATAGGTCACAAACATTAAACAAGTTCAGAATTTTCTAAAGGTAGCTTGTCACTAACCCCCACAATCACAATGACCGGTGACACTGCTTACACAGCACTAAAAAAAAAAAAACAACAAAACAAAACACACACACATAACACACTTGCTGGGCTGCTGAATAACTGCTCCCATTTCAAAATGGGCTTCGAGGCTTCTCTACTCACAAAAAAAATCAAACTTTCCAACATTATGTCTATTTATCTATGTTCCAAATCAACTACCAAAAACACATCTACCTTTGTTCATTAATATCCTCAATTTTACACCTATGAAGATATGAAATATCTCCAATGTTGAGTGCCATTTTTAAATTCTTTTTCCAAGGAATATATAAAATTCGCTTTACAAAGAGCAAAACAAAATCTATGCAGTCTATCATTTACCTGTGTTACTGAATGAACTCTAACAAAGGGAAAAACATTATTTTAAAGCTATAAAATCAGGAAATACAATCATTTGGCACTTTCAATTTCTCGTAAGCTACAAATGCCACTCAAAATCCAGTCTTAAAGCCATACACATCTACACGTAATTTTATACAAAATATTATACATAAAAAAATTAAAACACAAATCCTAAAACAATTATTTAAATGGGAATGAGGGCAAACCTATGCCATGAATTTACTATTTGTTTTTCTTTGATTTCCTGGATGAACTTTAACTTTCCTATACGTAACATGCATAAAGTCGACATTCTATTACCTGTAGAGAATGGAGACTCTTATCACATGGTAACACTCTCAATCTTACCAATGGTAACATAGTATCAGTGTGTAAAGTAAGTCTATTAGGAGACTGAACTAGAGCTTAAACATTTTCTCAATAGGAAACTACAACATACACTAGGAGCCATATGGTAAACTCTCCTGGATGTTAGAAATAATTTAGCATTAATACTGAAATCACATTTAAAAATCACAGTTTACTTCTCCAAGACAAAAGGATAGTTTTGGGGGCGCATGGGAGTTTTAAGCATCCAGCTCTTGATTTCAGCTCAGGTCAGGCTCTCTCAGAGTCAGACTCTGGGCTGACAGAGCGGAGCCTGCTTGGGATTCTCTCTCTGCCCCTCCCCCACTCATGCTGTCCCTCTCACAAAACAAACAAAAAAACCCAAAACGATCATTTTCTCCATTATTTTCCCAATTTCTCAATATTTAAAATCTTCCCCGCCATTATTAGAAGTAGTTTAATTATTAAATGGGAAAAAATTACAAGTTGTCAGGAATGTACTTTGACACATTTTAGATTTCCACCTTTCTACAACTATACTAATGGAAAAAAGGGTCTGGTATTTCTTCTCAGCTAACAGCATTTTGTGAAAAAAAATTCTTCTAACAAATAAAACTGGGCTGGATCACCTGGTAAAGGACCACATGAAACAAGACCAAAGTCACAGGGCCAGTAAAAGTCATAGACAATAGCTCCTTCCATAGCAACAGAGTAATCCTCCAACCTGACAGCCTGTTCACACGGAGAACTCGGTACCAGAGCACAGCTCAAGGGACACAAAGCCTTCAAAGATGCCAGAAAACAACCCCCAAAAAACTACTTTCTGGCTATTTTTGAAGGACAAAACACACTAAAAAAAGTAATTTAAAACCTCTCATAGTACAAATTACAGGCTATTCCATTTCAGGCATCAGAAATGAGTAAATTATTAGATGTGCCGTATCTGTGGGTCCCGAGAAGACCCATCACTGAAAAAGAGCTCCCCCCTGGCTTGATATTCTAGAACGCGTTCAATCTGCGACCACTGTCTACTCGCCATAACGGATCAATACACCACTCCTTTAAAAGAAAAGTCTAACTCTTCAAGGTGAAAAATTAAGTTTAATTAGGCAATTAAATCTCTGTATCTGTATTAAACCATATCCTAAAAAATGAACCACAGGAAATCACTCTGTGCCAACATTTATGTTACCAAAATTCAGAATACAAGTTCGTCACTACTTCCTAATGAGGCAACCTTTTTCCTTTTCCAAGCAGAATAATCCAACTAGCTCTGAATATAACTAACTGCAGTAACATACATACGTAACTGCGTGGGTGCTAAGGCAAAAAAACTCAAGCTGTCCTAAAATGAACCAAAACCAGAAAAAAAGAGCAGTTGGTTGACTAACGATTAGACATTACACTAGAACACAAGAAATCATCCAAAGACTTTAAAATGAAATGGTGGGTACCCTTATTTCTATTATTTTCATCATACCACAAATGCTTCACCCTTGCTTCAATATGTAGTAAAACCATCCAAAAATTAAGAGGCATGGGTGTGCAGGGCACCTGGATGGCTCAGTTGCTTAAGCATCTGACTTCAGCTCAGGTCACGATTTCACGGTTCATGAGTTCGAGCCCCGCACCAGGCTGTGTGCTGACGGCACAGAGCCTACTTGGGATTCTACCCACCCTTTCTCTGACCCTCCCCCACTCTCTTTCTCAAAATAAATAAACCAACTTAAAAAATGTTACCAAAACGTTTTTAATAAAAATTTAAAAGAAAGCAGCATGCGTTTGTGACACACACGACACAAGCTACCTTGTTAAGAGATACAATTGCTTTTAAAGATCTAATACTAATACTCACTTTTTATTCCAACCACTGTAATGTATAAAGTATTTCACTTGTTTGTCCTTTATGGCAACCTTTACACACTGAAATAAAAAAGAGAAAATTCACTCAGAAATCGTTTTCGAAAAAGGCGACAACCACCTGGATGATTTTCAAGTATGCAATCTTTCAGACACTCCACTCAAACCTTGGGGACCAAAACGAGCACAAGAGAGCAGGACTGCCAAACAGAAAATCATCCAGGATCTCGGGTTACTTGCACACACTGCCACCCTACAGCTGCCTTAGAGTCACAATCTGTGGAAGTCAGCCCAGCAAAGCTGAAAAACTGTAATAAAAGATCCCCCGGCCCTTAACTCAATGGGCTGGAGTAGCTCTCTGAGAACAGCTAATGAAAGTCATTTTTGCACTTTCTCAAAGTCTAGCCAGCCAGAAACTAGTACTTATTTCAAAAACCAAATTCAGCTAAAGAAAATTAGACAGTGCCTTTCTATTATTAGAAAGCGCCATTAACTTATGGAAGGCAAACTGTTTTGCTGCAAAATATCAGCAACGAGCAAAGTGACAGATGAAAAACATTTTATGTTCTTCTTAAAAGCAGCCAAACAAATTAGAACAAATCATTAAAGGTATTAACTATGACAAGTGAAAGTGACGACTCTCCGTCATGGATTAAAAGTCTTTATCTGAGACAACCAAGAGAATCATGACAATTTAAGTTATTCCAACCACCATTTAAAACTTGTTCCCTGGAGTTTCAGCTGTCAGGAGAAAAGCGGAGTGTGCCACAGTTGATGCAACAAAAATAACACTCCGGGATATAAATGATCAAGAGGACTCACAACTTACTTAAAACTGTATTAGGATTACATCACGAGGACATATGCACGTACACATGACGTTCCTGACCGGATTCTCCATGAATCCAAATTCAGCCATTTTAGAACTTTAAAAACACACATCTATATATTCAAAACAACTGAAAAGTAGTGAAACTGGTTATTATTTGGAGACACACTTCAAAATTGTTAAGACCATTTTCACAGACACACATAAACTACCCACCAAGAATGCTGCAGAAATTGCATGTAACTCAAGGCTGTATTGCTATGCAGACCATTTTTAAAACCACTATTAAAAATAGTCACACCATAAATATCTACACTAAAAATTACCAGAAACAAAATACTAAAAATAAAAACACTTTTTACTTGGGAATTCACCATTTCATTTACCTCTGGCTAAACGTAAAACCAGTTTTCACAATTGGGATGACACTGACAGAGGAAAGGAAGCCCCCTGCGATTCAAACTCTGACAGAGGAGCCAACAGAAAGAAGTTAAATGTCCTCACATTTTTACCATTAGGTTTTATCCCTAACGTAATAGATCCCTCAGTGCTTACTCAACAACTACTTACACATGAAAGTGACTGGCCAGATGTCCTCACAAGTCATTAACAACACAATGCAACTTGCTCCCACAAACCTGTCTTTTATCTCCCCTCAAATACTCCAACCACTGGGCCTTCCGCAGGTCACTGAGACAATGGCAAGGTGGCAATGCTTTGTCTGGCCCACTCAGCAAGCAGTCAGACACCCAGAAAGAGAACACGAGGGGTTCCATGAATCACAAATGTTGGAACAAAGCAACTAACTCTCTTACGACTCAAGTCATCTAACCAATAATTTTAGCTAACTTGTCAAAGGAAAACAGGTTTCATACCTTTGCTTCATAGAGAAGAGGCCCATGAAAGCACAGCACTCGCTCACCTGTAAAAGTAAAAAAAAGAAAGAAAAAAAAAAGGAGTTAATTTTCATTTCTCTTTGTATCTAAGAGTCGCACGTGAGGGCCATCACAGCTGTACTGTTATTGCTCGCAAAACCGGAAGAGTAAGGCTACGTACAGAAAAACACTTCAGATCAAACTTCAACAGTACCCTACAACAGAAAACACCCTAGGATGTGATGTAAACAGCAAAAATCAATGTATTAGACTATCAATCTATTTGGATTGATAGTCAGATAGTCTACCACCTACTAAGCCAATAAAATCTACAGTAACTACCTACTGGCAGGACTGGGTGTTTCAATGTGCATCTGAAAATAAGATTTTTAAAATATTTCCAAAATGAGGACCTTATGCTCTACCTATTATCTCTGGTTCCAAACCTTTTCCCGGGCAAGTAAAACAGATAAAATTCTAACTTTGGGAAATCACACTCTATGTTGAACCTACCATTCAGACTTGCAAGAATAACTAAATGGAAGGGACTAGAGGATGACCTGGAAGCCAACTGCTCATCAGACAAATCAAGTAGGTAATTCCTGACAGTACCTGAAAATTACATTTGATTACAGTAGAAACCAATTTCTTGCACGTTATTTTCAGTCTACTTGGGCTTCATCAGACCCAGAGGTAACAAAAGTACTCCACCACAGTTAGCTCTTTTAGCTCTAAAACTACGAAAACAACCTACTAGCTCAACTTTGAAGAAACTAGACAGCAATAAGATTTTCACTATTTTATTTTTTAACGTTTATTTATTTTTGAGAGAGAGACAGAGTATGAATGGGGGAGGGTCAGAGAGAGAGGGAGACACAGAATCCGAAACAGGCTCCAGGCTCTGAGCTGTCAGCACAGAGCCCGACGAGGGGCTCGAACTCACGGACCGCGAGATCATGACCTGAGCCGAAGTCGGACACTTAACCGACTGAGCCACCCAGGCGCCCCAAGATTTTCACTATTTTAAAAAATAACTGCTGCTTGTAAGTTTCAAAAACTGACCACTGTGGGGCAGCCAGGTGGTTCAGTTGGTTAAGCGTCGGACTCTTGATTTCGGCTCAAGTCATGGTTCATGAGTTCAAGCCCTGCGTCCAGCTTGTGCTAACAGTGTGGAGTCTGCTTTGAGATTCTCTCTCTCCCTCTCTCAGCCCCCTCCCCGCTCATGCTGTCTCAAAACTAAATGTTAAAAAAAAAAAAAAAAAAAGTTATCCTAAAGCAAATCCATACGTTCATTTTCAACATATTTATACCCAGTCTTTCCTGTACCTGTTTGAGCACCATCAGATCAATGGGGGGCACAGATATGGAAGCAAATAGTTTTTGCACAATTCGCTGGATTTCATATTTTTATCTTCACATGCAATAGGAGTGATGAGCTACTAAGGAAACAATGGGTACAGCAGCACAGAAACATGACAAGGTAACACTATCACACTCCTTACCATTTGAATATAAACAGTTCACTATCGCTGGAGCACAAGATAAACATGTAAAAGTAGAAATCAATGTTAAACAGATCATGGTGTGCCTGCCTTCTATGTCATGTAATGAAGTGTGGACTTCATCCTGTAGGAACTCCCAAATCTGACCAAGAATCTCTTGGAGTTTTTAAAACTACAGATTTTTTGGGCGCCTGGGTGGCTCAGTCAGTTAAGTGTTGACTCTGACCTTGGCGCAAGTCATGATCTCACGTTTTGGGAGACTGAGCCCTGAGTCAGGCTCCGCGCCGACAGCTCAGAGCCTGCTTGGGATTCTCCCTCTCCCTTCCCCCAACTCCCCAGCTGGCTCTCTCTCAAAAATAAATAAATAAATTTAAAAAATAATAAAACTACAGATTCTCAAGCTTCACCAGAGACCTGTATTAGAACCTCCCGAGCAGGCTGAGTAATGTTACTCTGCTCAAAGTTCTCTGTAATTCCCGTGCAGTGGTTCCCCTCTGAAGAACGTGCCAGAAGATGGGCCTGTGCAGAGCTTCAATGGAGACTGGAAATAGGGAAACAAATCAAAGACTTCTGCCAGCAGTCCATGGGAAGAAATAGATCGGAACCAAAAGCAGTGAGAAATTAAGGACAACCAAGCAAAAACAGAAAGTTTAAACTGACTTTCAGGCTGGTGGGAATATTAACCAAAACAGGAACTGGAAGGAGGGGGTTTAGACCAGCTTTGGAGTGTGCCAGTGGCTACGGCCCATCCAAAGTGGAGCCACCACTGAATACTGAGACCCTGGGGACATGAATAAGGTGTAGCAAACAAACAGCAGCAGCAAAGATTGGACCTGTGTCTCCTAACCTCACTCTTCAGGTACATTTTAAAGACACTGTGGAAAGGGCCTTATTCCTCTGTCTTCCTGGCTGCCTCCAAAGACAACTATACTGGGGCTGGGGCCCTTCTGACCTCCACTGCAGCTACTAGTGCATTGACGGATGGCAGCCTGCTTGGAGGCATTTGACTCACCAGGATAACAAACGCCTATGGCCTACTTCTCATAATAAAACTGCAGAAAAAGACTGGTAATTGGGGAAGAGAGCAAACCATGGTTATCAGGCTTTTGCAGCCTTTCTCCACTCTTAATGCTTCTAGTATCGTAAGACGAAAGTAATTCTACCCAATGCTCTCAAATTCAAGGTTGAGATTCCAAGGCGCCATCCTCCCACTGGTCTATGCTCACCAGGAACACGAACAAGCTACCACCAGCCTGTGAATTCCTGACAAGGCCTAAACAGTTTTCTTTACCATGTGCTGGAAGAGAATTTGAAAGAGAGGATCAAGTCCAGTACAAAATAGTCACCACGCTTAAAAACCGCTTATCTAACATATGCTGAGCATTATTAAATGAGAAAAACCTCCAAGTTTAAGGGAATCATGAAAGAAGTACTATTTCTGATAATTCATATTTCCACCATCACATACGCTCAATTCTTCTGCAGTGTCTTAATTCAATTCTGTTACCACCAACAGGGTAGTACTTTTTCCTTTCAAGGCATTCCCTGAACACATCTTATAAACAACATTTAAAAGTTTATTTAGAAAAAAAGAGAGAGTAAGTGTGTGCAAAAGGGGAGGGGCAGAGAGAACTCCAAGCCATGCTGAGCTCGGAGCTTGACGTGGGGCTCAAACCCAAGGCCATGAGATCAGGACCTGAAATGAAATCGAGTCCGGTGCTTAACCGACTGAGCCAGCCAGGTGCCCCCAAATAACTTCTTAAAGATGGCCCGGCAATTCAGCGTTAACACAAGAGTAGAAAACACATCTGGAAAGTGATGGTAAGTAAGGGCCAACACTCTGGTGCGCAGCTTTCCAACCTTACTACTGGCACCTTGGTTCCTACTCTTGTCTGATTCAGCACTACAGCAGCACACGGCTTCTCCTGGGTGGTTATCCCCCTACTGGCTCTCTCCTCCCTCTAGTTCAGAACTAAAGCACTTTCTCCAGAAAGCCACCCTTGACTGTTCCAAACCTCCGTGATCTTCCTTCCATGTCCTACAGCAGGGGTGGACTTTCTGCGCCATTGGCGAAGCCTATGGGTCATTTCCCAGAATGTTTTTGTAACTACCTGAAACACGTGGTATTACAGAGGAAACCAATTATATTGAGATGGTTATCAAAGCATTTTAACGGTCACGTTCTGATGTTACATGACCTCCTTAACTGATGGAGCAAACTCTTGGTTAATCCAACAACTACCGTAATTTTGACTGAGCAGCTGAATAGATGGTCCACGCTGCACTGCCAACACTACTGTGCAGGGGGGCGGGGGGGGGGGTTAAGAGGAGGATGGATTCGTAATTGAAATACAAAATCTCACTTGGACAAAAAAAAGAAAAAAAACAAAAAAAAAAACCCTCTTCCTTTCAGATAGACCTATATTCTACCCACTAACTTCTAGACTAAAAATCCCTGACCTAAAACATCAGGATTAAAAAAACATCAACCTTAACCCACAGGAGGTAGTCGCAACTTTTCACGGTAGGAGAAAGCAGGTACTGAGCCAGTCCTTATAAAAAATACCCTTGATAACTTCTCAAATAGTCCGTAAAGTGACAGCATGCTTGGTGTGGGGGTAAGGGGTCTACAAGTTTGAAAATCCCCGCAACGACAAGTGTTTTTGGCAGACGTCTGGGCGTCTATGGTGACTCGCAGCTCCACCGACCGCGATGAACGGTACTTTGAAGGTGTCCCTGCTCGGCTAGGAAACGTTACTTCTGTTTTACTTTACCGTGAAGCCCCCACTCTGATGTACGCGAACAGACGCGTTAACCGTAAACACTAAAGATCTCCCAACAAAGTCTGGTTCTACCGTCAGCCAAGGCGTATTCACCAAAAAAAAAAAAAAAAAAAAAAAAGAAAAAGAAAAAAAAAAAAAAGCGCCAATTAATAAGCCAAAGGAAGCCAGCGTCCGAGTCCCCGCACGTACAGCGTCGCTGCACTCAGCCTCGGGGCGGGGAGTCCGCGGGCGCACCGGGACCGGGTCTCCGCACCGGGAGCGCGCCCGCACGCCGGAGGATGCGGGCGGCACAAAACCCCGCGCGCCCCTCCGGCCCCGCCCCGCCCCGGATCCCGGCTGCGCGCCCCGCACCGCCCACCCCGAAGCGCGCGGCCGCCGGAAGGGGGCGCTGCGCGCGCGGCCCGCGCCGGGCGCCGGCGGCCATGATGGCGCGGCCACCTCGCAGCGGCCATTTCGCAGCAGCGCGCCTCTCCCGCCACAGACGCGAGACCCGGCCAGGCCCCGCCGCGCCGCCGGGCGCAGCCCCCTCGGCGGCAGGCGGCTGGGGCGCCGGCCGGGGGCTGCCCGGGCCGCGCGGTCCCTCGGCGCGAGCGCCGCCTCCCCTCCCCCACGCCACATCACCGCCCGGTCGCCGCCATGGCGCGCCCGCCGCCTCCCCACAATGGGCGGCCGCCCGCGCCCGCTTCCCTCCCGGGGCGGCCGGCACGCCCAGGCCCCGCCGCGCCCGGCGCTCCACGGCCTCGCCCGCGGCCGTCCCGCCCGCGCCGAGGGAGGCCCGCCGCCGCAATGCGCCTTCCGCACAAAGCCCTGCCCGCCAGCCCCGCGGGTGCGGCCCGCGTCGCCCCCGGCCCCGAGCCCCCGAGCCCCCGCCGCCCGGCCGGGCCCGCCTCTCCCGCGCCGCCGGCCGCCTCTCCCCGGGGGCCCGGACTCACCCTCCTGGAATTTGGGCTTCGGGTCCTGTTTCGGCGCCATTTATAAGTGATTCGCCGCCGCCTCCTCCTCCTTCTCCCACCACCCCCGACTACCGCCCCCTACTCTCTACCCCACCCAGCTCCGCGTCAGACGCGCCGTCAGGCACCGCCAGCTCTACATCCCGGGCCCGATTTGCCAGCGCCCGCAGACCTCACCGCGCCGCGACCGCGCAGCCGCCGCCCCAGCCAACGGCCGCACGCCGCGCACGCGCCGCTGCGCCCGCGCCGCCCCGGGGCACGCCGGGAGCCGTAGTTCGGAGGGGAGGGGGGAGGGGAGGCTGCGCGGGCGGGGAGGGGGAGGGGGAGGGGCAGGGGAGGGAGGCCGGGGAAGGGTCTTCCGGTCAGGGCTCCCGCGGGGGCTGGGGTCTCTTTGTGAGCCTGCCCACCGCCCTCCATTTGCGCTGCCTCAGTGTCGCCTGCGTCAGAGTAATTCAGTGGTTGAATGTGAGCCCTGTTCCCGCCTCAGCCCCTCACCTGCCGCCCCCAACACAAGTGACCACAGCCCCATCTGTGCGCGCGTCCTGCGCTGCCCGCACCCCGGCACCCTCTCTGCCTTCTCCATTCATAGCGAAGTTGTGGTTGTTGCCTTTGTGTTAACTACACAACTCATA
Organism: Puma concolor; assembly: GCF_028749965.1. Classification (NCBI taxonomy): domain Eukaryota; kingdom Metazoa; phylum Chordata; class Mammalia; order Carnivora; family Felidae; genus Puma; species Puma concolor. The sequence continues at coordinate 148,843,928 of NC_141672.1, forward strand.
CTTGGATATTTGGCTTGTTCTGACCCAGCAGCCGGAAGTGTAAACACAGCGCACGCCGTTAGCAATCCTCTTACTTACCCTCATTTACCTCCGCATCGTTTCCCTTCGCTCCCTGTGGGCTCTTCGTTCCCCGTAGACACGCTGTACATGGTGTTCTGTGGCTTCTTTTTAAACTTAACGGTATGGCCTAGAGATGACTCCAGTCACATCTGTCCATCTCAGGAGGTACCTCGGTATAAACAGACCCTAGTTTATCTGACCTTGGTTCTGTTGCCGGACATTTAGGTTGCTTTCAACTTTTCACTGTAAAAACAAACAAACAGAAAAACACGTATGTCTTTCCACCTAAACCACTGCACACATTGGGTTTTTTTTTTTTTTCTTTTTCTTTTTCTTTTGTTTTTTTAAGACCCGAGACGTAGAATTACTAAGTCAAAGGCTGTGGGCATTTAAAGCAGCCTTATGGAAGCCTCATCAGTTTACATTTCAACCAGCAATTTAAGCGAGCCTGCTTTCCCGCATCCTTGCCAACCATGGTATCATCAGCCCTGCAACCTGGTCTTAATATAGGGGGAAGTCAGGTTGTGCAAAGGGAACCAGACACCAAACAGAATTTCTTCCAGCAATCAGGGTAGTGGACGGGGGCTTGAGGGAACTTTGGGGGATGCCGGATGTGCTCTTTATCTTTGGTGTGGCTACATGGTGTTTACATATGTACAGATTCATCACGTTGTGCAGTTAGGAGTGATGCATTTCACCCTACCCACCGTATACCCTAATAAAAATATCGTTACAAGTCACTTTCTTTTAGATATTGTGAAATTTTCAAACATAAAGAACTAGAAAGGGGTACCTGGATGGCTCAGTCAGTTGAGCATCTGACTTCCGCTCAGGTCATGCTCTCACATTGGGCTCTGTGCTGACAGCTGGGAGCCCGGAGCCTGCTTCCCATTCTGCATCTCCCTCTCTCTCTGCCCCTCCCCCACTCATGCTCTGTCCCGGTCAAAAATAAATAAACATGAAACAAATTAAGAAAAAAGAACTGGAAAGAACAATATGTTACCTACCATGCCTGATTTCCTCATTCTGTACATCTAAAATAGAAAGGCATTCTCTTACATGCCACAATACCGTTATCACACACAGCACAATTAACAATGATTCCCTAAAATCATGTAATTCCCACTTCACCTTTCCTCACTTGTTCCTAAAATGTTTTTATATTTGAATGCTTGTGGCTTGTTTTCTCAAAGCGGAACACATTAAATGACATTTGGGGTTTGGTTGGTAAATCTCTTAAGTCTTTTATTTACTTGTTTTTTAGATTTTTTTTTTTTTTGAGAGAGAGGGCGAAAGTGAGTGAGGGACAGAGAGAGAGCAAGAGAGAGAGACAGACAGAATCCCACGAGGGGCAAAGAAAGAGAAAGAAATGGGACTCAAGCTCACCCAGTGTGGGGCTTGAACTCACGAACCATGAGATCATCACCTGAGCTGAAGTCAGATCTTAATGACTGAGACACCCAGGCACACATGAATCTTTTTTAAAAATGCATTTGTATTTTATTATTATTATTATTATTGTTATTAATTATTATTATTATTTAGTGAGAGAGAAACCATGAATGGCGGAGAGAGAGAGAGAGAAAGATCTTAAGCAGTCTCCACACTCAACTGGGGGCTCGACACAGGACTCGATGCCACCACCCTGGAATCATGACCTGAGCTGAAATCAAGAGTGTTGAATTTGGCTCAGGTCGTGGTCTCGCGGTTCGTGACTTCGAGCCCCATGTCAGGCTCTGTGCTGACAGCGTGGCGCCTGCTTGGGATTCTCTCTCTCCCTCTCTCTCTCTCTGCCCCTCCCCTGCTTGCACCTTCTCTTTCAATGTAAGTAAAATAAACTTTTTAAAAAAATCTTTTTTAAAATCTAGGCCAGAAGCTCTCAAGACAGGAATCTAGGGATATAATTCAAAGGGTCCATGGACTTGGATAGGTAAAAAATTACATCTTTACTTTCATCACATTCAGAATGAAATTTAGCATTTCCCTTCACTGTAAATGAAGGAAACAAGCTACAGTAACCGCACCCATGGCTTTGCCACAAGATAAACTGGCTGTTTTCATGTCACACTGTAGTTCTTGTATATATCTCTAAGTTATCACTTACATCCAGCGTTATTTTGAAATCACTGTACTTACCAGACCTGCTGCTAGAGCGTTAGATTAGAAATGAAGCATGTACATTACCATGGCATATTTTAGGATATTTTGATAACTGTATTTCAATATAATTGTTTTCCTTTATCGTCCTATGTGGTTTTGTTTCATACATTTAAAATCACTCTGAAAAGAGCTCATTGACCTCACTAGCCTGCCGCAGGGTGGGAGGGAGCCCTTGGCACGAAACGGTCCACCCACACACATGCTGAATTATCATCAGTGGTATTAGCGTGTGTTCATGACATTTGCTTTCTGAAGAACCCGAGCCTTTTTGAATGTCTGGCATCCTGGATTTGTCAGATTGTTCACTCACGGTGTTCCTTAACTCACTTCTCCTTATGCTTTTGATAAGCTTGAAGTTAGGTCTAAAGCCTTGATCACATCTAAGTTGAGGGTCTCGGACAAGAATATCTTAGAGGCGATGCTGTGCACTTCTCAGCGTTGTCCCATCAAGACACACGTGATGTCTAGCTGTCTCATCAGTGATGTTCAATTTGATCACTGGGCTAAGGAGGTTAAGACAAGTTTGTTTTCGCATAATCCAATAGCATTTAAATGTATGAAGATTTAAAAACATGTGGGGCGCCTGGGTGGCGCAGTCGGTTAAGCGTCCGACTTCAGCCAGGTCACGATCTCGCGGTCCGTGAGTTCGAGCCCCGCGTCAGGCTCTGGGCTGATGGCTCGGAGCCTGGAGCCTGTTTCCGATTCTGTGTCTCCCTCTCTCTCTGCCCCTCCCCCGTTCATGCTCTGTTTCTCTCTGTCCCAAAAATAAATAAAAAACGTTGAAAAAAAAAATTTAAAAACATGTACAAAAGTAGAGGGGATAGCACAATGAACCAGGGTGTAGCCACCACTCAGCCCCTGAAGGTATTGACGTGGCCCATCTTGTTCCGGTGGTGGTGCGAGCATTCCTCCCTCCACCAAAATCCACAACACGAATCCCAGGTATCATATCTATCTCAACCATAAACAAGTTAGTATGTGTCTCTAAAAGATGAGTGCTCTCTTTAAACACAATACCGTTATTAAGTTAAAAATAAGTAAGTTCTGGGGCGCCTGGAGGGCTCAGTGGGTCAGGCATCTGACTCTTGACTTTGGCTCAGGTGATGATCTCACGGTTCGTGAGTTCGAGCCCCACATCCGGCTCTGTGCTGACAGCATGAAAGCCTTCTTGGGATCCTCCCTCTCCCTCTCTCTGCCCCTACCCCTGCCCTATCTCAAAAATAAATAACAAAACATTTAAATGAATGAATGAAAGAATGAATGAATGAATGAATGAATGAATGAATGAAAAATAACTTCCAGAGTGCCTGGATGGCTCAGTTGGTAAGGCATCTGACTCTTGATTTTGGCTTAGGTCATGATCCTGGGGTCCTGGGATCGAGCCCCACATCAAGCTCCATGCTCAGTGTGGAACCTGCTTAGGATTCTCTCTGCCTGCCCCCCACCACCACTTGCACTCCGTCTCTCTCTAAAATAAAAGTTATAAATAAATAAGTAAATAAATAACTTCTTCGTATCTTCAAGTATACGGTCAACGTTCAGATTCTCCAGATGGTGTCATACATGTTTTTATAATTGATGGGTTCAAATCAGGATCCCAACATGGTTCACACATTTCTTTGCATCTCATTTGATTGAATTATCTCTTTTTCTTGTCCTTTACTTGTTAAGGAAACTGAACCACAGAGAATTAGCAAGCTTTCTTAAAATGAATCATTCATAGAATAATTGAATACAGGCTTCAAATATGAGTTCCATGAGAGAGTGAAGCGTGTTTGATTTGATATATCTTTGAATACATCCTTTCAGTAAAACTAGTAATAAATCATTAGTCAACATAATCACCGGCCAGCAAGAAGAAAGTATACCTTGAGATCGAGGTCATTATTAAATGTTAGTTCTCAAGAAGCTGTGACCCTAACACCCTCGCCGGAGCTGAATGTAGGTCCACACCCAATCAAACCATTGCTTTTCCCAACACATTTGAAATGAAATGAGATCAGATGAAATAAAATGAAATGGATGGCAATTACTTAATGCCAAGCATAAAAAATCTTTTTTTTAATCAAAATCACCTCCTAATAGAACACGGATTATATTAGTGTCCTGGGGCTACCATAACAGGTGCCACAGAGTGGCTGGCTTTAACAACAGACATTTGCTGTCTCACAGTCCGGAGCCCAGAGGTCTGAGATCCAGGTGCTGGTTCCTCCCGAGGTGGGTAGGGGGAGCCTGCTTTTCGACTCTCTGTAGCTCTGGTGGTTTACTAGGAATGCTGGCGCCACTCAGGCTGGAGAAAGCGCAGCTCTGCTCACCATGTGTCTTCACGTGGCCCTTCCCCCTTGTGTCCAAATGTGCATTTCTGGGTGTGCGTCTGTGTCCACATTCCCCCTTTTCATAAAGACACCAGTTATGCGGGGGTAAGAGCCCATTCGACTCCAGTACATCCTCATTTTGACTAATTACATCTACAAAAACCCTATTTCCGAATAAGGCCACCTTCTGGGGTACAGGGGTCAGGGCCTCAACACATGCGTGTTATGGGAACACAATTCGCCCCGTAACACCAATGTTCGGTTTCAAATGGATGCATGATGGGGGGTCCTGGGGGGCTTAGTTGGTTAAGCAACTGACTTCAGCTCAGGTCATGACCTCACGGTTCATGGGTTTGAGCCCCTGGATTGGGCTCTGTGCCGACTGTTCAGAGCCCGGAGCCTGCTTCGGGTTCTGTGTCTTCCCCTCTCTCTTTGACCCTCCCCTGCTCACACTCTGTCTCTCTCTTTCTCTTTCTCTCTCAAAAATAAATAAAACATTAAAAAAATTTTTTAAACAGATGCATGATGAAGACTTCTGGGGAAAAGAGTGCACTTAGCATAATGAACACTGAGTAGTGTACAGAATTATTGAATCACCGTATTGAACACCTGATACTGACATAACACTATGTTAACCACACCGGAACTAAAAATTAAAAATCACCAGTCAATCAATAGATGTGTGCCACTTCATTGACTTCTTGTCAATTCACCAGTTCGCCTTTTCTCCAACAAGGTTTTTGCCTTTTGAAAAATTCTACGTCACCTCCCATCACCTAGAGATTTTTTTTAAGTGCTGTAATGATAGAGGTATTTAGGGATCTTCATTTCTGATGCTGAAATTTTCTGTGCCTTCCTTCCAAAGTCTGAAATTGTATCCTGAATTGATAAGAGCATCTGGTAGCTGTGGAGAATGTTTGGGAATTGCTGCGAACCATGGAAAGGATTTAAATCCTAAGGAAAACATTTGCAGCTGTCAACACAAAGGCCAAGTTTTGCCCTCTAAGAAATTGGGTTCTTTTAGGAAAACCTATGCAGGGGAAAAAAAAAAGTCTTTGTCGCTTTTGAGATACGTTTTCAGACTCCCAAATGGGGGACGGAAAAATACTCTATTTGAATCGCTAACTTAGGGGGGGAAAGGTGAAAACAGTCCTAACTGGTGTGTTGACAGCGAGTAGCTGATCACTGAAGCGGCCCCATAGCCCTTCCCACACGCAAAAAGCAAGTTGATTCACTCTAAGGGATTTAAGAACAGGAAATTAATATGCCTAAAAAACCCCGTGAGTCACAGCTGGTCTCCAAACTAATCAATAGCACACAGCATTCCATTAAATACTAATTAATGAAATATTAATCAAGGCCCACACATCTCAAACGTATTGGCAGAACGCCACAGTTTCATTACTGTTGGAGTCTTCTCTACCCTCGCAGTCGAGTCCCCGGCCTTCGCAGGGGGCGGTCAAGACTCGTGTGTCTCCTCATCAGGTAACCTTCACCTGTGCACTCAGAAGATGAAAACAGTAAGCTCCGAGTCGGCGGTCGAACGGGTGAAGGTAGAGCTGGGGGGGTTAAGGTTGGGGAAGGGAGATCGGGCCCGTTGGGAAAGCAAAACCTCAGCCGCCCAACGTGGGGCTCGAACCCACGACCCTGGGATTAAGAGTCCCATGCTCTACCGACTGAGCTAGCCGGGCAGGCGGAAACAGCGCCTTTTCCGAGGCTCTTTAAAGGTATAAGGTTATTTTAACCTCGTGCACCACTTCTCTTTTCTTTTTTTCTCACACTTTTGGGGGTAAAGTTTTTCATTACTGCAGTTCGTTTCTGATTCTGCGCACGCAAACTTTTATTGCCTAATAAAACGTGGAAACGGCCCTCTAGCGGTCGGCGGTGAGTTGGCCACGCCGGCGAACCCCGCTCGGGCCTGGACACCCGAGCGAGTGTGGCGGCGGGGCTGCGGAGGCGCCGGAGACCCCGGGGCACAGCTCGTCCCCGACGCAGGGGACCTACGAAGTGCCGGACGCGCACAAAGCAGGCTCCCCGGGGAATGGCCCGAAAACCCTGCGGAAAAGCTCAGAGCCCAAGGCACGGTCTAGTAGAGGTAACTGGCCTCTCGCGACCCCCTCTGCGTTTGAGGTTTCTGGAATTTTTCTGAGGTTTTATGGGATTTTTCAACGAAGCCATGCCACATTGTTCACACAATAGAAGGTTATGGAAAAGCCAACGCAGTCTCCGAAATTGATTGAAAATACCACGCAGCGTTTGCTCCCACGCAGATCTAAAAGGCCAAGACCTCTTTCCCATAGACGGGCAACACCTCAGTGTGGGAAGGGACACTACTTCAAGCTTCGCCCCCACTAAAACTGAAAAATGAAAGACTTATTTTACTTCTCCAGCGGGCACTGTAGTTCCCAGTCACCAACTAGTCCCAGTGGATGAGGGAGTGCTCTGCTTTGTAGGGAGAAAAACCGCACAAACGTGTAGGATTAGAAAAAGCATCATTTTCAAACCCTTACAAACAAGGATTATCAAATTGTAGCTAAACCACTATGTTAACAGTTGGTGGGGACCTGAAGAGTCACACAGGGGCCAAGTAACACTGCACCTGTTACTTCCCAGGTGCACAGGGGTAATCCAGCTGCCTGAGGGAGGGGTCCTGCTGTCACCACCCTAACTAGAAATTAATCCGAGTTTTGCCAGTGATTTGACTATCCCTCGGCAAGCCAGTGATGTGATGTGAAACACACAGATCAGTGTTAGTTATTTATTCTATCCCAAAAATGTTTTGTATATTAATTCCAGTTTACAGGAAATGAAGACATGTGAGGAACCAGATGAATGAATGACAGCACACGGAAGCAACAACACCAAATCAGAAGGTGGGAAGTTCTGCAGGATGATGGGCCCAGTGTCTTCAACTGTATTATATTTCTAGATATGACTTTTGCCACATGAAGAGGCAGAAGGGCCATACTGATCAGATGCACTAGATGATCCTAGACCGGACACTGTTCTGGATACACCAGCTATTAAAAAGATCTGGGGATCCCCTGAGGAAATTCGATGTAATTTGAATATTAGATGAGATGAACATTTACTGTGATGAAAAGGTGGGGTGGCTGACTTACTGTAAATAGAAAAGTAGAAAAAGCTGATTGCAGATGAAATGTAATCTCTCGTTTCAGTAAAAAGAAGGCCATATAGTAAGGTATTAATGGTGACCCTTGGGGAATAGGAATTCTCAGTCTTCCTTTTTGAATTTTTGCTTGCCTTTATTCTCTAGCTTCCTAAAATGCATATATAAACTTCTGTGATCATAGAAAGGTTATTTTTGTAAACAATAGATGAGAAAGAAAAAAAGTAAAGCAAAAGTAAGACTTTAAAATGGGACCCTCACAGGGGCGCCTGGGTGGCTCAGTTGGTTGAGCATCCAATTCCGGCTCAGGTCATGATCCACATCTGTGGGTTCGAGCCCCGTGTCAGGCTCTGCGCTAATGGCTCAGAACCTGCAGCCTGCTTCAGATTCTTTGTCTCCCTCTCTCTCTGCCCCTTCCCTGCCTGTGTGCATGTGCTCTCTCTCAAAAACAAAGAAATAAGCATTGAAGAAAAACCTATTAAAAAATAAATGCAGTTCAGTGCCATTAATGCATTCCTGTTTAGTCCAACTATCCCCACCCTCTGTCTCCAGAACAATTTCATCTTCCCAGACTGACACTCTGTCCTCATGAGACACTAGCCCCCCACCAGCCTCCCCAGCCCAGGGACCCACCATTCTACTCTGTCTATAAATATGATCTCTCTAGGTACCTTATATAAGTGACATTATACAATATTTGTCTTTTCGTGACTGGATTATTTCACTGAGCATATTGTCTTCACGGTTCATCCACGTTGTGGCAGGTGTCAGAACGTCCTTCCCTTTTAAGGCCGAATAGTATTCCGTTGCATGCGTAGGCCGCATTGTGTTTACCTCTTCTTCTGCCCATGGACACGCGGGTTACTCCGCCTTCCGGCTGTTGTGAACGATGCTGCTCCGAGTGCTGGTGCACGAGGATCTGTTCCAATCCCTGCTTTCAGTTCTTTCAGTTGTGTATCCAGAGATTGGATTTCTGGGTGGTACGGAAACTCTAAGTTCAATTTTTTGAGGAAGTTATTTTGCGATTTTTAACCTTCATGCGAGTCATTTCCCGAATGTAGGCCTCCGTTTCCTCAAGGGCAAAATATGATGGGGGGTGACAGAGGGAGGGCTTAAGGAGGTCCCTAAGGAGCTCGCGAGCTGGTGACCATCCACGCCCCTGGATAGAAGTGCTGGTGCCCTCTGTGGAACGTCACCGAGTGAGTGCAAGGAGAGAAGCTCTTCCCAGGAGGCACAGACTTGGTTTCCATTAGGTGCTGGGCCTGGGAGACCTGGGGGGAGGATGGAGGGAGGGAGGGAGGAAGGAGGAGGGAAGGAGGAGGGAGGGAGGGAGGACGGGTGGCCAAGGTTGCACGGGCTGGCAGCACGTCTGCATCCCTCTGCCTCAGGCCACCTCAGCCCTGCATTCCCTGCCCCTCTGTCACAGAGAAGGGGGTGACGCCAGGGTCTAGGCCAGCCTGAAACACAAAAACACCTGAAATTTCACTAAGGAAATTTCATTCAAAGGACCTGTACTGTCTTCCAGTGTCACCATGGAGACGGCAGAAAAGAGAGCCTCTCTGGTCGCCTTCCTTCTCCCCTCCGGGTACCAGCCGCCCCTAAACCAGGCTCCTTGGTATTCTGGGGAGATCTCTGGAGCCGGCACCATCTTTCGGGTACTTCCCCGAAAACTCTGCGGGCTAGTCCGCCGCCTCGGGGTGAAGTCCGAGGTCTGAGCCCCATCAGCACACCTGCCTCGTCTTGCTGGGCCTGGCTTCACCTGGATGCCCAACGCCCCTGCCCGCACCCCTTGCCTGCTGCCCCAGCCCCACCGCTCTGGGAGGGGCAGAGCCATGCACCTGCAGGCTGCCTAGGGCCCTTGCCCTTGGCCGGGAGTCTCCCTCCCCACTCTGCTTTCTCAGCTCCATCCTGGCAGAGCTCAGTCAGGAGGCCCCTTCCCCAGGAAGTCTTTACTGCTCCCCAGATGGTGAGCGTGTTCTTTGTACAGCCAGGCTCGACTACACTCCCTCTGACTCAACGATGTCCCTCTGCCAAGTGTGCGGAAAGCGGGCACTGGGGCGCTGGCCTGAGACCACCTACGTTCAAATGCCCGCTGGGCCACCCATGCAGCCTAGCGGTTCGCAAAGCGCCTCTGGGGCGTCAGGCAGACCTGCATGCTGGATATGCGGGCCGCCTGCCCCCTGCTCCCCAGGGCGCTGAGCGCCCTCCTCGCGAGGCGGGGAGTTCGGCTGGATGAGGTCCCTGTTTCCCACCCTCAGTGGGCGCCCCTTCAGTGACGAGCATCACGCCACATGCCCTCCGCCGATGACGGCATTCGTATCAAGGAGGCAGGATTATAGACCGTGCGGGCCTTGATGTAGGGGAATAGCCCTGGGGCATCCCCGGGCATCCTGCGGGTGGGGACCAGGTGGCCTGGAGGTCCAAGCCGGCTGGGCGGCTGCAGGGAAGCAGAGGGGTGATCACAAGTACCTCTGAGGATGTAAAGATAGGGGAACCCCCTACACATGCTGGGGCAACATAGCAACGCCGCTGGAAAACGGTCTGCCGGGTCCTCGGAAAGTCCTGCACAGTCACCATCCGACCCAGTAGTTCAGCTCCTACGTAGGTGCCGGGAGAAACGAAAACGCGTCCACACAAAGAGTGGTACCCAGTGTCCACAGCAGGGCTGTTCATGAGAGCCGGAAAGTGGAAACCAGCCATGTGTCTACCACCTGGGGGTGAACGAGTAAGACGTGGCACATCCAGATGCCAAGGTCTCTGGCCATGAAAGGGGTGAAGTGCTCACACAGGCTGCGTGTAGATGTTCCCGGAAAGCCTTACGCTAAGTGACACAAGCCAATCAGAAGAGACCACAGCGTAGGATCGCTTCTGCACTGATTGTCTAGAATCCACGCGTCCTCAGAGCGAGGAGACTGACGGCCGCCTCCCACAGTGATAATTCTACAGCCACACGCTGAAACCCACTGAATCACACAGTTTCAAAAATGAGTTTTAGGGCGCCTGGGTGGCTCAGCCGAAGCATCAGACTTCGGCTCAGGTCATGATCTCATGGTTCGTGGGTTCGAGCCCCGTGTCGGGTTCCGTGCTGGCAGCTCGGAGCCTGGAGCCTGCTTCTGCTTCTGTGTCCCCCTCTCTCTCTGCCCCTCCCCTGCTCGAATTCTGTCTCTCTCTCTCTCTCTCAAAAATAAGTAAACATTTAAAAAAATTTAAAAATGAGTTTTATACTATGTAAAATATATCTCAATAAACTATTGTTTTAAAAAAGAAGGAAAAAAATGCCAAAACAGGATAAGAGTTTAGACATACTCTAAATATTTAAGTCGCCAGTAAACGTTTACTTTTTTGCATCTTGTCTGTGTGTTTAACGACAGGATATACAACTTCATTTGGAGAAAAGGTCAAATGTCTAAAGTCTAAGAAAACCCTGGGGGAGGTGAGGTCTGGAGCGGGGGCTGTGGCCCTCGACTTGCTCTTGTGATGTCAGGCAAGTCTGTCTCCCACTCTGCGCCCCATATTGTTCATCTACATAACAAGGACACCCACACAAGGGTCCAGCAGGCCCTGTGCCTCCTCTTTGACCTTCTCTGAGGCTAGCTGGCAGAATTCTGGAAGGGCTCCCACTCCTTCCCACCCAGGCCCCACAGGGCATCTCTGCAGGTTGAGGACAGAAAGGAAACTGTGAGCCCCGTGTGCTCACAATGCTGCCATTGTGCCCCGAAGAGCCTCTTTGTTCTTTTCAGCTCAGTCTCCAGCCTCAGATCGAGGTCCACTCTGCAGCCCTGGGAGGGGTGGGCCGCGCCCAGAGAAGCTGTGGGCAGGGGCCGCGAGCATTCGCCGAGCACTTCACAGCAGTAGCTGTCGTTTGTGGGGTCCCCGCCCTGTGAAGCACCCCCATGAGCTAACAGCACCTTCAGGGGGGACAGGGAGGGGCTCTGTCGGTTAAGCGTCCGACTCTTGATTTTGGCTCAGGTCATGATGTCACAGTTTGTGAGTTTGAGCCCTGCATTGGGCTCTGTGCTGACCATGCAGAGCCTGCTTAGGATTCTCTCTCTCTCTCTCTCTCTCTCTCAGCCCCTCCCCCACTTGTGCTATCTCTGTCTCTCTCAAAAAAAAAAAAAAAAAAGAAAGAAAGAAATACGAAGATCCAAAACTCTAAAGAAAAAAATTTAAGAAATAAATAAAAGCTCGTCTGAGAGCACACAGCTAACAGGTTGCAGGGCTGGGCTTCACACACTTGTGCTGCGAGCTGGTGCCTGGGCACCTTCAAGGCCTCCTGCTGGGCATCCCATGATCATTTGCTCTGCATCCCCCTTCTCACTTTCCACGACTCAGGCTCTTTTCCTGAGCACCCTGTGTATGTGAGCTCTTTCAAGACTCCTAGCAATCCTGGGAGCAAAGTGTTGTCATTACCATCATAAGGATCAGGAAACTGAGGCACAGGGAGGTTAAGTAACTTGCTCAAGGTCACGTGGCTAATGAACAATAGAGCTGAAAACACGGAGGAGGCCGGCTAGCCCCAGCACCTTGCTTTGGCCATTGTGCCACAGTCAGCTAATAGGTTCTTAAATCTGACCTTTCACTTTCTGGAGCTCATGAAGTGTTTCTTGGTGGGCTGAAAGGGATTTAAGTATGCTTGAACTGGCTCCGGTGTCCGGGCCTGCCACTGACTGGACCACGGGGCTGGGCGGAGGACAGGCAAGGGACGCCTGTGAGTCTGGATCCAAAGAGCCACTGCCGGCCATGTGGCACCAGCAGTTCCTCCACTGTTTAAAAAGGACCCAGAAACCTGGATTTTAACTAAAAACTCCTAATTTTTACAACATTTTTTTAAGTTGATTTACTTTGAGAGGCAGAAAGGGAGGGGCAGAGAGAGAGGGAGACAGAATCCCAAGCAAGCTCTGCACTGTCAGCACAGAGCCCGATGTGGGGCTCGAACTCATGAACCGTGAGATCATGACCTGAGCCGAAATCGAGTCAGACGCTTAACCGACTGAGCCGCCAGATGCCCCTAAAAACTCCTGATTTTTAAATCTCACCAGCCAAATTTTTTTTTTTAATTTTTTTTTTCAACATTTATTTATTTTTGGGACAGAGAGAGACAGAGCATGAACGGGGGAGGGGCAGAGAGAGAGGGAGACACAGAATCAGAAGCAGGCTCCAGGCTCTGAGCCATCAGCCCAGAGCCTGACGCGGGGCTCAAACTCACGGACCGCGAGATCGTGACCTGGCTGAAGTCGGACGCTTAACCGACTGCGCCACCCAGGCGCCCCAGCCAAATATTTTTTAATGCCGGCACTATGCCAGCTGAACATACCTGCCCGTGGGCAGCATGTAACACGCAGGTGGCCGGTCTTCACCCTCTGCAGTGCAGGGGCGGGGGAGTGACTGGACTGCCCCCGCCCAGGACTCGTTGGGCTATAAAGTCAGGCCTCCCGCCCTCCTGCCATCTCAGGCATGGCGGGGATCAGCTAAGGTCTGAGGGTCCTGCCACCAAGCGTGAGAGCAGGTGCCCCACGCTTCTCCACCAGAGAATCCCCTCCGGGCCCAGCCCCTGGCTGGAACCTCCTGCCCGGGAGCCAGGGGTGGGGGGTGGGGTTCCTCCCGGGGATTAGCAACTGATCCCGGCTCAGAGCAGGTGCAGGACTCAGTGTAAGCACGTCTCCCCTGGCTGCCCTGGGTCCTGAGGCCATGGATGCCTGATGAACCCCGATGTTCTGGAGGGTAGGCAGCTGGCACATGTGGACCTTTGACCTCAGAGACCCCTTGGTTTATTTGGAAGCCAATTCACTTCATGGACTCTTAGAGCTGGAAGTCACACAATTGCTCATTTTACAAAGGAGGAAACAGGTCCCCACTGGGCCATTTTATAATCTCAGACTTGAACAGATACTGGTACGCTAATGTCCCCAGCAGGTGATTCACAATAGCTGAAAGGTGGAAGCAACTGAATTGTCTACCAATGGGTCAATGGATAAACACAATCCGTGTACGCATTTGACAGAATATGAGTCACAGAAAGGCATGAAATTGTGATATATTCTACAACACAGGTGGGCCTTAAAAAACTGTGATCGGGGGGCGCCTGGGTGGCGCAGTCGGTTGAGCGTCCGACTTCAGCCGGGTCACGATCTCGCGGTCCGTGAGTTCGAGCCCCGCGTCGGGCTCTGGGCTGATGGCTCAGAGCCTGGAGCCTGTTTCCGATTCTGTGTCTCCCTCTCTCTCTGCCCCTCCCCCGTTCATGCTCTGTCTCTCTCTGTCCCAAAAATAAATAAACGTTGAAAAAAAAAAATTAAAAAAAAAAAAACTGTGATCGGTAAAATGAGCCAGACACAGAGGATGGATAGTGTAAATACTGCATGATTTCACTTACGTGAGGTGCTTAGAACCGTCAGATGCACAGAGATGGCATGTAGAACGGTCACAGAGGTGACCGGGGGCCAGGGGAAGGGAGAGGTATTGCTTACCGAGGACGGAATTTCCGGGCCAGACAGTTCTGATAGTCACGCGCCCGCCGATGTGTTTCCGTCACCCAGTCATGCTCTGACCCACGGTTTAGGTGGTAAGTGCCATGCTCTGTGTTTTCTGGCGCAGCACAAAGAGTCAGTACACCTCTTATCGGAGCCCCCCCACTGCCCCCAACATCGTGTCAACCCTGCAGGCACTTCAGGAGCCGGGCGAGTTGAGGACGGCAGCATGCGGGCTCCTGGCTCCGCATAAAGCACCTGGGATGAAGCCGGAATCTTGGGGAAGGGGACCCCAAGCGCGCTCCTCACCACCAGCGCCCTCCTTCATCCCCTCCGACTGTCCCCCCCATTCCCCTCCCCTCTGGGGGCCAGCGCTGTGTTCTCTAGAGTCAAGTGTCTGTTTCTTGGCTCGTCTCTCTTTTTCCCCTTTGTTCATTTGTTTTCTTTCTTAAATTCGACCTACGAGTTAGATCATAAGGTATTTGTCTTTCCCTGACAGATTTATCTCACTTAGCATTATATACTCTAGCTCCATCCATGGCATTGCAAATGGCAAGATTTCATTCTTTTTGATGGATGATACTATTCCATTGTATATATACACCACATCTTTATCCATCCACCAGTCGGTGGACACTTGGGCTGTTTCCATAATTTGGCTATTGTCGATAGTGCTGCTGTACACACCGGGGTGCATGTGACACATCGAATCTGTATTTCTGTGTTCTTTGAGTAAATATCTAGTAGCACAGTTGCTGGATTGTAGGGTAGTTCTACTTTTAACGTTCTTTTCATTCAAAATTTTTGTCACGTTTATTTACTTTGAGAGAGACAAAGAGAGAGTGTGCACGAGTGGGGGAGGGGCAGAGAGAGAGGGAGAGAGACAGAATCCCAAGCAGGCTCCTCGGTGTCAGTGCAGAGCCCAACTTGGGTCTTGATCCCACGAACTGTGAGATCATGACCTGAGCCTAAATCAAGAGTCTCATGCTTAACCAGCCGAGCCACCCAGGCGCCCCTATTTTTAACTTTTTGAGGAACCTCCATACTGTTGCCAAAGTGGCTGCACTAGTTTGCGTTCCCACCAGCAGTGCACGAGGGTTCCTTTTCCTCCCCAAATAGCCAGAGCAATCTTGAAAAAGATACTGGTGGATGTTTAACGGCAGAGTTGAATTTTGGACCGGCAGGGGCCGGGAGATCATAAATCATAAATTTCCATCCCTGGGGAGTCCCCGAGTCTTCACTGAACCCGTGCTGACTTTCCCGAACCCTGGAGGAAGGCGTAGCTGGGCCTGGGAGCCATCAGGAATCAGAGATAACAGCAGAGATAACAGATATCACCTCTCGATGAGTGGAACTATGTGCCAGGCTGGTCTTTCTCCTTTACTTCCCCCAGCAACTCAACGAAGTAGAGATAAACATCTCCCCCTCCGAAGATGGGGAAACGGAGGCTCAAGGAGGTGTGGGCTTGGTGAGTAACACAGAGGTGTCGAATGACAATGTGGTACACGGGAAACTAATATAACATCGTATGCTAACTACACCGGAATTAAAATTTTAGGAAAAAATAATTATTTTTTAAAAAGGTGTGATGATTTGCTCAAGGTGACACAGAGAGTTAGGGAGAGGGCCGTCTGGGTCTCCTTAACCTGCAAAGTAACAGAGACATGCCAGCGCATTGCTACACAGGGTCTTTCAAAATAGCTGCTCTGTGGATCCTGGCATTTATCAAAGGGAATGTTTATGGAGATCAAAGCCAACATCTCCAAGGGAGCTTTTAAACTGCCTGTTACACACGAGAGTGAATCAGTCGGAGACTGGCTGAGCTAGAGTCCTGGGGGGAGTGTGTGCCTGACAAGGCAGGGTCAGGGCAGTGTTAGAGCCCCGGCCCGCCCCACTGCCAGGCCCGGCCAGGAGGGGCCAGGTGACAGGCCGGGCCTCGGCTATCTCTGCCCTCTGAACTTGTCTGGGAGACCTTAAGACAGGCAAGAGAGAAACCGTGACCCATGCGCCAGCGTGACCCCCATCCAGGCTCGTCCAGGCGGGGCACGGGGCGGTCCAGATGCCAGGAAACCGGGCCCAGGCAAACTTGAAGGCTGCTCACCTCGAGTCAGGGCTGGCCTACCTTCCTCCTGGGGCCTTTCAGACAGAGGGAGGCAGGCCGTGACATGGGTTCCCTGTGTGACCTTGGCAGTGGCCTCGCCTCCCTGGACCTCAGTTTCCCCATCTCTAAAGCAGGGGCTTGGCCCAAAGCTCCCAGGCTGCCTCTGGTTTCTCCATCCCTCTGTTTACGCATCTGTGTCTTGCTGATCAAACTAAAGGCAGCTTCAGGTCTCCACGCGGCCACCTCCCTTGGGGCGTCACTGAGAAACCAACTAGGATAACCCAAGGTGGCAGCTGGGTCCCTGCAGGAGGGACCCCCCACCCCCACATTCATCAAGAGTGTCAGTTACCAGTGATTATTCATCCTAACCACAAGTGGAGCCCACCCCCACCCCCACCCCCACCCCTGCAGGGTCTGTGCAGGTGTCTGAGGGTTCATGAGTTCATGCTCCATGTCAGGCTCTGTGTGGACAGTGCAGAGCCTGCTTGGAATTCTCTCTCTACCCCTCCCTCCCTCTCCATCTCTCTCCCTCTCCCTCGCCCAATATAAATAAATAAACTTAAAAAAAATAAAAGTATTCCCCGAACACTTGGCAGGAAAAGTATATTCTGCCTGTTGGGTACAGGGTTTCATACTTATTCCTTTGATCAAACTTGTTCATTGCGTTGTTGAGATTTTCTACACCCTGAGTTTTAATCTGTTGAACTATCCATTACTGAGAGGCGTGTTAAAAATCTGCGGCCACGATCACGGATTTGTCCATTTCTCTTTTATAATTATCTCGGTTTTTGCATCCTATAGCTTGAAGCTCTTCCATTTTGTGAACATAAGCTAAACATTTTCAAGGATCTTGCTGGAGAATTGTCATTTCATACTGTTACACCCTGGCCTTGTCTACCCGGCATAACACCTTTATGCCCTGGGCCGCCTGCTTCCGCATCAGCACGGCCCCACCGTTACCATTTGCCTGGGTTCAGATCAGCCGGCTTGTGCCCTTGTGTTCGGGTGTGTCTGTGTAAACACAACAAAGCCGTGGGCTCGTTTTTTCAAATCCAGCGGGACACTCTCTGGGCATCGTAGCGTGCGTGTGCGTGTGTGCGCGCGCGCATGTCCTTGTCCAGGGGCGGCACGGGCCTGGCGCACAGCCAGCCTGCAGGAAACGTCTGCGGGATGAGACTTGATCGCCACGAGGAGAAGGAAGACACACGCTAGCAGGTGGATCGCACGCGGAGGCCGTGTCCTGCGAGGAACCAGGTCTCGCTTACACGCGAGCGGGGTGGAGGCCCAGTGAGGTCACGTGACCCGCTCAGGGCTCAGTCAGCCCGGAAGTGCGGCCGGACCCCTGCGTACCCCGCTTCCCCCCGGGCGCCAGTTCCCGGAGCCTCCTTGTTAGACCTCGTGGGCTTCGGCCCACTCTTGGAAGCTGTCCGGCCTCGGGGCGGCAGGGAAGGACGGCCTGGGGGCTGCCCACTTTAGCTAGGGGGCCTGCCCGCAGGACAGCGGTGTCGGGTCCCCAGCGCGGGCCGCCCTAACACATGAGCCTGAGGGGGCGGCTTAGAACAACCGGGTTCCGGGGCTCCGTGGTCTCGGGTCTGGAGCCACAAGGCCGTGCTCCCCTGGGAAGCGCCTCCCGACGCCTCCGCGCCCAGGGTGCCTGCTGGCCTTGGCTGATCTCGGGCCTGTTTGCGTCTTCATAGCCATCATCGGCCCTGTTTTCACTCGGCCGCGTTGCGAGGACGCCGGCGCTGGATTCAGGGCCGAGCCCAACCTTAATCCAATCAACCTGTAGGGTTGGAACAGGGACCCTGTTTCCAAATCAGGCCACATCCCCAGGGCCTGGGGTCGCACTCAGCCACCCCTGCCCCACAGGACGGCCTCCTCCGTCCTGGACGCTGGCACCTCCCTCACCCCCTCGCTCCCAGGCCCCGCCCTCTGGGTCTGCTGGCTCCTTCCTGCCAGCACCTGGGGAACCACCACCCGCCCGCCCTCACCACCCGGCCTCCCACGCTCACCCGCCAGGGGCCACTTGGCGAGAGCTGTGTACCTGGGCACCCTCCCACCTTTTCCTCCAGAATCTGGCCCTCCCTGTCCAGCTCTCCAGGATTTCCCAGGATGTGGGCATTCAGCCAGGGGTAGCCTCATAGAGGTCCATGCTCAGACCCAGCTCCCAGTATCTGGAAGTCCCTACGTTTGCCTGAGGCCACCCCCCCCCCCCCCCCCCCCGGCAGCCCTCACATCTGTGAGGGCCTCCAGCTCTTCCTAAGATAGAGCGGCTGTTGCAGGTAAGGGGCCCTGAGCCACCCCCACATTCCCCCGCGTCATTTGTCTCCATTAACCCAGTCTCACAACTCGGATTAGAGGCCCGGACGGCTGGTGGGCCCGGACGGTGTGACACTGCCCTCCGGCAGCCGCAGGGTGCTCCTCCGTGGAGTGAGCACGGTGTGATTTGGGTCCCGAGGGTGCTGACAACACGGAGGAGGGAGCGTCCTGGGCTGCGTGAAGCGGAGGCCCCCGCCAGCTGGCCTGGCCCCACCGCAGCCTGCATTTCAGGAGCTGTCTCTGGAACTTGGGGAGGGGGTCCAGGGAACCCTGCTCGGGTGAAGAGAAGGGTGAAGGGGACCAGAGACCACGTGATGTGCAGGCGGCCAGGACAGTGAGGACGCACGCAGCTGTGTTCGTTCATCCAGCAGACACTTACTGAGGGCCCACTGTATAAGCCATACGAGTGACCACCGAACACAGGTATTTACAGTTTATAATCGCGGAGAAGAAAGAAAACCGTACTTAGCATGCAGTGTGCCATCCTCCGAGGGGGAGCAGTGTGTGGAGGGCCACGACAGGCCTGGTCCTTGTCCCCCAAGGCGGGCCAGAGGCGCTGCAGGGGGGCCGGCCGGCCCCACGGACCACCAAGAGCCAAAACGGAGGCAGAGGCAGGGCTCAGGACACATGCGGGGGGTCCCAGAAGCTTCTGCAGGAGGTAGGCTGGCATTGTGGCAGGGTCTAGAACACGTCTGGCAGGGGTCCCAGCATCTGGAAGCCTCTGTGCAGGTGATGGGAGAGGGCTCCACTGCCCCCCACCACCATCCTGAGGGGGAAAAGACAAGGTGCCAGCGTCTGGGGGACCCCCAGACCAGCTGGGCTGTGCAGCTGGGGGCCAGGGGTGCAGGGAAGCGTGGCGGGGATTCGGCAGAGGCCGCAGGGCAGTGGGCCACCTGTGCAAGCCGGAGGGCCTCTTCCAGCCACCCCTTCTCCCTGTCAACAGAGTGGACGGCCTTATGCCTTCGCCTCCTTGGAGGGGCTCCGGGAGCCTGAGGGCCCCCTCAGCCTCTCCCCTACACGCCACTGGGGGGACGTGCACACACCAGGATGAAGGACACCATCAGATGCACCCATGGCCACTCAGGCCACCACCCCCTGCCCACCCCCCCAATACAGCACCTGACACCCGCTCAGCCTGGCCTCCATTCCCTCAGACCTGTTGCCTCCTCCGCACCTCTGTGTCTAGGACATAAGTTCTCACCAATCCGTCTTCTCCGAGCATTTATCTGCCTCCTTCGTACGTGTGCAGTCACTGCCAGCTCACTGCTCTTCCTGCCCCACAGGCCTCGAGTTTGCTCCTTCCTTCGGGAATCTCGAGTGGGCTGCGCTTCTGCGCCCTCTCGTCTGCATCCACTGACCATTCCCTTCTCAGAGTGCGCCGTCCCCTCCGCCCCAGGCGCGGGTCCCTGCCGCTGCACCCTTGACCGGTGGCTGTCTTTCTGGACCACACCAGGGGCCCATTTCCACATGCAAGGCCGTTCCCAGAGAAGCCTCCTGAGTGCCGGCTTAGAGCTGGGCTCAGGCCATGACTGCCAGTACCTCCTTGAGACCCACAGCCCGTTTCTGGGTGAGCAACCTCACCTCCTGTGACAAGAGCCAGTAAAAGTCCCCTGGCCTCCATAAAGGAAACAGTTCACAAGAACTGGGAGTCAAGTGAACTGTGATAATGTATAGGATCTCTGTTTTGTTTTTTTAATGTTTATTTATTTTGAGAGAGAGAGAGAGAGAGAGAGAGCGCGCGCGCTCAGGGGAAGGCAGAGAGAGGGAGAGAGAGAATCCCCAGCAGGCTTCATGCCTTCAGCACAGAGCTGGACACAGGGCTCAATCTCACGAACCACGAGATCATGACCTGAGCTGAAGTCAAATGTTGGATGTTTCACCGACAGAGCCTCTTGGGTGCCCCAGGATCTGTGCCTTGTGTCAAGAAATGACCCTAAAGATAGTTTGCACGTGAAGAGCAATTAGAAAAGAACACAGAGGGCATACAAATTAATCACTGAATTATTAACCCCTTCATTTCATGGAGTAAGAAACGGGCTCAGAGAGGGAACGTGACTTGGTCAGGGTCACACAGCAGCACAGAGCAGGGGCCTCTGACCAAGCTGACTCCAAGTTGAATGTCTTTCCCTCCCACACCTTGGTCGGTATCCCAGTATGGTATTTATGGACTGGTGAGTGTAACTTCTTACGATATTCTTTAAACAGAATGATTGTAGAAATGACCATTGCCCTCAAGCTCTACGTCATAAGCTATTATTTCTGATTTAGAGCACTTGTGACTCCCAGTGTCACGTTCCCTTGGGAAAGTACCCTGTGTTCCACGTTAGCTCCCAGGGCGGGTCCTGTGGAACCTGGGGCCTGGGCTACAGGAAGACAGGTAGAAACCACAGTAGGGGTGCCTTCTCCATCCTGCTGCTCCCACAAAACATTCCCCTGTACACAAGGGAGAAATGAGCTGCAAAGACCCACTTTTAAAATTAACACCGGGGTGCCTGGGTGGCTCAGTCAGCTGAGCATCCGACTTCGGCTCAGGTCGTGACCTCATGGTCCATGAGTTTGAGCCCTGCGTCGGGCTCTGTGCTGACAGCTTGGAGCCTGGAGCCTGCTTGCGACTCTGTGTCTTCCTCTCTTTCTGCCCCTCCCCCACTCGTGCTCTGTCTCTCCCTTAAAAATAAATAATAAAAAAAAAATTTTTTTTTATAAAACTAACACCAAGTGAAACAATCAAGGTTTGGTGCTACCAATGAACCATTGCGACGCTTTACTTTCCAAACACGTATTTCTTTGTAAGTGGACAAGTTCTCTGAGGCACTAAGATTGTCCCGAATCGTGGTGCTTTAAAGGAATGGTAGCATTCTGTGGGGCACCAGCTCGGGTAGGACACGTGGACATCTAGGCTAACCCAAGGCTGGCGGGCTCCTGGCCTGGACCCCGTGAGGAGGAATGGGTTTTTCTACGTTCAAGCATCAAGCCTTCCTCCATGGGAAGCAGCAGGCATGAAATGTACGGACAGGTCTTTGCAAGGGTGCAAAGCTAGAGCTCCGAGCTCTGACCCCCTCCTGTCGGGTGATGTGTACTGGGAATGCTTTACAGAGGCCCTGCATCAGTATGAGAATCAGCTGCTGGCTACCAGAGAAGGGAGTTTGATTTACCTTTGGGGCCGATTGTGGGGAGCAGGGGTGCTGATCCCCCCACCTAAGGCCTACTCTAAGCAAATACTGAAGATACGCACCCCCTGTCGAGGCCAAAGAGCTTGCTGAAATCGTCCATCGTCCCGCAACTCCACACCCCCCTGTGGTGCCTCACTCTGTCTGCATCTTTGGGACCATCTGGCATCTGCTGGGATACCTCCAAGGACAGGGAGCTCACTACCTGATGACTCTAAGGTGCTCAAAAATGGGAAAGGTCTGTCATAACTAGGGATCAAAATCTACTTCCCGAGACTCCTCTCCCGCAGTTCCCAGTTGCACCCTCTGTGGCCACCCAGGCCACTGCTGCGCCCCCTCTGCTGCTCCCTCTCCGTTCTGTCCACCTCAGCCCTTCTGCCTGCTGCCCCTTTCCTGCAACAGCCAGAGCTCTGCTGAATTGGTGACGCAGATCGGTCAGAGCAGCCCGGGGTCCAGACAGCACATGTACAGCAGGCCTCCTGGATGGGAGCTCAGAACCTCCAGCCATCAAGGCTTAAAGGGGTCACGTAAGTGGGGGGCTGGAGTACATCCTTTAATAGGCGAGGAGTGGGAGTCAGGACACTGTGCACAGACGCCGTGGCAGGAGACCCAAGTGTCAGGCCTGGTGGGGTTCTCGAGTCTTCTTGGATGACCGAGGACACCGAGGCGGGGCAGGAAGGGACTCATCACCCCCGGGTCACACAGGCTCTTGGGGAGCTCTCGGCCGTGAGTAAAATCCACGGCCCTCCTGGGAGACCTCAGAACACCGGCCCCGAAACTAGACACTGCTTCTTGACGTCATCACTCCCTCTAAACGATACTCTGCCCCATCACTCTCAGTCCTGACACTCTCTTACTGAGACGGGCGTTTCTCGGGGTTCAGGCCTGCTTGGAGGTGCGGCTGCTGGGGCCCGGGCAGAATTCGGGGCGCCGCAGACAGCAGGGCAGCGGGCTGAGGCAGCTGTTGGGAGTGGGCAGGGCACACCGAGCCGGGGAAGGGGTGGGGGTGGGGGGCTCTGCAGTCAGCTTGGTCAGCACCTCCGGGGCGTGGGGGCTCCACCCGGCAGCCGGCAGGGCCCGAGGGCCGGCAGCACACAGACCCGCTCAGGGGCGGCGGCAGCAGCAGCAGGCGTCCACCGTGGCCCGCGGCAGCACGAAGACCGTGAACTCCAGCAAACCACGGAGGGCAGCCAGCGGGCCCGGCGTCAGGGAAACGTGGCGGACGCAGGCGTCCGCCCCCCACGCTGGCCGCGTGGCCGGGAGCAGGCGACACGCGCGGGCAGCGCGCGGAAGAAACCGCGTCCGCCTCCCCTGGAGCAGAGCCCGAGAGGGCCACCTGCGGTCACGCACCCCGTTCACTGAGCAGACGGGCACCGTCGGCACCTGACACAGGGCAAGCCGTCTGCCGTGCGCGGCTGGAACGGCGCAGGGACCCGTCCCGCGCCGGCCGCGCCACCTGCGGGCCGTCCAGCCTGTGGTCCGCCGCCCCCGAGGTGTCAGGGCGCAGCCAGCGTGCGGGAGCGCAGCCTGACGGCGGGGTCCCAGCCCGCCGCCCGCCCCGTGACCCGCTCCGCCCGCCGCTCCCGCGGCCGGACCCGCCGCCGCACGTTCCGAGAGGCGATTGGCCGGCGGCAGCCAAGCCCGCCCCCAGAGCATCCAGGGCGTGTTTCTATTGGCCGCTCCTCCGAGACTCCTCGCGAGAGGCCTCGGGCGCGGGAACTGACACGTGCGTGCCCCTGCGTCCCTCCGCCTTCAGCCCAGCGCGCTCGAACACCCCTCTCCAGATAAAGGTGCTAACTCCGCACGGCAGCTCTGGGCACCCCCGGTTCCCAGCCCCATTTTGGTCTGTTCACGCGCCCGGGACCTCGTCCCCAAGGCCAGCAGGCCTGACGCACCTCGGCTGGACACTGAGAGGTGACTAAGCCAGGGGCAGCCAGGGTAGGAGAACCGACGGTTGACTCGCGGGCGGCGCCCTGCTGAGCTTGCTCGGAGCAGGGGCCCAAAGCCGGGGAAAGCAGGCAAGGCTTCTCAGAGGAGGTGGCTGTGAGCTGATCACAATACTCCCCTGGCTTAGCGCACTCCAGTGGCTTCCTCTTGCAATTAGGATAAAATCTAGATTTCCTGCTTTGACCTACAAGGCCTCACGACAGAGACCCTCAACCAGGACTTAAATAAAAATCGATAAACGAATTCCACACCCCGGAAGTCTGGGGTAGAATCCGAGGCCTGGTATTTTTAAAGATGCCCCAAGCGATTCCAGTGTATGCCAGCGTCGGCAATCTCTGTTCGGCCCGCCCACTTCCTAGGCCTTGTCTCCTGCCGCTCTGAAGCTGGCTCGCTTCACTCCAGTCGCACTAGCCTGACCTTCCTCGAACACATCCATCTCGGCCCTTCTTTGGGTTTTCCCGCGGCCCCTTCTCAGCATTCAGGCCTCAGCTCGAGAGCCACCTGCTCCGACGGAAAAGCCTTCCCTCAACCACCCCCTTCTTTACGTCCCAAGGGATGCAGTGCGCGCCTTCAGCGCCCGGAGCACCTGGCTGAGCACTAGCGGGGCAGCAGCGCACCCGGAGCGGAGCTGACAGGTAACCAGACGACGAGCTCATACGAGGGAGTGGGCGATAAACAAAAACAGCCACAAAAGGCAGTGAGTGACCAGGCGGGAGGCTCCAGGAAGCTGGGATGGGCTGAAGAATGGGAGGGCCCCCAGGGGAGAAGCCCATAGTCCCCTTTGCGTCGCTGACCAGCTGTGTGTCCTGGGATTAACCGATTAACCTTGACCCCCTGGAAAGGAGGATAACTCCTTGCCAGGGTTACGGGAGAATTAGCAGAGCCACTGGGGTAAATGCCTTGCATTTGGCTGCTATGGGGCCTTGCTTCCCACCTCCATGCCGCTTCCCTCCTCCCTTCCCCCTCCTCCCTCCCCCCTCCCCTCCTCTCCCTCCTCCTCTTTTCCCCTCCTCCTCCCCCCCTCCTCCTCCTTTCCATTGTTCACAGGCTCTTCTCTGTGGTGGACAGTCCCCCACTGGCCCTAGTCTGCAGCTCCCACCCTCAAGAGCTCTTTCCTTCCCCCCTGCCTTCACCACGAGCCCCTGCAAGGCTGCCACCAGGAGCCGGGAAGTGGTTTTCCTCATGTCTCCTGTCCCCCGTCCGTCCCCACAGCCAGACCTGCTTCCAGGGCTCTGCCTCCCTTGCCTAGGAGAAGGAGAATAAGCGACAAATGGGATTCTCTGCCCAGTGGTCAGAAAAGGGAAAATTGACCCAATTACCCAGCTCTAGTCTGGGCCAGTGCCTGGGGGAACTAGTAATCTGATAGAAAGTTTGCAGAATCAGACCATACTTTCACAGGGTTTCCTTCCAGGGGACCCCGGGGGCCTCGGGTCGCCTTCCTCTCGTGGGAGGTGTCGCTGCACGTTGGGGGACCTGGGTTCTAGTCTCTCCCCTGGCCCCTAACTTGCTGTGTGATTTGGGGCAAGTGACTAGTCCTCTCCGGTCCCTGTTCTCTCCCCTGTAAAATGGGGAGGCCCCTTGTAGTCTCATACTCAGAGACAGGCTGGATCCCTTCTCCCCTCTGCGTTCGGAAGGCGAGTCAGATCACGGCAAGCCCCCGGCCAAAACCCTCCGTGACCTCCCGTCCCATTCAGAACTGACTCCTCACACCTCACCTGGCTACGAGGCCTGGTCTGACCTGGTGCCTGCTCTCCTCTCCTGATCTCGCCCTCTAACCCCACCCGCTCCGTGCTGAGACTCAGCTATACCAGCCTCTGCTTGGTTCCAGAGCACCAAACCTGTTCTTGCACTTGCCAGGCCCTCTGCTTGGGGTGCTGTACCCAGTTGGTGCCAAGACTGGCTCTTTCTTATCCCGCAGGTCTCAGGTCACATGTTGCCTCCTCTGAGAAGTCCTCCCTGACCACTCACACTGCCTTTATCCCCAAGCCCCACCCCACCTGAGGTCGCTCCCTCATCACCCTGGGATAAATAGATATATATATTTTTGGCAGAGGGCACAAGCAGGAAAAAGGGGCACGGGGGGGGTGGTGGTCTTAAGCAGGATCCATGCTCAGTGGGGAGCCTGGTGTGGGGCTCCATCCTGTGACCCTGGCATCATGACCTGAGCTGAAATCAAGAGTCAGGCACTCAACTGACTGAGTCACCCGGGCGCCCCAAGCCAACCTTCTAAATGAAACGCAACGTCCACACACATGCCCACGTGTCACAAGTATACAGACGATGGATTTTCACAGGCCAAACACACCCATGCAACCAGCACCCGCATCAAGAAGCAGAGCAGGACACGGGGATCAGCAAAGGACCGCGGCATGAAAGCCAGAGGAAGCAGTTGCAGGGGGAGAGGGGTGCAGGCTGGGCGTACGTTTCGTTTTCTTTCCTTTAAAATTTTTTTTAACGTTTATTTATTTTTGAGAGAGGGAAAGAGACGGAGCATGAGTGGGGAGGGGAAGAGAGACCGAGGGAGACACAGAATTTGAAGCAGCTCCAGGCTCTGAGCTGTCAGCACCAAGCCCGTCTCGGGGCTCAGACCATAAGCCATGAGACTCATGACCTGAGCCGAAGTCAGAGGCTTAACTGACTGAGACACTCAGGCGCCCCAAATTTCTTTTCTAAACACAGTCCCTTGAGGGGCGCCTGGGTGGCTCAGTCGGCTGAGCTTCCAATTTCGGCGACGGTCACAATCTCACGGTTCGTGGGTTGGGGCCCCACGTCGGGCTCTGGGCTGACAGCTCCGAGCCTGGAGCCTGCTTCGGACTCTGTCTCCCTCTCTGCCCTTCCTCTGCTCGTGGCTTGTGTTCTGTCTCTCTCTCTCTCTCTCAAAAATGAAGAAACATTGAAAAAATTAAAAAAAAAGTCTCTTGATTATTGTTACTGTAATGAAAAAATAGCGCTTCCATAGATCGTTTTCCACAAGGGAGGTGACCATTGGGATCATTCCCCGCAGAGCGGTTTCAGGTGGCCGGGTCACGGGGCATGGGGCCTTCTGGGTTCTTGCCCGGCAGCCCCTCCGGGTCCTCCTTGTCCTCCCAGGGCCCCTGTTCTGCTCTGCGGTGCTAGGAAGCTCTCGGTGACAAGGTCCCCAGAGGCCCTGGGGAGCCCGCAGGAAGTGCGGCTGGGAAGCAGGGGGCAGTAGGCCAAGGCCACGAACAGGCCTAGCTCAGGGGCGCCTTCCAAACGCATCCCCTCCTCCCACAGGGCGTGCGTGTGTGTGCACGGTGTGCGTGCGCTGGGGGCGGTGGGGTTTCCAGATTCTGTGTCTGTAGCACCACTTGCCTCTTTACTCCGTGACCGTGAATTACTTGGCTCTATGTGCAAATTCATCAGCAAAACCCCAAAACCTTTGCCAACGTGGCGGGTGAGACGTGCGCCACGTGCCAGGGTCTGCGTTCCTGTACTTTTGGGGAGGGCGAGCATTTCTCCGGTGTTGACGCGCCGCGCGGATTTTGTCTACACTCTGGGCTCTGTGGCCGGGAACGCGCGATGTGGGAGCCTGGCCCCGGGGCGCAGACACGGCCGCTTTCAAATCTGCTCCTTGGTTGCTGTATGGCCCCGTGCCTGTGACTCAAGCTCCGTTTTTCTGTTCCGTGAATTGGAGAGTAACGCTCACCTCGTAGGGCTGCTCAAGGGTTAACTAGAACGTTCCTAGGAGCCTCTGTTAGTTCCGGAATAAGAGCAGCAGCTGTGAGCAGGGCGGAGGGCCTGGGGGAGGTGCAGGGCCCATCAGGGTAGCTGGGGACTTGCTGTCCCCGCCGCCCAGAGCCTGCTGTACGCCCCTCCGATTCTGGGCAGCTCTCCGTGGTCTCTCCAGAACATTCGCCCACTTTTCAGAGGCAACAGCTCCCCCTTTGCACTCAGATTTGGGTTTATCTCTTTGATTGTGTTTCCTCCCGTAACAACAACGGGGATGGAGAGTGGGGACCTGAGCACTAGGTCAGAAACCACTTCCTCAGAACTCTGAAGGTGGCCTCCTTCCTTCTGGAGCCGCCAGACAGGATTCCGGTGCCATTTGGACCGCAGTCTTTGTGACCATTGCCCCTTCTCTGGAAACTCCGGAAATTACTTTCTTTAGTACCCAGGGGTTGGCACATGGGACGCAGCGAGGTTGTGCTCTGGTGCAGCCTTTTGTGTTTTCTCCACCGCGCCGGATGCCAGTAAACTTTTCCAATCTGGAAGCTTAGGTGCTTCCGTTCCGAGGAGGGTCCTTGTGTCATTTACTTAATGGTCTTCTCTGGTTTCTCTGATCTTTCCCGGTCTCCCGTTTTGTGGATGTTGGATTTATGGAGTTCGATCATCTGGGGAACTTTTGCTTTTCACGTAGGCACATCTATTCACTTTTTCTCCCCTACAGATTTGGCTGTTGATTTCATCTTTAAAGTATTGTTCCCAACCCCCCGATTATATAACCAGCTCCATTTTTAATGTTCGCGAGAGCAATTTCAGAATGAGGTTCGTGCTGTTTTTATTCATCTAGGCCCCACTGCAGGCAGCACGTGTGACTATTTGTCGGGTAAATGAAGGAGAGAAATGATTTTATTGATTTAAAAAAAAGCAAAGGAAAAACGACCCATATAATCTATCTTATACAGGGTTTTATTACCAGCAAAGATTCTGGTTTCTTTCTTTCTTTCTTTCTTTTTTATTTTTTTAGATTTTATTTTAAAGTAATCTTGACACCCACCGTGGGGCTTGAACTGACAACCCCAAAGTCAAGAGACTGAGCCAGCCAGGTGCCCCAAGATGCTGGTTTTTTTTTTTTTTTTTTTTAACGTTTATTTATTTTTGAGACAGAGAGAGACAGAGCACGAACAGGGGAGGGGCAGAGAGAGAGGGAGACACAGAATCTGAAACAGGCTCCAGGCTCTGAGCTGTCAGCACAGAGCCCGACGCGGGGCTCGAACTCACGGACCGTGAGATCATGACCTGAGCCGAAGTGGGATGCTTAACCGACCAAGCCACCCAGGTGCCCCAAGATGCTGGTTTTTAAATGTTGAAACAAATATTTCCTTTACAAACGTTAATAAAATACATGAAAAAATGTTAAAGGATAAATGAGCTCCCGGGCCCTCGGTATAAGGCAACAGAAGAGCGTTAAAAGTTTTCTAGTTATTTCCAGACACAGGGATACAGAGCGGCCATTGCTGAAGGGAGGCCACGGCAGAGAAGGCAAAGGCAATTCACCGAGAAGAAATCACGGAGGTGACGAGGTGGTGAGAGCCCCGAGCGAGGCCGGCTGTGGGCTCAGGCTGCGTGCGCAGCTCACTTCCAGAGCTGCTTAGACTTGCAGGCAGCGGCCCCTCCCGGGGTCCTGGGGGGCGCCAGCCCCTGACACCTGGCCCTGGCTCTCTGGGGGCTCCCGGGCTTGGGGCCAAGGCGAGAGCTGACCACAGGCAACAGCACAGCGGCTGTCACCGGGGTCCCTCCGGAGTCGGCACCGCTCTGGGCACCGGCCCTTGGGAGGCGCTGGTAAATGGAAGCCCAGGCACAGAGAGGAGGCCCGTTTCCCGTGCAGTGAGCGTGTGACAGAGACGGCTCCTGAAGCAGGAGCCGCAGCACAGACCCTTTGAGGACAAGCCCGAACTGGCCATCTGGGGACTGGGGTGTGCCGTGGTCAGGGACCCGGGTGCCGCAGGCAGGCCTGTCCGGCCCCTGATGCCTCCACATCTGGGACCTTCGGCAGATGCCAGCCCGTGCACGCGGCGGCTTCTCTGCCTGTATGACGACGGTGGTGACCCTGCTTCGCTTGGGGAGGACGATGACGTGAGCTATGGCAGGGGAGGCATAGTGGGATTCATTGCTCCTTCCGTGTCACACCTGGCCTCTGTCCAGCTGACGATGGCTCAGGGCTCCACTGGTGGACCGCCCTCCAGGGCCCCCGGGGTTCGCAGGTGAAGGCCACCATGCTTCAGAGATGGGGCTACGCTGAGGACACCCGGGTCTCCAGGGCTTCCAGAACAACGGCCAGTCAGGCCTGTGGGCTCAGCTTCCCCTCCCAGTCAGCCGTCTCAGGCATTCCCAAGGCCAGCTCTTGGCCCAGTTCCTGACCCTCTGAGGGGGCTTTTGGGGGGCATTCTTGTTTAACAATCTGTCCCCTACACTAGAACTTAAAATTATTTTTGTAACTCTCGTAGTTTGCTCGAGGGGTGTGGTTGGGGGGAAGGAACTCACCGTAAATAGTGCCTTTAGTTTGGCAACACCTATCTGTCAAAGTTCCAAATGCACACGCCGTCAACAGCAACCCTGGTGCCGGACTTTTCTTACAGACATCGTCGCCCTAATGCACAGAGGACAGTCTCAGCAAAACACTGGTGCTCACAATACATCAACGGGTAAAGCAAGGGTTCCTGCCCCGGTGGAATTCGTTCCGGTTTGCATCCCATGTGCCGGGAGCCCATTCAAGGCTGGGGCAGATTCACAAGCCGGGCCATGGAACCATCTCTAAGCTGCATCGTTAAGTAAAAAAAGCCAGGAGCGGACAGAGCGAGACGTGTGCTGTCCTGCGTGTGAAACGTCGCTGTGTTGTCTGCGGACACATTTCCTGGAAGGGTTCGTGAGAAACTCCGTCAGACTCGGCCCCTGGGAAGGAGCACTGAGGGACCAGGGACCAGCTTTGGGAGGAAGAGTTACTTTTCACTGTTTGTGAACTTTGAATGTTTACCCTGCGCCCGCCTTACCAAACAACGCAAAGTGAAACAAGTCACTGAAACATCAGGCCTCTTACTTTGCCGCGGGCCTTCAAACTAGGTAATCCACCAGGGCAGTCTTTCCGCCTGGGCACGAGTGACATTCGGGGCTGGACAATCATTTGTGTTGGGGACCGTCCTGTGCCTTGTAGGACGGTTAGCGGCGTCCCTACCCTCTACCCACCTTGGTAGCACTTCCCCCCCCCCCCTTGGCTGTGACCACCAAAAATGTCTCCAGACATAGCAAAATTCCATGGAGGTGAAGTCACCCCTGGCTGAGAAGGAGTGCTCTAGGAAACACGTGAAATAGGGCAGCCGTTTCCATTAAGCGATAAGAAAGTTGAAACCCAGAGTTTTTATTAAATTTTTAAAAATTGTGAGCCTCATTTTATTGTTACCTATTCGTTTATAATCTTAAATGGACAATACTCTACTGTACTTGCTACCTTTTAAACAACCTATCGATAGGGGTGGGGCGCCTGGGTGGCTCAGTCAGTTGAGTGTCTGTGTCTGGATTTCAGCTCAGGTCATGATCCCAGGGTTGTGAGTTCAAGCCCCGCATTAGGCTCTGTGCTGACAGCGCAGAGCCTGCTTGGGATTCTCTCTCTCTCTCTCTCTCTCTCTCTCCCCCCCCTCCCTCTGTGCCCCTCCCTCATTGTACTCTCTCTCTCAAAATAAATACAACTTAAAAATAATCTATCAATATACAAATGGATATATAGAAACAGAATGCATCTAGTTTTTCATTTAGTTTGATCAGTTTCTGGTAACGTTTCAGCTAAGGCAAATCTCACTGGAGATGTCTGGGCTGCTTCGCACAGTGATCATTTAATCTTGGGGCGCCTGGGCGGCTCAGTCGGCTGAGCGTCTGACTTCGGCTCAGGTCATGACCTCGCTGTCCATGAGTTCCACCCCTGTGTGGGGCTCTGTGCCGACAGCTCAAAGCCTGGAATCTGCTTTGGATTCTGTGTCTCCCTCTACTCTGCCCCTGCCCCCTCTCAAAAAAATAAATAAAACATTAACATTTTTTTAAAATGATCTCTGTCAAGATTTAGGAGAACTCTTTAACTGCACAATTATAATCACAGTGACATCAGACATACTGCAAAACCAAATCCCTTGCTTTGTTCAAAATGGACTTGTGTGCAGCGTGCTGCCTTCCACAATGTACTCCTGGCCCCCCAGAATGTGCAGGGTTCTTCGGTGGGTTATTACTAATGTCATGAGGGCGGGACTAAGCCTCGTCATTGTGTGTGTATCTTGTGTGTGTGTGTCCAGCATGTTTGTGAGGAGGGGCACGGAGACGGTGCCCAGCAGGGTGCGCACCGAACGAAGGCAGGCAGTGGCCTGGAACCGAAGCAGTTGCGGACTGCTGTCAGCCCGAGGCTCCAAGACGCACGCGCCAGGGCTGCCTTTCGGGAGGCCTCTAACCGGTCTTGGTCTCAGTGGCTGGCCATAGGAGCAGGGACGGCAGGCGGTGGTGCCCGCCAGGGGGTGCTGTGCGTCCCCTCGCCAGATCCTCTTGGTCTCTCAGGTTTACTGTGCTGGGGGCCGGGTCGCAAAGGCGAGTAAGACCCGACTTGACCGCTCGCAGGGGGCGGGGTTGATGGACCCCGGGAGCAGACCTCGGTCATTCCGTGTGGTCGGTGCCATGACTGGCGGGTGAGGGTGGAGGGGGGCAGTGGGGTGGGGGCGCCTCTGGAAAGCTCAGGGCAGGGCGGGAGGAAGACCGCCCTTGCGCCAGAATGGAGGCTGCAGGAGGGGTGAGCCTGGGGCACCAGCAGGGGAGAAGTCTAGATGCCCCTGGAGAAGTGGGACGGGGAAGGGGAGCAGAGGGGCACCCAGGCCGTGGAGGAGTAGTGTCAGTGCCTTTCAAGGAGGGAGAGCAGAATGCTTTAGATGGAGGGTCACCAGCTGTAGGGACCTAGCTAAGAGGGGGTACCCAGAGCAAGGTCCTTCGGGAAGCAGGAGGGGAGGGCACAAAAATGGCAGAAGCATTTGTCTCCCGCTGCTGGAGTGACCTGCCGTCCCACTGTGCGCAGAGTGCCGGGACTTCCTGCCGCCCCACTGTGTGCAGAAGGCAGGGACTTCATGCTGTCCCACTGTGCAGAGGGAGGGGACTTCGCGGGTGCTTGGTGTTCAGGTGAGGTGTGTGGCAGGGTGTGGTAGTGGGGGGGGGGAATGGGAGGTAGTTGGGGGTACAGGGGTCAAACAGTGCATGTGGCTAGGAAGGGAGGCAGGTGAAGTCCGGAGGGGCTGGTAGGTGGGGAGAGGAAGAAGGTGACAAGGGACCACAGGAAGAAAACACATAGTGTGATGTGGGTTTGGGGAGGGTGAGGAAAGTCGCAGGATCCCGTCTGAAGGTCAGGCATCTGATCCTCAGGTTTCAGAGGTGGGGCAGGCAGGGCTGAGACAGCCTAGGTTGTGGCCCTGGGAGCTGGTGGCACAGGTGGAATGAAACGTCGCTGGAAAGGAGGACGTCAAGGCCACGTGCTACCGGGGTCCCCTGGAGGACAGCAGGGCTAAGGGTGCAGGAGTCAGGAGGGAGCTTCCAGGAATGAGGGACGGAGCGTGGGAGATGGGCAGTGAGGAGGCATGTGGGCCTCGGAGGGGAGGGGTCTTCGCCAGGGCTGGGCAGGGCAGGGCAGCTGACCACGACCCGACCCGTCGTCCCCAGGAACAGGAGGCGGTCCCTGAGCAGGACCAGGTTTAGCGAAGGCAGGAGTGTTCCTGGGAGCGGGCTCCTGCCCGCACACGAGGAAGGGCCGCGGCCACCGAGGGCAGACGGCTGGGCCCTCGCCCGCGGCCGGCCGGCCTCCAGGCTCGGGGTGGGGGGCACTGCTGCGCCCCGCGCTAACCTAACGGACGTGCAGCAGAGAGCCTGGAGACTAGCGCTGCGGGACCAGCCCCGCCTGGGAGCCACCGCTCTCTGGCCGGGCCTCTCTCCTGAGCCTGCTTTGGAGCAGAGTCCACCTTGGGGTCCCCGGAAGGCCTCTGTACCCCTTTTCGTAGAGGGGGCCGCCCTGCCGGGCGCAGGGAGCGCAGTTCAGGGAAGACACATTCCGGAAATTCCAGTTTCTGGGGGGCTTGGAGGGTCGCGGCCAAGAGGCCCGGCTGAGCTCCGCCGCCAGAGGGCGCATGCGACCCGGCGGGGCGGTCGGGGCCGTCGGGGGGCGCCGCGCGCGTCCGGCCCCGCCCCCAAACAGCGGCCGGCGGGGCCCGCGGGGCGGCGGGGGCGGGGCCAGGCCGGGAGGGGCGGGGCCGGGGGCGGGGCCGAGGGCGGGGCGGGGCGGCCGGCCGCGCGGCCCCCTCCCGCGCTCCCTCCCTCGCTCCGCTCCGCTCTTTCTTTCTTTCTTTCTTTCTTTCCTTCTAGCCGTCGGGCTCTGGGTCCCTGGAGCCTCCTGCGCCGCCGAGGGGGCGGGCCCTGCAGCCTTTGTTGCCGCAGGCCGGGTCCCGAAGCGGGAGCGGCGCGCGGGCCCGGCATGTCCTGAGCCGGACCGGGACCGGACAGCGAGCGGACGGGACGGACGAGAGCGCGCGCGCGGGGCCCCCCCCTCGGCGCCGCCCGCCCCGGCCATGCCCGGCCGCCCCAGCCCCGCGCCGCGGCTGCGCCCCCTGCTCCTGCTGCTCTGCGCCGTGGCGCCCGGCGACCCCGGACCCGCACCAGGTGGGTGGCCGCCCCTCCCCGCCGGCCGGCCCCGCGCCCCCCTCTCCTCGCGGCCCGGGTGTTCGGCACCGGGGGGAGGGGGGGAGGTCGGGGGCCAAGCCGCGCCGCTGGGCGCCCTCTACGGCCGCGCAGCCGGCGGCCCCCCGCCCGTGCCCGGAGGAAGCCCCTCTGCCCTCGGGCGCACGGCGCGGGCCCCCCCCACCCCCGTCTGGTCCGCGCGCGGAGGGCCCGGCGTGGAGACTCGTCGGCGCCTGGTCCGCGGAGCACCCCGCCGACACGCAGCGGGCCGGGGCGCGGGGTCGGTGGCGCGGGGTCCCAGCTCGCGCGCCCCCAGCACTTCCTGCCTCCCCTCCCCCGAGTGTGCAGGCGCCCGGGCGCAGCGGAGGGGAGCTTCTCTCCCGGCCCTGGGCTCGGCTCTCCCTGCCCCGCCCGGCTTGCCTCCGACGAGCCTCTGGCCAGAGTCCAGGTCCTTGCTCGGCCGCGGAGCTCCAGGCGTCCGAGGCAGCCGGCCTGGAGGTTTCGGAGCCGAGGGTCTAGGGGACCCCTGGCCGTGTGCCCAGGGAGCGCTGATGGGGGCCGGTCGGATAGCCGGGAGAGAGCCATGCGGGCCAAGCGGTCGGGAGGGCTTTGTAGGGGAGGAGAGGCCAGAGCCCGGAGGGACTGGGGATGGATGAACTTCGGGTCGGGGGGGGGGGCGGGGGGCGTCCCCGCGGCGGGGCGTGGGCTGCATGGGGCCTGCGTGCTGGGGATGCCGCAGCCTTGGAAAAGCGTCCGGGGCCGGAGTGTAGGAGGAGGCACTTTAATCAGATCTTAGAAGTTTTGGGGAGCCGTTGAGGGGAGTAGCTCATGAAAGCAAGGTTTCAGGGAGGTTCCCTCTAGCAGTGCGTGTGGAGTGTAGAGGGAGCAAATATTTAATGAGGTTCTTAATTCTCATCAGTCCTACAAGAGTGCTGCAAGGCAGGTGACAATGCGGGACAGGCTCAGAGAGGAGGGTGGCTTGCCAGTCTGGCCCTTTAGCTACTGCGTGAGTCCTTTACCCCCCTGCTCAGAGCGGGGACCCATGGGGACTGACCAGGTGATGGGGATGAGGCAACACGGACCCCCTTGGCCCAGGGGACTTGGGTCCAGGACCCTGGCAGCTGTGAGAGGAGTGGGGAGTCGGAACGTTCTCCACTTGCACTGGAAGCCAGACCCATGGATGAACTTGGCCAGCCTCCTGCCCCTCCCGGGCTGTAGTTAAGTGGGGACAGTGGTGTCTTCCTCCCCCGGTTCTTGGCAGGACTGAGATGGTGAATGTCAGTTGCTTAGCACAGGGCAGAGTGACTGACTACCGTGTGGTGGCCATTTTTGCTAATGCCACAGAGACCCAGGAAGACCGGGGAGACCTTGGTGGGTCCTGTGCTTTGGACCTGCCGTTTGGCAGTGGACGCAGGGCAGGTAGCTTCTCCCACCCAATGTGCCCCCCACCCCTGGGTGGAATGTCTATTGTGGTGTCCCCGCGGGTACATGACAGGGGGCCTCCCCGTTCTGCCCCCACTTGGGGTGCCTGAGCCCTGGGCTGCCGAGCTGAGCCGTCTCACTGTCGTTGGAGCTGCCCAGAGGTCCTAGACTCTCCCCGCTGCACATGACCTTCTTTGAGACCAGAGGGCATATCCTGGACACACTTCTAGGAAGCTGTACCCTGATTGTTTGTCCTGTGACAAATCAAGGGATTTGTTGGGGTTGGTGGGACTGGGGCCTGGTAATGTCCCCACCAGCACGCTGAATTGCACACGTGGCCTGTGTGTGCGTGTACGTGCGTGCGTGCCAGGCACACGCAGGCCGACCTGAGGAGGACGGCATCTGTCTCCCCCACATCCACACGCACACCACACACCTTGGTTATTTGTTATCTTTGGCATGAGCTTCGGGTCAGGTCGTTTGAAGGGCTGGACCGTCACTCTGGTTCCTGAGAGAGAGGTGACAGTAAACACCACGTTGGCATTTCTCTGGTAGAAGCTGCAAAGTGACAGTTCTGTCACCTAGGGATGGTATTCAAAGTATGTAACACCCTGAACAGAGCTCCTGACCTGGCAGGAGGGACTTGGCCGTGAACCACTGGCCGTCCGTCTTCCTGCACAGTGTCCACACCCATCCCCTTGCCCAGTGCCCGTGCACCCGCATGCCTTCTAAGACTGGACCCCGCAATTTCCCCTTGCCGGCACTGGGTTCTGCTCGCTTCAGCCACCAGGTCTCTGCCAGGGGTCGGCTTTAGGAGACCATGAAAGAGTTATTTGTTTTATAACACACTTTGCCCCCTTTATGACATATTTTAATGGCAAAACAATAAAGTTAATTACAAAAATAATTATGCAGAACAAAAGAAGAAGATAAAAATTATGGCAAAGTGATAGCTTCCTAGAAATATTTTTCTTTTTGCTTTTTTTTTTTAAAGTTTATTTTGAGAGAGAGACAGAGAGAGAGAGAGTGCGAGCTTGAGCGTGAGCAGGGGAGGGGCAGAGAGGGAGAGACTCCCGAGCAGTGACCACACTACTGGTGCTGAGAACATGGCACTCGAACTCAAGAACCATGAGATCATGATCTGAGCTGAAACCAAGAGTCCGACGCTCAATCCGCTGAGCCACCCGGGAGCCCCTATTTTTCTTTTTTGATTAAAGAGTATTTTCTTGGGGCGCCTGGGTGGCCCAGTCGGTTGAGCGTCCGACTTCGGCTCAGGTCATGATCTCACGGTCGGTGAGTTCCAGCCCCGCGTCGGGCTCTGTGCTGACAGCTGGGAGCCTGGAACTGCTTCGGATTCTGTGTCTCCCTCTCTCTCTGCGGAGTATGCTTCAGAGTGTCTCTTGCTAATTTTCAGTTACAACTTAGCTCTGTTTTCTGTGTGTGCCACGTCCCATTCTTGGCACCTGCGTGTGAGCCCAGGGGACTCTCCCACAGGCAGAGAGAGCAGGTGTGACGATTATCATACCCATTTCGCAGATGGAGAAACAGACCTGATGCTGGAGTGTCTCCCCCGTGGGCTAACAGCCGCGGGTGGCGTCTCGGTCTGGCACACGCTGACCCTCGAGCCGGTTACCTGCGTGCCTCTCTGCTTGGTCCCCGTCGCAGTTTCGAACTTAACAGACTGCTTCTGTATAACTCACCTTGAATTTCTGTCCTGCGGTGTTTGCCCACGGTCTAGAGCAGGGATTCTTTACAGGACCGCACATCCCAGGACACACGGATCCTCGCTCCCCAGAGACATTTGTTTGGAGTCCTTGGGGCCATTTCTCCGCACTGCTTCAGACTCCCCCATCACATGCGAGCTCCGGACGTCTGCGGGTGTGCACGTCTGCGGGTGTGCGGTGCGGCTGCGGTTCCGCGGGGCAGTGAGTGCGTCAGGCCGGCACCGTGCACCCGCACCTCCAGCCGGTCGTTCGTGGCCTTGGCCATGACTGTCCGAGCCCGGGAGCCGCTTCAGACCTTGGGATGTAGCTGTCTCGTTGCCCACCTCTTTGTCCCGTGCCCCTCCCTCCGTTCCCGACCTGGGTTCTCTGCGCCGGTGAGCAGGGCCAGGCCAGCCTCAGCACGATGGCGACTGCCCCGGTCACACAGCCACCGAGCGGCCGGCTTGCGGCCTGAACCTTTCTGTGCTCCAAGCCACGTTCTTGGCCGTGCACGATTTTTTCACTCCATTGCCCCATTGTACAAAACGCGTGCGTGGCCGAGCTTCCCGTCTTGTGTTGCCCACACCCGTGGCACCTTGTACTCTCGGGGTCCGTCACACGGCGCCCACTACCGCGACCCTCCGTGGGTCCA
The DNA here is from genome assembly GCF_028749965.1 of Puma concolor. Classification (NCBI taxonomy): domain Eukaryota; kingdom Metazoa; phylum Chordata; class Mammalia; order Carnivora; family Felidae; genus Puma; species Puma concolor. Next base: position 148,881,793 of record NC_141672.1, read on the forward strand.
CCTCACATGTTGCCCTCTCCAATGAGACTTTTCCTCCTCCATCCGTCCATGAGGCATCCCCTCCCCTGCCTGGGGTCCATCTCAGCACGGGGCCAGGGGTGAGGATGAGTGCCCTCTGCCGGGTCTCTGTTTTGAGGGGGAGGACGGCGTCCTCTGCATTTTCCTGGACTTTGGAGCACCCGCCGCTCCCTCGCCAGGAGCAGTCAGTGGCGCCACCCCAAACGCCACACACTAGGGCAAGTGAGCAAACATGGTGGGCGGGCTCTCTCTTGTTTTCCCGTTGTTGTTAGAAATTCAGTTCTTTGGTCATTGAGAGGCAGCATAACCGTGAGGCCAGAGGACCCTACCTTTACAGTTGGGGACACAGCAGGGGGCCGTGGGGCAGGCCGCTGGGGGGGTATGGGCCCTCTCCCAGGGGGGCTCCCTGCTCGACTCCAGCCACTTCTGCCACATGGGGATTTAGGCCTGATGGGGATAGATGGCCAGGCTTTTCCAGGAAAGCTGAAAACTGAGACTTTGTGCACTATCGCATAACTTTTAAACATAGGCAACTGATTAAATATTTCCAATATTTGCGGAAGCCAAAATGAACGACCAAGATCAATAAACCGACAGAAAACAAGTCTGCAGGCGGTGGTTGGGAAGCTCTAGTCCCAAAGGCCCTCGTTGGACGTCAGAGAAGGAGTCTCCCTCCTCAAAGTGCCGACCCCTGGCTTCCAAAGGTCAGCCTCCGAGATGAGTACGTCAGAGTCCCTGGAAGGCTCGGGAAAATGCGGAAAACGCAGAGTGAGGGGCCCAGAGCTCTGGGGCTATGGAATCGGTCTCTGGGCCGTCCCAGCCTCTGCACTCTTCAGTCTTTCCAAGCTCTCCAGGTGTGGCCGCTGTTAGACCAAGTGCACTCCCGGTGCAGGGTCGTCCAACTTCCCTGACGATGGCGGTCCCCCGAGGCTCTGGGGGAAAACCCAGCTTCCTAGTCCCATTTCCTGGAGATGCTGATTCAGTGCGTCTGGGACGGGGCCTGGGAATTCGTGTCTAACAAATTCTTACCCGAGAAGTCTGGAAAATCCTCGCACGAGTGTCCTCCAGAGACTCGGGGAGGGAAGATTTGCCCGGAACCACACAGGGTCACCCGGCACGTCCGCCTCTCGCCTGAGCACGTGCTCTTGGGCTGCAGCCTGAGGGCCGGCCGCCCGGCGGTTGTGGGCAGTGGGGCATGTCCTCCGCAGGGCACTGTGCACGTGGTCTGGCAGGACCCGGGCGAGAGGGTTTCTGCAGCCTGGCTGGGATGCGGCTCTTGGCTGGGTTCCCCGGCAGCCACAGAGGGAGCCTTGGTGGGACATCTGCAGGGTGTCCGGGCATGCCTGTGGCCCTAGGGGTCATTGTCCTGGGGAGCCGGACATACGCCCGGTTGGTCAGAGCAGGACGCAGGGCTGAGACACACTCTGGTGGGCCACTTTCCTGACTGTTCCTCCGAGCCTGGAAACTGCAGAGAGCCAAAAGAGGACAAGAGCCTCAGCCCCAGGGTCCCTGCCCCCCACCCGCCGTGGCGCCACTCTGCTGTGTCCGTGTGTCCACACGAGATTTCTTTTGCAGATTAGGTCTGGTAGCTAAAGAAGTCTGAACAACTTGATGTAGCACAACTCCTTCATGTCAGTGATGAGGAAAGAGGCCCAGGAGGGGACAGACCGCTGAGAAGGCAGAAGAGCGTTCCTCAAGAGACAAGCCATCTGGGAGACCTGGAGCCCAGTCCCGGCTCGATGGCTCTGGCTGTGTGGCTTCAGGCCGGTTGTGCGCTTCTCTGAACCCCCCTTTGCTTTCTTCAGAAGCAGCCTGGAGACTTTACTGCAGGTGCCCTCCTGGAATCTGCGGCCCCAGGGACGTGGGCAAAATGGAAAGGATCCGTGAACTTGGACGGGAAGATACTAGGTCTTCAGGCTTTTTACCTCCGTTTGCATTTCCTTCAATTATGCATATTAGCACCAAAGTACAATGGCATTAGCACCTGTGATTTTGTTACCGAGGCAAACAACCAAAACACTTTTCTGTCTCATTACAGTTGCAGGTATCTTGAGACAAGGTTGATACTCGTCACTTCAAAATCACCATAAAAGTTGCCCGTAGAGCTTGTTTAATGCGTTCACAAAGGAGCACGTAATTCTATATCCCACCTCTAAAATTATTCTGATAACTGTGTTTCAATATGATCGGTTTCCTTGGCACTCATTTGCACCTTATGCGTTTGAAAACATTATTCTGAGAAGGGGTCTGTGGCAAAAAAGGCTAGGAATCTGGTGTTAGTGGGAAATCAGAGAGGACAGATGTCTTCCAGGTCTGGAACCTTCTCTTCAAATGAACCAGAGCTGCTCTGCTCAAATGGGGGCCACTCATCTGCGTGGTCTTCCTCCGTCTCTCCTTCGCAGGAGGCCTGGAGGGACGTGCAGAACCCTCCGGCACCTGAGGGCACATGTTAAAGTCCACCAGGCTATACGATCCCCGCAAATCGTAATTGCTGGCAGGCGCGGTCATCGGGCCAGGCACTGCTGTGTGGAGTGGTTCAAGTGGTTCAGATCACTAACCCTCCCAACAGCCCTAAGGGTGCAAATGGTTTTTACTCCCATCTACAGATTGACTCACTCACTGAGAAACTTAGTCTTAACTGCTCAGAGTCCTAGGACACTCTGGGCCCGTGAAGTCTTCAACAAAGACTGGAGAGCTTCTTGCCCTCCTGGAGTTTGCATTGGGAGAAAATAGAAAAAAAATTGAAACAAGGCATATGGCATTCCCTGAGTGCTGTGGGGAAAAGGGGGGGGGGGGGAAGCAGGGGCAGAGGGGGGCAGGGAGTTGCCTTTTTTTTTTTTTTTAATTTTTTTTTTCAACGTTTATTTATTTTTGGGACAGAGAGAGACAGAGCATGAACGGGGGAGGGCCAGAGAGAGAGGGAGACACAGAATCAGAAACAGGCTCCAGGCTCTGAGCCATGAGCCCAGAGCCCGACGCGGGGCTCGAACTCACGGACCGCGAGATCGTGACCTGGCTGAAGTCGGACGCTTAACCGACTGCGCCACCCAGGCGCCCCGGGAGTTGCCTTTTTAAAACAAAGTGGTCAGGGGAGGCGGCAGTGAGACCTTTGAGCGGGGGCTCGATCTTGCTGCACAACCTGCACAACAGGCAGCGGGCAGGGCAGCGTGTTCCACCCGGAGGGGGCGGCAGTGCAGCATGGGGGCGGGGGTGGGGCGGGAACCGCAGGGAGGCAGGTGTAGCCGAGGTGAGACTGAGAATAACCTTGCCCGGGGCCACACTGGCCGGAGCTCTGCCTTTTTCGGAGGCGGGCCTCCTCTGGCCGCTGCGCCGCACGCAGACGAGGGGAGGGGGCCCGCGGGAGGTCGTCGCGGTGACCCGGGTGGAGGAGGGGGCCGGGCAGGTGCCCCGCAGCCCCGACCGCAGCCGGTTTTCTCCCCGCAGGGAGCGGCGCCGACGGCCGCGCGGCGCTGGACGTGGTGCACCCGGTGCGCGTGGACGCGGGCGGCGCCTTCCTGTCGTACGAGCTGTGGCCGCGCGCGCTGCGCAAGCGGGACGTGTCCGCGCGCCGCGCCGCGCCCGCCTTCTACGAGCTGCAGTACCGCGGGCGCGAGTTGCGCTTCAACCTGACGGCCAACGCGCACCTGCTGGCGCCCGGCTTCGTGAGCGAGACGCGGCGGCGCGGCGGCCTGGGGCGCACGCACATCCGCGCCCGCGCGCCCGCCTGCCACCTGCTCGGCGAGGTGCAGGACCCCGAGCTGGAGGGCGGCCTGGCGGCCATCAGCGCCTGCGACGGGCTGGTGAGTGAGCGCGGGAGTCCCGGCCGGTCCTCCGGGATGGCGGGGCTCAATCCTGAACGGAGCCAGAGCGCCCGCAGGCCTTGTTAGGACAGAGCCTCGGAGGGTGGGGGTGAGTGTCCGAAGCCTCCGTTTCTGCCGGTGCAGAGAGCGGACTTGGAGAATCCCTGTGCAGGCCAGGTAGCTCCTCGAACCGCGCGGTTCTTGCTCCTTGGCGGCGTCAGTTAGGACTGCTCCCCCACAGCCGCTTGGGCTGTGCTTCTCCAGGACAGGCAGCCTCACCTTCACCCCCAGGGGGAGCAGGCCTTTGGGTGGACGTGGTCGCCTCCCTCTGCTGGGGTGCACGGGGACCCCCCAATGCTCTGGGCTAGGTGACCGGCTCTGCCCTCCCCCTCCCCGCGGGGATGCGTGGGCCTCCCCCCCCCCCCCACCCCAGGGTCCTCAGCTGAGGTCGCTCAGGAGGAGCCACGGGCAGTAGCAGGACCGGCCTAATGAGAGCCCACGCCACAGCTGCCACACATCAGGCCCTAGGCGCCTGCCCTTTCTCGCTAATCTCCTTGGATCCGCAGCAGCTGTTCATATGGGTGTCATTCCCATTAACAGATGAGGAAGCAGGCGGGGAGACGGACTGGCCCAGGGCCACCCAGTTAGCCGGTGCTGCGGTCCGCATTCACACCCGGGTCTGCAGCCCCTCTGGGGGGGGGGGGGGGCACTCTCTGGCACGCGGGGCTCACCTCGACCCTGCACAGCCCCGGGGGCGCACTTGGTGCCGTGGAGGGAGCTGCGGGGTGAGGGAGTGGGGGGGTGAAATCCTCTTCCCTGCCGGAGCCCTGAGCTTCCTCAGGAGGTGGCCGGCTGCCCAAAGACACTTCCCCAAATCCCTCCCTCTTGGGGCCTCTCTGAATGTGGCGGATGTGCCCAAGACACGCCCGCCGGGCTTCCCTTCTCCGAAGGTCCTGGGACCAGGGAGTAGGATGTCCTGGTGACTGAGCATCTCCGTGGCTGGGGTGTGGGGAGAGCTGCGCTTGGAGTGATTCATCACCTCCGGGAGAGTGGGCTGCAGGCCAGCTTTGAGACGACACAATGGCTGGCATGCAGGGGAGATGGATAGTGGCCTGGGCGTACCGGGCGGCCCGACTCAAGACGGCCGTTTGGGAAATGGCCTGGGTGCTGGCCCCGGGGCCGCCCGACTCAAGACCGCCGTCTGGGACCGCGCGGAAGATGCCATCTCAGATCTAGGGTGCTCCCGTCTCCTGCTCCCAACAGGGCAGGGAAGGGGGGGGGGCGAGGTGGGCGTGTGCGGCATCTTCGGAGGCTGGTGGCTCCGGGGCTCAGCCCCCAGGCCCTTGGCTGTGTGAAACGGCCGGGAAGGACGTGCCAGGTGGAGGGTCCGGAGTGAACAAAGGCCCAGAGCGGGAGACGCATGCGCGCTCGGGGTCAGCGGGGTGCTGGGAGCAGCGTGGGCTGGGCGGGCAGCACGGGCCTCGAGGACGGTGGGGACGGGAGTGCTCATCCGCTCCGTGTGAGCCTGCACCTCTTCCCAGACAGGTGTGTTCCGCCTCTCCAACGAGGACTACTTCATCGAGCCCCTGGAGGGTGTGCCTGCCCGTCCTGGCCACGCCCAGCCCCACGTGGTCTATAAGCGCCAAGCCCCAGAGAGGGGGGCGGAGCTGGGGGGCTCCAGAGCTCCCGGCACCTGCGGGGTACCAGGTATGGTCCTCTCCTGCCCGGGGAAGGGGATGGGCCTGGAGGCACCGAGCTTCTTTCCAGAAGCTTCTCTCCCCATCTCCATGCACACCTCCCCTCGGACCAAAGGGACGCAGACAGACAGACACATCACCACAGCCCGTGCCTTCCAAATGTGCCTCCGGCCTGAGGCCTCTGCCTGCCAGGCCTGCCCCAGCTGATGCCCTGGGCTGACCCCTCTCACCACCTCCTCACCCACTGCCTGGCCAGGCCCACCAGGGCAGCTAGCCAGGAACCTCCTGCCCTTCCCCACACTGGTCCCCGCCCAGAATAACTCCTCTCTGTCCCTGGGGACCTAGCTCCAGCCCTTCTTCTTCAGAGCGGCCACGGTGCTGGCCAGTCCAGGTAGGGAGCCGCCTACCGTGGGCTGCCGGGTTGGGGGACTGCTTGGCCGGCACGGCAGCCTCGGAAGGTGCCACCGCTCAGGGACTCCACTGGTTGGAACAGATATCCGGTCATGCTTCTGGGCCTTGGTTTTCCTGCTTCGTAGATGTGCTGTCTCTTCTGATCCGGGTCAGCCTGGGACAGTGCAGTGGGTCTCCCAGGCAGTGGGCTGGGCCCTGGGGACCGCGTGTGCTGGGATGCACCAGCCCCCCGGGGCTAGGGGCCCAGGAGCTGCCTCGCTGTGTGTTCCTGTCCCCCGTTTCATTGCCCCCCTCCTCCGAGGTCAGCTTCTGTGGCTGTTTGGCTGATTCCTGTTTGTAGGTGGGGATGCTCAGGGTCAGAGAGGGGAAGTGACCGGGTCAGGGTCACACGGCACAGGTCCCGGGCGGAGCCACAGGGGGGAGTCCAGGCTGCTGCCTGTGATCCCAGCGCAGAGGAGAGGCCCCGGAGAGGCACGGCCTGGGCCAGCCTGCTGGCAGCTAACCCCCACCCGGCCTGGGGCCCACAGCATCCACGGAGCCGGAGGCCCGGCGAGAGCGTTGGGAGCAGCGGCAGCAGTGGCGTCGGCAGCGCCCGAGGCGTCTGCATCAGCGCTCGGTCAGCAGGGAGAAGTGGGTGGAGACCCTGGTGGTCGCCGACACCAAGATGGTGGAGTACCACGGGCAGCCACAGGTCGAGAGCTACGTGCTGACCATCATGAACATGGTGAGGCTGCGGAGGGTGGCGGGGGTGTGGGGCCCGGGCAGCTGGGGGGCTATGGGGGTGCGGTCGGGGGCCCGGGCGGCTGGGGTGCGGCGGGGGTGCGGTCGGGGGCCGGGCGGCTGGGGGGCGGTGGGGGTGCGGTCGGGGGGCCGGGCAGCTGGGGGGCGGCGGGGGTGCTGTAGGCAGTGGGAGGGCGGACCCCAGGCTGTCGGGTCCAGTAGTGGCTGGCGGACATCTCCTGGGTGAAGGGTCGCCATTTGGCCCAGGACCTGGCTCCTTCCTGCCTCCCTGTGCAGGCTCACAGGACACGGGCATCCACTGTGTGAGCCCCATCCTGGAGGGGGTCTGGCCCTCACGTTCACTGGGCTTTGATCAGGTCAAGCACTGGTCGGGACAGAGAGGGGACCCCTATGAGTCCATTAGCGCCAGTCACCTGGGGAGGCTGCAGGGGCTGGCAGGGACACGGGGGGCATACAGCAGCCGCTGAGAAGGGCTGGACCGTGGGTGATGGCTGCAGCCTTGCGAACACCGGCCTGTTCGGTCTCCTGTAGTCACTGCCCTGCCTGAGCCTCACCCCCATCTCATAGGTGAGGGAAGAAAGGCGCAGAGAGGCCAAGGGACATGTTCACAGTCACACGGAGGGGGCTGGGGCTCAAGTCTGTGCCTCTGGGTCCAGAGAGGGCTGTGGTGGCCAGAGCTTGCCAGAAGGATGGGGTAGCCGTGGCGGAGGTGGGGAGAACTTCCCTCCCTCTTCCCTCTGGAGCAGGTGTTTGTTTATTTGGCGCTGCTGTGCCGAGTGCCAGCTCTACCCCAGATAAAGTGACGGGTGCACGAGAACAGGTTCCCTTCCGGCAAACTCTGCCTCTTTGTAGCATGGCGCAAAGCATATTCCAGGGAGGACATATTCTGAGATGCTGATAAGTGTCCTGTGAAAAAAAGGTGCCATGGTTGAAGAAGTTTGGCAACAAGGGTTAACAGAAAGGAACACAGACCTGTTTACTGCGGGACTTCTCAGAGCCTTCAAAGCTAACATGTGTTGAGAATTTTCCGAAGTTAAGAGCAGGGGCTTTGGGGCAAACCTGGGTTCTGAGCCCAGGTGAACCCTGTCTTAGAGCCTCAGTTGCTCTCCCTGTAAATGGGGACGGTCATGCCTACTTTAGAAGTGAGACGATTAAGCAATATACTGCAGGTAGGGCTCTCAGTACAAGGACTGTACATGTTGGGCTTGGCACGTGTCCGCTGCTGCTGGTGTGGCTGCTGTAGCACCTGCCCTTCAGCCCCACAGCCACCTTCAGGGCAGCCGCACTGTTTACTCAGGCCTCCTGTGGGCCCGTTTGTCAGTGTGCCCTCTGTGCCAGACCCAGACCTGTGTGTGGGAGCTCGGGTGGGTCTGCTCCAAGCATCGCAAGCCAAGTTCCCCGCCTGCCCCTTTCTGAATGGCTTGTGTCATACCGTCAGCTCACTGGAAGCTTGTGGTCACCTGTAACCCCCAGATCTTCCACAGTCCACCCAGGCTTGCTCTCCGGGCCTGCAGCAGAGCTGGGCTGGGGATCGTTTATCCGGTTGAAACACCGGTACTGACCTCAGGCCATCGCAGACACTCACTGGCTGAGTGGGTCGGCCGGTGACAACTGCCTCCCTCCGGTCCTGCCGCTGTTGCTCTGCCTCTGTACTTCTCTGCCTCTATCTGGGGTCTATACTTCTTGGGGGGCAGAGGCGTCATACGTGCCAAGGGAAGGACCTGGTGGTGGCCGGAGCCGCCCGCAGCCCTGACTCGGGACACGGGAGGCCAGCTGTCGGGATGGTCTTGGCAGAAGCTTAGGGGCTTCTCGCCCTCCAGGCCCCTCTGCTGGGACCTGCTGCCTGTGGCCTAGGGAAGACTCCTGACTTCCTTCAGGGTGCTTTTCTCATCTTCTGCGAATTCTTTAGAATGAGACAAGGCGTCAGAAATTTTTAGCAGGTGCCCAAGATTCATTCCTTTGTTCAAAAAGCTCTTTTTGAGTGCCCGTCACGCCAGGTGCTAGATGGGTCACTGGGCTGGAAGAGGGCCCACACAGACCCCACGGGGCCGAGGAGACCAATGTCAGCGAAACCGTCATCTTGAGGAATCTGAAAGTCAGCAGAGGAGCTGCTAGGAAGGACACATTCACGTGCTTTGGGAGTGTCTGGCAGAAGAAAGGCTCCTCAGAAGATGTGCTCGAGGGTTGAGAGCTGGAGACGGGAGGACAGAACTTGGGAAAGACGAGAGGGAGGGCATTCCAGGCCGAGGGCACAGCATCTGCAAAGGCCCTGTGGTGTGGAGAACGAAGGGCTTCTGAAAGAGCCAGAGTGGTTGGACCAGGGAGTGAGGACGGAGGGGCCGTCAGCGTGTGAGGCGGGACTGGGACTTTTGTTTTCACCCTGTGGACAGGAAGACCCACTTGCTGCTTTAAGCAAGGGCACGGTGACTGGGTTTGCATTTCAGTGGCAGGTGACTATGAGGCTGGAGGAGACCTTTACAGCTGGCCAGATGAGAGGCTGTTGCCTCAGGCTGGGCGGTGGCCTTGGAGGTGGATGTAGGGAACATCCAGGAGGTGGAATTGGTTGATGCTGGGGACAGGGGCAGTGCACGGATGATGCTGGGGAGGGGGCGGTGCACGGCTGATTCTGGGGAGGGGGGTGGTGCATAGAGGTGGACGGAGGCACCTTGGGTTCTCAAAAAACAATCTATCCTGTTAATGGGCTTTTGTGTCCTCTTGATAGTGTGTGTTTTGTCCGTTTCTATCAAAATCTCATTTTTCTTGATGAAGCTGCTGGAAGCCAACTCATGACTGGCCTGTCCCGCCGTCTCTGCCAGCTGGGAACTTGATGCCTGTCGCAGGCTGACCTCTTTCTTGTTCTGAGGGAGCTTCCCCCACCCATCTCCCTGCACCTTCGCATACCTTCCGTCTTTGGGGGCGGCCTTTCCTGGGACCGGGTGGGGAGCCCCCGTGCAGCCGTGGGGCCTCCGAGAGCTTGCGCCTGCCGTCTTGGCCCCACGGCTGTGCCCCAGGGAGAACTTGAGTGTGGGGCAGTGGGGAGACTCTGGGGGCCTGTGCCTGCCCCAGCCCCCTCTCTAGTCCTGGCCCGCGTCTCCTGCCTCGTGGGAGGACTCAGTCCTGGGATGCTGGTCCTGGCGAACCCAGGGCAGGAAGAGGCTGCGGGGCCTCCCAGCCCAAGACAGAGGAGGCAAACTAGGGCCCTGGGGTGGGTGAGCTGGGTGAGCAGATCCCACACTGGTGCCCAGAACGGGCCTGGGTCTGGGCCGGCCTTTTGTCCAGACTCTGCGGTGTGTGTGCAGGTGAGGGCACGTTCCCGTGTGGGTGCGCTGCGTGAGCTCCCCCGCGTGAGAACGTGGGTGGTCGGAGGCAGGCAGTGGCTGTCTGGTACCTCTCTGCAGGCTGGCGGGCTGACCCCCCCCCCCTTTCTCGGGCAGGTGGCCGGCCTGTTTCACGACCCCAGCATCGGGAACCCCATCCACATTACCATCGTGCGCCTCGTCCTGCTGGAGGATGAGGAGGTGAGAGGTCACGTGGCCGCGGGCTGCCCAGCAATGGGCGTCGGCCGCCAGAGCCCTCCTGGTCCGTCACCCGGGCGGCCCCGTGTGGAAGGGCACGGCGGGCCTCCGTGGCCCGGGCAGTGTCCTCCGTCGCCCCTGGGTCCCCGGCCGGCCCTCCGTCGGGTGCCCCCAGGATGGGCCTGTGGGGAGGGGTGGTCCCTGGAGGCTGGACCAGGGCTCCCCGGCCCCCGGGCCTCTGTCTCCTGCCTTTGGAGGAGAATGGGGCTTGGCCCTCCGGCGCTCAGGGGAGGGACCCGCGCTGCCCTCTCTGCCCCCAGGAAGACCTGAAGGTCACGCACCACGCGGACAACACCCTGCGCAGCTTCTGCAAGTGGCAAAAGAGCATCAACATGAAGGGGGACGCGCACCCGCTGCACCACGACACCGCCATCCTGCTCACCAGGTGCCGCCAGCTGTTGGGGGGTGCGACACCGCCAGGGGGGCCGCCAGCTGTGGGGGGGGGGCAATGCGGCCAGCGGGGGCCTGCTCTGGAGGGCGGTGCTGCCTGAGCCCGGCGGGGTGCGGACACGGCCCTGCCCCCGGAGCCCGTGTTAGGGGAGCGCACGCACCTTTGGCTGGACCCTGGGTTCCGTCAGCACTTGGGGAGCTCTTGTGGGCTTTCCCAGAACTGTCCGAAGCAGGCCCCGTGCCCCCGGTGCCCCCGGTGCCCCCGGTGCCGGCATCCGAGATAATATAGCGGGAGACCATGACCAGGACGTGGACGCCCGTGCAGTCCACAGACTTCCTCAGGTTTTACCCGGTGTCCCTGCCCCTGAGTGTGCACGAGCGTGCGTGTGTAGCTTATACGCTTCTACCACACGTGTGCAATCCTGCCTCCACCTCCACAGTCTGGAGACAGAAGTGGTCCCTTGAAGGAGCTCTCGGCCTGGTTTTACAGCCGGAGCCCCTCCGCCACTGGGGTCCAGGTCTGTTCAGGGTCTGTCCCTGCACTCCTCACGGGGACAGTAACCAAAATTGGGCACGGGGCTGCTCCCTAGGTACAAGTAGGTGTCCCCTGTGAATGCTGCTGCGGCACGTTGTCCGAGTGGGAGGCACCTCCTCCCCCCCTCCCCCTCCCCCCTCCTCCCCCCCTCCCCCTCCCCCCTCCTCCCCTCCTCCCCCTCCCCCCTCCTCCCCTCCTCCCTTCCTCCCCTCCTCCCTCTACTCCTCCCTCCTCCCCTCCCCCCTCCCCCTCCCCCTCCCCCTCCCCCTCCCCCTCCTCCCCTCCTCCCTCTTCCCCTCCTCCCCTCCTCCCCCTTCCCCTCCTCCCCTCCTCCCCCTTCCCCTCCTCCCCTCCTCCCCCTTCCCCTCCTCCCCTCCTCCCCCTTCCCCTCCTCCCCTCCTCCCCCTTCCCCTCCTCCCCTCCTCCCCCTTCCCCTCCTCCCCTCCTCCCCCTTCCCCTCCTCCCCTCCTCCCTCTTCCCCTCCTCCCCCTTCCCCTCCTCCCCTCCTCCCTCTTCCCCTCCTCCCCTCCTCCCTCTTCCCCTCCTCCCTCTTCCCCTCCTCCCCTCCTCCCTCTTCCCCTCCTCCCTCTTCCCCTCCTCCCTCTTCCCCTCCTCCCCTCCTCCCCTCCTCCCTCTTCCCCTCCTCCTCTTCCCCTCCTCCTCTCCTCCCTTCCCCGCTTCCTCCTTCTCTCGCCCCACCCATCGCCACCTCACCCACTCCCGTCTCACCCACTCCCGTCTCACCCACTCCCGTCTCACCCACTCCCTCCCACCTCCTTTCCTACTCTCTCCCTCATGCCCAGCATCTGGCCTTCTGGGCTTTGTTCCACCTGGCACCTGGCACCTGGTCAGGTCAGCCTTAGGATCCTTTCTCTCTGAACGCAGGAAGGACCTGTGTGCGGCCATGAACAGGCCCTGTGAGACCCTGGGCCTGTCCCATGTGGCGGGCATGTGCCAGCCGCACCGCAGCTGCAACATCAACGAGGACACGGGCCTGCCGCTGGCCTTCACGGTGGCCCACGAGCTCGGACACAGGTACCGCACCTGCTCCCGTTCCCGCACTAACGCTCCAGCTTCCCCTGCCAACCCGGGGGCACCAGGCAGCTGGGCCCACGGGCCACAGGATCCCAGTGAAGCGGGCCTGGCCGTGGCTGCACGTTGTCCCTGCGATGTCCCCACCCACATCGGGCTGCTTCCCTGTGAGACGTGGGGAGGCCCACGCGGGTGCCTGTGGGCCTGGCTTGGACCGAGTCCCGGTCGGTGTGGGGTTGAGACGACCGGAAAGTCACCAGTGTCTTTAACTGTCCCTCCGCGGTGTGCTCAGTGCTTGCGTGTTGACTCTCGGTCCCCCACACCTGCATGTCTGATTCCTCTGTGACCCCAGGCAAGTGCCCTGCCCTCTCTGGACCTTGGTGTGCCCCTTGTTGCTCGAGGGGGTTGGACTCACTGATGCTCAGGGCTCCTCCAGCCGGCCCCTCTGCGCGAGGTGTGTGGGCCACAGAGAGGCCTGGTGGTCAGAGATGTCGGCATCATCATTCACCTGCTCTGGGTTCCTTGAGTGACAGCCACGCGTGCAGGGCCTCGAAGCCGCCCGTGGTGGTCAAGAGCGCTCTGCCCCGAATCTGCTGTTCCCTGGCTGTGTTACCTTGGCTAGTTTCTGGGCCTCTCTGGGCCGTTCCGAGAACTGAGCAAGGTGGGGTTTCTGAAAGCGCTTAGCACAGCACCTGGCACGTAGTAAGTCTGAGCAAAGAGAATCATTCTTGTCTCCTTCCCCAGGATGGCGTCTCGAGAGTTTCTCTGTGACAGGGCAGCTCAAACTCCCTTAAATCCAGGGCACGGTGGGACCCGTGTCATTCCCTGCTGGGGACCGGTGCGGATGTGGGGACAGCCGTCCCCCCGTGCCCCTGGCTCGTCACTGTGGGTGCCCCTCGGGCTCAGTAGGCTGCCCCCCGCCCCCGCCCGTCCACGCTCTGGGCCGGGGAGGCTGAGGCTCCGAGAGGGGTCGGCCTCCCGAGGCCTCACGGCGGTCTGGAGGCAGAGCCGCCCGGCGGCCCCGCAGCTCACCGGCCCCCGGGGCCTGTGCTCTCACGCAGTTTTGGGATTCAGCACGACGGAAGCGGCAATGACTGCGAGCCCGTGGGGAAACGGCCTTCCATCATGTCTCCACAGCTCCTGTACGACACCGCCCCCCTCACCTGGTCCCGCTGCAGCCGCGAGTACATCACCAGGTTCCTGGAGTAAGTCCGCCGGGCCCGTGGGGGGCCGCCCGGTGTCCGAGAGGCACGGGCCGGTCTGCCCGGGCTGGGCCAAGAGGTCCCCGAGGCCATCTCCGTGTCCTGCAACCCCACAGGAGGGAGAGGGGTCGTGGGGACCTAGGGATGGGGCTGGGGTCGAGCCCTGGGTTTGGGACGGGATGGAGACCCGACGGGGCACGGCCCCGGCCGCTTGGCCACAGAGTCCTGGGGCAAGTGCTGCCGGAGTCACCGAAGCTAAAGCCTGACCCCTCTTTCTGATCCTCTCAACTGGTGACCGTGTTTTTGATTTGCTATTTAACGTTGTTCTCGGCTAAGGAAAATTTAAAGATGTAAGTTACGAGCACAGAATTTTTCACAGTGCCAGTTGTAAGTGTAAGTAGGAGAATGGACCTCGGGTGCAAGGCCCCAAACGACACGACCCATACCCGTAGCTCCCTTGACCAGAACAGCAGAAGTGTGTACGAAAGGAACTGGGTGGGTTTTATTCCACTTTTTTTTTTTTTTTTAATGTTTTTATTTATTTTTGAGACAGAGAGAGACAGAGCATGAGCAGGGGAGGGGCAGAGAGAGAGGGAGACCCAGAATCCGAAGCAGCTCCAGGCTCCAAGCCGTCAGCACAGAGTCCAACGTGGGGCTCAAACCCATGAACCGCGAGATCACGACCTGAGCCGAAGTCGGACGCTGAACCGACTGAGCCCCCCGGGTGCCCCATTTTTTTTTTTTTTAATTTTTTTTTTCAACGTTTTTTATTTATCTTTGGGACAGAGAGAGACAGAGCATGAACGGGGGAGGGGCAGAGAGAGAGGGAGACACAGAATCGGAAACAGGCTCCAGGCTCTGAGCCATCAGCCCAGAGCCTGACGCGGGGCTCGAACTCACGGACCGCGAGATCGTGACCTGGCTGAAGTCGGACGCTTAACCGACTGCGCCACCCAGGCGCCCCTAGGTGCCCCATTTTTTATTCCATTTCTTAACACGTGGGTGCTCTGGCACCGCTCCCCGCCCTCGGCTTACGCTGGCCAGTAAGCGGGGTCTGAAGGGAAAAGGGTCTGGGGGTCGGCCCATGGCCCCCTCTGCATCCTCCCTCCTGGCGTGTGGGTGGCCGGGACAGGGAGGTAACGCCGATAACACGGGACGACAGGGTTTCTGGGTCGTTCGTGGTTCTTAACACGTCACTGCCTTCTGTTCACATTTGAAGCACGTGCTGATTCCAGCAGGCAGTGTGGCCTCTGTTCCCGATCCTATCTAGACCGGGTGCCTTCTGGGCCGGCCCTAAAATTGTCCCACGGAGTCCTCCTGCCGCTGACTTTAGAGGGGGTGCTTCTTTGTTCTGGTGGAGTAGGTTCTGAGAAAAGGTGTGTGGAGGTAAGGGGTTTGAAGTGTCTTTATTCTCCCCTCACACCTGATTGATCGTTTGATTTGGTATCAGCTTTGGGCTGTCAGTCGCTCTTCGTCAGTGTTGAGAGGCTTTGTTCCCGGGCGCCTGGGCGGCTCAGTGGGTTGAACGTCCGACTCTTGATTTAAGCTCAGCTCGTGATCTCACTGTTTGTGAGTTCGAGCCCCACTTTGGGCTCTGTGCTGACAGCAGGTAGCCTGCTTGGGATTCCCTCTCTCCCTCTCTTCTTCTCTCCATGTTCCTCCCTTTATTGTTCTTCCATGAGCGTGGGATGTCTTTCCGTTTCTGTGTGTTCTCCCCAGTTCTTTTCATCAGCGTTTTATCGTTTTGCTGTGTGGAAGTTTTTTACCTTGACAAGGTCCCAGTACTCTATTTTTGCTTTTGTTTCCATTGCCTCAGGACATACCTAGAAAAGAGTTGCCACGGCTGATGTCAGATCACTACCTGTGTTCTTTCTTCTCTGGGATTTTTATGGTTTCAGGTCTCGTGTGTAGGTCTTTAATCCATTTTAAACTTATTTTTGTGTATGGTGTAAGAAAGTGGCCCAATTTCTTTTTTTTAATTTAAGAAATTTTTTTAAGTTTATTGTTAAGAGAGAGAGCAGGCAGGGAGGGGCAAAGAGAGAGGGAGACAGAATCCCAAGCAGGCTCTGCACTGTCAGTGTAGATAGAGCCCAACTCGGGGCTCGAACTCACAAACGGTGAGATCATGACCTGAGCCGAGATCAAGAGTTGGTCGCTTAACCGACTGGGCCACCCAGGTGCCCTGAAAGTGGTCCACATTCATCGTTCTGCATGTTGCTGTCCAGTTTTCCCAACACTGTTTGTTGAAGAGACTGTCTTTTTCATATTGTGTATTCTTGCCTCCTTTGTCCAAGGTGAGTTGTCCATATGACCGTGGGTTTGTTCCTGGGCTTTCTGCCCTGCTTCGTTGATCTGTTTTTGTGCCAGTACCACAATGTTTTGATCATTACAGCTTTGTACCGTATCTTGAAGTCTGACATTGTGATGCGTCCAGTTTTGTTCTTTGTTTTCGAGGTTGTTTTGGCTATTTGGGGTCTTTTGTGGTTCTGTCCACATTTTAGGATGGTTTGTTTTTGCTCTGTGGGAACTGCTGGTGGTGTTTTGACAGGGATTGCATTAAATGTGTAGACTGCTTTGAGGAGTAGAGACATTTTAACAATATGTGTTCTTCTAATTCGTGAGCGTGGATATCTTTCCATGTCTGTGCGTTCTCTTCAGTTTTTTCATCCGTGTTTTATAGTTTCCAGAGTGCAGGTCGTTACCTCGATGAAGTTGATGCCTCGGTACTTTGTTTTTGGTGCAATTGTAAATGGGGTTGTTTTCTTAATTTCTCTTTTTCTATCTCATTATTAGTACGCAGAAATGCAACAGATTTCTGTATATTGATTTTGTGCCCTGAGATTTACTGAATTCACATATCAGTTCCAGTAGATTTTTGGTGGACTCTTTCCGGTCTTCTACGTACAGTATTATGTCATCTGCAGATACGGAAAGTTTTACGTCTTCCTGGCCAACCTGGATTCTTTCCATTTCTTTTTCTTATCTGATTGCTATGGCTGGGACTTCCAGTACTGTGTACTGTGTTGGATGAAACTGGTGAGAGTGGACATCCTTGTCTCGTGCCTGATCTGAGAGGAAAAGCTCTTGGCGCTTTATCATTGAGGACGATGCTAGCTGTGGATTTTTCATATACGACCTTTATTAAGTTAAGGAACGTTCCCTCTACACCTACTTTGTTGAGAGTTCTTATCATGAATGGATGTTGTACTTTGTCCAATGCTTTTTCTACGCCTGTTGGAAGGATCGTGGGGTTTTTAACCTTTCTTGTATTCATGTGATGTATCATGTTGATTGATTTGTGAATCGTGCCACCCAGAAATAAATCCCACTTGATTGTAGCGAATGATGTTATAAACGTATTGCTGGATTCCGTTTGCAAGTATTTTACTGAGAATTTCTGCGTCCGTGCTCATCAGAGATACTGGCCTGTAGTTCTGTTTTCTTGTGGTGTCTTTGGTTTTGGTATCGAGATAACGCTCGCTTCGTAGAATGAATTTGGAAGTTTTCCTTCCTTTTTAATTTTTTGGAACAATTTGAGAAGAAAAGACATTAACTCTTTAAATGTTGGTAGATTTCGCCTGTGAAGCCATCTGGTCCTGGACCAGATGTTGGGAGTTTTTGATGACTGATTCAGTTTCATTGCCGGTGACTGGTCTGGTCAAGTTTTCTATTTATTGCTGATTTCTTTTTGGGAGGTTATATGTTTCTAGGAATTCATCCATTTTTTCTGTGTTGTTCAATGTGGGCATTTGGTTTTTTGTAATTATAACCCTTTGTACTTTGGTGGAGTCTGCTGTATTTCTCCTTTCATTTCTGGTTTTGTTCATTTGAGTCTTTTCTTTCCTCGCCTCCCTCCCCCCCCGCCTTTTGTCTCTCTTCTCCCTCCCCACCTCCCTCCCTCCCTCCCTCCCTCCCTCCCTCTCTCTCTCTCTCTCTCCCTGTCTCTGTCTCATTCTTGCTCACTGGTTTGATGAGTCCAGCTAAAGGTATATCAATTTTGTTGATCTTTTCAAAGAACCTGATCTGTATTACTGTGTTTTTTTTTTTTATGTTTCTCATTTTTTTTTTTTTTAATTTTTTTTTCAACGTTTATTTATTTTTGGGACAGAGAGAGACAGAGCATGAACGGGGGAGGGGCAGAGAGAGAGGGAGACACAGAATCGGAAACAGGCTCCAGGCTCTGAGCCATCAGCCCAGAGCCCGACGCGGGGCTCGAACTCACGGACCGCGAGATCGTGACCTGGCTGAAGTCGGATGCTTAACCGACTGCGCCACCCAGGCGCCCCGTGTTTCTCATATTTATTTCTTGTCTAATCTTTATTCTTCCCTTCCTTCTGCTGGTTCAGGATTTTGTTTGTTCTTCTTCTGGCTCCTTTACATGTAAGGTTGAGCTTTTTCATGCTGCTTTAGACCTGGCGGATGCTTTTAACCTACAACTGCCTGTCCTTCAGCCCCTGGAAATGCTCTTGTGTCATTTGGTAATTTCGTTTTCTCCTTCGGGAGCTCTTTGACCTTCAGCTGCTCTCTCATGTTGTGAGTTTTTACTTTTTTACTGGCTTTTACCTGTTTTCTGGGCAGCATCCACATGTTCACCCTTCTATTAAGTTTTTTGTACTGTACTTTTAAGTTCCTGACTTCCTCCTTCTTATTGTCACATTTCCATACTTGTTTCCTGTTTTTTCTTCCTGAGGTTATTCTTTGTATGGATTTAGTTATTTTCTTCTCCCTGCATTATCTTTCTTTAATTTTAAAAAATCTGTCACATTTGGGGCACCTGGCAGGCTCAGTCAGTTAAGCGTCTGACTCTTGATTTCAGCTCAGGTCATGATCTCATGGTTTGTGAGTTCGAGGCCTGTGTTGGGCTCTGTGCTGACAGCTCAGAGACTGCTTGGGATTCTCTCTCTCCCTCTCTCTCTCTGCCCCTCCCCTGCTCTCTCTCTCTCAAAAACAAAACTAAACCGAAACTTTCATATTAGAGGTTTTAAACTATCTGAGGTCCTGTCACACACGGGAAGAGGCACAGGGACACTGGTTGGCAGGTGTTTCTGAGTCCGTGCAGGGGACTGGCCGAGATGGGGCTGTGTCCTCGGTAGGTCGTCACATACCAGTGTCTAGAGCCCTTTTATGGAGCGTGTCTGTTTCCCCAGGGAGGAACTCTCTTCTTGTCCTGGGCGTGTAGGTCTGGCTGTGGCTTCCGGCACCCAGGCTGGGGGGGGTGGGGGTGGGGGTGGCACGTAAGGTGGGGAAGGGGCTTGGCGGCTTGTAGACTTAAATTTGTCCTCATCTCTGTCGGTCTGTCTGTAGGTCACCCTGGGCCAGATCCTCTGGTTCACCCTCTTCAGAAAGTGGTCCCCACCCTCTGCAGGTGGCTACACGGGGTTGGGAGCAGGTGTGGGGTCTGAGGTCTCCTGTCCCCAGTCTTGCTGGCGCTCCAGCCTCCATGGCTCCCTGGGGCCCTAAGCCTGAGCCTTTCTGGGGTTCTGCCTCTGGGTGGTTTCTCCCCATTGGACTTGGCTGTTGACTCTCACTGCCTGACCAGGTCAGCCACTGCTTGACCGGCTGCTTTCCAGCCTCCCGGGTTTTGCTAACCTGTCCCACGTGCCGTCATCACCTCTCCCTCGCCTTTTGTCCTTGTGGACCTCTGCCTCGTTTACTCCTTTACTGTCCTGGGCTGCAGGGAGGGAGTGGAGATCAATCTGCCATGTTCTTTTGGAAGTTGCTCAGTGTGGGGTTTAAATGTGTGTGTGTGTGGGGGGGGGCGCTGGCCCCCGACGGAGGAGGCATTGCTGGGGTGAGGGAGGAGGCGGAGAGGGGTCGTGGATGATGGTTAGGGCCTGGTCTCTGGCCCCGGCTTTTCCTTGTGTTGACAGACGTGTTCCATGGGGCTCGTGACGGGCCTGCCTCCCGGGTGGCTGTGAAGGTTTGGCCCGCAGACACGTCAGTGTCTAGCACGTGGCCATGCACGTGGTTAGCGCTCAGGGCTTCTAACTGTTATCACCACTTCTAAGCCACAGAGAATATGGACCTGAACCAGGGCAGCAGCCTGGGCATGTGGGTCAGGCCTGAAAAACACCCCAGGGGCGTGTCTTCTGCCCCACTTGGGGGCAGAGAATAAGGGGCCAGGCTGGAAGATGCGCTCCCCTCCCCGTAGCTCCCCCAGGGCTGTTCCCAGCGGTCCCCACCCAGGGAGCGCCCCACCCCCGCGCCCTGCCCCCAGGACCCACAGACACACAGGGGTCTCTGTGCTCACATTCAGCTGCTGGAATGCGTGAGGGACTTGGCTTGGGGCCTGGAGCGAGGGGTGGGGTGAGCAGGCCGGGGCCTGGGCCGGCCACAGGGGCACTGAGGAGGGCTGCAGGGGGGCGGTGGCCGGAGAGAGGCGCGCCCGCAGTGGAGGCTCGTCTCCTCAGGCCGGCCCCCCGCGCCTGCCTCCCCAGCCTGGAGGCCCAGGAAAGCTGGGAGGAGGGGGGCTCACGTGGCAGGCGTGGACCAGCCCGTCCTCAGCCCCTCTGCCCACCGTATTCTTGCGGGGGGCTGGGATGGGCTCCGCCCTCGGGGAGCGGGGCAGAAGGAAAAGACGCACAGACGGTGCCGAGTGGGGTGAGGCAGTGTTCCCTGGGTTTGGGGGAGGCCCCGCGGTGCCCACGGGCCCCCTGGGTCTCCCCCCCCCCCCCCCCCCGCCGGACCAGACGCTTCTTGGCCCCCACCCGTAGCCGCGGGTGTGTGTCCCCCGTGCGAGGAACCTGGCGGTGAGCTGGCCGGAGGGCTGGTGCGGCTGTTTATACCTCTGTGGTTTCGGTCCCACAGGCAGCCTCAGCCTCCTGTGTGAAGGCCCAGGGAAGGTGAGGGACGGCCCAGGCCACGCGACATCTGGAGCTGGGCGGGGAGCCACACTCGGGGCTCCTACTCCCCATCAGCACTTGGGCCCGAACGCGGCCCTGATTCTGGTGTTGGGTGCTGGAGGGTGCCCTGACGCCCCCAGCCTCTCGCACACACGCAGAACGGACCAGATGGGCTGTTGTCACTCCAGCCGCCCCGCCCACAGGACCTGACACGTGGCAGGTTCCAGCCAGGAAAACAGCCCGGGGGTGGCCCCGGTGTGGCATTGGGGTGAATTAGACTGCAGGTTGGAGGAGCCCCCAGGCTGGGTCTGAGCTCCCCCCAGGCGGTGAGCCCTCCTAGCCCATATCCTGAATTGCAGGACAGGAGTCCCAGGGTCCTGCTGACGCTTTGCCCCAGGGCACAGGCCCAGGGAGCCCCAGGCCGAGGTCAGCAGTCAGAACACTGCTTTCTCTCTGCCAGGGCTCAGCTGCCATGGATTTGAACTTGCATTGGGGTGAAGTATTTGAGGTCAGGCTTATGGACGGAGGGGAGGAGCTGTGCACCGGGCAGCCCAGCAAGTGGACGCGTGTGGCCACTGGCGGCTTGGGCCTGGCCTCAGACTCTGACGTTACCGCTCTCCGGTGTGACCCAGGGCCAGTGACGCTCTGCCCCGGGGGCCCTGTGTGTGTGACAAGGGGATTAGATTCTGCCCAGGGTGTTTGAGGAGCAAGCGAGGACCTGGCCTGTGGTCACCTGGGGCAGAGGGCTGGGTCCCACAGCTGCTCTTTTGCCACCGGCCACCTGACAGGGTCTGTTTTCTGCTGGCACAGATGGTCCAGGTGATTTGGGGGGAGGGGTCCTCAGGACCCTCAGCGGGAGTCCGGTCTCAGTGTTCACTGCAGCTCTGGGTGGAGCTTGGGGCCTGCCACCGGCTGGGGGACTGAGGAGACCCCAGACCCCCACCCCATCTCACCCACGGTCCCAGGGGCTGACGGCCCCCGGCCTCTCCCCACAGCCGCCTGTGCGCTGGCCTGCGTCCATCTCCCAGCCTGTCCCCATCCTGTGGCGTCTCCTCTGTGCCTCCCCACCAGACCCCAGCACCCACCCCCTCCAGCCTTCTGACCCTAACAGGACCCTCCACTCATCTGGTGCCCCGCACCTCAGGCTGGAACACCGGAGGGCTTCTGCCTCCCCCGGCCCTGCCTGGCTGGGGTGTCCGTGCTGCCCGGGCCGGCTACCCATCACCCCCGACCTCAGTTCTCCCCAGCCACTGCCGCCCCGAGGGAGGGAGGGAGGGAGGCAGGCCTCCGGACACCTTTCTGACTCCTGCATGATGGCAGTGAGCCCTGGGCTCGTTGGTCAACATGTGGGCCTGGCAAGGGCAGCAGGATGGTCACTGGCCCCCAGAGGCAGTAGCTGCGCACAAGGTGCCCGTGGAGAGATGCGCTGGCATAAGTGGGCCCGAGCTGAGCCTGGGATACCTTCTGTCTCTGTGCTCCCTGCCTGCCGATCAGGGTTCCCTGTGCTTCCAGGGGGAAGGCAGGAGTAAATGAGGGAGTGATGGGCAGGCAGGGCTGCCCCAGGCTCTCCCAGGCTGTGGTCCCCCACAGAGACCCTAGATCTCAGCCTGGGGTGGGGTGTCAGAGGCGCTGGCTGCTGTATCAGCTGTGGCCTGATGCTCTCCAGATCCCTCACTGAAGTGGCCGGGGCCTCATGCGGGGGGGGGGGGGGGGGGGGGCGGAGCCTGCAGGAATTCAGAGCAGGGCCAGGAGGGGGCTTGGTGGTCTGGAGGCTTCTGAGGCGGGGCCTTTGGGCTGGGGACCCAGGAGACAGTCCTCACAGGAGAGTGCTAGAGCACCGTGGGTGGGAACCGTGGCCCTGGGGGTGGGGCCAGTTGGTTAGGGAGCCTGAGTGTGTCCGGAGACCCGGAGACCCGGAGGGAGCAGGAAGGCCTGAATGCTGGGCCGGGGATCTGGGCTGGAGGTCGGAGGGGAGGCTGGGGTGAGCGAGGAGGCTGCAGTTTTCCTACAGGTTTAGTGCTCTTCCCTCCCCGCCGCGCCCCGCCCTCGCCCCGCCCTGCCCCGCCCCTCCGAGGCCTCCCTGATGGGTCTCTCAGGCTGTCCCCCTTGCCCTGTTCCCTGTCCCATCTCTGCAGCCGGGGGTGGGGCCTGTGCTTGGACGATGCTCCCACCAAGGATGTCATCGACTTCCCCTCGGTGCCGCCCGGGGTCCTCTACGACGTGGGCCACCAGTGCCGCCTCCAGTATGGGGCCTATTCGGCCTTCTGTGAGGACATGGACGTGAGTGTGGGCACAGGTGGGGGCGGGGCTACCCTCCGCAGCCTGCAGCGCCTGCGCTCGGCCCACACCCCACACCCCACACGTGATGCTGGGGGACTTGGCCTGTGGGATCCGCCTCGGGCTGGGTGGCTACGCACCCAGCTCTGAATTCTGGGTGGACCATTTGCCAACTGTGCGGCTTTGGGCAAGACCGTCACCTCCCAGGGCTGGGTTAGAAGAGGCAAAATAAAACCCTGGGGGAGACCCCCCCTCCCTGGGGGAGACCTGCCCAAAGTGAAGGCCTTTGTAGCCTTGTTAGAGACCCCGGGTTTGGTGGGGGTGAGGGTCTAAGGGAGTGGGTGGGGCTGGGAGAGGTAAGGGCGGGTGAGGGGTGGAGCTGGGAGAGGTATGGGCGGGGCTGGGAGAAGGAAGTGTGGGGAGGGGGTGGAGCTGGGAGAGGTGTGGGTGGGGCTGTGAGGTGTGGGCGGGAGGCTGGGTGGGGGAGCAGGCGGGAGGCTGGGTGGGGGAGCAGGCGGGGCTGGGAGAGGTAAGGGCGGGGAGGGGGTGGAGATAGGAGAGGTGTGGGCGGGGCTGCGAGAGGTGTGGGCGGGAGGCTGGGCGGGGAGTGGGCGGGGCTGGGAGATGTATGGGCAGGGCTTGGGGAGGTGGGCGGGGGAGTAGGCGGGGCTGGGAGGTGTAGGGGCAGGGCTTGGGGAGGTGGGCGGGAGGCTGGGGAGGGGGCGGGGCTGGAGGCCGTTCTGAACAAGCCCCAGTGCCGGGTGCCCCCAGCGCCCCTTGTTTGGGAGAAGATGGGAAGGGCCCTCTGGGAATCCCATTTGCAGACCCCCACCCTGTGCCAGCCGCACACAGGGTGGTGAGGGGCGGGTGGGTGGAGGCAGCAGGGAGGGGTCAGGGCATGGCCTGTGTCCTCCCTGCAGAATGTGTGCCACACACTCTGGTGCTCCGTGGGGACCACCTGTCACTCCAAGCTGGATGCAGCTGTGGATGGCACCAGGTGTGGGGAGAGCAAGGTAGGGGACAGTGTCAGGTGGGGGGGGGGGGGGACAGTGTCAGGTGGGGGGGAGGGGTGGGGCTCCCAGCGTGCCTCTGCTCTGCAGGCAGCCTTGGCTCAGGCTCCGTCGGAGCCCAGCCTCTCTGCCCTGTCCAGCCTGCGCGCTGGACCAGGAAGCCGGCACCTGGGCTCTGTCGTTCCTGTGCGCCTCCACCACTGGGAGGAGCCTCCTCTCTCCTTGGTCTTGTCCTCTGCCTGCCCCGGCCCCCCAGCTGCCACAGTGTCACCAGGGCGGGGATAGCTGACTGGCCTGGGTGCGCGTCTCCACCTGGTCGGCTGTCTCGGTAGTGGTGTCTGAACGGGGAGTGTGTTCCTGTCGGCTTCCGGCCTGAGGCTGTGGACGGCGGTTGGTCGGGCTGGAGCGCCTGGTCCGTCTGCTCGCGGAGCTGTGGCGTGGGCGTGCAGAGTGCTGAACGGCGGTGCACACAGCCTGTGTGAGTGTGGGGCTGGGGCCACCCGGGGACGCGGCGGCACCGTGCTCACCGTGCACTCACTCTGCCTCCCCCCGCCCCCCAACAGGCCCAAGTACAAGGGCAAGTACTGTGTGGGCGAGCGGAAGCGCTTCCGTCTGTGCAACCTGCAGGCCTGCCCCCCCGGCCGCCCCTCGTTCCGCCACGTCCAGTGCAGCCACTTTGACGCCATGCTCTACAAGGGCCAGCTACACACCTGGGTGCCGGTGCTCAACGACGGTGAGTCCTGCCGCCCACGGGGAGGGGCCGGGGGGTGGGTGGCAGGAGCCGGGACCCCACCCCAGCCGGGCCGAGCCGTCCCTGGAGCCTCCAGCCCGTCCCTGACACACAGTGCGACGCCCGCCCCGGCTGTCCCTCACGGCTCTCCCTTTGGGCCCCCAGCCAGCCCCTGTGAGCTGCACTGCCGGCCTTCGAGCGAGTACTTTGCTGAGAAGCTCAGGGACGCTGTGGTGGATGGCACCCCCTGCCACCAGGGCCGGCCCGGCCACGACCTCTGCATCAATGGCATCTGCAAGGTATGCCCGACAGGAGGGGCGTCTCCCACACCGGCTGCCCCGGGTTCCCTCCTGGTCCCCCTCTGGCCCCCGTCAGCAAAGGCCACCCCCCCCCCCCCAGCACTGGAGCCCCTCACAGGCGGACCTTGTACCCCAGCCCCTGCACCGTGGCCCTCCTCTCCTCCTCCCTGCCTGCTGTCTGAGCCTCTGAAGCTCGGCCCGCACCTGCACAGCCCCTGCCGGGAAGCCAGAGCCCGGGTCAGCCTCCTACTGGCCGAATGACCCCAGGCAGTGGTGTCCTCTGAGAGAGAAAGTGGCCGGTTCTGCACCCCTGTCACCGGGTTCGGTGACACCACTGCAGGGGCATGCAGGGCCCCGAACCTGGCAGATGAGTGTCAGTAATGCCGGCCGGCAGCGTGTATGCTCGCTTCTGGCGTCAGCCCCGGCCTCTTCCCCACCCGTGTCCCAGCCGCTGTCCCCCACCCGAAGCACTGGGGCCCAGAGTGGCAGGGACACGCTTGCCCGGGGCCTCTGATACAGATTCCTGTTTCTGGGAAACTTTCGTCCACACTGGGGGAGCTCCTGGGGTGCCAGTGCCCTGCCTGCTGTAGCTCCTTGTGAAAGGCCCCCCCCCCCCCCCCCCCCCGTACCTCGTGCCTCACTGCACGCATGGATCCCACTGTGTCACACCCGGGGACAGGTGGAGTGAGGGCCTGCTCCCACCCTGGCGGACCCCAGCGGACCCTGGCGGCAGGGGCCAGGGAGGGCTGCCAGCTGGTGGCCAGGCACTGGGGCTTCCCTCCCGTGTGTTCCAGAACGTGGGCTGTGACTTCGAGATTGACTCGGGTGCTGTCGAGGACCGCTGTGGCGTGTGCCACGGCAACGGCTCCACCTGCCACACCGTGAGCGGGACCTTCGAGGAGTCTGAGGGCCTGGGTACGCAGTGGGGCGGGGGGGGGGGGGGGGTTCTCCTAACTCTGCAGCCCTGCCTGATCCCCAGGGTCCCGCCCGGGCTAGAGACTGGAGGCAGGGAGACCACCCCACTGGGTCCTCTCGGGCGTCGGGCACCTTGGCCCAGACACAGAGATGTGTACTCAGGGGAGTCCTTCTGCCCCGGGGACCCCGGGTTGGCTGATGAGGCTATGGGTGGCGCCAGCCCCTTCAGAGGCTACCGCCTTCTTGTGAGGCTTCAGAGAGCTGCCCCCCCCCCCCAACTCCACCCCCTCAGCCGTGTGAGTGCCGGCTGCGTGTGCTGGGTGAGGGGGGCTTGAAGGTGAGGAGCTCGCAGCGACAGGTGACGAAAGCTTTCAGTGTGGCAGGTGCAGTTGTGGGGGGCCCAGCAGGCTGTGAGGAAGGAGGTCCTGACCCAGGGAGGTGAGGGGAGACTTCCTGGAGGAGGGGGGAGTTTAGCTGGTGCGTGAAAGACCCAGGTGAGATGGGAGGAGCGTTTCACGCAGGAAAGAGCTGTGTCCCCAAGGCCCGGGTGCATCTCTGTGCAGGCACCTGTAAGGAGCGGGGCCTCGGGCGCTGGGCCAGGACGCTCGGACCCTGGAGCCCCATTCATACCCCAGCAGGACCCTCGGGCACGTTACTTAATCTGTCTGGGCCTCAGTTTCCTCATCGGTCAGATGGGGGTGACGGCAGCCCCTGCGTCACCGGGTAAAGCGCATAGAGTCAGTGAAGGAACAGGAACGGGCTGTGTGGGCAGCACGGAGGATGTCCCCGGGGAGGGCCCAGCTAGCCTAGGCATCCAGGAGAGGCGTGAAGGGGCATGGGTCACGGGGGCAGGATTTGAGGGTCCCCTCTAGGTTTAGGTGACCTAGGACACACGGGACCCTCTGCCTTCTGGAGGAGCTCGGGCCCCCGGGCTGGCGGTGGGACCTTTGCCGTCAGCAGGCCGGGTGGAGCGGGAAGGGGGGCGAGGGAAGGGGACGGTCAGCCTCTTAGCGTCTGTACACCCCCTGGCCGACAGGGTACGTGGACGTGGGGCTGATCCCGGCTGGCGCCCGTGAGATCCGCATCGAGGAGGTGGCTGAGGCCGCCAACTTCCTGGCCCTGCGGAGCGAGGACCCTCACAAGTACTTCCTCAACGGGGGCTGGACCATCCAGTGGGGCGGGGACTACCCGGTGGCAGGCACCACCTTCACGTACGCGCGCACAGGCAACTGGGAGAACCTCACGGCCCCCGGCCCCACCGACGAGCCCGTCTGGATCCAGGTGCCTGCCTCCTGAGGCCCAGGGTGGGGGGAAGAGTCGGGCCCCGGGGGTCCAGCACCGCCTGCCCCACGGTGAGACAGGGCCCTGGGCCTCTGCCTCCGCCTCCCTTCCCCCGTCTCTAGGACAGCCCCACGTTGTAGCCCCAGGTCCCAGAGGTGGCTGGGGCTGGGTCCCTTCCAGTGATCGCTCTGGGCAGGTGGCAGGACGCCTCGCGCTCATGGGGCCACCTCCTGCTCGTGGGGACGCCTCGTGCTCATGGCCCTGGGTGGTGGTGGGGACGCCTCGTGCTCGTGGGGCCCTGGGTGGGCAGTGGGGACGCCTCGTGCTCATGGCCCTGGGTGGTGGTGGGGACGCCTCGTGCTCGTGGGGCCCTGGGTGGGCAGTGGGGACGCCTCGTGCTCATGGCCCTGGGTGGTGGTGGGGACGCCTCGTGCTCGTGGGGCCCTGGGTGGGCAGTGGGGACGCCTCGTGCTCATGGGGCCCTGGGTGGGCAGTGGGGACGCCTCGTGCTCGTGGGGCCCTGGGTGGGCAGTGGGGACGCCTCGTGCTCGTGGGGCCCTGGGTGGGCAGTGGGGACGCCTCGTGCTCGTGGGGCCCTGGGTGGGCAGTGGGGACGCCTCGTGCTCGTGGGGCCCCGGGTGGGTGGTGGGGACGCCTCGTGCTCATGGCCCTGGGTGGGCGGTGGGGACGCCTCGTGCTCATGGCCCTGGGTGGGCGGTGGGGACGCCTCGTGCTCGTGGGGCCCTGGGTGGGCAGTGGGGACGCCTCGTGCTCATGGCCCTGGGTGGGCGGTGGGGACGCCTCGTGCTCGTGGGGCCCTGGGTGGGCAGTGGGGACGCCTCGTGCTCGTGGGGCCCTGGGTGGGCAGTGGGGACGCCTCGTGCTCGTGGGGCCCTGGGTGGGCAGTGGGGACACCTCGTGCTCGTGGGGCCCTGGGTGGGCAGTGGGGACGCCTCGTGCTCATGGCCCTGGGTGGGCAGTGGGGACGCCTCGTGCTCGTGGGGCCCTGGGTGGGCAGTGGGGACGCCTCGTGCTCGTGGGGCCCTGGGTGGGCAGTGGGGACACTTCGTGCTCATGGGGCCCTGGGTGGGCGGTGGGGACGCCTCGTGCTCGTGGGGCCCTGGGTGGGCAGTGGGGACGCCTCGTGCTCGTGGGGCCCTGGGTGGGCAGTGGGGACGCCTCGTGCTCGTGGGGCCCTGGGTGTGGGCAGTGGGGACGCCTCGTGCTCGTGGGGCCCTGGGTGGGCAGTGGGGATGCCTCGTGCTCATGGCCCTGGGTGGGCGGTGGGGACGCCTCGTGCTCGTGGCCCCAGGTGGGTGGTGGGGACACCTCGTGCTCGTGGGGCCCTGGGTGGGCAGTGGGGACGCCTCGTGCTCGTGGGGCCACCTCGTGCTCGTGGCCCCAGGTGGGTGGTGGGGACACCTCGTGCTCGTGGGGCCCTGGGTGGGCAGTGGGGACGCCTCGTGCTCGTGGGGCCACCTCGTGCTCGTGGCCCCAGGTGGGTGGTGGGGACACCTCGTGCTCGTGGGGCCCTGGGTGGGCAGTGGGGATGCCTTGTGCTCGTGGCCTCAGGTGGGTGGTGGGGACGCCTCGTGCTCGTGGCCCCAGGTGGGTGGTGGGGACACCTTGTGCTCATGGGGCCCTGGGTGGGCAGTGGGGACGCCTCGTGCTCATGGCCCTGGGTGGGCAGTGGGGACGCCTCGTGCTCATGGCCCTGGGTGGGCAGTGGGGACGCCTCGTGCTCATGGCCCTGGGTGGGCGGTGGGGACGCCTCGTGCTCATGGCCCTGGGTGGGCGGTGGGGACGCCTCGTGCTCATGGCCCTGGGTGGGCGGTGGGGACGCCTCGTGCTCACGGGGCCCCTTGCCCACCCGCCTTAGCTGCTCTTCCAGGAGAGCAACCCCGGGGTGCGCTACGAGTACACCATCCACAGGGAGGAGGATGGCCACGGCCACGGCCAGCCGCCCGAGTTTTCCTGGAGCTACGGGCCGTGGAGCCAGTGCACGGTCACCTGTGGCACAGGTGAGGAAAGGGGTGGGCGCAGTGCCCGGCTTCAGCCTCCGGCTGGCTGCTTACGTGTGGCTCTCGGGACCCCGTGTCCGGAGCGGGGCCGCCGGCAGCCCTGTCCCGGGTCCTTCGGGGGAGAGGCCGGCACAGGACCGGACACGTGCTGAGCGCCCGGTGTGTCTCAGCTGCTGGCGCTGTGTCCCCAGAGACGCGCCGGCTGCCCCTTCCTTCGTTCTCACTGCTCAGCAGGCCCCTCACCGGTGCTTCTGTCCCACTCCGGACACCGGACCCTCATCCTCACAGTCTTCCGTGGGCTCCTTCCTCCACCTCCTGCTGCAGACGGGCTTTGCGGCTCCTTCCTGGGCGGCCCAGAGCCTGGTGCTCCCTGGCTGCTGCCCCAGGAGGGGCTTCGCAGGGGGGATCAGGAGGAGGAGGAGAGGTG
This sequence comes from Puma concolor, assembly GCF_028749965.1. NCBI lineage: Eukaryota > Metazoa > Chordata > Mammalia > Carnivora > Felidae > Puma > Puma concolor. The sequence goes on from NC_141672.1 coordinate 148,910,996, forward strand.
GGGAGGAGGGAGCCAGGACCACCAGCGTGTCCCCACCCCCGCTCTGAGCCTCTGGGCCCAGTGGCCCGTTCCCCACACGCACTCTGAGACGTGTAACAGTGTCGCTGACCCCTGTTCCCCGGGGCTCGTCACCCCCAGTGCCCCTCAGTGTCCAGGGATCTCAGCATCAGGAGTCTGGGACAGACGTCTTCTCGTTCCTTTTTAGTTTTTTATTTTGAGAGCACGAGTCAGGGAGGGGCAGAGAGGGGGTGGGGGGAGAGGGAGAATCCCAAGCAGGGTCCGTGCTGTCCACGCAGAGCCTGACTCGGGGCTCAAACCCATGAACCACGAGATCACGACCTGAGCCGAATAAAAAATTGGACACTTCATCGACTCAGCCACCCAGGTACCCCTCAAACATTCCTTAAAAACCTCGTGTGATGATAAAGTAGAAACCGACACACGGAAACCTGGCAGAAATTTTCAAAAGCTCTTAAAAAGTATCCTGTCCCATAGAGCGTCTTTACGTTTACAAACATGACCGCAAACCCGTTAGACCGGGCCCTGGGGGTCAGCGGACGGCCGCTTCACAGGTGGGTGGCTGAGGGGCGTGTGGCGCTGCAGGTCGTGGGGTGCCAGCTGGAGCACCAGTGCAGGTGGCTCGGGGTGGCCTTAGGGACCCAGGACCTCTCTCCCCATCCGAGTGTTCCCCTCATGTGTGTCAAGGTAGCCCCGCCCTCCCCCTTCTTGGGGTCCAGGCAGGAAGAAGGAAGGGGCGAGGGGCTGACCCCCAGGGGAGAGACTCGTGTCCTTTCTCCCCGTGTCCTTCCCTTGCACACGGGAACTCCCATGGGGAGTGTTCTCAGCAGGTCCTTGCAGAGAACCAGAATTCTGTTAGGGGAGGAGGAGTGGACAGGACGGAAGGCTCAGGCCAAGGAGACCTGGTCTTCTGGCCTGTGAGGGAAGCAGGGGAAGGCAGGGCCTGCTGGACGGTCCTGCCACCGGAGACAGTGTGGGGTACGTGTCCGAGGGGAAGAGTGCAGTCGTGCAAAGGCCCAGAGGCAGGTGGTGGCTGGGGGACAGGAACAGTGACAAAGGTGGGCTGGAGAGGAATGTCTGTTCGGGGGTCTGGTGAGTGGCCTCGCTCCGCCTTTCCTGAGCGCTGATCCTGCTGGGAGGGGAGGCTGGGTTTGCACGACCACGTGTTGTCCTCACACCCTGGCTTCGAGGCGGGTGTTACTCTTCCTCCCACTTACAGATAAACACACGGAGGTTCAGAGAGGCCGGGTGAGCCGCCCAAGCCTCCCAGCTAGGACGCCAAGGGGCTGGGCCCTCAACGCCACGAACCTCCACGCTCTGGTCCCCATCTAGGGGTGGAGGCGGAGGCCTTGTTCTGGGAGGGTTCTAGAGGAGCGGGTGTGGCCTTGTCTCTGGGTGCGGGGCAGCCCGGGCAGGGGGCACCCTGGGTGCCGGGCCCAGGCTGAGCCCCCGCGGCCCCCCAGGTATGCAGAGGCAGACTGTGCACTGTACCGAGCGACAGGTGGGGCCCGTGGACGAGAGACACTGTGACCCCCTGGTCCGGCCTGATGACCGCCAGAGGCAGTGCAGCGAGGAGCCGTGCCCTGCCCGGTGAGCCCGCCCTGACCGCTCCTGGCCCTGCCACAGACCCCACATCCTGGGCCCACAGGAGGGGGCTGAGGGAGTGGGGCGAAAGGCCCAGGTCGTGGCCACCACCACCCCAGCCTGGAGCAGCTGGCCTAGGATGTCCCTGGTCACTAGGGTTTGGGTCTTGCCCAGCCCCCCGGGGAGGTCCTGTCACTGGGCTTCGGGGCTTGCAGCTCTGGGAGATTGTTCCCTGGGCCCTGACCCGACCCGCCTGCACCCCGAGTGCCTGGGAGATTGTCCCCTGAGTCCTGACCCACCTGCACCCCGAGTGCCTGGGAGATTGTCCCCTGAGTCCTGACCCACCTGCACCCCGAGTGCCTGGGAGATTGTCCCCTGAGTCCTGACCCACCTGCACCCCGAGTGCCTGGGAGATTGTCCCCTGTGTCCTGACCCGACCTGCCTGCACCCCGAGTGCCTGGGAGATTGTCCCTGGGCCCCAACCCACCCCACCCCGCCTGCACCCCCAGTGCCTGGGAGCGCGGCCAGGCTCCGCTGATGTGGCCCGTGTGCCTCACAGGTGGTGGGCAGGGGAGTGGCAGGCGTGTTCCCACTCCTGCGGGCCCGCGGGCCTCTCCCGCCGCTCTGTGCTCTGCATCCGCGGTGTGGGGCCGGATGAGCAGAAGGCCCTGCAGCCGCCTGCCTGCGAGCACCTCCCCCGGCCCCCTGCCGAAAGTCCTTGTAACCGTGAGGTGCCCTGCCCCGCCACCTGGGCCGTGGGGAACTGGTCTCAGGTGAGTGTCAGGATGGGGGGCCCGCCCCCAGCTCCACCATCGGTCTTCAGGGGGCCCTCCCTGGCAGGCCTCACGGTGGGAGGGCGGTGGGGGCGTCCCCCGAAGCCTCGGGGACTAGGCTGCCCTGGAGAGCCACCACTGCACGCCATGGTCTGGGGCTGGACAGGCCCAGAGTCGGCTGGCCGAGGCCTCCCGCTCTGCCCTCGGCCAGCAGGCAGGGCGCCCTGGGCCCTGACCTCCCCTGGCCCCTGACCTCCCCTGGCCCGAGCCCCTCTCTCCGGCCTCCTCTCCAGTGCTCGGCTACGTGCGGGGATGGCGCTCGGCTCCGGAGTGTCCTCTGCACCAACGACACCGGCGTCCCCTGTGACGAGGCGCGGCGGCCGGCCGGCAAGGCTACCTGCTCTCTGCCGCCCTGTCCGCGGACCCTGGACGCGCTGGGCCCCGAAGGCTCGGGCAGCGGCTCCTCCTCCAGCCACGAGTTCCTCAACGAGATCGACTTCATCCCCCCGTGCCTGGCCCCACGCCCCCCGCCCCCCTCGTCACCCGAGCCGACCGGCGTGGGCAACGCCATCGAGGAGGACCCTGGGCTGGGCCCGCCGGGGCCCGTGTTCGTTGACGATTTCTATTACGACTACAATTTCATTAACTTCCATGAGGATCTCTCTTACGGGCCCTTGGAGGACCCCGCCCCAGACCTGGCAGGTGCGGGGGACCGGACACCCCCGCCCCTGAGCAGTCCTGCTGAGCCCCCCACAGCCACCCCCCTGCTGGCCTCAGAGCTTCCTGGGACGCCAGGAGGCGGGTCGCCTGCCCCTTGGCCCGGCCAGGCTGGCCTCTCCCCGCCCCCACCCTCAGAGCAGACCCCCGGAGACCCCCTGGTCAATTTCTTGCCTGAGGAAGACACCCCTGTTGAGGCCCCAGACTCTGGGCTCCCCAGCTTGCCCCGGCCCCCCACTCCAGCCGGTGGCACGGAGAAACCGGCTGCCCCTGGGAGCCAAAACAGGGTCCTGGGAGGGGAAGACAGCCAGAGCTGGACGTCCCCTCCGTGGTGGGAGAGGACCAACGAGCTGTCCGAGGAGGAGGGTACCGGCCCCCCCCAAGGGCCCCACCCCACCCCACCCGCCTCACCCGCCACGGGCCCCAGCCATTCCTCCCCCAGTCCCGACGCAGGATCGCTGTGGACAGCTGGGACTGTGGCCTGGGAGCCAACTCTGAACGGTGGCCTGGGGCCTGCGGACAGTGAGCTGTGGCCCAGCATTGGGGGGGCTCCTGCCCCTCCTCCTCCGCCGGTCGCTCAGCCAGAGACCCGGGACGGGGACAGCACCCTGGAGCCGGGGCCTCCCACCCCTTGGACCCCAGCAGCACCAGGAGCCTTCCTCCTGCCGGCCCCGGGCCCAGGACTTGTGGGCCCCGAGTCCCCTGGTTCCGTGGTGTTCACACCAGCTCAGGACGGCTCGGCCAATGGCAGCATCATCCCTGAGGCCCAGCCAGACCCCAGCCTGGCCGTGCACCTGCCCCCCGCTGGGAATGCCAGCTGGGAAGTGGGCAACTGGAGTGAGGTAGGGGCCTCACCACCTCTATCTCCTCCTCTGGGACCCGGGGCCCAAACCCTGCCTGGGGGGGGGGGGGATGTCGTCTCAGGTCACGCCCTCCATGTGCCCCTGGGGGCAGTCCACCCCATCAGGCCCGTTTCTTGTCTGAGTGGTGAGCTGTCCAGGGAGGCGCCCATCCCTGGAGTCCCCAGAGGCCCCCAGTGGCACGGGGGTCCGCCGGGAGGGCAGGTAGCACAGATGGGGGCAGCCGGGGGCAGCGTCCCTCACACCCGGCTGGCAAGCTCCCTGGACAGGGCGGCCATAGCCCCCTGCCCCCAGTGGCCCCTCCCCGCTCAGGCCGGCGAGGGTCTGAACCTGACAGGAAGAAGCTGGCAGGCGCCCCCCCAGTGTCACTGTTCAGTTCGGTTCAGACTCCTCATCCTGGGGGGGGAGGGACAGGCAGAGACAGGAATCCAGACTCCCTTCCTCCGTGACTTTGGGGAGCAGTGAGCCTGGTCACGACGGCTGGGTCACCTCGTGCGTCCCCTGTGGGCACAGACTGTGGCTTGTGATTTTTGGTCCTCACGCACGGTCTTCTTGGGAGGTGGGTGGAGAGCCCCCCCTCTGCAGAGGGGGAGACTGAGGCCCTGGCTCCACCAGGGTCCCCACCCCCCACCTGGATGGGCAGCCCCTGGCTGGGGATCTGCCCGCCCTCATGGCCCATGTCCTGGTCCCCAGTGCTCCACCACCTGCGGCCTGGGTGCCGTGTGGAGGCCCGTGCGCTGCAGTTCGGGCCGGGAGGACGACTGTGCCCCCGAGGGCCGGCCCCAGCCCGCCCGCCACTGCCACCTGAGGCCATGTGCAGCCTGGCATGCGGGCAACTGGAGTAAGGTACGCGGGCCTGGGGTGGGAGGCTCCCGGCTGCCATCCTGTGCTCATCCGGTCCCCTGCCTGGTCCCTTCTCGGTTCCCTGTGACCTGCCTCAGCAACCCTCCCCCCCCCCCGTACCTGCCGTCACCCTCGGGACCTCATCGTCACCCGCTCTACATTGCACTCTGTCCACCTGCCCTGGGGCCGGGCGGAGGATGGGGTTCCGCGGGTCGCGTGCGCATGTGCGGGGGGTACACTCACCCGTGCTGCTCGGCCCGCAGTGCTCCCGCAGCTGTGGCGGAGGGTCCTCGACACGGGACGTGCAGTGCGTGGACACGCAGGACCTCCGGCCTCTGCGGCCCTTCCACTGCCAGCCGGGGCCAGCCATGCCACCGGCCCGCCGTCCCTGCGGCGCCCAGCCCTGCCTCAGCTGGTACGTCTCTTCCTGGAGAGAGGTGAGGCCTGGGGGCCAGGGCGGGGCGGGGGTGGGGGTGGCCTCGGCCCCTAGAAGCGCCCTCAGCCCGTTCCCTGCCGTCGCACCCTCCTAGTGCTCAGAGGCTTGTGGCGGTGGCGAGCAGCGGCGTCTGGTGACCTGTCCGGAGCCGGGCCTCTGCGAGGAGGCCTTGAGACCCAACAGCACGCGGTCCTGCAACACCCAGCCCTGTACCAAGTGGGTGGTGGGGCCCTGGGGCCAGGTGAGCCGCACGCGGAGGAGGGGCGGGACAGGTGCCCGGCAGCCACCGCTCGGTCCTCCGCCCCAGGCGTTCCTTCTGGTCACCGCAGATGCGGGCGGTGGCCACACGAGGTCCCCGCCCTGCTGCTGGGGAGAGAGGAAGGGACCGGGTGGGTTCTCTGGCGCGGAGGACTCGGGGGGTGAGGCCCCTGGGGGTGAGGCCCGAGGGGAGCACCCAACGCAGGGGGGTGGGAACGGAAGCCGTGAGCCTTCAGGGACCCGAGCAGAGGCCTAGGCGGCAGCCGGGGTGGAGGAGGGGCCGGCGGGGGGCAGCTCGGGGGTTGCAGCACCTCCGGCCACCCAGTGACTCTGGGCCGGTGGCTCTGCCTTGCTGGGCCGCTGTTTCTTCGTCTTCGACAGTGGGGTGTGAGGGTTAACACGATGAGGCCCTGAGCCCAGGGCCTGGCACCGAGGGGCAGAGATGAAACCTGTTTGTAGGGTTTTTTACAACCTCAGACCCTAACAAATCAGAATAAAGCCCGACTCCGGACGGAGGGCTCCCCTTGAGAAACTTTCTGCCTCCCCCCTCCCCCCTCCCCCCTCCCCCACCGCGCTGCCCCGGGGCCATGGTGGGTCCTCCGGGCCCTGTCTCTGGCCTCCTGGGCCTCCACGCAGGTGTACCTCCTGCAGGTGAATGCCAGGTGGCCTCTGAGGGGACATGGGGGGGAGGCTGTCAGGTGCAGGGACTGGCTCTAGGCGACGCCCCTCCTCCCCCCTCACCTCTGCCCCCCCCACAGTGCTCCGCCCCTCCCACAGTGCTCCGCCCCTCACCTCTGCCCCCCCCACAGTGCTCCGCCCCTCAACTGTGCCCCCCCCACAGTGCTCCGCCCCTCAACTCTGCCCCCCCCACAGTGCTCCGCCCCTCAACTCTGCCCCCCCCACAGTGCTCCGCCCCTCAACTCTGCCCCCCCACAGTGCTCCGCCCCTCAACTCTGCCCCCCCCACAGTGCTCCGCCCCTCAACTCTGCCCCCCCCACAGTGCTCCGCCCCTCAACTCTGCCCCCCCCACAGTGCTCCGCCCCTCACCTCTGCCCCCCCCACAGTGCTCCGCCCCTCACCTCTGCCCCCCCAAAGTGCTCGGCCCCCTCACCTCTGCCCCCCCAAAGTGCTCGGCCCCCTCACCTCTGCCCCCCCACAGTGCTCGGCCCCCTCACCTCTATCCCCCCCACAGTGCTCGGCCCCTCACCTCTGCCCCCCCACAGTGCTCGGCCCCCTCACCTCTATCCCCCCCACAGTGCTCGGCCCCTCACCTCTATCCCCCCCACAGTGCTCGGCCCCTCACCTCTGCCCCCCCCACAGTGCTCGGTCCCTCACCTCTGCCCCCCCCACAGTGCTCCGCCCCTCACCTCTGCCCCCCCCACAGTGCTCCGCCCCTCATCTCTGCCCCCCCCCACAGTGCTCGGCCCCTCACCTCTGCCCCCCCCACAGTGCTCGGCCCCTCACCTCTGCCCCCCCCACAGTGCTCGGCCCCCTGTGGTGGCGGTGTGCAGAGACGCCTGGTCAGGTGTGTCAACACCCAGACCGGGCTGCCCGAGGAGGACAGTGACCAGTGCGGCCACGAGGCCTGGCCCGAGAGCTCCCGGCCGTGCGGCACCCAAGACTGTGAGCTCGGCGAGGCTCCACGTGAGTGCTTCCTTGCGGTGGCTGTGCCGGGGCGGGGTGGGGCCGGGGGGGAGGGGGTGGGACGGGGCATGAGGGAGACGGGACCCTCTGTCCAGCTGCTGCCCCCACAGCACTGGCTGGCTGAGAACGGTGAGGCCGCGGGTACCAGGCAGGAGCCGGGGCCGGGCCAGGGTCGGAGGCAAGGGGGTCCGGCCCACCGCACCCCGCGGGCGGCTCCCTCTGGCACAGGAAGAGGGGCGGCGGCCGACCTGGCCCCCAAGTTGCCTTGCGGCCTGGAGCAAGCTCCTCCTTCCTCTGGGTCTCGGTCACTTGCCGAGTGAGGCCAGGGACGTCCCTGGGACTGTGGAGCCCCGGCTCTGGCTGAGCCCCCCCCCCCCCCCCCCCGCCGCCCCGGGCTGGAGGAGGGTGGCGGTGCAGCCACACACAGCCGCCTCCCTTCCAGGGTCCTGCTGGCTGCTTCCTGGCCAGCTGCTTCCTGCTGGAGGAGGGCCCGGCCAGAGGTGGCTCTGCACACACGCGGGCGCACAGCCGCCTTCCGGCAGCCCCGGCGGCCCGAGCTGTGCCGAGCATGGGAGACCAGGCTCCTCACCAGCTGTGCGGCCTCAGGCCCCACTTCCCGGTGCATAGAGGGGCCGAGGGCCCCCGTGCTCGGGGACGGGGTGGGTAGAGCAGAAGCCAGGTCCCGGGCGGGGGAGGGCCCAGGAGGTGCTCAGGGAGGGTGGCCCTCTCCCTCTGCTGCCCGGTCCCCGTCAGCTGCTGCCGCCACTGCAGCCGGGGGGTCAGGAGGAGAGCCCAGCTGCTTCTGTGCCCGTCAGCTGTCTGCCCCCCCGCCCCCCCCCCCCGGGACATAGGACAGTGTGCGGTGCTCAGGCTGGCATTCAGGGCCTCCGGGCTGTGCCCCCCACCCCGGCTGCCTCCTTGGGCAGTTCCACCCAGGCCGCTGCGAGGGGCGGTCTGGCCTCCTCAAATCCCAGCCTCAAGGCCCAGCGGAGACGCCACCTGCCCTGACCCCCGGCATCTGCTCAGCAGCAGCTCACGGCCCCTGCTGCACGCAGCCCGGCCCCAGCTCCTTCCTGTCCTTCACGCTTGGGCTCAGTGCCAGGGGCACTTGGGCAGCCGTGCTGTCTGGAGGAGAGGGCCAGCTGGGGGAGAGGGTAGCAACAGAGGCCTTTGGGGCCTGCAGCCAAGCTGGCCAGGTGTCCCGGGGGCCAGGGGGCGGGCTGCGAGGAGGCGATGGGGGAAGGGGGGCTAGGTGTTTCCTGACCAAGTGAGTAGTTGAGGGTGGAGGCCAGCTGGGGGTACTTGGACACCGAGATCCTGGAGCCCCAGGATGTTTTGACGGTTTGTGGGCTGGTGTGGCAAGACATTCAGAAAGCCTGGAAACTCCAGGGTGTGCGGTCACCGTGGTGAGGCAGCTGACATAGCGTGGCCCACATCCGCCTGTCTGTGGAGGTGGGGGTTGTTGGCAGAGGAGGGAACTGCCCTCCCAGGGGTGAAGAAGCTCGCTTGAGGTCACACAGTGGGAACAGGATGCAGGTCCACAGATGCCGTAGCTCAGACCCACGGCCAGGAGTCGGGGCGGAGGAGCCAGCCTGCTGCCACGTGCCCTCTGTGTGGCCTGGGGGATGTCCCAGGCCCGCAGCGTGGCTGCCTTCTTGCTCCTCCCGCACCCGGGCGTCTGTGGCACTGAGCCGGGCAGCTGGGGGACGTCAGTGGCAGCGAGGGCGAGGCCGGGAGGGCTGGAAGCAAACCACTTCCCGAAATAGCTCCGATAAGCACAGGGCGGGAGGGTCAGCCAGGCCCCGGTCTGCCGCCTCCCTCTGTCCCTCCGTCCCTCCTCGGGAGGCTGTGTGGCCCAGGTCACGCCAGGGAAGGGGAGGGGCAGCAGGCTCTTTGCCTTCTCAGGAGCCTTTGAGATGGTCACGGGTGGAGTCTCGGGGCCTTTCGTCTGGAAACCTGAGGGCAGGCAGGTGGGATGGGGCCACAGCAACAACTGGGGACTGGCACCTCCGGGCCCAGAGGGCTCAAGCCCTTGGGGGTGGCCGCCAAGCCCCTGAGGCTCCTGGCCACCCTGATCCTGGGGACAGCCCAGGTGGAGGAGGGAGGGGTGCAGGTGTGGCTCCTCCTGAGGCTCCCACCCCACCCCACCCCACCCCAGGCTGCGAGCGGGATCGCCTGTCCTTCGGCTTCTGTGAGACCCTCCGCCTGCTGGGCCGCTGCCAGCTGCCTGCCGTCCGCACCCAGTGCTGCCGCTCCTGCCCCCTACCAGGCCACGGGGTCCCCTCCCGCGGCCATCAGCGCGTCGCCCGCCGCTGACCCACTCCAGCCAGGCCAGGCCGCACGAACAGACCGTCCCAGACGCACGGACCTCATGCCCCGGTGCGGGCTGCACCCCAAAGGTGCTAACCCGGCCCGCTGACGGCGGGCTCGGGATCTCTCACCCCAAGAAAGGTATTTTTTTAACAGTCTGCAGAACGTTATTATTGTTATACATAAATGAGCACTATGGTTTTGAGCACGGCGTGACTTCCTCTTGGATTGGGAGAATTTCAGGTCAGACCCCCTGGTCTCTATCCTCCTGACTCACCACCCTTCACGTGCTCCTCGGGGAAACCCTAGAATAGGTGCTTGGGGGCCTCCTTGGGAGGTGTTATGGCGGGAGTACAGCTTGGTGAAGGCGGGGGTGGGGCGGGGGTCCTGGGCCACGCTCTTTCTGCCCCTTCAAGTCGCTCGCCCACCCCCCACGTCTCCACTCCAGGAGAGACCTGTGTTTCACAATGAATGGGTCACACCCTCCCTCGAGCAGTAAGGCCCTCTGGTCTCCAGCAGGGGCTGTCCCCTGGGATGATCGCGACGGGGTCCGGGACTCCCTATCTGGTTCCTGGCCCTCGCCACTTCGGCTGTTACCTGCACCAGGGGGAGAGACGGGGTCCAGGTAGGAGCAGATGGGCGGCCACATCCTTCCTGGTCCCTGCTTGTCCCTTTCCCACATCTCCATGTTCAGAGACAGATTTGGGGGGGGGGGCATTCTGCCCCGCCAACCCCAGCTGCTGGGCTCCTGTGACGCTGACCCATGACCTAGCACCTGCCCACCAGAGCTCCCTTCTTGCCGGACAGACCTAGGTCCGTGGAGGCAGGCGTGAACAGCAGATGGCAGGTGGGCACCAGGTGGTCTGGGGAGTGTTCTGGGCTTGAACCAGGAATGAGGAGGCGGGGGGGAGGGGGGGCGGCCCAGCTGCTCCTCCAGGAAGTGGCCTGGGTAGGCTCCAACCCTTACCTCTGGCCATGAGTCTTGAACTTGACCCCCTTACACGGTGCTCACGAGCCCTGCTCCTGGAGAGTGTAGACCCCTTCTTCACGTGGGGGACACCGAGGCTGAGAAAGGCCCCCGGCCCCGTGCACACCGGTGGACACCACATTCAGTTCCACGGCACGTGCCGTTCACAGCGGTCCTTGGGCCGTGGTAGCGAGGGCCACGTGGCCACTTGTGCATCAGAGGCTGAAGCCACCAGCAGGCGTCCGTCCCGGGGACTGGTCCCCACGTGGAAGGCACGGAGGGAGAGGTGCCCAGCTGCTCCCCGGCTTCCCGTCCTCCGCACGCAGCACCCCTTCCGGTAACACCCCTAAGCCGCCGGCTGCAGAGCCCCGCCCGCTCCGCGTGGGTCTGGCCCAAGCCCCCTTCCACCTGAGCTCTGGGCTGCCCCCAGCGGGAAGACGGCTTTGGCAGAGCTAGTCACTCTGAGGTCACTTCAGGAAAGCGAGTCACGGGGGCTTGAGAGAGTCCCAGGATCCTGCACTGGGGGAGGGGCAGCAGGCTTCCTTCCTGTGTTTGCAGTAGCTCTGGGGACCCACGCTCTGTGACGGCCTCTGTCCGGGCGCCTGACCCACACTGAGCAGGGGCGAGAGCCAGAGGGCACGGCACGGGGGTCCCAGTGCCGGCTCCGCTCCCGCTGCTGTGGTCGCAGGAACCCCCAGCCTCACAGAGTCTGACCTGGAGACTCTCAGTGGGCCCTCGTCTGCTCTGTCCGGGAACCCTCCCTGGAGCCCCCTCCCCCACACCGTGGAAAGACATTTGGTCTTAATCATTGTGGTGTGTTTTTCCGATGATGGGGGCTGAGGGGGATGGTGTCCCCGGTGGCAGCTGAGCGGTCAGCCCAGACGAGAGGCAAACAACCCATGACTCAGGCGGGGCACGGCACAGCTGTGACCCGGGGGGCTGCTCCAGACACAGGGCGGCTCCCGGCCGAGGCCCCCCATTTGCCAGCTCGGCCTCGGCTCCCGGGGCTGCACCGCCGACCGAGGCGAGGCGTCTCGTCCCACGCACCCCGAAAGAGCAAACCAAGGGCACGGACCTAAACACCCTGCTGGCAGGTCGGGGAGGCCCCTGTCCCCCCTCAGCCCTGGGGTGAGCCCCATCACGAGCGATTATAACCACATTTCAAACCACAATGTTATACAAATTAGTAGTTTATTTGGCTTTTTAGTAGTACCGTTCCAAAGTTTAACTGGAAGACGAGCACAGAAGCTGCAGAGACATGAAGGAAAGTCACCTGCCAGCAGCCCCCCTGCCGGCACACCCCCTCCCGCCCCAGGCTGACTGCCGCCCAGGGCACCTGGGGAAGACCACGCGGCACAAAGCCAAGGGTGGGGATTTGTGCAATACACACGTTTAGCTTCAAAAAGGAAAACGCGCTGGCTATCTGCCTAGAATATTTCCTATATGGATACAATGGAGGAGAATCCAGTCTCGGTCCAGCCCCAGCGGGTGCTGGACAGCTGTCCGCATGGCCGCAAGTGACCAGGGAGGTGCCACCCGGGGAAGCAGCCCCAGCATGAGCCAGAGACAGGATGCCCGGGGCCCAGGAGTGGGGAGCCACGTCGTGCTCAGGTTTATACACAAATACGGGGAGCCGTACACAAGACTCGTTATATAAAATAGATGTACGTCACCTAGAAAAACCTCGATACAAAGTCTATAAAAATATAAACTGTAGTGAAAAAATATACAAAAGTATTAACATGTTCAACCCATGAAACAAAAACACATCCACGTGCAAGCCGGCAGGTGCCCCCCCAACACGTTGAGGGAATCCCCTTGGCCACGGTACACGCGTTTGGGCAAGAAGTGTCTCCACGAGACCCAGCCTGCAGGGGCCCTGGGCCGGTGCTGAGGCCGTCCCATCGGGACGCTGCCCGCCTGGTGGAGGGGGCAGGAGAGGGGGCCGTTCCGGGCCCTGTGGTTCTGGAGCGACGGCCCCATCCTGTCCCGTCCGGACCAGGCCAAGCTCCCCTCCTGCCCTCCGGACACCCAGAGGCCAGCACCCCTGGCCCGTTCCCCCAACCCCTCGGCTTTCACACCAACTTCCGGCCTCGGACGGACTGCCTGGAGGCAGCGGCACAGCCCGGCCAGCCGCTCCCTGAAACCACGACTCCAGCCACGTACAGTGGGAACCTGGGCCCGATCCAGTCTTTAAGATGCATCTTTCTGGGGCAAGACGGACAAAACCAGCAGCACCGTCACCTCCGGGAAATCGATCCGGAAACTACGGTCTGATCCGGCCGCACAGCCTCACCGCTGTCCCCAGGCCGGCAGCTGCGTGGGGGCCAGGGCAGGGGGTCCTCGAATGGCAGTGAGGACGCCACCAGCCACCCCCAGGAAACGAACAACGGTGCAACGTGTCTGATACCCGAAAATCAAGTCAACCAACCTACGGACGGAAACTCAGTCTGTGGAGATGCGGACCCGGCTTGGACCCTGCTCAACGCTGGTGACAGGACATCCCTACTTGGGAAAAAAGCGCTTCAAATTCCATCGGTTCAGCACTCAGGCTGCATCGAACACATCAACTAAGGGCTGTTTCCAACTTCTCCAGGTAGTGTAAATATCCCACTTGAAGTCATTTCTTTCCTATTTGAGCAATACTGTGCCAGGAAACAGTGTCACACGTCCGCATCAGGGACGGTCCTCGCTGTGATAAAGCAGAAGTCCACTTCCTTGGGCAAAGCCTCTCTCCGGGGCTTCAAACAGCTAGCGCTCCGTCTCCGGAGCTGCCTGGGTGGTGTGACCCCCTCGGCCTCGGGGATGAACAAGGACGCTGCCAGAGCGGATGCCCGTGGGCAGCACTGGGGAGGGGACCCGAGCGGTGCCCCAAGCCCCGGCAGCCGCCTCCCCCCACACCAGCAGGCGGAGGAGACCTCGACTGTCACCCGGAACCTGCACCACGGCCCTGCTCTGTCCCCTCTACCGAGGCCCCAGGGCAGGGCCTGCTTTGCGGGACGGCTCCCTCCACAGACGGTGACTCGGAGCCAGCCAAAAAGAAGGATTTCACAGAGATCTGCGCCAGGCAGAGGGCAGGCTGAGGGCAGGCGAGCCCAGCTGGTGCCCAGGAGGGAGTGTGGGCTGTCTGGAAAGCCAGGCCCTTCGCTGCTTGAAACGCCGTGCACGGAAGGGCCAGTGCTGTTCCAGAGTTGAGGCGAGGCCGCTTGCCCGCAGGGAAGGCGTGTGGGTTTTCTACAGGCCGCTTCTGAGCGTGGGACGCACTTGCTTTTCTAGGAAAGGCCCCTTTTCACTACCCTCGTGCCCCCAGAGCAGCCACACTGTGGCCCGGGAGTGCGCGAAGCACAGTGTGGCTGCTCGGCGGAGGCCCTCAGCCGCACCGGGTGCAGGAGGAGCGAGACAGGGAGGCGCCTGGGACGGGGTCCCGAGGGCGCGAGCCAATGACCAACCCAGCTGACACGTGAAGTAAACAGGGCCTGGAAAACATCCAGCCAGTTCACCTGGGGGCGCACAGACCACGCGAGCCGGGGACAGGCGCAGCCACGTGCCACGGCACGGAAGACAGTTGTAAACAGGACAAACCCCACCGCGAGTGGAAAGGAGAAAGTGCGGTGTGGCCCTGGATGTCTGCCCGGCAGATCTCCAGAGACCACGGGCGTTACATTCGGGCTTTTAAAGGAGCAGAGACGTCTCTGCGGTCACCCTTTGGCACACTTTGGTTGTGAAGGCAAGAGCAGCATCGTGGGGGGTGGGGACGGGGGACTCAGGTGTCCTCCTCATCGCTGACCAGCTCACCCTTATCAGGGCTGGCATCCCGTTCACGCAGGAAGTCCTCCCGGATGGCCTCCAGCTCCGTCAGCTCCAGCCGGACCTTCTCCAGGTGGTAGGCGCGCCGGTTCCGGATCTGGCGCAGGGGGAACGGGTTGAGGTCCCCAAAGGAGATACCGATCAGTTTCCTGGAAGGACACAGGACAGGCACGGAGCGTCAGCAGGGCAGGACACGGGATGGGACCCCAGCAGGTGTATCACCTGGAGGCCAGCCCTTCTCACGCACAGGCTACGGGGCTGGCCCTGAGCCACGGCCTGGACTCAGACACACGCTCGCTCTGTCGTGGGGCAGGTGACGTCCCTTCCCTTTCTGGTTTCTGATTCGTCGTCGATAGGCTGGGATAAGTTAGTGACCTTCCTGAGGTCTGGGGTCACCAGAGCTGCCACCACAACGCGCACACAAGGACAGCGCCTGGCACTTGCCTGTGACTGCAGGGCCGGCGAGCCTGAGCCTTCGGGACCAGCAGAAGGATGGCCCGGAGGGCTGTCCCGGGCCTGACCGGGGAGCAGCGGATACCCAGGCCCACCTGACCGGCACCGTCATACCCAGGAGCCACACAACGAGGCTCGAACACGTCTGCAGACAGATGTGCACTCTATGGGTTTCCTACTATCCTGGGATCAAGGCACTGATTTACAGTAAACGGTTTAAAATCACAGAAACGGGGCTGTAGCTGCTGGCCAGTGGTTTAGTAAGATCAGAATGAGAAGGTGCCCCAGGGCCTGGGGCCGGGTGCAGCCCCCGATTTATCCAGCCCAGGGGCTTCTCTTCCCAGCCACAGGGCCCTGGCGCACCTCCAGACCCAGGAGAGGCTGTGAGGACAGAGCCAGCGGCCACAGGTGGCCTGCCACCATCCACCCACGTGGGCTGCCTTGATGTAAGTTTATTCTAGAAGGTGTAACGTTAAGGGAGGGTGGCATTTCTCCCTACTGAATTTCCAAACACCTACTCCTTAGCCGGACTCCAGAGGACTCCCTGCGTGAGGTCAAAGGTCAGGAAGGCCACCTTCAAATGCCAAGCTTCCCAGACTGTTCTAGAACACAGGCACGTGGGAGAACAGGACAGGCCTGCACCGAGCCGTGCCTCCTACTGGGCTCCACCGGCCGGGGCCGCAGGGGTCTGTGAACGGAAATGTGAGCCCAGACCCGGGACCCGGGGCCACACGACCAGACCCTTTTCCTACAGCCACGAGTCGCAGACTCCACGCACCTGAGAGCTGGCCTCCAGCCCCCTCTATGGGAGGCAAACAACACTAGGTCATTTTCACAGAGCCTCTGGTGGGACCCTGCTGCCGGGGCCTGGTGGCCCAGCGGGCAGGGCAGAACACTCCGCTCTGCGGCCCGGTCAGCAGATGAGAGAGATCCCACGGTCAGCCCAGGCTGAAGGCCCCAGGGGCCCCGACTCGAGACTGGTCTAATCCGTTGACCCGCTGTCTCCTGGGCACACGGGACTCAGCACCTGCGCCCTCCTTTCTTATGGAGCCGCTCGGTTATGTGGAATTGCTGCCCTGGACCCACCGGCCTGGGGAGCTGAGTGAAACACCCGGGGCGCCACCCAGCCACGGGGCCTGAGTTCCTGAGGCCAACGGCCGGGCGGCTGTGCCCGAGGCCGCTCACGAGGTGGCGCTGCAGAGCTTGCTTGCGGGAGGCGCTGCGGGGGGGGGGGGGGGGGGGCACATCCTGCAGCCTGGGCCTGAAGGGAGGTAAGGGGACCCTGACCTGATGGAAGGGAGCGCATGCTCTCGGCCTGCTCTGTCTCAGGCTTTGCTCCCTGGCTTTTCATTTGGCGAAACCGAGGCCACTATCGCCGATATGTCAAGCTGCCTGAAAATCCTTACAAACCGCGATGGCTTCTGGGCTGTCGGGCGTGGCCTCAGCCATCAGCCCCTTTGCTCGCAGCGTCCCCTCCCCGGGACCTGGGCCCAGCCCCTGCCCCAGAGCCCTCCTGCGGCCGGGTTCCCCCAGCGCCGGTGTCCTGAGGGCCTGCGGCTTCTCGCGGGGCCAGCCAAGAAGAGGGGCACCTGCCAGCTTACTGGAGGGCCCTGCGGGCTTTCAAGCAGGTTGTGACACATCAGTGGATGAGAAACCCACGTGGTGAATCATGACAAGCATTTTGTAACAGGAAGGTAGAAACCTCAACATCTAACACAGACCTTTAGCAAGAACCACAGACATTTCAACAAACCGTTTCACTTCTATACGCTCTGGCACGGGCAGTTCACATTCTGATACGAAATGGTCTTATGAGCTACAGTCCAAAAAGTCTGAGGGGCGCCTGGGGGGCTCAGTCGGCTAAGCGTCCAACTTTGGCTCAGGTCACGATCTGGCAGTCTGTGAGTTCGAGCCCTGCATCGGGCTCTGCGCTGACACCGCGGAGCCTGCTTCGGACCCTCTCTCTCTCTCTCTCTTCCTCTGCCCCTCCCCCTGCTTGCATTCTTTCTCTGAGAGATAATTTAAAAAATAGTCTGAAAACGTATGTGAGCCACAGACACTTCTCTGCGGAAAGACTCATGGCTTCCTCACGGGTAGACAAGCCTGACGTGGAACACGGTCATGTGCAGGGAAAGGCGGCCCTGTACCACACGGGCAGCAGTGAACTGTACCCCGCCTTGGCCGTGGGAGCCCCTGGCGAGTCCCCAGGGCAGCCGCCAAACGTGGTCGGGGGCACACGCACAACACGGACACGATCCGCCGAGGCCTGGTGCCCGGGCCAGAAGCCCAGGGTTCCCCAAGCTCCACTTCCTGTCCCATGCTCTAGTCTACCCCCTCCGCCCCCCCGCCCCCCGCCCCCCTTCTCCTCTCCGATGCCAGCCCTCCTGTCTTCCCGACACTTGGGGGATGAAGCCCGTCCTGCTCCGCCACGGCCCCAGACACGCTGCCTCTCGCCTCCACTCCTCAGGATCCCTTTGCCCAGGACACCCTCTCCTTGGGGTCCCCCCGGCCCCGCTCACCCCCACCTTTCCCCTGCACTTGTCCCATCTGGGCTCCCCCCACGGCAGCCCTGAGCCTGTCACGCCAGTGGTCTCCCCTAGGTTGTTCACGGGAGATGTCCGTCCTTGGTCACCGTGCCCCCCGTGCCCCGGACGCTCAGTAAAGGCTTGCTGGACAAATAAAAATGCTGCTTTGCTGCTGGGACTGATGTTCCTTGGAGAAAAAATAAACTGTCCTCCTCTATCCTCCCCCCGCCCCTCCCCATCACTGGAGGCCACCTGGTGTCCCCAGCCTGTCCCCACCCTTTCCTCGGGAAGCAGGGACCAGCGCTCCCGCTCTCGCCACGCCCCCCCGCCCCCAAGGACGCACCTGGCGTCGAGGACAGTGCGCGTGAAGTGACGGAGATACTTGAAAATGGACATGGAGTCCTGCAACCTCAGGATCTCCTCCTCCTTGTATTTAAAAAGAGCCAGGGCAAAGCGGAAAATGACCTGTGGGCGGGACAGAGACACCTGTGAGCAGAGGCACACTTCGGCCCGGCGCGGCTGCTTCCTGTGACCCCGGCCCCACGGTGGCCCCTCACGCACCCGGGCAGCTGGCCACCACCGTGCTGCCCAGAAACCCGGCGAGCAGACCCACCTTTGGTCCCTCATAGAGGAAGGAGTCCCAGATCTTAAAGAGGACGTCACTCACGACGCTGTCCACAAACACCACCAGAAACCAGTTGAACGTGATGAGGGTGTAGTCGACTTTGTGCTGTTCCAGGTGGCTGTGCAGACGGGGTAGCTTCTCGCTCAGGAGGTCTCTGAACACCCGCTGGTCCACCTGGGGAGGGGGGCGGAGGCGGAGGCGTGGGTGCGCTCGGGCACGCCGCCTGAGCCGCGCACGAGGGACCTCACGCATCGCAGGCGCGCCCACCCCCGGGCCTGAAACCCACTCGTGTGCCCCAAACACCCAAGAACACAGGCCGCTATGATCCGCTACTGGGCCGGGGGGAAGAGTCGGCCTGGCCGCTGCACGCGAGATCTGGGGTATATGGGTCACAACCGAGTCCCAGGCCCAAGAGTTAGTGTGACAGCAGCACGGCCGTCCCACAGATGTCACGGGGCACGAAGCACTGCCTGCACCTCCCAGCCGCTGCCGCCCCAGGACACCTGCACGGACCGCTCCAGGGCACGCGACAGCGCCATGTGATGCAGCCGGTGCGTGCTCCCCTAGAGGGGTCTCCCCAGAAGCCTCGCCCCTCTCAGTGGGCAGGGTCAGCACCACCCGCTAAAGACAGCGCCTGCGCATTTGAACGTCGGCCTAGGGACAGCACGCGCCTGAGGCCGGGGCTCAGGCCAGTGCTGGCCACCTTCAGGGGCTGAAGGTGGGCAAGGGAGGACAGCAGACTGTGGGACGTGACCCCGGGATGAGTGACCACCGGACAAGTGCCCACATAACAAGTGACTGTGGGACGAGTGACCCCAGGACGAGTGTCTGCGGGACGAGTGACCACGGAACGAGTGACCATGGGATGAGTGCGGGACAAGTGCCCCCAGAATGAGTGTCTGTGGGACAAGTGCCCACGGGATCAGTGGCCCTGGGACGAGTGACCACGGGACAAGTGACCCCAGAATGAATGACCGTGGGACGAGTGACCATGGAACAAGTGACCACGGAAAGAGTGACCGTGGAACGGGTGACCACGGGATGAGAGGACAAGTGCCCCCAGAACGAGTGACCACAGGACAAGTGACCATGGAACGAGTGACCGCGGGATAAGTGACCCTGGGATGAGTGACCACGGCACAAGTGCCCCCAGAACGAGTAACCATGGGATGAGTGACGGGAACAGACTCCTTCTGCCAGGAGGGGTAGGAATGGGCTGAAGAGGAGGGGCGAGAAGCCACCCCCACAGCGCAAGAGGCGCCCTGTATCCGTCGGGCGGCAGGCGGCACCTCGCACTGGAGGCTGTCCAGGCGCAGAGGGCCGGGTGCGGAGCAGCCGGCAGCAAGCACCGCTCGACCTGTGTTCAGCTCCAGCCCCGCCGGCTCAGGAGGTGGCAGGACGCGGGGGGGGGGGGGAGGGGGGAGGAACGCGCCGGGGGACACCAGGGGACACCGGGGGACAGGGTCCTCGGCGCCGGCCGGGTCCTGGTGCACAGCGGATGGAACGATGGAGAAGGCGCGAGCAGCCGGCAGGGATTTGGGAAGCAGGGTGCCGTGGGGGCAGAGGGGCACAAAAGCTGTCCCCGCTTCAGGGCGGCCCACGCGGTGCCCCCTGTAGGACACATACAGTCCACGCACTGCCCCGACGGGACGCGGCAGCCACCGAACGGGGCAACTCGCCGGAGCCGTGACGCGAAGCAGCCAGGACACCTCACGCCCCCAACGTCCATACCTAAGGGGAGGTGGGGGAGGAGCAAAAAGGGAGCACATCAAAATGCCAACCGTCGTCTCCCTGGTAGAGTAACGCAGTTTTCATCCTCCTCTTACCGCCTTTCTGTGTCACCTGCTTGCTCCTCGGGAGCTTCTGCGACTTTCTCAGTTGGGGAGAGAGTCTCTTCAGTTTACGATTCCCTTTCCGTGACAACACGAGGCACAGTTCATCTCAAATCCACATACTTAAGATAGGTTTTTCCCTTCTGCCTGTTGTAACTGCGAGTTTTTTTTTAATTCTGAACATTATGACAGACCCTTAAAGCATCGTCTGAATCTGACGTCAAGCACTCCACAGGAGGGGAGTCTGACGCTCATCTGACAGATGTGGAAACTGGGGCACGGGGCCACGCCCCCACAGGGGGGCGGGCCTGGCTCAAGGGAAGGAAGACAAAGGCTCCTTCCTGACGCTGGAGTAAGTTTCGGAGTAAGACCTTCTTGTTCTGAAACACAGTCATCTGAGATTTTGAGTCTCTGAAGCTACCGGCTCCCAGGCGTCTGTGATACACAGAACATTATTTACTGGCCCCCCCACTCCCACAAAACAGTGACTGCTGCTGTTAACTGCTCACTTCCTAGTTTATACACTGGCGAAACTAGCCTCTCAGTCGCTTAGCAAACTGAAGCGGTCACCGGAGGACCAGATGACTCTCCTGGGATCACTGGGCCCAGAGCCCAGGCCCTGCTCTCCTCCCCGGCCTTCCAGGAGGAGTGGACAGAGGTCCAGACCCCAGCCTGGGCCTTGGTGGTAGCTCCTCAGGCAAGGTACTTAGCGTCTCTGAGCTCCGCTTGTCTCCCAAGGAGGAGGGGGACCGTGATGCCTGCATCCGGATGGTTTTATGCAGACGCGAGGGGGGCTCGCTAAGTGCCCCCGGCCGGAGAGCTCGCTCACACACGCTCCGCGCTCACCGTGCCGCGTGCCCGCGACATTGAAATGAACGTCAGGGCTGCTGACCAGCTACAGGACCAGCAGGCACATGGGGAGGGTCCCGTCAGACGAGCGCTGTCCCCGAGGCCCCGGACCAGAGCAGCGGGCGGCCCCAGAGGGGCAGGAAGCAGCACCGAGGAAGCGGTGCTCAGCGCTCAGAGCGGGTGCTCTCCAGGACGCAGGCAGGGCAACGGTGACCTAGGGAGTCACGTCTTCACCCGAGGTCAGGGCATGACTGGTAAGCAGGTGTTCCGTCACAAGAGGGCACGGCTGACCCCAAGAGTGACAGTTATACAGGAAGGCAGGGCACCCTGACAAGGGTCAGGGGTCAAGGGGGAGCAGGGATGAGAGCCACCAGGCAGGTGGCAATGACCAGAAGCTAACCGCAGGGATGCAGGGGGCGAGAAATGAGGGGGAGTCCAGGCTGGTGGGCTAGCGGCCGCAGAGGGCAGGCAGTGACAGAGGCAGAGGCCACGATGGACCCGGTCTGAAGGCGGATGTGCAAATCTAAAGCAAAACTCAGGCAGGGGCCAGCCAGGCGGACAGAACCTACCTCCAGTATTCACAACCGAGACCCTGAGGGATTTTACCCAGGAAAGTCACACAGTGACAGAGAAGCTGAGAAGCCAGGCGGCTGCTGGCGGCCCAGAGGCAAGGGCAGGAAGTCACCCCCAGACTGGAACAGGGAGGTCCCTCCCACACGGGGGCGGGGATGGGGGACAGCAGACAGGAGTGGGCACCGCGGAGTCAGACCCACTGACGGGCAGTGCCCGTGATGAGAGGGGAGAGAACTACCGTCAGTCCCCTCCTGCCACCCGCCTATCCCCCGCCGGTGCCTCTGCTGGCCTCCGCAGGGCCGTGAAGGTCAGGCCTACGAGCAGGATTGCTAGTTGGGGAGCAGGGACAGTGGCCCCAGCCCGGCCCAGGGGAGGGGCCCCGGGCTGCTCTGGAGCCAGAACTGCCCCCGAGGAGACAAGCCTGGGCTCTCCCGCCCCTTCGCCCTCGGGCGCCGGGTGTTGTGGGCATGTCTCCCGCCAGGGGGGGTGACTGCCAGCCCCGCTGCCTGCTCCCAGGAAGGAAGTGACCACGGCAGAGCCCCGATGCAGCCCGTCGGCATGAGACACGGGTCTGTCACAGGGGTCCCTGCTGGCCTGGCCGAGACTTCCTGAGAACCACACGGCCATCTGGGACCCATCCCACTCGAGCCACCTTCCTGTCCCTGGTCTGGGGGCTCCCCCGCCTCCCTGCTCCCTCCCTGGTCCTTCACAGGTGCCCCCCCTCAGAAATCTCTGGCTTGCCTACTCCTGTCCCCGGGCTCCCCAGGAAGGCTGCACTGGGGAGAGCGCACGGCTATGGGCGGGGGAGGGACAGCTTGTGCTGGGGAGAGAGCAGGGCTATGGAGAGGACACCTGTGCTCAGGGAGGGAGACAGCAGGACTGCAGGGGATGGGGGGGGGGGCGGGGAACAACTGTGCCCGGTGGGACTTTCCCCGCCCGGTCACACTCAGCCAGGCCCGGGGTCTGCAGCACGCCCTCCTCGTACGTCTGTTTCAAGGCTCAGCACGCACGGGAGCCCCTCCCCCACCGAAGTTAAATTCACCACGTGTCGGCTGGACTCTCCAGGCCGCTGACTGACACGCGGTGTTTCTAGCCGTACCTGGGACCCCAACAGCGTCTTGGTGTAATAGTCTCGAGGCATGAAAACTTCTACTATGGTGACCAGACACCAGAACGCGTCTTCTTGCTCCAGGTACAGGAGGGCCACCGCCACCAACCTGTAAACAGACGGACAGCAAGGTGAGGGCCAGCACCCCGCACACCGGGGCCCGGGCCACACGGCTGGTCAGCCGCAACGCGCGGTCTGCTTACACAGGCGCGGCCACCTCCAGTCCCCCAACAAAGAACAAGCAACTTCCTGCACGAGCAACACATTCGTCCTTTTCTTTCTTTTTTAAGTCATCTCTGCCCCCAATGTGGGGCTCAACCTCACAACCCCGAGATCAAGAGTCACGTGTTCCACCAACCGAGCCAGCCGGGTGCCCCAAGTGAGGCACGTCCGACTCTGGATTTCAGCTCACGTCATGACTGCGTGGTTCATGGGTTCGAGACCCGTGTCGGGCTCTGTGCTGACAGCACAGGACCTGCTTGGGATTCTCTCTCTCTCTCTCTCTCTCTGCCCCTTCCCCCTCTCAAAATAAACACTAAGATAAACGATGTTTGAGAAACAAAGGTACTGCTCCCGCCAACCCTTTCATTTGGTTTTCGTTTAAGGATGCTGAAATTCTTTCCCGATGATCAACCAGCCTCGTTAAAAAAAAAAAAATGCTTAGCTAATGCAGCTCTTTTGTGCACAGAAAGTCCAGGGGTGAGTGTACGATGGGTTACAGAGAACCACGCCGAGGGGCTTTCAGAAGGAGCTGCGGCCACGGTGTGCGTGCACGTGGGGGCAGGAGCCTGAACAATGGTTAGCTTGCTCGTAAAGGAAACCTGGGTTCAGCCGTTACACTGTCCCCAGTCACGGACCTGTCCAGTGATCCCAGGCTTGACTCCCAGTAGGCATTCAGGCAGGATCTGGACACAAAGCAACGAGAAAAAAAGCCCTTCTCTCTGCATCTGAAATCCAAGCGCCTCTGCTCTGACAGCTTCTGTGCCTCGCTTACGGGAAACCCTAACCCTACTTCTCCGAGGCTGGTTACGGTCTTTTTCTTCCTCACATAAAATTACGATGGATTCACCTCGAATTAAGACCTTAAAACGAGGGACGTGGGGTCGGCGGAAGGGGATGCCTCAGGCAGGCCTGACCGCACGGGCCGCAGGCAGGTGGCCACGGCAGGGACGGACAGGAGAGACGGCAAGTCCGCAGCACCCAAAGGTGTGGGGAGCGGGGCCAGGGGTCTGCAGTCAGCACAGCCTGCAGGACGTCACTTTAACCAAGTTTCAAGAAGGTAGGCCTGGATCACTCACAAAAGGCTAACATTCTTCTACCCAAGTTCTGGGTTCTCAGGAGGCACATGTAAAATATTTGGGGGAAAACCCCAATAAAATGCTTAAAGTTAAGAGGCCCTAAGGGTGACGGGGTGCGGATGATGGGGGCAATTTTCTGGAAGTTTTACTGTGGAAGAGGAGGTTTCACAGTAGCGCCAGACGAACGGGGCGCCAGCGTCGCCCCCAAACAGGCGTGCCAGAGGGATCCGCTGGCCCTCGGAGGGTTGTGGCTTCTGGAAACTGTTAGACTGGGTGTTCCACATGAATCGTGGATTCAAAGAGAACTAAACCGTTCCTTACATCCTGTTTACAGCTTTTGTTCTTTTAACGGGGGCGCAAAAGGGCAGCCGAATCCATCACTTTCGGGGCACAGACAGCATATCCGTCCTCCCCACCACAGAGGCAGGTGACTTCCTTGGGAACTGCCTAGTGTGAACACGCCAGCTGAAACCTTCCTTCTGCAGCACGGCCACTCAGACACAAACACACGGCCCTTACTGGAGGTCAGTATCTGGCACAGAGGGGGAGTCAGGGCCTGCGAGCGGCCAGAATTAACCGTCAGCATCCACAACTCAACGTGTGCGCTTGGCTTATGGCAAAACTCCTAACGCACGCAAGCACACACAGCTTCTTCACGCTTCAACGTATCTCCCGCTCCCGCTGCACGGACAGAGCATCACTGGACGAACGCAGGGCCAGCGAGTGCAGAAAGCACGTCAGCCACAGACACCAGGCACCAAGCAGCCACGGCACGCAGCCCCCTGCGGCGCAGACCCCGGGGCCTCCGGTGGCCTCGTCCCGCCCTAGCCCGGCTCCGAATGAGGAGCGACGAGGTGGGCGGCCTCCCAGTGTCCTCCGCCTATGGAAGCAGGGACGTGCGTGAGACCCGCAGACTCTCGTCCACAGGTGCCAGGTTCCAACCAGCCGCAGAACCATCTGGGGCAACTTCTCAACTCACGAAGATGCTGGATGAACGAGGAATGGCCACCAGCATCCGCTTCGTGCGTTATGAGCGTAAAATCATATAAAATTATAATTGAAAGTATAGTGAGATCAAACTTCTGGTCAAACCCTGAGCCTCGTGAGGAACCAGAACAAGAAATGTAGTTGCTTCAGATAACGTCAATTTGGCAGTGGCATTGTTTTCGTATTTTACTTTTTTCAAGTTTATTCATTTGGAGAGAGAGACGGAGAGAGATCCCGAGCGAGGGAGGAGCAGAGAGAGATGGAGAGAGAATCCCGAACAGGTTCGGAGCGGTCAGCACAGAGCCCCACACGGGGCCTGAACTCACGAACAGGGAGATGGTGCGCTGAGCCGAAGTCAAGAGTCGGCTGCTCAAGGGACCGAGCCGGCAGGCGCCCCAGGGGACGCTGCGTCACTCGGCCTAGCCGACCGCAACTTCCCCGCAGGGGAGGGGCCCGGCCCGTCCGGTGGGGGGCACGCAGGAGCAGCGTGGGGCCGACACCCACCTGTTCAGACCCTGGCAGTAGCCGATGTCCGGGTTCCTCCAGGAGAAGGCCAGCAGGACGTTGCGAAGCTTCTGTATGCCCTCCGAGGTGGGGCAGGAGTAGTGCTTGTTGTTGGGCAGGGTGCGCAGCAGGTCAAGCTCGATCTGCTTGGAGGCCGGGTTCTGCTTCTCCAGCGCCTTCTGGAGCAGCGTCTGGAAGTACCCGGGCTCGGCGCTGCCCTTGAACTTCCGGGTGTGGAGGTCCACGCACCACTTCCACACCTTGGAACGGTGCTCGTGCGGGATGCCCGCCCGGATCAGGTTCTTCAGCTCCGGGGAGCACGCCATCTCCCTGTTCATCGTGCTCGCAAAGTAGTTTTCCCACTTGACGCCGGTGGACACTTCCTGGTTTTCCGTGAGGTGCAGCGTCTTCAGGTCCAGCGCGCGGACCTTGGCCACCAGCTTCTCCTCCTCGTCGTCCTCTGGGACGGTCCTGAACCCGTAGATGTCGTACTCGCTGTTGAGAAAAACAGGAGGAAAATAAAATGATGTGACTTCCACAAAAACGGCACAACGGCAAAGAGAGCCAGCCACATGCACGTGGCCCCGTGACCCGGGCCCCGGCGCTGGAGCGGCCAGGAGAGACTGAACGTCTCCGTAAACGGGGTCAGGACAACCGGCTGTCTGCGCGGGGGCAAGTTGGACTAGACCTCTTCTTGATACCAAGAGAAAAAGGGAATCCGAGGGTGTGGAAAGCACAGCGGAAGACGCCGGCGTTACTGGGAGATTCGGCCACGCTGATGCACGCGTGTGTGTACGTCACACCTGGACGGACGAGAAACTTTTGTGTTGGAAAAGCGTCATTTTAAAAAGCGGAAAGACGAGGGAGAAAACATTTGTGTGGATATCAGGGACGTGGAAGGCAGGACAGTGGCCCCGAGGACGTCAAACCCCAGGGCCTCACACCCGTGACGAGGTCGCCTCACAAAAGGCATTCACGGCGGGGAGCTCACCCCGGGTGTTCCAGGGGCCAGCGTGTGCACAGGAGCCCTTCACGGTGGGAGTCGAAGGAGAGGGGCCGCGTGGCCCACTGTCGCCGGCTGCGGAAGGAAGCGGGGGCCGGAGCCCGGGCACGCAGCGGCCTCCAGAAGCAGGGGCTGAACGCCACGCCCGGCGGCCCGGGGAATGCGTTCCGCCGACAATCCCGTGACCATGTGCCGCGGGGAAGGAGTGCAGCCCAGGACACGTCGGCCGCCGGCAGAAGCCTAAGTGCGGCGCTGGAAGCCGCGAAGTGTGTGGCGACCCGCCAGGCCGGCCACGGGAAAACCAGCACACGGGCCTTCCGTGCCCTGCTGCTCCGGAAACCCGCCCTGGCGCGGCTGCAGCTGTGTCCCCTGCAGGTCGGGGATCCCCCTTCCACTCTACACCCGGCAGGACGGGAGCTCGCACACAGACAGGCAGACCCACGAGCCACGTGTTCGCCCGCCTCATCTGGTAAAGGGAGCACGGAAGGAACCACGAGGGGAAGGAATGAAGACACCGAGGCCCGGGCACCACACGTCCCCCCCTACCGGGAAGGTACTCGAGGCAAGAACGAAATGCCCGGAGCCACACGTATCCCCCTGTGCGATTTCAGGAAGTTAACGCTGAAGGCAGGCAGTTGCGAAAACACAGAACGTGGTGGGATGCGCATGTTAAAAAGTGTCATCAGGGGCGCCTGGGTGGCTCGGTCGGTTGAGCATCTGACTCTGGATTTTGGCTCAGGTCGTGATCTCGCGGTTCGCGGGTTCGAGCCCCGCGTCGTGCTCTGCGCTGATAGCGTGGAGCCTGCTGGGGATCCCCTCTCTCTCCCTCCCTCTCCGCCCCTCCCTGGCACATGTGCACACCCAGACACACTTCCTCTCTCCAAGTAAATACACTTACGAAAGAGGGCCATCAGTTAGAAGTTAGAAACGCATCCTGGAGTGTTTTAAGGTGAAAAGACAAAATGAGTGGCATTTGCCTTAAAATAACTACAGGAAAAAACCTTGGGGGAGGGGAAGACGAAACCAGACCGGCCAAACACTGGTAACTGCTGACGGTACACGTGGGGTGTTGCTGGCCGTCACTTTGTAGGCTTGAAATTTTCATCAAGTAAAAACGAGTCCGTGCGTACAGTCAGCGTTCTAGTTACACGCGGTTTGAACGCGTACGATGTACACAGCGAGGGCCCGACGGCGCACGAGGGAGGGAGGAAGGACGGTGTCTCCAGAGCCGCCAGCCGGGGTGCCGTCCGCGGGCCCTGTCCTTGCCCCCGGGCACCATGACCGTGGCCAGCACGTCTCCCCCACGGCCTCAGCCTCCCGTGCGGCACGAGGGTACACGCACCCGCCTCGCCGAGCCCGCACGGCTCCTGGCGCACAGGCCTCGGCAGTGCGGGTGCCGCGCTTGAGCGCAGACGCGGGGAGGTGGTGCTGACCAGGCTTCACCGGGGCGGGAGGTGCGAGGCCCCTGCAGCAGGGCCGTCCCGGAGCGGCCAGCGGAGGAGACAAGAGGAGACGGGACCGAATCTGCACGTTCCTCCGTGTCCAACGTCTCACGGATCTCATTCTTCAGAAACTACTACTTAAGGACCCCAGGGGAGAGCCGGCACGGGCTTCCAGACTCCGCCATTTTCTAACATGTGCGACACTGTGCGTGTCCAAGTGTGTCCACGGCACACGTCGGAGCCTCAGTGGGTGCTGGGCCGCCGAGCCAGGCCACCCAAGCGTTTTCCCCACTCGGGGGCCCCCGTGCTCTCAGATGCGGTGACGGCTGTCATGTTCACGCTGCCTTTCCCGCCACAATGCCATCGGGTGCAGCTGTGTCTCGGGACGGGGCGCCTACTCGCCGGGACACGGCCTCGTGTCCCGCTCCCCGTGAACGGCCGCTGTGGCTGCAGCAGGGGGCTTCAGGAGGGGGTCCCACCACCCGCCAGCACCTTTACCTGACGAGACGAGGCTTCACGAATGCCTGCTCCGGCTGCTCCGGGCCCTCCACCTGCAGAGCGTCCTCCAGCAGCTGGGCTATGACCTCGCGGGAGGGCCCCTGCTCTTCCGAGCACACGGGCGTCTTCATTTCTTGCAGCAGAATCAGGTATTTGCTTTCTATCTGGCAGAGCTTGGCTTCCAGGCTGGAATACTACAGATAGCATGGGGGTTACCTCCGTCCCGACCGACGCGGGATACACAACCCTTAGGTACATCGGGCGGCCGATGAATGACAAGCCCCCAACTACCAGGAGGAGAGGTGGGGGGGCCGTGTGGAGGACAAGAGATTAATTTATGTCACCGGCCACCCGTCACATCCCCTCCCTTCTGGGGCTCCGGCACCAAGGACCCGATGCCAACACCCACATGGGTCCTGGACGGCCGAAGGGAGCAGCAGGAACCAGAGCACGAGCCGGTTCCTGAGGTCATGTCGTGTCCCTGGCATGTGGGCCATGAGCAGGCGCCCGCGTGGCACCCACGCTTTCCCAGGACCCTGTGCCTGGGACCAGCTCCCGTCCGCCGCCGCCTCAGACAAGACAGACACCGAGGAGAACACGCAGGCACAGGTCGGGGGACGGGGTGACGGCTGTCACGTTCACGCTGCCTTTCCCACCACGATGCCATCAGACTCTCGCACCGCCACCATTGGGCTGGCAGCGAGGTGTCCTCCCCCTTCCCCGTTTACAGGTGGGAAATCGACCCCCACCACAGCTAAAATCACAATCCAAGGAGCCTTCCTTTGGGGGCCTCAGAATAGGATTTAAGCTTTTTTGTGAATCCCGTTATACGTGCAGATGGGACACAGCAGGGCGCCTCAGATGAGACCAAGCACCCAGCCCTCTGCGCTCCCAACGATTCGGGGTCGTGACCACACCCCCCCCACCGGCAGCAGGACAGGGTTGCGGGCACCCGCTTCCGGAAGGCTTGGGTCCCCCGCCACCAGGACACAGAGCCGCGCCCGACCCACCTTGGCCATCAGGTCCCGCTCCCTCCTTTCTGCGTTTCTCCGCAGCGCCGAGAGCTCCAGAATTTCCTTGTTGAGAAACTTATTCTGGGTTTTATACCCCTGGAGGCTGTCCTGTTGGAAGAGAAGACCCGTCGATTCACACCAGCTGAAGGCTGATTATTCTACATAATTAATATTCCGCCCCTGCAATTAAACGGTCCCGCTGAATTAGGGCCGACCACCGCCGCGGCCACCAGGACCCACGTCCCCGCTCTGTGCAGACACCTACCTGCACTCACGTCCCTCACACTCCATTCTTTCCTAAGCAGACAGACAGCACACTTTCTGCGGGTGCTCATTTTTACTCACCCACTTTGCACACCGCACACGCCCTCAACTAGAGACCCACACCTGCAACTGACA
This sequence comes from Puma concolor, assembly GCF_028749965.1. Classification (NCBI taxonomy): domain Eukaryota; kingdom Metazoa; phylum Chordata; class Mammalia; order Carnivora; family Felidae; genus Puma; species Puma concolor. The sequence goes on from NC_141672.1 coordinate 148,940,322, forward strand.
GCGGGTGAGGCGCTCCGGAGAGCACGTCCCTCCCGTGTCCACGTGGAAGACGTCAAACTCTGGCCCAGCTGGAAGGGAAGTACAGCGAACCCAACATACCCTTCACCTAAATTCACCAATGGTTAACGTCTGCCGCATCTGCCATGTTTTAAGAGGCCTCACGGGCCGGCGACAAGCTCTACCAAACGTGGGGACACGTTTGGCTCTGGCCTTGAAGCCTGAGGACAGGAAGCCTGAGCCGGACACGTGCTGCCGGGCGCAGCCCTTCATCAGTGTGCTTCTCCCGCTCTGCCGGGGCTCCCAGGGAGGCTCTGGCCACTCGGCCTTGGCCACAGCCACAGGAAAATTCGGGGGCCGGCCGGGAGTGGCCAGGGAAACCGCGGGCTCCTGGACCCTCACGGGACAGAAGCCAGGGCCGTTCCCCGAGACGTGCCCCAGGCTGGACATCGCCGTGGGGCTGGTGGCCCATAACCAGCCTAAAACCCACAGAGAAAATGACGTTTCCGTGATCCCTTCAATCGCTAACATTCGCGGGGCACTTGCTAGGGATTACGGGTCAGCATGACACTCCTGATCTGCCTGCACCACGACAATTGCTGGGCAGCCGTCCCCAGGTCTCCGCTGCCCGGGTGAAGACGGAGCCTAGGGGCCGGGATCCGGCCTCTGAGAGCCAGGCCGCTGGACCCCGGGCCACTGGCCACCGCCTGACTGATACACGCACACCTTCTGAGTCCGTGGGACCACATGTCACGACAGGCCCGCGAGACACCTAAATCTAGCCCCACAGAAGGCCCCGATCCCCTTCCGCGGCCTCAGTCTCGCCCTCCTGGTGGGTGAGAGCTGCTGGCGGCAGACGGAGGAGAGGGAGCACCGGGCCAAGTGCGGCACATGCCCGAGCCCGACGGACCGAGGCCGAGTGACACAAGGGGGTGGGTGACAGCAGGAGAGCAGACCAACAGTGTCTTCCTTGGGAGGGCCTGACTGTTCATCACAAGGACGGTCTCCCTACGGTGACGATCACACCAGGGAAGCCCCGTGAGCACCAGGAGCCCGATCCCCGCGAGACCCCCGAGGGGAGGGCTGGGTCTCAGGTGAACACACTGGGCAGAGAAGGGGCCCCACCCGCCGTGGGGGGGCTCGCAGGCGCCACAGCTGGGCTTGAACGCAGGCCAGGTCTGGCTCCAGAGCTGCGTCTAGACCCCCACGAGTGCCGGCCCACGTCTCTTCCCTGCTGCTCACCCTCAGTGCAGCTGTGGTTCTGCCTCTGTCTCTGCTTTCAAGCCACACTGGGTGCCACGGGGGCGGGGGGCGGGGTGGGGAGGGACACACCGTGCGCTTCCAGCAGAGCGCAGAGCCCGGCGCGTGGCCGGACAAACGAACAAGGCCGCAAGCGTGAAGGCCCACGCGGAAGGAGCAAATCGCAGGAAGGAGGACAGGGCGGCACAAGGGGATGGGGACACAGTCACAGGACGGGCAGCCCCAAGTCACAGCGAGGACAGCGCCCACCGAGCCGGGCTATGGTGCCGGACAAAGCAGGGATCGACCTGCTCCGGGCACAGAATTACGGAGCCACGGAAAAGGTCTGGAAGGAAGTATGAGAAAGATAAAGTCCTTAAATTCTAGGCTGGAAAAATATGACGACCAACGTTTACTCCCTCCTCAAAATACCCCGGAAAGTGACCCTGTCTGTATCAGACCAATGAGAAGAGCTCGCGGGTTCCAAACAGCACGAACCTACAGGCGGCAGACACGGACTCTTGACTGAGAAACCCGGAAACGATGGTGACAGTGACATGACAGAGTGCCGCCGACACACACAGACGGTCCCCCACAAGGACGTTTAAACTCGGGGACAAGGGAAGCAATCAGCGTGGGAACCACAGCAAGTCCCTACTTCCATCCACAACCCCTCACGCTGCGTTCAATTCCTGCAGTGCCACGGAGAGCCACGCAGGTGAGCGTGTGGGGCCAGAGAGCCAGCGCAGGGGTGAGGGTGTGGGGCTGGAGAGCCAGCACAGGGGTGAGAATGCGAGGCTGGAGAACCAGCACAGGGGTGAGCGTGTAGGGCCGGAGAGCCAGTGCAGGGGTGAGGGTATGGAACTGGAGAGCCAGCGCAGGGGTGAGGGTTTGTAACTGGAGAGGCAGTACAGGGGTAAGAGTGTGGGGCTGGAGAGCCAGCACAGGGGTGAGGGTGTGGGGCCGGAGAGCCAGCGCAGGGGTGAGGGTGTGGGGCTGGAGAGGCAGCACAAGGGTAAGCGTGTTGGGCTGGAGAGCCAGCACAGGGGTGAGGGTTTGTAACTGGAGAGGCAGTACAGGGGTAAGAGTGTGGGGACGGAGAGCCAGCACAGGGGTGAGCGTGTAAGGCTGGAGAGCCAGCGCAGGGGTGAGGGTGTGGGGCTGGAGAGGCAGCACAGGGGTGAGCGCGTGGGGCCGGAGAGCCAGCGCAGGAGTGATCATATTGGGCTGGAGAGCCAGTACGAGGGTAAACATGTTGGGCTGGAGAACCAGCACAGGGGTGAGGGTGTGGGGCTGGAGAGCCAGCACAGGGGTGAGAATGCGAGGCTGGAGAACCAGCACAGGGGTGAGCGTGTAGGGCCGGAGAGCCAGCGCAGGGGTGAGGGTGTAAGGCTGGAGAGCCAGCACAGGGGTGAGGGTGTGGGGCTGGAGAGCCAGCACAGGGGTGAGAATGCGAGGCTGGAGAACCAGCACAGGGGTGAGCGTGTAGGGCCGGAGAGCCAGCGCAGGGGTGAGGGTGTAAGGCTGGAGAGCCAGCACAGGGGTGAGGGTGTGGGGCTGGAGAGCCAGCACAGGGGTGAGAATGCGAGGCTGGAGAACCAGCACAGGGGTGAGCGTGTAGGGCCGGAGAGCCAGCGCAGGGGTGAGGGTGTGGGGCTGGAGAGCCAGCACAGGGGTGAGAATGCGAGGCTGGAGAACCAGCACAGGGGTGAGCATGTAGGGCCGGAGAGCCAGCACAGGGGTGAGGGTGTGGGGCCGGAGAGCCAGCGCAGGGGTGAGGGTGAGTGTGTGGGACTGGAGAGCCAGTGCAGGGGTGAGAATGCGAGGCTGGAGAGCCAGCACAGGGGTGAGAATGCGAGGCTGGAGAACCAGCACAGGGGTGAGCGTGTAGGGCCGGAGAGCCAGCGAAGGGGTGAGGGTGTGGGGCTGGAGAGCCAGTACAAGGGCCGGCGAGCCAGTGCAGGGGTGAGGGTGAGCATGTAGGACTGGAGAGCCAGCGGAGGGGTGAGCATGTGGGGCTGGAGAGCCAGCGCAGGGGTGAGGGTTTGGAACTGGAGAGCCAGTACAGGGGTAAGAGCGTGGTGCTGGAGAGCCAGCACAGGGGTGAGGGTGTGGGGCCGGAGAGCCAGCGCAGGGGTGAGGGTGAGTGTGTGGGACTGGAGAGCCAGTGCAGGGGTGAGAATGCGAGGCTGGAGAGCCAGCACAGGGGTGAGAATGCGAGGCTGGAGAACCAGCACAGGGGTGAGCGTGTAGGGCCGGAGAGCCAGCGAAGGGGTGAGGGTGTGGGGCTGGAGAGCCAGTACAAGGGCCGGCGAGCCAGTGCAGGGGTGAGGGTGAGCATGTAGGACTGGAGAGCCAGCGGAGGGGTGAGCATGTGGGGCTGGAGAGCCAGCGCAGGGGTGAGGGTTTGGAACTGGAGAGCCAGTACAGGGGTAAGAGCGTGGTGCTGGAGAGCCAGCACAGGGGTGAGGGTGTGGGGCCGGAGAGCCAGCGCAGGGGTGAGGGTGAGTGTGTGGGACTGGAGAGCCAGTGCAGGGGTGAGAATGCGAGGCTGGAGAGCCAGCACAGGGGTGAGAATGCGAGGCTGGAGAACCAGCACAGGGGTGAGCGTGTAGGGCCGGAGAGCCAGCGAAGGGATGAGGGTGTGGGGCTGGAGAGCCAGTACAAGGGCCGGCGAGCCAGTGCAGGGGTGAGGGTGAGCATGTAGGACTGGAGAGCCAGTGGAGGGGTGAGCATGTGGGGCTGGAGAGCCAGCGCAGGGGTGAGGGTGTGGGGCCAGGGAGCCAGAGCGGGGGTGAGGGTGTAGAACTGGAGAGCCAGCACAGGGGCGAGCGTGTGGGGCTGGTGGCCGACCACCCCGCCTGGACCCCAGGGCCACACAGAGGCTCCAGAGAACCTTCCTCCTTCTTGAGCTCTCGTGGATTTTGGAGCCACAGGCTTTAAAAACTGGGGAGAAATGTTGGAGGAAAAGGTCACGAAATCACTAAGTGACCGAAACCACCTGCCCACCATGCCACAGAAAAAAGAGAGTAAATAAGGGCGAGAAACCTAACCCGGATCAACTCCGTGGGTCCCCACAGGGAGCTGCATGGACACAGGACAAGCCGCTCCATCCCGCACGTGCTCTGGCTGGGCCCGCGTGTGTCCCCACAGAGCATGCTCGGCGGGGCCGGCAGGCAGACGCTGCCAACACAGGCACGCTCACAAAACGTCAACTCCAGTCCACGTTAAACAAGGTGGCGTGAAACGTACATCACCCGCGCGGCGCGGGTCGGGCACGTTCCAGGCCGTGTGCGCGAGCAAGGCCGGCCCACTGGCAACGCTGACTGAGACATGTCGCCGAGAAGCCGTCACTACGGAGGCCCTGCACATGTCCCAGTGATGCTGCTGTCAGCCCAGTGTTAAGTCCCGTTTTAGAATTCTCTGAGAGACCCCCCCCCCCACCCCGCCACGTCTGCCACTTGCCATCCTCTGCACTGACGGGGGCAGGCGCTCCCGGGCACACGGCGGGGCCTCGCCGACAACCTCAAGGTGGCGGACCTTGGCCTCCGAGGATACACTACACTCAGGGGCCAAACACCCTCGGTGCCAAGGTGTCTACACAACGAGGGTAGCCAGGTGAGGAGCGTGTTGGGGACGGGACACACCTGCAGCTGGAGACCCGTGTGGGGTCGACTGGACTACACCCAGGGTCCCTGTGGGGCCTGACGGACAGACCACGGGCCCTCAGCTCTCCTGGCGAGGGGGGGGCTGGCAGGCTTCTCCGCAGGCACGGAGACCACCCCTGCCTCCCACAGCAGCGCGCTCCCCCGACCTGCCAACGGGTCCGCACCCTGGGGACAACCCAGAGACCCAACGCGTTCAGGAAGTAGCACCCTCCCCAGGGCCAGCGTGGCCACAGGGGCGCCGGCTCCGAGCGGGCCTGTGGGGCAGCCGACCCCACGCTCCGCTCCCCCACCAGGCACTGAGGCCGGCACCCCTGCGCGACATCGAGGGGCCGCCCGCACCGCCTGTCTGAACCCCGCCCAGCAGCCGGAGCCCACACCCCACTTACTTTCAGCCTGTCCAGCTCCAGCTGCTCCCTGCTGGCGGGGGAGCCGGGCACCCCCGTGGGGGATGACGTACTGTCCTCGCTCTCGCTGAGCTGGCGCGACAGCTTCATGATGACCTCGTCCTTGGCCTGGATGGTCTCCACCAGCATCCCCAGCTGCTCGCTGAGCTCGCCCACCTTGCCCTTGAGCGTCCTCACTTCCTGCTGCAGACTCTCCCTCTCCAGGGTGAGCCTCTCCAGCTGGCCGCTGAGGCCCAGGATCTGGTCATCCTTGCGGTGCAGAAGGTCGAGCGCGTCCTTCGGGACCCCCTCGGAGAGCCGGCTGCTGGCGAAGTATTTGTCATACTGGGACGACCGGACCGTCTGCTGCAGCAGCCGCACAAGCTCCTGGAGCCGGAGGGGAGAGCAGGGACCGTGAACAGGTGCAGGGGGCAAGGCGGGGCGGAGGGAATGCGGAAACCCCACTGGGAGCGTGTTAGTAGCGAACCTCCTCTCGAGGGGTCTCGGAAACAGAGAGGAAGAGACGTTAGCCGGCGGAGCCTGTCTGCAGAGAACGGTAATAGGAAACAGGAAACAAACACGCGAACTGTGATCAGCAACAGGTCCCAGTGAGCGCACATCGGTGTTTAGAAAACGGGGGCTCTAAAACCTTAAGCCTCAGCTCTCGTCGGAGCAATCAAGCGCGCTCAGTTTTGGAAGAAACGGTGTTGTCTGACAGCACGTGGAGACTGTTCCCACCGGGAAGGGACTCTGGGCCAGCGCTGTGTCGAGAGAGACTGATGTACTCGTGTCTGAACGCGTGACCTGGGGCACCAGAGTGCCCACGATGTGACACCCCGAGGGGAGCCCCACCCGGGGAACAAAACATCCAGAGACCCACGAAAGCCAGGCTTTGCCCCTCTGGTCCCGGCGGCTGATGTGGGGGGACACACATGCGCAGAAGGGAAGTCACCTTCTGACTGGACAGGTCTTTCTTCAGCCGCTCCAGCTCCTCCTGCTGGCTCTGCAACTGCGTTTCGGGGGCCGGCTTGCTGACGCCGCCACTGCTCTGCGGCCCCTCGGCGGAAGGGTCACCACTGACGTGACGGTTCTTGTAGGACCCGATCATGTCTCTCAAAGGGCGCTTTCCTTTGTAGGGAATACGTCCAAAATCAAAGGGAAATCCTGAGCTGGTTCCTCCTACGTAAAAACAAAACTTTTTTAGGTGCAGGACAAATCCTCATTCTGGGAAGTCCAGTGAAACACATCAGCATCCCATCCGTCATCCTCCAGAAAGCTGTGTGTCCCTCGCGCAGGGGACACAGGCGGGGGCGCCTCTCGCCCGACTCCTCCTTGATGAAAACCAAGCCTAAACTCAAGGAGCGGGATCCTTCCGTGTTACACTTGTCACATGATCACTGCTAAAGAAAACGCTCTCTCTGCTTGCTCAGTTTCTAAGATGAGGCCTGGTGGCGCTAACGAGTCTATGACAAGGCTTCCCTGCACCTTCTCTCAGGACTCATAAGTTCCTTTTCCAAAAGGTCAGTTCACGTCACCGTTCTCCCGTGTCATCCACTTTTAGGACCAAACAGAAAGAGAACAGGCCAGGGAGGAGCATGGTGTTGGAGTCCCTGCAGGGTCCCCACCTGCACAGACAGCGGGTTCCCCGTGGGACTCCCACACCTCGGGGATCCCTGGCTTCCTTTTGCTCATCTGTTCCCAGCAAAATAAAAACGAGACAAAACCCCTCCCTAAATGTACGTTTTCTTAATTGTGAACACGCTTTAGAGCATGACTACCTTCTCTTTCTTAAAAAAAAAAAAAGGTATTTAAAGGGGCGCCTGGGGGGCTCAGTCGGTTGAGCTCAGGTCATGAACTCGCAGTTCGTGGGTTCGAGCCCCACGTCAGGCTCTGTGCCGACAGCTCGGAGCCTGGAGCTGCCTCAGATTCTGTGTCTCCCTCTTTCTCTGCCCCTCCCCCGCTCACACTCTCTCAAAATAAGTTTTTAAAAAAATGGGTACTTAAAAATACTAAAGGACCCAAATACATTTCTGCACCAACGGATTCAAATACATATTCAAGCTATAAGGAAGCAATGTGAAATAGTACAAACCACATAGGTCCCTTAAAGCTAGAAAACAAGGCCCTGACTCCCTGCTGTTTTGGGACAGGGGCCACCCTGGGAGAGGCCAGTGACTGGGTGGGTCCGGTCTTGTCCTGTCGAAGTGTGTGCTCACAGGGAAAATCCGCTGAGTACTCATTTGCAATCAGGGAACTTTGTGTGTGTTACGCTTTCGATTAAAAAGTCCACTTAGGGGCGCCTGGGTGGCGCAGTCGGTTAAGCGTCCGACTTCAGCCAGGTCACGATCTCGCAGTGCGTGAGTTCGAGCCCCGCGTCGGGCTCTGGGCTGATGGCTCAGAGCCTGGAGCCTGTTTCCGATTCTGTGTCTCCCTCTCTCTCTGCCCCTCCCCCGTTCATGCTCTGTCTCTCTCTGTCCCAAAAATAAATAAACGTTGAAAAAAAAAAAAATTAAAAAAAAAAAAAAAAGTCCACTTAGCAGGGGCGCCTGGGTGGCTCAGTCAGTCGGGCATCCAACTTGGGCTCAGGTCATGATCTCACAGTTTGGGAGTTCGAGCCCCCTGTCGGGCTCTGTGCTGACAGCTCAGAGCCTGGAGCTGCTTTAGAGTCTGTGTCTCCTTCTCTCTGCCCCTCCCCCGCTTGCTCTCTCTGAAAAAAATAAACGTTAAATTTTTTTTTTTTTAAAAGTCCACTTAGATGGGGCGCCTGGGTGGCGCAGTCGGTTAAGCGTCCGACTTCAGCCAGGTCACGATCTCGCGGTCCGTGAGTTCGAGCCCCGTGTCAGGCTCTGGGCTGATGGCTCGGAGCCTGGAGCCTGTTTCCGATTCTGTGTCTCCCTCTCTCTCTGCCCCTCCCCCGTTCATGCTCTGTCTCTCTCTGTCCCAAAAATAAATAAACGTTGAAAAAAAAAAAATTAAAAAAAAAAAAAAGTCCACTTAGCAAACCCTAAGAGACTCTTAAATACAGAGAATAAACCGAGGGTTCTGGGGATGGGGGGGGTTGGATGGGGGATGGGCATTAAGGGGACACTTGTTGGGATGAACACTGGGTGCTGCATGTAAGTGATGAATCATTAGGTTCTACTCCTGAAACCATTATTACCGACTATATATAACTAACTTGGATTTTAGTAAAAGTTTGAGAAGAAAAAAAAAAATCCACCTACACAGCAGGGGAACAAACACAAAGGAGAGCGGCTGGGCACCCCGAGCGACAGGGCGACAAGCTGGCGGGCTGACTCACAGCCAGTACAGGACGGGTCCGCAGACCCCCGCTGCCTCTCAAGGGCGACTCCCGTCAGGAAGGTGCCCACAGGCCCCGGGAGCCTCCTGCCCACTTGGCCGCTCAGCCTTGCTGACCCCTCCCTTCCTTTTCACTCCAGGAGCCTCTACCAGAAGTCAGAGCCAAGGCGGCCCATCCGCCAGGACCCAGGTCCCCTTCCTCAGGAGGCGCTCCCGCTCAGGTGGGCCCCCCTCTGGCGTCGCACCCACCGAGCCGGCCCCGGGGAGCACAGCACGCCCGTCTGGCCGCATCTCACACCCCGTCACGTGGGACTGAGGGCCCCAAAGGATGACCCAGCGAACAGAAGCAAGTCTCGGCCACCCTCCCCAGGGGATGGGAAAGGTCTCTCCTTTAGTAAATACTTGCTCCCCCCCCCCCCCCCCCCCCGCCCATAAACATTTCCTAAAATCCCGCCTCCTCCTGCCAGGCCACGCTAGAATCACACATAAGGCAAAATTTCAGTATTATTGTCGTTTTACATGAAAACAGCAACATTCCCTCGTGGATCCCTGGACAGAGCGTCACAACCGGCTGTACAGACGGGGTCAGGCTGACAAACCCCCCCGAACAGAAATCCAGCCCCAAACCGGCGGGAACAGGACAGGGTGTGGTTCCAGGGGGCGGGGCCAGAGGGGTACACCGCCCCAGAGTGCCCTTGTCCCCTGGTGTCACCTCCTGGTCACGCAGCTGTGGAACAAGTGCAGGGTTAGACTATTAGATCAGACTCACTGTTTCTACGTGTAATAACACGCTGCCATAACTTTAAGATGAGTCGTTATCTCTTAGAGATACATACTAGGTGAAACATTTACATATAATGGAGTGACGTCTAGAATTTACTTTGAAATAATGGTGGGTGAGCACGGGGAGGGGAAGGGGCTGGGAAGAAAGAGAGACCCTGATTTCACAACGGCACAACAAAGTCAGACGAGGCCACACCAGAATCCGTGACCTTGCACGTTCTACCTTCGTGTCTGTCACAGAATTCTGTAAACACAAGGTTTAAAAAAAAAAATCAATACATCTGTAAAGAGCACCAGGACCCCCGGATGTCCCGTCCCTAACTTCACAGGCCCTCACGACTCATCTCCCCCAGACAGGATGCAAATCCCTGCGCCTCCCGCTTCTGGGACCGCCTGCTACGGAAGGGTCCCCGCGCCCCTGGGGGCCGGTGGAGGGGGGTCAGGCAGCAGGGACTGTCCTACCTTTGTTTCCTTCGGGCGCCTGCTTCCTCCTCTCTTCCTGCACCATTGACTCCTCCAGGTCCTTAGGATTCGGGTCTAAAAGCTCCCACTCTTCATTGGTATAAAACACACTCTTGCGACTCTCACCGTGTCCTCTCCCAGGACGGAAAGATGACATTGAATTTCTGTCAGGAAAGAGGAAGCGTGTTGTTGAAAGAACCATACAACAAGATGTAACTTCACGTATACAACTGTGAAAACGAACGGAGGAAACGGAGGGAGGGGCAGTCCCCACGCGGAGTCAGCAGCACACGGCTCGGTTTAAGAGCTGCCAGCCCGTGACCCAGCAGTTCCCAAGTTCCCAGACGTGGGCAGGAAGACGGAGGGGAGTGCCCATGGCAGCACCGTTCATTCCGGCAACAACGTGATGGTGGGAGCCTGACAGCTGCCGGAACAGACGCGGTAAATACACCACCGCGGAACGGGAGTGCGTCCACCCCGCAAACGCTCGCTTGTGCCCGTGGCCACCACTCGAGGTGCCAAGATCCACCAGAGACGGAGACATGTTCCCGTCCTGGCGCAGAGTACCCCAGAGGAAGCAACACGTGGCACAGGGCAAGTGTGTTTTAAAAGCTGAGCGAGGGGCGCCTGGGTGGCGCAGTCGGTTAAGCGTCCCGACTTCAGCCAGGTCATGATCTCGCGGTCCGGGAGTTCGAGCCCCGCGTCAGGCTCTGGGCTGATGGCTCAGAGCCTGGAGCCTGTTTCCGATTCTGTGTCTCCCTCTCTCTCTGCCCCTCCCCCGTTCATGCTCTCTCTCTGTCCCAAAAATACATAAAAAACGTTGAAAAAAAAATTAAAAAAAAAATAAAAAATAAAAAAATAAAAGCTGAGCGAAAAAAGAAAGAAAATCAAACAATGACGTGTACACGTGACATGTTTTAAAATTAAAAAAAAAAAACTTTCTAACGTTTACTTACTTTTGAGAGACAGAAAGAGACAGAGCATGAGCAGGGGAGGGGCAGAGAGATTGGGAGGCACAGAACCCGAAGCAGGCTCCAGGCTCAGCCGTCAACACAGAGCCTGAGGCGGGGCTCGAACTCACGAACCGTTAGATCATGACCTGAGCCGAAGTCAGACGCTTAACCCACTGAGCCCCCCAAGCGCCCCTAAAGTGACGTATTTTAAATCTTCAAGGTCACAGTGGTAACAGACGCTGTACATGCGCGTGTGGTTAAGACTTGTAAGTGACCAGTCACCTGCGGGAAGGTCAAGGCGAGGAGGCCTGTGCGGGGCCGAAGATGCGCAGCTTACACCGCTGGATCGACACATAGCTGAGCGACCCCACAACTGACCCCAAGCCCAGGTGTTCACCTGCAGGAACAAGACCGTGTCTGCACACAGGACCGGACCTTATTCATAGCAGCCACAAACGGGGTACAAGCCCCAAGCACATCCGTGGTGAGGGGGTCACCCAGCGGGACACGTCCACACACTCTACATGCTGTTCAGCGATAAAAGGGAATGAAATATGAAACTCTCCCCAATGCGCAAGAGTCCCAGAGAGACCGTGCTCAGCGAAGGATGAGGACAAAAGAATACACACAGCGTGACTTCGTCCATGTGACTCACCAGAGACGACGGCGGAGCATGGACCAGGGGCTGCAGGGACCAGGGTTTGGGAGAGGTCGGCGCAAGGGGCCCAGGGGGCTGGGGGGGCCACGGAAATGCTCCAAGCCTCCATCACGGAGAAGTTTACGCAACCACGGTTGCGTAACCTGAAAACCCACCAGCCTGTACACCTAACACAAGTGAGTTTATTGTAGGTAGATTACACCTGATAAGGTGGTTAAATTACAGACGAGGGAGAAACGTGTCGTGTGGCTGAAGGCACTGGGGCGGGAGCGGTGGCCGCACGTCTGTGGGGAGCAGACGGAGGGCACCCTCACGTACGACAGTCATGTCTCAATGCTCTAGGTGTTTCTAAAGCATGACTGTCTGTCTTTCCCTGATATGAACCGTATCAAAGTGCTTTAAAAATACGAACGCAGAGAAACTACTTAACGCGCTTCGGTTTCTGCTGCTGCATCAGCACATACCGGCCCCCCCCCCCCCCCCAGCTCCACCGAGCAGCCCCGGGAGCCGGGCATAAACACCTGCTCACAGGCTCAGTGTCTACTCGGGACCACGGGCAGCGTCTTCCCTGTGCTGTGTATCCCGGTGGCGGCGACCGCAGTGCCTGCATGGGTGCCCACCATCGCCCCAGCAAGACCTCTCACAAGGGTGGCCGTGTTTGCAGAAAAAGCCATTGCAGAGCAGCTGCTCAGAAAGGGAAACAGAAACAGAAAGAGAAAGAAAATCTGCTCATTTCTTGGACACGACTGGCTCGTTACTTGGCCGAGTGCGGGCCCTGACGGACCCACGACACAGAGGTTTCAGTGGCCCGGCCGTGGCTGCCGCGGACAAGCCGCGCGTGGGTACCAGCACCCCCAACGGGACGAGTGAGAAGCACTGAGCCCCGGTTCTCACGGGGAGAGCGCGGGAAGGAGGCGCAGGGCGGGAGGAGGTGGTCTGGGAAAGAACAGCTATGTACACAACCTGGACCTTGCACACACACCCCACAGGGTTTCCCCATCTCCACCCTCAGTGAGGCTCCTCGCACAAAGCCGGGTTCTCCCTCGCGGGGACGCGCACCTACCCAGCCCCAGGTAAGGAAGCAATGGGATCAGGCTCAAAGTGGAAGCTCAAGCCAAAACAGCAAAGAGCCCACGTGAGGTTCAGAGGTTCTGTGACTGCGACACGAGACCTGGCTTGCACACACTACCCGGCTCGCGGCTGTCTACACAGGGCCTCCTGGCGGAGGTTCGAGGCCCCTCCCCAGGCAGCCCTTACTCTTTGAAGACCCCACTCTCGACTGACAAACCTTTGAGACGGCCTTCCATGTCCCCCAGGCACTCTGCCAGGTACCCGTGCTTTTGTTCAATAAATGAACTGGCACGGACAGTGAGAGGCCACCAGGAAGGCCAAACGGCACCTTGAGACCTGCCACGTTCAGCCTGAACTTTCTGTAAACACCAGCAACCTCCGGAACCAACAAGAAAAGCTTTGTTTCCAAATTTACATATTTCAGACTGACTTCTCCACATACATTTATAATCTAACAGAGAAATAACTTTTTTTTTTTTTTTTTTTTTTTTGAGAGAGAGACAGAGCGTGAGTGGGGGAGGGACTGAGAGGGAGGGAGACACATAATCCGAAGCAGCCCCAGGCTCCGAGCCATCAGCACAGAGCCCGATGCGGGGTGGGGCTTGAACTCGTGAACTGTGAGATCATGACCTGAGTCGAAGTCGGATGCTTAACACTGACCTACCCGGGTGCCCTGGGAAATAGTTTATTCAACACTCATTCGAGCTAGGATTCCAGATGTGATGGGACCACGGGGAAGCAAGCACCCTGACAGCTCGGGTCTGGGCTCCGCCAGCTCCACCAGCGGCAGGAAGGCTCCCCACCTTGGACACAGGCTGCCTCGGGGTCACCAACGGAGTGGACCTGACAGCTGCCCCCCCCAGTGACAGTGACACAGCCCATCCTCTGGTACAGATCAATTCTCAGACAGACTGTCCCAAGAACACAGACACACACAAGGGTATCCGGAGATGCCATCTGAAAGGAAAAAGGCAGAAGTGACCAGAAGGGGCCTGTGGATGCGACCAGGGACCTCAAGATGGGGAGCATCAGTGTCCACATGGGAGGGAGGAGGAGGGGGCCCAGCACAGAGGATGGCGGGTGACGAGCCACAGGCCCGGGGTGGCCGCAGCCACCAGGAGCTGGAAGAGGCCACGGACGGACTCCCTCTGGGGCTCCGGGAGGAACCAGCCTCGGACGCCCCGAAGGTGGCCTTGGGACACGGATCCTGGACTCCCGGGTCCTGTTATGGCGATCCACTTGCCCGCCCACCACACTTCTCGTGCCAAACCTCAGCAGGCACTCAAGTGTGGGCCGCCACGTCTACAGGCAGAACGCATTACTGCCAACAGGACGACGTGGCAAAGCGGTGTCGTCAGGAAGGCGTGGTGCAGAGGGCCCGGCCACCTGATGTGGATCAATGCGTACACCGTCGTCATACACACGCCATGGCATCCAGCACGATGTGCGCTGCCTTGAGAGCCCCATCAAAGGAGAAATGCTCCTCTCGTGGAACCCCAGGCAGGCGGAGCCGCTCCAGATCCCCACGGCCTAACACACAGAACCTGCACCCACCCCCGCGCCACCCGTGCGCCACCCGTGCCCAGCGCCCGAGCTCCAGGCACGTGGACCCGGGGACTCAGGAAACCCCGTCCTCACCTCCTTCCCTCCTGCAGGTGCCTCCGTGCACTTCAACACCTAAGTCAACCCCGCCGTCCTACAGGGCCTCCCCACAACCCCTCAGCGTAGCCAGGGGTGCGGTGACCGCCGGCACAGCCCTCCCCTGCACCCCACTTGCCCCCAGTCTCCCCTGACGGCACGGTGCTTGATGGCAGGACGCAGAGGGCACGGGAGGGCATGAAGGTGACTGGGACAGACGCCGGGCTGCACGGCTGGGGCAGTCCTTCAGAGACCGCTTCTCAGAGCGGGCGGCAACCCCAGCAAGCCCCGAACTCTGAGGATCGTGAGGAGCACGCTGCCAACACACCAGAAGAAAAGACACTACTTAGCTTTACTGCCTAACGCTGACATTCTCCGGGGTTGGTCCGGGTTTTGCGTGCTCACAAAGGGCACGTGTCCACACAGAAGCGTGCGTCCTTCACTGTGGCTCCCGGGCAGAAAGGTGGACGCCGCTCACACCCGCTCACACCCAGCACAGCAGGCGCAGGGGCAGAGCGCTCTGGCCACGACGACTGTGGAGGAGCCCAGGGGTGGGGGTCCCCAGGAGAGAGAAGGCTCCCGGCAGGGGGACGGCCTGAGGAGGGGCCTGGGGGCAAGACCCAGCGGGTGGAGAACTGACAGAAGCCAGGCAGGCTGGCAGTGGAGGCGAGGAGCCCAGCGGACAGGGAAGGCCTTGCGCCCGAGGCAAGGAGAAGGAAGGGAGGAAGGAGGGATTTGGGATCACAGGGACTGGGGTCCCCGCACCAGGAGGGTCCAGGACCAGCACACGATGCAGACAGGGTCCTCTTCCCACCCCCCAGCGCCAAATACAACAGGAGACACGGGCCACTCACGGCCTGGGAGGCCCTGGACGAGGCTCTGGCGTCCTCGGAGCCTGTCCAACGGCCAGCAGCTGGCCGAGTGCACTTTCCAGCTGGGCCTGACGGGCCGGAGCCTCTCGTGGCCGTCGTGGTTTCTGGGGAGCGGCATCACTCGGCCACAGCACTGGTGATGCGTGGCCTCAAAAGTGAAGTTTGGGGACAGTCGAGGTCGAGACAGCTGCGAGATGATGTGTGGAACACGCCCTCACGCTCCCCGGGGGCTGTCGGCCCCTCGGACCCCGCAACCACCGCACCCCATGGGGGCCAGAGGCCAGCTACCCCTTCTTTGTGCTGTCCTAACGTCAGTGCAGGGGTGCCTGGGGGGCTCAGTTGGTTGAGCCTCCCACTCTTTTTTTTATCATAAAAATTTTGTTTAAATGCTAATTTTTGAGAGAGAGCATGAGCAGGGGAGAGTGAGAGAGAGGGAGACACAAAATCTGAAGCAGGCTCCAGGCTCTGAGCTGTCCGACATGGGGCTTGAACTCACAGACTGTGAGACCATGACCTGAGCAGAGGTCAGATGCTTAAGTGACTGAGCCACCCAGGCCCCGCCAGCACCCAACTCTTGACTTCAGCTCAGGTCATGATATGGTTCGTTAAGTTCAAGCCCTGCGTTGTCGGGCTCTGTACCGACAGCATGGAGCCTGCCTGGGATTCTCGCTCTCTCTCTCTCCCCACCCCCACCCCGCACCAACTTGTACTCACCAACTCATATCTGTCAAAATAAATAAACTCAAAAAATTATTAAATAAAACAACCGTGTGGCTATACTCCCCGTGCTTTTTCTTCTTTGAGGTCTGAGGCGTTTACGTAAAAGTCTGTATTATTCATTCCCGTGTGCGTTCGTTCTACGTTATTACATCTAAACATTCGTCAAAACCAGAAAAGTTTGTTAAGAACTTTCAGATGCTGCACTGGGGCTTTGGCACCTTGTCTCCCGATGTGGGCAGAGCTGTGCCTATGAGGAAGACCGTGTCCTAACTCCACGTCACAGCCAGGTCAGCCACCTCCCCAAACCACCAAGCCTCTGGGTGCCGGCGTCAGGCACTCTGGCACGGCCCTAGTGCCCAAGACTGCACGGTCTCCCCAGATCACCAGCTGGGCACGCACGTGACCACTTCCACCAGGCCTGAGGTCAGGAGAGAAGCTAGAGCAAAGGAGCAGGGCAGGGCCGGGCACGAGACTAGCGGGCTAGCGTGGTCCCTACGGCCACCATCCCCCTGATGGGGCCCGACAGACACCGTGGAGAGCGCAGCAGGACCGGGTGACTTCACCACCACTGAACATTCACAACCACCCAGCGGAAGGGCGCGCACATACACACACACACCAATTTACTAATGGAGAATACAGAGCTCAGAGAGGTTAGGTGACTGGCTCAACACCACACAGCTAACGTGTAACCAGGCTGACTGTACAGAGCGCCAATGGAGGGAGAGCTCAGCACCTGACAGCGGATCTTGCGTCCAGGCCACAAGGCACTGCTCACGGTCGTCACACAACCTGTGACACCGTGGCGGCCCACGCACACCTCCTGCACAAACCCGTCTCCCTCACGCCCTGCACAAGCTCCAGAGCACATATTTCCACATGCCCAGGCCTACGCTCTCCCCTTCCCGCCCACACACCCACCCCCAGCCCTGAGCCCCCGCTCCCACACAGACCAGCCCCCAGCCCCGAGCCCCCACTCCCACGCGGACCAGCCCCCAGCCCTGAGCCCCAATCCCCTGCTCATATGCGGACCAGCCCCCAGCCCCCAGCCCCCAGCCCTGAGCCCCGCTCCCACGTGGACCAGCCCCCAGCCCTGAGCCCCGAGCCCCTGCTCACACACGGACCAGCGCCAGCCCTGAGCCCCGAGCCCCTGCTCACACACAGACCAGCTCCCAGCCCCCAGCCCCGAGCCCCCGCTTCCACACGGACCAGCCCCCAACCCTGAGCCCCGAACCCCCGCTCCCACACAGACCAGCCCCAGCCCCAGCCCTGAGCCCCCGCTCCCACACGGACCAGCCTCCAGCCCTGAGCCCTGAGCCCCGACTCCCACGCGGACCGGCCTGGACTTCAGAGCACACCCAGCTCTCTTACTGAAGGTGATCTGAACTGTTGGGGGTAATGAAAAGGTTGGTAAAAGCAGGAACCACCGGGAAGCAACTTCATGCCAACGCATGCACCTGTCCAGGTATGGGCACCTGTGTGGCGTTCTGGGGTCAGCAGCCAAGGCCTCTTCCCGAGCCCGGGCCCCAGCCTGGACTCTTCCGATGAGCCGCACCCACACGACATCATCAAGCTCGTCCAGGTCTGTTGATTCTTTTTGAGTGCGGAACGTGGACTTACAGCCTCAAACAACCTACAGTCTGCAGATTTTCCACCATTTTCTCCCCCTGCACATGTTGCCCGTGTCCTGGGGGCAATATTTTAGTGACTCACTTTTATCAAATCTCCCCCAAGTGTTCAACTTCTTTTTCATACAAAAAAAATTCCCAAGGTGCCTGAGTGGCTCAGTTGGTTGAGCGTCTGACTTTGGCTCAGGTCATGATCTCAGGGCTCAGGGGTTCAAGCCCCGCGTCGGGCTCTGTGCTGACAGCTCGGAGCCTGGAGCCTGCTTCGGATTCTGTGCTGCCCCCTCTCTCTGCCCCTCCCCCACTTGGGCTGTGTGTGTGTGTGTGTGTGTGTGTGTGTGTGTGTGTGTGTCTCTCAGAAATAAATGATAAAAAAAAAAAATTCCCTTTCATACATACAGGCTTATTAAGTATTTCCCTGATACAGACAAGGACACAGGCAGTGACCGGCAAGGAGCAAACCCAGGCAAGTCCTGGAAGCCAGCGGCGGCCTCGCGCACTCCTGTGACTTTAAATGCCGTTCACTGGGAGCCGGTGGAAGGGACGTTGGGTGGGGTCTGCCCTGGAAACCCTGACTACATTCTGAATAAAACGCCGTTTTGAATTCATACACATACATGCAATTGTTGAGGCTTTAGCTTCCAATACAGGAATATGATTTCTGTGGTCGTTAAAGTCGCTCCGTGCCCCTAAAGCGTTTCACGTGAACCTTCATGAAGCATGCTGTAAGTACCACAACCCCCTACAGTTTCCACAGGAGGGGCCGCTGCGGACGGCGGCTCTGTCACAGCTGTGCCCCCACTCTGGCTCCGGCTCCGGCTCCCCGCGTCTGGGACTCGGCGGGGGCGGCTCTGTCACAAGGCCTCCCAGTGCCGGGCCCTCAGGATCACCACCCCCGCTTCACAAACGAGAAACAGAGGCCCTGAGGTCGCAGAGCTGGGACTGCCACGTGGACAAGGCCGCCCTGTGTAGGTACAGGCGGCGGACGGTGACCCCAAACGACGATGAGCCGAGTGTTGTGACCACAAGGAGGGACAAGAGCACTTTCCCCAGGCCCAGCCATCCTCGGGCAAGGACACGGGAGCACCGGGGGGTTATGGGCTGCCGCCCCTGGTTCCATTGCTAAGTGAGGGCAGACGAGAATGGTCAGGCATGAAAATCCGGCAAAACCAACGGTTTCCCAAATTACGCCCTTATGCTGAACAGTGGGACCTACCAAGGGCCCCCGGGCATCCTGCCGTACACTTGCCTGACCTTGGACAGGCCGCCTTCCTGCTCCAAGCCTCAACTCTTTTGCCTGTAACAGAGACACGGTCTCTTGGTGGCCCTACCACCTCTCCAGGAGCACCTGCCGGGGGCCGGCAGACAAGCTGGTGCCTCGGTGGGGGCACCGTGCGTGAAGGTCCCAGTGGACCGAGGTGCCATGGCTGCATGCCATGGCTCAGGGAGCCAGCAGGCGGGGACATGGGGGCCTAGGGAGCCGACCGCATGCAGACCAACAAGGCTCCTGTGGCGGGGGGAGCGGGAGCATCAGGGGAAGAGGGGGAGGAGGAGAGCAGGGGTGAGAGCCTCCTGCAGGCCGGGTGCGCGGCCACATCCCCTTCACTGTCCACGTGAACCTTGTGTTAGCCACTGACAACACACTGAGAAGGGGTTTCTTCTTATACTGAACCCAACCAGAAAGGTAAAAAGGGGCCACCGGGTGAAACACGTCCCCCGACGTACGTGGTGCCTGTGACAGCTCTCCCCACACACACCTCAAAGCCCAGGGGGAGCAGCTGGCCAACAGCACGCGGTCCCGGGGGGCCCCACAGCAGCCTCACCCTCCACAAGGTGCCCAAGCCCCAGGGGTTCGTGGCCACCACCAAGGTCGAGTTGATGAGTAGAAACACTGCCCCTCGGATCCTCAAGGGACAGGGGATATGGGGCCAATGCTGTCCCCAAGACAGGAGAGCATGGCAGCCCCAGTGTCCTGGAGCAGCTGGGGCGGGACCCTGAACAGAACCAGGGGTCCCTGGAGGCTCTTGCAGCCCCCTCCGAGGGCACCAACCCCAGGGACCCCCCAAAGGGCTGTGACTTAACCTCCAAGAGCTCAACCAGGGTCCCACAGAGAATATGGGAGAACTGCCCTCAGCTTCTTGCAGGGAGACCGGAAGGAACGTTCTGAATACTCCAGAATGCCCTGCTCCTAACAAGGCCTGCCCTTGGGGTCAACTGGTCAGCCAGAGCCCATCTGGCTAGGCTGGGCTGGTATCAGAAGGGACCCCCACCCAGCTCTGGCCCCTCTCGCCATCCTGTCCACCTACGGGGGAAGGAAGGACAGAGAGACGCAAGTGGGTCCACGGTACAGGGGCCCGCGCTCGCCTGTCACAGGACGAAGACCCTTCCTCCCTCCCCGCATCACTACGTCACAAGGGGCCTCTGACGCAGCTCCTGTCACCCCGTATGGCACACCTGCCATCAAGAACAGTGACGGGGCCAATCAGAAGGCCAAACAGCCTGATGTGAAGAGAGTGAGCACAAC
Source organism: Puma concolor (assembly GCF_028749965.1). Taxonomy (NCBI): domain Eukaryota; kingdom Metazoa; phylum Chordata; class Mammalia; order Carnivora; family Felidae; genus Puma; species Puma concolor. Next base: position 148,960,215 of record NC_141672.1, read on the forward strand.
CAGACAAGACAGGGATGCTGGACACTCTGACCGAAATTTAAAAGAACTCAGGGCTCTGACGGGCAGAGAGCACGGCACACGGTGCCAGGTGGGCAACATGAGCAGAGAGCTGGAGGCCCCAAGGAAGAACCAAAAAGAAATGACAGAGATTTAAAAAAAAACAAACAAAACACCACGAGAGAAATGAAAAGGCTCCCAAAGGGCCTGTTCGTAGGACGGACACGGCTGAGGAGACAGCCTGGGAGCTGGAGGGCACATCCACAGACTGGGGTCGACAGGAGAACGGACCATCTGCGGAGCGAGGGCAAGTGCGCCAGGGGACGACAGAGAAACAGGAGCAGGGTGTCCCCAGATTAGAGTCAGACACCAAACCACAGAGAACACCTAGCAAAATAAACTCCAAGAAACCGTAACTTGGCAGGACGTTCCCAAATTACAGCAAACTGAAGGTGAAGGAAAAATCCAGAGAGAAGCCTGAGGAAAACACCTGACCCATATCGCTGCCTCCTCAGAAACCACACAAGCAAGACGTGAGTGGAGGGAAACGTTTGAGGTCTGGAGAGAAAACCACCGAGCTTGAACTCTCCTCTGCAAAATCAGCCTCACAACGAAGGAGAAACGGACTCTCTCAGATGAACAGAAATGGCGGGAACTTGTTGCCAGGGGACTTACCTCGCAAAAGAAAGTTAAGTTCTTTAGGCAGAAAAAACCGATATAGGTCAGAAACTCAGACCCGGAAGACAGGGCAGGGGAAGTCAAACACAGAACTTTATTTTTTGTATTCTGATTGATCCACCAGATAACAGCTCGTTCAAGATACTAACACCAGTGACGTGTTCGCTGATGTGTGCGTGTTGTGTGCACGTGCTCTGTGCGTCCCACACGATGACAGTGGTGACACAGGGACGGACGCAGGAAGTGAGAAGGCTTCGCTGTCTAAGGCACGCACCCACCTGTGGAGCAGCACAGCATGACTTTAAAGTGAACCTGGACTAGCGGGAAAGGTGTGTTGCAAACTCCAGAACAGACACTTAAAAAAAAGAAGTAAGGCTGATAAGTTAGAAGAGAAAATGGAAAGCTAGAAGATGCTCGACGAAAACCACGAAAGGAAGGGGAGCCCGGCTGGCTGTTGGTAGAGCACGCAACTCTCGATCTCGAGGTTGTGACTTCAAGCCCCACGTTGCGTGTTGAGATCACTTAAAAAAATAAAATAAAATAAAACCACAAAATGCAGAAAAAGAGTGGAAGACAAAAACAGGACCTAACTGCGTGTTGTCTTCAGGAACCCGCTTCAAATATAAGCACTTACAGATTAAAAGTAAATGGAGGGGTGCCTGGGCGGCTCAGCCTGTTGAGCGTCCGACTTCATTCGGCTCAGGTCATGATCTCATAGTTCACGAGTTCGCACCCTGTGTCGGGCTCTGTGCTGACAGCTCGGAGCCTGGAGCCTGTTTTGGATTCCGTGTCTCCCTCTCTCTCTGCCCCTCCCCCGTTCATACGCTGTCTCTCTCTCAAAAGGAAGCATTTTTAAAAAAAGGTAAATGGAGAAAAACACACTGTGCTAACGCTAATCAAAAGAAAGCAGAAGCAGTTGTATGATTTTCAGACAGAGCCAACTTCAAAAGAAAGGAAGTCGTGAGGGATAAAGAAGGCATTTCATAATGAGACGAGGTCAAGTCTCCAAGAGGACAACAGTTCTTAACGCATATACCCGATCAGCAGTGTCGGTAAAACCACAGGAAAAATAGAAGAACAAACTACTGTAGTCTGAGACTTTGATACCCTGGGTCAGAAATGAAAGGAGCCAGGGGCACCTGGGGGGCTCCGTTGGTTGAGCACCTGACTTCGGCTCGGGTCATGATCTCACTGTTTGTGGGTTCGAGCCCCGCGCCGGGCTCTGTGCCGACAGCTCGGAGCCTGGAGCGTGCTTCGGATTCTGTGTCTCCCTCTCTCTCTGCCCCTCCCCCACTCGCACTCTCTCTCTCTCAAAAAATGAATAAACATTAAAATAATTAATTTTTAAAACTCTGAAAGGATAATAAAAACCTCCTGAAATTAATAAGTGATTACAGCAAGGTTACAGGATATAAGACTAATATACAAAAATCAACTGTTTTCCTATACACCGACAATGACCAAGTGGAATTTGAAATTAAAAACACATTACCATTTACACTGGCACCCAAGAAAATGAAACACTTAGATATAAATCTAAAAACGTAGAGAGTATCTGTGAGGAAAACTATAAAACGGGCTAATGAAATCAAAGAAGAACAAAATTATGGAGATAGTCCATGTTCGTGGGCAGGAAGACTCAGTATTGTCCAGAGGTCAGTTCTTCCAAAATCGATCTATAGATGCAATGAAACCCCAACCAAAATCCCAGCCAGTTATTCTGTGGCTATCAACAAACTGATTCTCAAGTTTAAATGAAGAGGCAAAAGACTCAAATTCTCCACGATACTGAAGAAGACCAAAGCCGGAGGACTAATACTACCCGACTTGGAGACTCAGTACAGTGTAAAACTGCAGCCGTCAAAACTGTGTGACACCAAGAGTAAGAACAGACACATACGTGGATGGAACAGAGTGAAGAGCTCAGAAACAACCCCCCATGAATACGACCCATCAATCTTTGACAGAGCGGCCAAGGTGGTACAAAGGAGCCAAGACAGTCTCTCCAACAAATGGTGCCGGAACAGCTGGCCGTCCACGTGCAGATTAACGAATTTAGATGCGGACCTTACGCCCTTCGCAAAAATCCACTCAAAATGGGCCAGAGACCAAAATGTAAAATGCAAAACTAGAAAACTCCTGGAAGATCGCGGAAGAGAAAACCCCGATGACCTTGGGTGTGGTGATGCCTTTTTATTATTTTTTTTTTTTTTAATTTTTTTTTTTCAATGTTTATTTATTTTTTGGGACAGAGAGAGACAGAGCATGAACGGGGGAGGGGCAGAGAGAGAGGGAGACACAGAATCGGAAACAGGCTCCAGGCTCTGAGCCATCAGCCCAGAGCCTGACGCGGGGCTCGAACTCACGGACCGCGAGATCGTGACCTGGCTGAAGTCGGACGCTTAACCGACTGCGCCACCCAGGCGCCCCAAGGTGATGCCTTTTTAGATACAACACCAAAGACACAACTCGTGAAAGAAATAACGTTTCACTGGACTTCATTAAAATTAAAACCGTCTGCTCTGTGAAACACACGGTCAAGAAATTAGAAGACAAGCCACAGACCGGGAGAAAACGTTTGCACGAGACACATCTGACAAAGGACTGTTATGCAAAACACACAAAGAACTCTTAAAACTCAACGATAAGAAAACGGACAATCCATTACAAGTGGGCCAAACACCTTAACAGATGCCCCACCGCGGAAGATATACGTCGCCACGTAAGCATACAGAGCGATGTTCCACGTCACAGGTCACCAGGGAAACGCAAACGAAAACATGAGGGAGCCACCACCACGCATCTGGAAGAATGGCCAAAATCTGGAACTGCGACAACACCAGACGCCGACGGGGACGTGCAGCGACAGGAACCCCCATTCTCCGCTGGCGGGAACATGGGGCGGCCCCTTGGGAAGACAGTCGGCAGTTTCTGACAAAAGCGCACACACTCTTACACACAAGCCGGCAATCATGCTCCGTGCCGTTTACCCAAAGGAGCTGAAAACTCACGTCCACACGAAAACCCGCACGCGGATGTCTACGGCAGCTTTGTTCATAATCGCCGAAACTTGGGAGCAACGAAGATGTCCTTCAGCAGGTGAGTGGATTAATAAACTGTCTCCATCTAGACAACGGAATATGACTCAGCACTAAAAACAAATGAGCCATGAGGCTCAAAAGACACGGAGGAAACTTAAATGCATATTACTCAGTGCAAGAAGCCAATCTGAAAAGGCCAACACTCTATGATTCCAACAAAATCGACATTCCGGACAAAGCAAGAGCACAGAGAAATTTTAGGCCAGAGAAAATACTCTGGATAATACTCTGCTGGATGTGTGTCATTACACTGTGTCCAGACACACAGAACCCACACCACCAAGAGTGACCCTAACGTAAGCCGTGGACTCTGGGTCATTACAATCAACACAGGCTCATCCTTGGTAAAAGATGTTCCTCTCTAGGGGCGCCTGGGTGGCGCAGTCGGTTGAGCGTCCGACTTCAGCCAGGTCATGATCTCGCGGTCCGTGAGTTCGAGCCCCGCGTCAGGCTCTGGGCTGATGGCTCGGAGCCTGGAGCCTGTTTCCGATTCTGTGTCTCCCTCTCTCTCTGCCCCTCCCCCGTTCATGCTCTGTTTCTCTCTGTCCCAAAAATAAATAAACGTTGAAAAAAAAATTTAAAAAAAAAAAAAAAAAAAAAAAGATGTTCCTCTCTGGTGATAATGGGGATGGGGGTACACATGTGTGGGGAAAGGGATGTATAAAGATCTCTAGCTTCCTCTCAAGTTTACCATCACCCTAAAGCCTCCCTTAAAAAATTAAGTATTAAAAAAAAAAGACAGGGCGCCTGGGTGGCCGGGTTGAGTGTCTGACCAGCTCAGATCATGATCTGGTGGTTTGTTAGCTCAAGCCCCAGTTCATCCAAGTTTTGGATCCCCTGTCTCCCTCTCTCTGCCCTCCCCGGTCTGTGCTCTCTCTCAAAAATAAATAAAATACCTAAAAACTAAAAATTTAAATAAAGATTAAAAAAAAAAAGACAACGCAGTTAAAAGCGGACAAAGGATCTGAGCAGAGGTCTTTCCGAAGATCCCCAAGTGGCCCATAGGCACATGAAGCTTCCTGATATCGTTAGTCACCAGGGAAATGCACGTCACAACCACGAGCCCGTACTTCACCACCACCGACGGCGAGAACCACAAGGAGGGTAACGGGCTCCGGTGAGGATGTGGGGACCACGCCACAGGTCCTCACATAAACCCAGAGTTCCCAGACGACCCGGCAGTTCCGCTCCGGGTACGTACCCAACAGGGACAACCACACGTCCCCCGTGGACCCGGTGCCCCGGCAGCACTGCTCACAGCAACCACAAAGAGAAACAGCCCACATGTGCGTCACCAGAAGAGCGGACGCACAGAACGTGGTCTCTCCGAACAACGGAGCGTTTTCCACAATAAAGAGAAACGAAGTGCTAACAGCTGCCAGAACACAGACGGACCGGAAAACGTCTGCTCGGTGGAAGCAGCCAGGCAGGCACCAAGTCTCCCACGCGGGAGGCCATTTACACGAAACGTCCAGGGCAGGCAAACCCACAGCGACAAAAAGTGAATTAGTGGACACAGGGCCGCGGGGAAATGGGAAGAGGTTGCTAGCGGCTTTCTTTTCAGGGTGACGGAACTGCCCCGTAACTGACCACGGTGACGGCTGTCCAACCGTGAGGATGTACTAAAAACCACTGCGCTGTACATTTTAAGTGGGTGAGTTGGACGGTCCAGGAGTTGTATCTCAACAAAGCATTTCTTAAAAACACAAACACACACGAGCCCACCTCCCCTCCCCTCTCCCTCACTCGAGCCCGCGCCCTGGGGCAACCCTGGGGGCCCGGGGAGGGGGCTGGCTCCCCGGGAAGACTGTTGGATGGGCAGCCTGGGGGCCTGGAGACCCCAGACAAGGACTCTTCCCGAGCCGGTCTGTTTCTGCAGAACTCGACCATCTGACCTCACAGAGTCAAGCGAATTAAAACACACCACAGGTGTGAAAACATTTGGCACAGTATGAGCCACATGACAGGCGCTTTCTACAAGCTAGAAAAATAACCAAGTACCTGAAAGGACTTTGACAAAGACCCTCGTAAATGTAAGGCAGCTTTGCAATTTCATACATAAAATTATAACACGTCATCAGAAATAACCCACGTTCAGTTTCATACGTTGCTTTCCAAAGACTCACTTGAGCTCAGTGCCCCACTGTTTGAAAGAGAAATTACTGGAATTGGGGTGCCCTGCGGCTGGCTGGTGAGCTGCTTGCTCCAGCTCTCCGGGGGCGGTTTCCACAGCGAGGACATTTCTGGCTTTTTCTGCAGAGGCATCTGGGTGCGGGTAAATTACATCTGAAAGACAGGCAAACAAACGTCAGTTCCTCAGAGCTCCCACGTGGGACGCGGCATGCTACAGGGTACTCGTAACGTCACCTGCACGACAGGGTGCAGCTTGTGCAGCCGCGGTCACCTAGAGTACTTCCGTGTTTGTCACAGAAAGGCTGTGACATGCCTCAAGGCACCACGTGCCCGGGACAGGAGAGCCAGGGTCCCCTCTGTGGTCCTGCAGATCAGCAAGCTGGCACAGAGCCGTGGCCCAGCACGCTCACCGCAGTGATAAGGAACAACCCCTGGGACAGGCCAGTAGGGTGAAAAAGCAAAGTACAGATCAGTTTACACTACCACTCTCTCCCCGAGAAAACAGGGGAATAGGAGTATCCTGCACACATTTGCTAATATCTGCAATCGTGACCCTGAGACAACAGGTGTGCACCTCCCAGGGGAGCGGCTCACTAAAGTCACAGAAGCACTGATGCTAAATCATGACCAGATTTCAGAATAGCTTTAAAATGGAAGCTTCTGAAGTACTAAAGGTTGAAACAGTACGATGTCTGGGATTTGCTTTAAAATAACTATATTTGGTTATTTACGAAATAATAACATTCAGGGGCACCTGGGTGGCTCAGTCGGTTAAGCGACCGACTTCAGCTCAGGTCACGATCTCACAGTTCGTGAGTTCGAGCCCCACATCAGGCTCTGTGCTGACAGCTTGGAGCCTGCTTCGGATTCTGTGTGTGTGTCTCTCTCTCTCTGCCCCTCCCCTGCTCGTGCTCTGTGTCTGTCTCAAAAATAAATAAAAACATTAAAAAAAAAAAAAAGAAATAATAACATTTGCTTCAAATAACACAAAGTGGGCAGGGCTGTCCATGAACCAGCACAGGTCCAGGAAATATTAATTGTGGGAATTACCCAGTAAACACGGGGATGATATTATAGTATTCTCTCTTTGTGTAAAAATTCCAATAAAAACTTATTTTTTTGAAGAACCTTCTTTTAAACATACATTTACTTTTGAGAAAGAAAGAGGGAGAATCCCAAGCAGGCTCCCCACTGCCAGTGCAGAGCCCTACATGGGGCTCGAACTCACAAACCGTGAGATCATGACCTGAGCCAAGGTCAAGAGTCAGACGCTTAAACGACTGAGCCACCGAGGTGCCCCAATAAAAACTTATTCTAAAGATCTGACAAAAACGTACCCGACTACAAATACTCTGTACTCTCCCACACGGCACCCTTCTTTCTGAGAACAGGGCATCGGGGCATGTTTGCAAACAGAAGCGAGCCAGATACAGTTGGCTCTACGCTGCCCTTTCCTGAAGTGCCTGCACACTGCCATTATCAACCGTTCTTCTCCGTGAAAGCAAACTCAGAACGGCCTGCTGAACAAGGACGTCGAGGAAAAGGCTGCTTCTGGTCAGAGGAGTGCAGGACCGGAGAGGCTCGGGCCGGGTGTCTGTGGAGCTCACGGAGCACGCGTGCAGGGAACGCGGGGCCGCAGGCCCTGGGCTCTCGCTGTGCAGACGGCTCACTGACTGACCTCGGCAGCCTGAGAAGAGCTCCGAGTGTGACACCAAGAAGGATGGTTGTGTGCCCTTCCAGGGAACGTGGCTCCGGCCCCGAGGGTCAGCACGCAGCTCGAGCAGGGTTCTGAGCAGGCAAAGCGGGAGGGGTGTCGGGAGACAGAAAACACGTGGGCTGGCAACCGCTTACGAGACTCCGGGAAGGCAGCCAGAAGTTGCCAGTGACCACGGATTCCCCCCTCTTGGTTCCAAATTACTGCCACATGGCGAATGCCACGTGCTCAGGGTACCTCAGACAAGACCAAGCACCTGCCCCCCACGGGAACCCATCTCAGAAAGAGACACAGAATAACAAGACATCAAGCAGGATGCACTGAGCCCCTGGCCTCCAGGGCCCTACGGTCCCCAAAGACGCATTCCTGAAGGATCTCATCCTAGGCTCCAACCGCCGCCTTCCTCTTCACTCTTTATAGACTGGAGTCCCCCTAAGACTTCACCTGGAAAGAGTTCCAGTAAACAAACAAGTTCAAATACTATTAACCGGGCCCAGTCCCCTGTACCTGCCTCATCTATTAAGACACTGAGCCCAGAGCCAGGGCCGGAGAGAAGGAGCCTGTGCCCTGGAAGACGGACACAGCAGGTGCAGCGACCACAGCTGTGAGAAGGCACCTCTGTTCCTCCAGAGCGGGGGACGCGGAAGCCTGGGCTCCCCTGATGGGGGGGCTTCCACACACGCTCGGGGAGGGCACCACAGGCCGGGCCAGGGGGTGAACACAGCATGCTGCACCCATGTCCACGACGAGCTGGCCGCCTCTCCTTCCTGTGCAGGCTGGGGGAGCGAGGAGAACAGCCCCTGTGGGCGCAGAGCACCCCTGGCCCGCACTGGAAACCTTCCCAAGGAGCTCTGGGCCCCGGGGCCCGGCTGGAGCAAAGGGCCAGGGGCCGGAGAGGGCACTGGCAGAACAGACCGACGCTGCAAGTCATTACCGAACGTGAAAAAGAAGCAATTTCCCAGTTTTGGCTACTCTTGTCAGTTTGCCTTGTTTTCAATGTTTAGAAGACAGTGGGAGATTTACTTAATTCAGAGCGAGCGGCTGGCTTTGCGTCCACACGAGTCCTCACATCAGCATTCAGGAACCGCCTCGAGGACACAAACTAGGTCACAGCAGCATTTCCTTGAAGTCCTGAATGGCAGTGAGCGGACCCACCAGCTGGTGCAGGATCCTGCGGCTTCGCTCGGGAGGGACGGTCGGCGCGTTCAGACATTTTCTGTTCCTTTCAGACACTTCCATGTGCCTTCGTGGTGGCCCTGGCTTCCCGGACCTGGAGCCCTGGGCCCATGGGCCACTCGGACGTGTCCTGACAGCGGCCGCCCTCCTCTCCCACTCCTGGCCTGCTGCCCCGTCCATGAAAGCAGGCAAAGCGATGGGAAAAGGCCATTCCCACAGGTGACGGAGAAGACACTGCAGGAGACACATCTCTGTGGGAGCGGGACAGCGGGGTCTTGGCAGGAAAAGCTTCTTCCCGCGCCATCGAGCGAGTCTTCCAGACTGTGCAGCGGCGGTCGGAAGCCACAGAAAGACCTGAGAGCAGAGTGTCCACCCAGGCACCAATGAGGAGGGGCTCTCAGGGCCCCCGGGGGAGCCGGTCCACACGTCTGGGCTGGCTGCTCCCGCGGCAGACAGAAGTCTCGTGAACAGTAGAGAAGACGGGCCCAGTAACGACTGGGAACCAGATGAACAACAAGTGAATGACAGGTGGATGAAGAGCTGGCACGGGAGGGCCCGGGGGCTCACGCGCCTGCCCTCTGACCTGCGTGTCCTGTCACCTCCCTCTGAGAGACCCCTGAGTCTCGGGGGAGGCCCCACACCCGGCTGATGGCTCCTCTCTCTGGTCTGCACCACCTCCCCTCTCCTGCAAGACGCTCAGACCCCACCCTCGCCAACACCCCCCCAGCTCACCTCCCCCACCCTCCCCAACACCCCACCAGCTTACCTCTCCCCCCAACACTCCTCCAGCTCACCTCCCCCCCTTCCCAACACTCACCTCCCACCCTCCACAGTAACACCTCCCAGGTCACCTCCCCCACCCTCCCCAACACCCCCCAGCTCACCTCCCCCCTTCCCACCAACACCCACCCCCCACAATGACACCCCCCAGCTCACCTCACGCACCCTCCCCAACACCCACCTCCCACCCCCCACAGTAACACCCCCCCAGCTCACCTCCCCCCACCCTCCCCAGCCCACCTGCACCCCATCTGCCCGCAGCCCCAAGGAGGCTCCTCCCAGGTACACCTGGAATCCAACCTCCGGCACACTCCCTTTCCCGATCTGATTTGAGAAATCCCCTTTAGAGCAGAAGTCGCAGAGAGCATCCCGTTCACAGATGCGGAAGCGCCGTCAGCCCTCAGTCCTGAGGGCTTTCCCCGCAGGGACAGGCTGCCTCTCAGACACGGCGTGGAGTACCGCGACTTGTGGCATCCTGCGGACGGGATCAGAGAAGCACAGCTGCTGGGGTCACCTCGCGGGGAGGACAGCTTAAGTGAGCACGTGGACCTGGGGTGGCTCCACAGGGCCAGGGGCGCATCGGCGTGCGCCCGGGCCCGTGGCACAGGCTGTGGGGCTCCTCCGAGCCGCTGACGGCTGCCCGCCCCACGAGCCCCCTCCGAGAGGGAAACGTGTGATCCCGTCTGTTCTGCCATTTTCCGCAAAATACGCCCCCGTCCGCAGACGGGCACCCGGGCCGCACACAGTCTGGCATCCCTGCTCGTCTGCCGATCGGTTTATGCGGGATAGAAGCGAGAACGAGCCGGGCGCGCCGCTCACCACGAGCTCTCAGCTGTTCGTGGGGCCTCCTGCGGGTCCAGCCGCCTCACGCCCCGCGGCCGGGAAGGTCTCCGCAAAGCATTCCTTCGTGCTGAAACTAGGTCTCGGTCACGCGAGCACAGAGACGCGCAGAGCCGTGCCTGAGGCACGGCGCGCTTCCGGAGGCCAGGCCCCGGGGTGGAGGCAGGAGAGGAGACGGATGCAGCCAGGCCGTCCCCTCGTCCCGCAGCCGGGCTGACCTGAAGCTGCAGACCCCAGGCACGAGAACAGACTCTCACCCGGAAGACGAGAGCCCCAGAAAACAAATCTCGGCGATCGCGGGACGGTGCGCGCCGCCTCTCCGAGCTCACCGCGGCCTTCCCTTCCTTACCGACGCCGGTTCTGATCGGGCCACGTGCTCAGCTCCAACACCTGCTTCCCCACCTCGCTTCCGGCCAGGGGAGGCCACGTGGCAGCGTCCCAGCTCCTGAGGCTCGGGCGGAGGGCTCCCTCCTGACACGGGGGCGACCCCCCCCCCGCCCCCGAGCAGGAAAGCGGATGCAGTAAGGACGGCGAACGCCGGGCGGCGGTGCCGGGAAGCAGCCCACCGCGAGGCAAACACGTCCCTGTTGGTGAGGTTTCCTGTCGACCGCAGCTGGACGCGATCTGCACCCCAGGCAGCCTGCCATCTGACCCGCGTAACAGAGCTGCAAGGGGGCCTCCCCTCCCCCCAACTCTCCCCGCCGCCCGCCTCTTTCCACCTGCTCTGCCACAGCCCTCACCGTGACCGCTGTGGTTTCCGGGCCGATCCCAGCCCCCCATCCGGCCGACGGGTCCCTTCCTCACTCGGCACGTCTGACCCAATGGCTCACCGTGCTCTTGCTTGTCAAGCCACCGCAGGTCTGGCCCCTGACCGTCCGTCCAGCTTTCTCGGGGCAGGGGGGTGGGGGGGTGGAAACTCTTGCCCCCACTTGGCCTCGGAACCCGGCGCCCGAAACGGCCGCGCCTTCCGCTTCCTGAGGCCAGCCCCGTGCCTCTGAACTGGCCTGGCCTCGCCGGGCCACAGACTCCTCGGAAACACAGACCGTGGCTCCACGGTCCCTAAATGGCAGGTATGCGGCACCGCCCAGAGCACAGGCTGCCGGAGGAGACGGCACCACACTCTCCATCCCCCAGACGAGGAGACCAAGGCTCCGAAGGATAGACACGCCCAGGGCCCCAGAGCAAGGTCGGCAAACTTCCTGAAGGCCCAGGTAGCAGTACTATCGGCTCATGAGCTGCGTGGTCTTGGCTGCTGATTGATTCTTGTACAAAAGCGCCAAAGGTGATGTGCAGATGAACTGCAGCTCCAGGAAAACACCTCGCGGCAGGAGACCGGACTCAGGCCGTAAACCCTGGAGGCGCAACACGAACCCGGGCTCCGGGGCTTCTCCCACCCGACGGAGCGGCCTCCCGAGATGCACCACTGCTTGCCACGGGGAGGTGTCCACGCCCGTGACGCCGCCCCCAGCAGCTCGGGGCCGGGTGGCGCCGGACACCTGGAAATACCCCGGACGGCGGGTGATGAGGCAGAGCGGACAGCGTCATTCCTCGTGCAGATCAGAGTCCCAAACAACGGTGGCTCCAGCGGCATCACATGGCGCCCTGCCCACGCCTGCCATCCCGCCCTCGCACACCCGCCTTCCCCGCCCTCATGCACTTCATCCTCTGACCAAGCCCTCTCTCTGATGATAGAAAGGCTAAAATACAGCCTCTTCTTGACTTCCCACACAACAAGAGTCTCACAACCGCCCAGCAGTCCAAACTTCCGTTATCTTTCCTTAGATGCCAAAATCCAGGTCTGTGGTGAGAGTCATGTCTACGCACGGAACTGCCCTGAGGATGCAGCCCCGACTGCCAGACCCACAGGGAGAGGCGCTCTCGCGCTGCCCCCACGCCCCGCTCGGCCCCCTCTGGCTCCTCAAAGGCAGCTGCTGGGGGCCTCGCTGGACTCCTCCCCCCCCCCCCAAGGTCATCCTCAGGCCCCGGCCTAGACTCCGCTTCCACGGAGGGGACCCGCTGTGGGCTCCGTCCCATGCACCCCTGCTACCCACACCTCCCGTCCCACGCTTCCCTGACTTTATCTTCACACAGCGTGACCGGAACGTCGCGAGAGGAGGGACCAGGCCCACCCTGCGTGCCCACCTTGCTGAACAAACAAGCAAACGTCAGAGGCACCGCTTGGCCCCAAACCAAATAAAGAGAACCAACCATGGGCTTCAGATGCTTCCTCGGCTCCCGGGCCACAGACGTGACTCCAAGAAAGGAAGGATTTATGTTACAGACCTACTCCCTCCGGTCTGGCGCCCTGGGTCTGTCAGACCCACTGTGTCCTCAGGACAAAGAACCAGGCGGTGCCTAGCTGGCTCGGTCAGCGGGGCCTGTGACTCTTGATCTCGGGGTTGTGAGTTCAAGCTCCGTGTTAGGTGCACAGATTATAATAAACTTGAACAAAGAAACAGGAGCACAAGGCACTCACGGCACCAGTCCGCCCGCTTCCCTGCAGCGTTTCCAATGCTCACGTGGCATCCAGGCCGAGCTACGGAGCCTCTTCTCATCAAAAGTCCTAGAACGGCGGCTCCCAACACCCCAGCCGACACAGAACTGGGCACTAGACGCAGGGACGTCCCTTCGGTGTCGGCGTCCGTGAGAAGCACGCACCGGACAGGCATGGCCGACGTTCAGCCGTGCCTCACTGACCGGAGCCGAGCTGCAGAAGACACTGTGGTCGGGGAACACGTGGCAGGCGGGACATTGGGTTTGCAGAGGGAAGACTCGGAGGAGTCCCAGCACCCATGTCCGAAACGAGGGCCGCGAGGATGCCGGGACTGGCTGCGGCTGGCGGGGGACCGAGCAGGCCCGCGGGCGTCATGAAGCACCGGCCACACGTCTCCGTAGGCGTGAGAAGCGGCCCTCGCTGGCCAGGCTCCGGCGTCGGCGTCTCTGATCGTCAAGACACGCGGGTGCAACGGCCTCGGCGGCCTGCTTCTTCCCGGCGGCCCTCCGCGCCGCGGGGAGACAGGAGCCACGAACACGGCCCGCCCACGCTCTCTGCAGGGATGGTCCGCGAGTAACGGCCACCTGCTGTGTTCCGTGAGGGCCTCCGCACCACCAGGCCCGAGAAGACCCTGCAGCCGCAAGTCTGATATTTGAACGTAAAGCCACGTGACCTCCACACTTCGAATCGCCCAGCGTCGTGGAGATGCCACAGACCTAGAATACGGAATCGCATCTAACGGTCACTCTCCCTCAGGGACGTGACGGTGTCACGGGCCAAGCACGTCGAGAACCAAGTGCACACAAACATGGGTGACCTCGGGCCACGAGCACGTCAGCGGGGCAGACACGGGGTCTGGCCCTGCAGTCAGGACGGGGGTCACGGCCCTCAGACCCCCGTCGCCAGTCCGCTCAGGGTGCTGGGCACGGACCTCGCTGAGCCCCGAGGTCGTTATCGGGTGGAACGGGATTCTGCGCGAGGAAGCACGCAGGCGCCAAGAGTGCCATCGGAGGGGTCATCGCCGTTAC